>NC_062549.1:95334366-95958929 GCF_016906955.1 Phacochoerus africanus | reverse complement strand
TTTCATGGGGTGGGATAGAGGGAAGAGCTCTCCAAAGAGAGAACCCCAGCCATACCCCCTAAGAATTTAGCTTTTGCAACAAGAGGTGCTGAAAGGAACAGAATCAGAAAATAGTAAAGAAAGAAAGGGGGTGAAAGATGGTTGGGCTGATGTTGAGCCATGGTAAAGATCTAAGAAACAAGATCTTTCTGTTTTATTCAGCGCTTACTCTTTGCCAATACTGTATATGTATCATTTTACTTGTGTCATTTTATCTAATCTTCACTTTATCCTTGCCAGATGTGTTTCATTGTCTCTACTTTACAAATGAGGAAACAGACTCAGGGAGGCCAAATAACTAATGAAGTTCATTCTGTAGCAGAACCAGGATTGAACCACACATTCTGCTCTTATCTACTGTATCATAATGCCTCCATTAAGCCTACTATGGAACCCCCGTCCTCATGGGTACTAATTGGATTCCTTACCACTAGGCCATGGCGGGAACTCCCAGAAATGGATTTTTTGTTTGTTTGTTTGTCTTTTTGCCTTTTCTAAGGCCGCTTACGGCGGCATATGGAGGTTCCCAGGCTAGGGGTCGAATTGGAGCTGCAGCCACCGGCCCACACCTCAGCTCACAGCAACACTGGATCCTTAACCCACTGAGCAAGGCCAGGGATCGAACCTACATTCTCATAGTTCATAGCCAGATTCGTTAACCACTGCGCCACAACGGGAACTCCCAGAAATGGATTTTAAAAAGTGCTGGAAGCAGCCATGGGGAAAGGGAGAGAAAAGAGGCAAACTAGAAGGGAAATGGTTATAAAAGGTAAATGAGGAAGTCTGGTTTAGAAATCCTGGGGAGGGGGGTGGTTTGGAGTTCCTGTTATGGCTCAGTGGAAATGAATCTGATTAGCACCCTTGAGGACACAGGTTCAATCCCTGGCCTTGCTCAGTGGGTTAAGGATCCGGCATTGCTGTGACCTGTGGTCTAAGATGCAGCTTGGATCCTGCGGTTGCTGTGGCTGTGGTGTAGGCCTGTGGCTACATCTCCAGTTCAACCCTAGCCTGGGAACCTCCATATGCCAAGGGCGCAGCCCTAAAAATACAAAAAAAAAAAGAAGAAGAAGAAGAAGAAGAAGAAGAAGATGAAAAGAAATCCTGCGGGGGGTTCACTCACCAGACTTGCAGTTTGATCTTTTTCCCCTCTATATCCACAGTGCGAATCTTGAAATCAATTCCTAAGGGTGGAGAATATACACTGAAATTGAGACATGAATGTATATGCATGTCAAAGTGTGTGGTGAGATAGACAGGAATCGAGCAGGAGCAGTGCCAGCAATTCTGCAGGGAGGCACTTGGGAAGCAATCTTGGAGGCAGTGCAAAACGAGGAGGATTTTCTCAAAGCTGTATGTGTAGAGCAAACATACTGTTTTTACAATCAAAAGTCAAGCACATTGATTTTATGGATTTTGTGGAGGAAGGCGATGAAAATTCTGCTGGGAGTCTTAAGGCGTTTAAGGCACTTCTTGGGTCCACTCAGCCATGTCAGCTGACAACTGTCTTAATTCAATTTGTCTCCTCCAAAATATTACTTTCAGATTTTTCCTCTGTTTTCTTAGAACCCTCTACTCTTGGTTCTCCCACCTACCCTCCTGGCCCTAAGGGTAAAGAGCGAGAAAAAAGGTAGCTGATGCCAATCTATGCGAATTAACTCCTAAACCAAATTTGCAGCCGAGAAAGCTTGGGGCTAAACAAGACTCCCTCAGAGACTGACTTAGGAGACAGGGGCATTTTCCCCTCCCCTTTCTAACCAGGATTATCTTGAGAACTCTCCTTGTCTTATTTCCCAGGCCAGAGATCCAGAACCAGGAGAGGGGAGGGGGGAAACAGTGTTCTTAGTGCAAACTTGTGCACCTCCCCCAAGCCTGTTGGGAGCTCCAGGGAGGAGGCTGAGTCACCAGGCTGACTCAGAGACCCCAAAAGTCCCCTCACTCCCACCTTCCTCACCAGGCTGATTGGATATTCATGATCACAGTCCTTGGGCCACTTTCCAGCACACCCGGCCACTCCGTTCCATCCTCCCCAACCCCTACTAAGTTGAGAGGCAGGGAGGCTGGAAAGTAGACCGTAAGATGGGGATGCAATTGGGAGAGTGTGCCACTCAGGAGGACGGAAAGAGGTTAGCAGAACTGGGAGCCAGATGTTAAAGGAGAGTGTATACAGGAAACATGGAGAGGGGTCAAGAGTTCTAGGTGGGTGGGGGTGGGGAACAGGAGCTGAGAGAAAAATGGCCTTCGTGTGGATTTGGGAAGGCAAGGGAGACAGGTGGCACCAAGAAAATCGGGGCTTGGCACCACCGAGCAGTTATCTGGAGGTCTCAGAGAGGTTAGAGGTCCGGGTGCCATCCAGAGACGCATAAGGGGGAGGGGTCTGAGACAGGGGTTGAGGGGCTGGAGTTTAGAAGCCTGACTCTAAGGAGGCAGTCGTGGGCCACTAGTAACCCCAGAGCCTGAAGATGAGGGCCCGGGGGGGAGTCGGGATCTAGGGTATCGCCAGTGGGCTCACCGATGGTGGAGATGTATGTGTTGTTGAAGTTGTCCTCTGCAAAGCGAATGATCAGACAAGTCTTGCCCACCCCTGAGTCCCCGATCAGCAGCAACTTGAAGAGGTGGTCGTAGGCTTTGGCCATGGCGGACACTGGGGGTGCCGGGGGAGGGGTGGGGAAGCGCCGGGCACCGGGAGGCGGGATTGGAGGGGTGGCCGACTGAGCGGCCGGGAGCCCAGGCCAGGAAGTTTTCCTCCCTCTCCGCCCAGGCTCCGGGAAAAAGGAGAGGCGGCCCTCCTCTGGGCCCCACCCCCTGCCCGCCCACCCCTTTCTGCGGGCCGAGGAAGCCAGCCCAACCTTCAGCTCTCCAGGCTTTCCCTTCTGGAGCAACGTTGGCCTGTTTCTCTAATCGATTCCTCCAGCTTTTGGCTTGCCATCGTTCCCCTCTTTTGACTTCATTCTTCTAGACTGAGGCCAGAGAGGCTAGGGGGAAGTAAAGTAGAGATGTAATCAAATGACCAGGGGAAGAGGAATTTTAGAAGAATTAGGGGAAAGGGAATGTTTGGGGGAATAAGGGTGAAGGCTAGGATAACGCTGGGAGTTGGCAAAAATTGGGGATTTTTGGAGGGGCGACTCAAGGAAAATAGAACCGTTCTATTTTCTAGAAGGGGCAGTTCTAGAATTCTGGTGTTATTGTTCCAAGCCCTTAGTTTCAGAATCCCAACTTCATTTGAAAAAAGCGGGATGCTTGGAGCAGGTGGCTATTTGTTGAGTCAGTCTGCCCCCTGGTGGCACAGAGTGAAAATTGAAATTAATTGTACCATCGAATCAGTCCCCCACCCCCACCCCGCTTCCACCATCACCTCCATCCCTAGTTGCGCGCACCCGCACCCTTCACCTAGATACATTCTGGAGCTTCATTTTGAGCAGTCTTCCTTCTGGGACTCTGTGTGTGAATTCTCTGAGAAGCCAGCTCAAGAAGACAGAGATGGAGACCACAAGTCTCTGGCCTCATTCTTTTGATGAATGTGGATCTTTTAACACAGCCCTGAGGCAGTACTCCTAACACCTCACTGAACAGACTGTGAATGTGTAGCCTTGGCAACCTGGAAGCTGAAATGCAGAGAACATGGCTATAAAGAAACTAGTTTATCTTTGCCTTTGGAAAAAATTGTTCAAAATATCTGCTTTTCTTACAGTGGGTCGGAAGAATAGTTCTTGTACGATGCACTGGTTGAGAGGGCATCTTTGTCACTTATTCCTGTCACCTTCTGTGCCGATGCTTGTCCCTTCTCAAATACAATTATTCAGTCCCCATTTGTCCTTTATCCCACCATCCATTATGTCTTCAAGCTTCATGACAAAGCTTGAGTGTTCTTTACTTCTCTTCTCTGGTCAAATTATCTCTCATTGGTCCTTTATTCTTCAATTTTCATGTATTGTTCTGAAAATCCATCAGTTCTTTTTGTTTTGTTTTTTTGTTTTGTCTTTTTAGGGCTGCACTCATGGCAAATGGTTCCCAGGCTAGGGGTCATATCAGAGCTGCAGCTGCTGGCTAACACCACAGCCACAAGCAATGCCAGATCCAAGCTTTGTCTGCAACCTACACCACAGCTCATGGCAAAGCTGGATCCTCAACCCACTGACCAGGGCCAGGGATGGACCTTGCATCCTCATGGATACTAGTTCGTTCTTAACCCACTGAGCCACAGTGGGAACTTCTCTATCAGTTCATTTTTGTTTAATTTTATTTTGTCTGGATCTGAACTTTTCATCCCCGCCAATATCTTATTCTTGTTCACCTCTCTAAATTGTATTTAATCTGGTGCATACACGCTTTCACTGGAACCCCATCTTCATAGTACTCTCCCCTTAGCTCTCAGAGCTTCTGCAACACTGCCTTCCCTCCACCTCCCAATTTTGGCAGGTTCATTCTGGCCTTGGTTTTGTATTCACCAGCTTTTCCCTCAGCCTAAAATACTATATCCCTCCAGATTCTTGCTAGATTGATTCCTTGTCTTTCAGATTTCAGCTTAAATGTCACTTCTTTAGAGGTTTTTCCTGCCCAGCAGTATTGTGTTGGAACCAATTCTTTTTTTTTTTCTTGGCCATGTCTGGGCCAGGGATCAAAGCTGCACCACAGGAGCAACCCCCCCAGCTGCTGCAGTGACAACACTGATCCTTAACCTGCTGTACCACAAGGGAACTCCTAGAACCAATTCTTACTGGCTCATGAGAACAGACTATGCTTATCTCTTCCCAAATCTGTGTTTAATAATGTCACATTGGTAGTCCGATACTGGCCATAGTGAGAGTATTTACAGCACTGAAATTAGCAAAGACAGCAAATCAGGGCTCACCTCCATAAAGCCAGTTGTTAAAGTTTTACCAGCACACTTTTGACTGGAACTATTCCATTCCTTTGGAGTTAACCACATCCCCAGTGCCATTTGGGTCATCTTCATCCCTCCGTTATGACAAATGGACATTCTAATCTTTTGAGCATTATTGAAGAAGATGATGATTGGGCCTTCATTTTTTTTTCCTTCTTCTCATTCCCTGTCAGACGTGTCAGTGCTGCCAAGATTAGAAATCTTGGAAGGGCATTGCTGGTGAAAACGTGGGTGAAAGGAAGTGGGAATGTAAATTGGCACAATCTTTTTGGAAGGCAGTTTAGTAACATAATTTGGACAATTTTTTTTTCTTTTTTTGGCCAGACCCATTGCATATGGAAGTTCCTGGGCCAGGGATTGAATATGAGCCACAGCTGCAACCTGCATCGGAACTGGGCAATGCAGAATCCTTAACCCACTGTGCTGGGCTGGGGATTGAACCCGAGCCGCCACACAGACAACACCAGATTTTTAATCAGCCACAGTGGAAACTGCCTGGACAATTTAATAGCTCTGGGCATCACTTTCCAAATCTGTAAAATGAGGATAATAATATTATCAAATCCAATGGGGACCTGCTGTATAGCACAGGGAACTCTACCCAATACTCTGTGATAATCTATGTGGGAAAAGAATGTGAAAAAGAATGGATGTGTGTGTACATGTGTGGCTGAATCACTTTGTTGTACAGAAGAAATTATCACAACATTGTAAATCAACTATACTTCAGTAAAGCTTTAAAAAAATGAAAAAAAATCCAACCTGATAGAGTTATGGATATAATCAATATTAAAAACAGAACAATACACAAATAAGCACTATATAAGTAGATGATATAATTATTAGAAGGAAAAGATGGGGAGTTCCCATCATGGCTCAGTGGTTAAGAACCTGACTAGCATCTATGAGGACATGGGTTCCATCCCCGGCCCTGCTCAGTAGGTTAAGGAACCCACATTGCCATGAGCTGTGGTATAGGCTGCAGACATGGCTTGGATGGGGAGTTGTTGTGAGTGTGGCCTCCGCCAGCACCTCTAGCTCCTATTAGACCCATTGCCCAGAAACTTCCATAAGCTGTGGGTGGGGCCCTAAAAAGACAAAAAAAAAAAAAAAAAAAAGGAAAGGATGGGAAGGAGACTAAAATTTAACAACAGTTAGCCCTGGGAGTAAGCTGGAGGTGGGGAAAATGTGAGGATTCTCTCTTTTTTTAATTACTCAAACGAATTTATCACTTCTGTAGTTGTATAATGATCATAACAATCTGATTTCACAAGATTTCCATCCCACAGCCCAAGCACATTCCCCCCACCCCCAAAACTGTCTCCTCCAGAGACCATAAGTTTTTCAATGTCTGTGAGTCAGCATCTGTTCTGCAAAGAAATTCAGTCTGTCCTTTTTTCAGATTCCACATGTCAGTGAAAGCACTTGATGTTGGTGTCTCATTGTATGGCTGACTTCACTTAGCATGATAGTTTCTAGGTCCATCCATGTTGCTAAAAATGCCTGAATTTTGTTCCTTTTAATGGCTGAGCAATATTCCATTGTGTATATGTACCACATCTTCTGGATCCACTCCTCTGTCGATGGACATTTAGCTTGTTTCCATATCTTGGCTATTGTAAACAGTGCTGCAATGAACATCGGAGTACATGTGTCTTTGCGAGTCGAGGTTTTCTCTGGATAGATGCCCAGGAGTGGGATTGCTAGATCAAATGGTAGTTCTATGTTTAGTTTTCTGAGGAATCTCCATACTGCTTTCCACAGTGGTTGCACCAATTTACAATCCCACCAACAGTGTACTAGGGTTCCTTTTCCCCACCCCCTCTCCAGCACTTTTGTTTGTAGACTTTTGGATGATGGCCATTCTGGCTGGTGTAAGGTGGTACCTCATCGTGGTTTTGATTTGCATTTCTCTAATAATGAGTGACGTTGAACATCTTTTCATGTGTTTCTCGGCCATCTGTATGTCTTCTTTAGAGAAGTGTCTGTTTAGATCTTCTGCCCATTTTTGGATGGGGTTGTTTGTTTTTTTGGTATGGAGCTGCGGAAGGTGTTTATAAATTTTGGAGCTTAATCCCTTGTCAGTTCATTCACTGGCAAAGATTTTCTCCCATTCTGTGGGTTGTCTTTTCGTGTTGTTGAGGGTTTCCTTTGCTGTGCAGAAACTTTTAAGTTTGATGAGGTCCCATTTGTTTATTTTTGTTTTTATTGTCAATACTCTGATAGGTGGATCTGAGGAGATGTTGCTGTCGTTTATGTCAGAGAGTGTTTGGCCTATGTTTTCCTTTAAGAGTTTGATAGTGTCTGGTCTTATATCTAGGTCTTTAGTCCATTTGGAGTTTATTTTTGTGTATGGTGTTAGGGAGTGTTCTAATTTCATTCTTTTCCATGTGGCTGTCCAGTTTTCCCAGCACCACTTATTGAACAAGGTGTCCTTTCTCCATTGTATAGTCTTGCTTCCTTTGTCATAGATTATTGGCCGTAGGTGTGTGGGTTTAATTCTGGACTTTCTATCCTGTTCCACTGATCTGTATGTCTGACTTTGTGCCAGTCCCATATGGTTTTGATGGATTCTTTTTTACATTTCTGTAAATTTTTACATTTCTGAGTTGTTAAAAATGGGCAAATTAGGAGTTCCCGTCGTGGCGCAGTGGTTAATGAATCCGACTAGGAACCATGAGGTTTTGGGTTCGGTCCCTAGCCTTGCTCAGTGGGTTAAGGATCCGTTGTTGCCGGGAGCTGTGGTGTAGGTTGCAGACGTGGCTCGGACCCCACGTTGCTGTGGCTCTGGTGTAGGCCGGGGGCTACAGCTCCGATTAGACCCCTAGCCTGGGAACCTCCATATGCCCCGGGAGCGGCCCAAGAAACAGCAAAAAGACAAAAAAAAAAGGCAAATTAAACTTATTGAAAAAAGGCAAAGAAATTTAAGAAGTCCCAGACATGGCTCAGTCTCGCTGTTTCCCTAAAGAGCTCCTATTGTCAAAGCGCAGCACAAAGTTTTAAAATTTAGGAGTTCCCATCGTGGCGCAGTGGTTAACGAATCCGACTGGGAACCATGAGGTTGTGGGTTCGGTCCCTGGCCTCGCTCAGTGGGTTAACGATCCGCATTGCCGTGAGCTGTGGTGTAGGTCGCAGACGCGGCTCAGATCCCACGTTGCTGTGGCTCTGGCGTAGGCCGGGGGCTACAGCTCCGATTCGACCCCTAGCCTGGGAACCTCCATATGCCGCGGGAGCGGCCCAAGAAATAGCAAAAAGACAAAAAATAAAATAAATAAAATAAAATAAAATAAAATAAAATAAAATAAAATTGTCCATTTACACCTCGAAAGAGATGGGGACACTGAACTTCTGGGAGCGGCCCAAGAAATAGCAAAAAGACAAAAAATAAAATAAATAAATAAAATAAAATAAAATAAAATAAAATAAAATAAAATTGTCCATTTACACCTCGAAAGAGATGGGGACACTGAACTTCTGGGAGCTCCAGCTCACACTCTCAACGTGGCCACTCCTATGTCTCTCATTTAGAGACCTTCCAAAAATGGCAGCCCCCTGCTCTTTCCACCGCGCGCAGACGGTAAGAAAAAGTCCTTCCCAACATGGCGGCCGAAGGCCCATGCGTCACTTCCTGCAGGACGGTGGATATAAGGAGCAGGATTTCCGCCTTCGCTCCTTTCCGGCGGTGACGACGTCCCTTCGAGAACATGCCTGTGAGTCTCTTGGTCCAGGTTTCGGCGGAGATCTCGCTCTTCTGTCCGCACGCTCCCCTCACGCTGATTTCGGATCGCAGAGGGCACTCATTTGCCCTTCGCGCTTCCCAGGACATTAACTACGGGGACCGCGGAGGCCCGCGGGGTCCCCTGCATAGACGGGAGCGGAGAGGAGATAAGATGGCGGCCCAGCTGCGCAGACACCAGGGGCGGCGAGGGGCGAGCTCTCCCCGGTGTGTGGCAGCGGAGGCTGTTTTCATCATTCCGTGTTCGCCGTTGGTTTCTAAATCTCTGCATTTCTACTTCTCGTAGCTCGCAAAGGATCTCCTTCATCCCTCTCCAGAAGAGGAGAAGAGGAAACACAAGAAGAAGCGCCTGGTGCAGAGCCCCAATTCCTATTTCATGGATGTGAAATGCCCAGGTGAGGAGATAGCTTGTAGGAGTGGGGGAAGCGTTGGAGCCCAAGAATTGCAAAAAGGTCCCATTTCTTGAAAGTTGAAGGTGTGAGATGAGTAAGAATTTTGCAGTTTAGAAGTGACCCAGAGTAGTTTCTTTTCAAAACTTCATCTGCAAAGAGGAGACACTGGGATGATAGGTTGGGTTTCTGCTGTGGTCATTTTTGTACTTGTACCTGGATGCAAGGTACAATTACTAAGCGTCCTTCCCGTTCAAGTAGAGGATTCTCTATTTTTTGACTTTTCAAAAATCTTTGATTTCGCTCCTTTTCTCTTCAGGCTGTGGGATGATGGTAATGTTTATATTATATGTTAGTGACAAAAAAAATATCGATGGGGGCAGATAGTCCAGGAAGCTTCCGAGTTGGCTTTAATGTATATGTGGAGCTAGGTAATCAAGTTTAGAATGGGAAAGTGAATTTCGGCAATTACATAACGTTCTTATCTTACAATTGATACAGGACAGCGTACGTTTAGGTGAAGAAAAGATGGAGAAAGTAAAATAACTAATTTGGTTTTTTCCCCAGGATGCTATAAAATCACCACCGTCTTTAGCCATGCACAAACAGTAGTTTTGTGTGTTGGCTGCTCTACTGTCCTCTGCCAGCCTACAGGAGGAAAAGCAAGGCTTACAGAAGGTAAATGGTTTAATCAGTGTTAGGATTTTGAGATTTGAATTTTAAGAGAGATCATGTATAATGTCTCACCAAGAGGGTTGGGTTTGATAGTCTTTTTTTTTTTTTCTTCCAGAAGCATTATTAGAAAGCTCTAAATCTCAGAACGTTACTGTCTCAAGCTGGGATGGATGGGTGATAAAAGGGGCTTCATACAAGCAGAGCTGATAATAGGGTCTTTCAGTGACTACGTAGGAACTAAAGGAGTTGAGAAAAATAACATGTAGCTTTCCTGTTGGTATCATATATCACTTTGTGGGGTTTCAGCAGGGTAAGGAGGCTGCTGTCAGTTAATCTTGCGACCTTTTTTCTTCCAGGATGCTCCTTCAGACGGAAGCAGCACTAAAAGCACCCTGAATCAAGATGAATGGGAAATGATCCCAATAAACACGTTTTGGATACATCCTGTTTATTGTCTTGTTTTACTGCTAGGAAGTTCCTACCTCACGTATTCAGGGGCATCCAGAAGAGTGGACTCTAGAGTCATTTGGGGCAAGTAAGTGGCCAAGTCCGTTTGGGATATTTCTATCCCTAGGCTCATTGGGTAAATCTGCAGTTTGATTAAAAACTGGGATAGTGTGTAAATAGGGTATTTGCTTTCACTTTTATGTTTGTTTAGAATTAAAAACTGACAGTTGATCTTTAAAACCCAATTGCAGTGGGGAGTACCCATCGTGGCACATCGGAAATGAATCCGACTAGGGACCATGAGGATGCGGGTTCCATCCCTTGCCTCACTTGGTGGGTTAAGGATCCAGCATTGCTGTGACCTGTGGTGTAGTTCGAAAATGTGGCTCGGATCTGATGTGGCTGTGGCGTAGGCCAGCAGCTGTAGCTCTGATTAGACCTCTAGGCTGGGAACGTCCATATGCTTCAGGTGCAGCTCTAAAAAAAAAAAGTAAAATGTAATCCACACACCATTTTAATAGGAAACAGCTTAGGATCTTTTATTCACAGTTCTCAGAAGCCTTGTTAGGAGGCTTATGAGTATAGAGATTGCTGCTTGGCTTCTGGTCTAGGGCTAGAAATCTCCAGTCCTCAACACTTAAAGGAGACTTGTCCGAGCAGAGGTTAGTGCCTTATACTCCAAAGCCAATGTTGTAGCCTCTGGGATGGTGGGGGTTGTGGACTCGCGAAGGGAGGGGGAGAACGTGTGTATGTGTAAGAACCTAGAAGTGAAGGAGGAAGAAAAATTGATGAAGGGTGAATAAAGGTGAATGAGGGTGATATCTGAGCTTTTCAAAAATAAAAATAGTAATTTTTTACCTGACTGTGATGTTCCTAGAGTTGGTACGTAAACAACTGGAACTGTCTGTATCTTCTTGAGGAGGACATTGTATGCTGGGGAAAGAACATGGGAGATGTCACCAATGAAACATTTTCTTTGGGGGAAGGTTTAAAGGGGCAGGTCACCACTTGCTATAAAAAAGCAGTGAGGCTTCAGATTAAATAATTTCAAAGTAATGTATCTATAGGAAAATTTTATTCAATGATTTTTAGCTTCTGACTGATTTTTAGCTGGTATTTTCAGCTTCTGACTAAAAGATGTGAAATGCATGTATAAATGGTATATATTGTGTTGCTTGATGTCTCTAGCTATGAATCTGAGCAAGACTACCTATAATCTAAAGTTTGGCGGTGATTTCCATTTGCGAGTGATATATTTGCCACATTGATTTGTTGCTTCTTGGTAGTAAGTTGGGCAGAAGCTTTATTGTCCTCTAGGTGACTAGGAGTAGGGAGGTTAAGTCACTTTCAATTGCTTGTCCCAAATTAGATGTGATAAACAGCTAATTTTCATCCTCATTTAGTTTGTGAAATAAAATGAAGGCAGTTTCCAAGTCAAAAGTCCACGGTGCTGAATATAAGGACTCCTTACCTAGAAAGAGGAAAGCTGTTGATGCCAACACCGCAAAGAGGGTAAAGAGGATCTGGTAAGAACCCATGAACTTCTGGAGGACACCTGAATCTTTACATTGATCTGTGTATTAGCAGAACAAAAGAAGATAATAGTTATTTCATACATCGGGACAGACTTCACATTTAAAAACTTGTGTGACCCTAAGAGTTAGCTAAAGTACTCAGGACCCAGCCCTCCAGGAAATTCTTCTGCTTTCTTAGCAGAGAAAAAGAGGTGAACTGTACTTGGCTTCTCCACCTCTTTGGCTATCTCTTGTGTAATAAACTAAATTCTTGAGCCTCTTTTCGGCTTACAAAAGTGTATTTAAATTCTCTGCCACTTTAAAAAATGATTGTTGGCTTTCCTGCACACTTAACTCCTAGTGACATGCTGCCAAATTTGTGACAATCTATGGTGATTCAACTTTCAATTTTAACCCCTTTAGCCTGAAACATTTCTTTGGATCATCATGACCGCTTGTCCAGTGGTCTTTTTTTTACTCAGGTGACATTTCTAGGAACATGATTTGTATATGATCTTGTCCTCAATAAAACTTTAGACTTGTGTCTTTGAAGCATACCTGGCACTTCTGGTTATTTCAAATTCTTCGATGTCTAGAAATGAACTCTTCCCTGTCCCACCTAACTGCCTGAAATTTTTTGGCCACATCTATGGCATAACAGAAGTTCCTGGCTAGGGATCATCTAACCCATGTTATAGCAGTGGCAACACCCGATCCTTCACCAGTAGGCCATCAGATTTCCTAAACTGAACTTAACAGGCCTTTTCAGAGAAATTGTCACCAGACCCTCATACTTAGTTCCTATTCTGCGTCACTTGTATAAGCCCTCTATCTCTGGGCTCTTAACTGGTCTTACCTCTCATCACTTTTCACAACTGCCTCCTCTGAAGAATAATTTGAGGTTCCTTACACTAAAAGCAAGATTTTAGGAGTTCCTGTTGTGGCTCAGCAGCAACAAACCTGACGTATTCATGAGGATGCGGGTTCCATCCCTGGCCTTAGTGTGTTAAGGATGGGGCACTGCCAAAAGCTGGAGTGTAGGTTGCAGACTTGGCTCGGATTCCGAGTTGCTGTGGCTCTGGTGTAGGCCAGCAGCTACAGCTCTGATTCAACTCCTAGCCTGGGAACTATGCTCCAAGTGTGGCCCTAAAAAGACAAAAGTTTCTATAGTCCCTGACTAGGCCCCACTGTTGAAAGTCCAAATAAAAGTCAGGAGGTGTAGGAGTTATGCTGTGGCACACTGTGTTAAGGATCCAATGTTGGTCACTGCAGCCTGGATTAGATCCTTGGCCTGGGAACATCCAAATGCTGTGTGCGGCCATAAGAAACAAAAAAAACCTTAGAAGACATACTTATAAAAGCACCCCGGGAGTTCCCGTCGTGGCGCAGTGGTTAACGAATCCGACTGGGAACCGTGAGGTTGCGGGTTCGGTCCCCGCCCTTGCTCAGTGGGTTAACGATCCTGCATTGCCGATCCTGCATTGCCGTGAGCTGTGGTGTAGGTTGCAGACGATCCTGCATTGCCGTGAGCTGTGGTGTAGGTTGCAGACGCGGCTCGGATCCTGCCCTGCTGTGGCTCTGGCGTAGGCCGGTGGCTACAGCTCCGATTGGACCCCTAGCCTGGGAACCTCCATATGCCGCGGGAGCGGCCCAAGAAATAGCAAAAAAAAAAAAAAAAAAAGACAAAAAAAAAATAGCACCCCTTGGAGTTACCATCATTGCACAGAGGAAACATCTGACTAGGAACCATGAGATTGAGGGTTTGATCCCTGGCCTGGCTCAGTGGGTTAAGGATCTGGCGTTGTGAGCTGTGGTGTAGGTCGCAGACTCAGCTGGGATCTGGCATTGCTGTGGCTGTGGCATTGGCCAGCAGCTACAACTCCAATTCGACCCCTAGCCTGGGAACCGTCACATGCCTCGGGTGCTGCCCTAAGAGACAAAAAAAAAAAAAAAAAAAATCACCCCTCGTTCTGGCTACAGTCACTGTTCCACTTGGGCCCTGTCCAGTTTCTACAAGTAGAATTTCTACAGTAGATACCATGCGTAGCACATAATAGTAGGCACTTACATACCTGTATGAATGAGCTGAAAATTGGGTTGGATATATCTAAATACTCCCACCCAAGCAAAAACCCACCTACCCTCTTGGTAGGAATGTAAGTTCATGTAGCCACTATGGAAAACAGTATGGAAATTCCTTTTTTTTTTTGCTATTTCTTTGGGCCGCTCCCGCGGCATATGGAGGTTCCCAGGCTAGGGGTCCAGTCGGAGCTGTAGCCATTGGCCTACGCCAGAGCCACAGCAATGCGGGATCTGAGCCGCGTCTGCAACCTACACCACAGCTCACGGCAACGCCGGATCGTTAACCCACTGAGCAAGGGCAGGGACCAAACCCGCAACCTCATGGTTCCTAGTTGGATTCGTTAACCACTGCGCCACGACGGGAACTCCGGAAATTCCTTTTTTTGATTGCTGTATGATCTAGAAATCCCACTCCTGGGCATATATCTGGATGAATACATTCAAAAAGATAGACGCACCCCTGTGTTCATAGCAGTACTTCACAATAGCTAAGACATAGAAGCAATCTAAATGTCCATAGGCAGGTGAGTGAATAAAGAAGATGAATGTATATACAATGGGATCCTACAAAAGAATGAAATAATGCCGTTTGCAGCAACATCGATGGACTTGGAAATTAACATGCTAAGTGAAGTAAGTCAGAAAGAGCTACCATATGATACCACTTACATGTGGAGTCTAAAATGTGACACAGATGAACCTATCTACAAAACAGACTTGTTGCTGTGGGGGAGGGATGGAGAAGTTTGGGGTTAGTGGGTGCAAACTATTATATATAGTATGGATAAACAAAGTTCTTTTGTATAGTACAGGGAACTGTATTCAGTATGTGATAAACCAGGGGTTCCTGTTGTGGCTCAGCTGAAATGAATCTGACAAGCATCCATGAGGACGAAGATTCAATCCCTGGCCTCACTCTGGGTTGAGGATCTGGTGTTGCCGTGAACTGTGGTGTAGACTGCAGATGCAGCTCTGACCTGGCAACTACAGCTCCAATTTGACCCCTAGCCTGGGAACCTCCATATGCTATGGGTTCGGCCCAAAAAAGACACACACACACAAAAGTGATAAACCATAGCGGAAGAGAGTTTTTAAAAGAATGCATATATGTATAGCTAAATCACTTTGCTGTATAGCAGAAATTAACACTATAAATCAACTGCACTTCAATAATAAACTCCCACCTGCTGTGGTTGTGCTCTTGTACTGCTTGTCCCTCTTATCACCAAGAATTGCAGGAGTTCTAACCAGTTTTTTGTTTGTTTGTTTTTTGTTTGTTTCTTTGTTTTTGCCTTGGGCAACTTTGGCAGTCTGGTGAAGTGAATGGATATCAAGAGTGTTTTTTTCATTTTGTTTTTTTTTAGGGCTGTACCCGCAGCATATGGAGGTTCCCAGGCTAGGGGTCTAATCGGAGCTATAGCTGCTGGCCTACGCCACAGCCACAGCAACGCCAGATCTGAGCCTCATCTGCGACGTATACCACAGCTGATGGCAACGCTGGATCCTTAACTCACTGAGTGAGGCCAGGGATTGAACCCACAACTTCATGTTTCCTAGTTGGATTTGTTTCTGCTGTGCCATGATGGGAATTCCTCAGTGATTTTAAATGCTAAAGATAAAATGTAGCAATAAAGGGGGAAAAATGTAGGAATAAAGGAAACCTGTTATAACAACAGTTAGCCAAAATAGGAGTTCCCTTGTAGGCTAGCTGTTTAAGGATCCAGCATTGTCACTGCTGTGGCTCTGGTTACTGTAGTGGTGAGGGTTTGATCCCTGGCCTGAGGAATTTCTATGTGCCATGGTCATGGCCTAAATAAATAAATAAATAAAATTAACCAAAATACAAAGAATTGGGGTTCTGTGGCTTGGTGGGGTAAGGACCTGGCTTTATCACTGCAGCAGCTTGGGCTGCTGCTGTGGCTCGGGTTCCATCCCTGGCCCAGGACTTCTGCATGCTGGGAACTTTTGCGTGGGGGCACTGCAAAACAAAACAAAAACAAAAACCTAATTTGTTGGATAAGCAATAGGATCCTGCTGTATAGCACTGGGAACTAAGTCTGGTCGCTTGTGATGGAGCATGATAATGTGAGAAAAAAGAATGTATACGTGTATGTGTGACTGGGTTACCTTGCTGTGTAGCAGAAAATTGACAACACTGTAAATCAGCTATAATGGAAAAAAGAAAAATCATTATAAAAAAAATAATAGGAGTTCCTGTTGTGGCTCAGTGGTTAACGAGTCGATTAGGAGCCATGAGGTTGCGGGTTCGATCCCTGGCCTTGATCAGTGGGTTAAGGATCCAAAAAACCCCCTAATTTGTAAGATAGTTATGTTGTACAGTTAGAAAAATATTCAAAGGCCTAATTTGTGGTACAGTGATATGTTTGCTTTTAGTAATAAAAAGGATGTAGCTTTAGGTCTGATAACTAATTTTGAAATATTTTGAGATGTGACAGTTGGAACATGAGAAAAATCGATTCCATTCCGAAGAGTCACATCTCATACTACTGTGATCTGCTGCCTATATTTATAATAAATGGAAATGTTAACTCTCAGAAGTTACTCGAAAATAAAGATGCAATTTTCTTCCCTGTTCAAGGCATGGATACCTTGAATTTTTTTTTTTTTTACTTTTTTTTTAGGGCTGCACCCACGGCATGTGGCGGTTCCCAGGCTAGCGGTCTGATCAGAGCCACAGCTGCCAGCCTACACCACAGCAACAGCAATGCAGGATCTGAGCCGTGTCTGCAACCTACACCACAGCTCATGGCAACGCCAGATCCTTAACCCACTGACCAAGGCCAGGGATCGAACCCGCAACCTTATGGTTCCTAGTTGGATTAGTTTCCGCTGCGCCACGACAGGAACTCTGACACCTTGAATTCCTATCTGTGGATCTTTGTGGAGATCCATGAACTCTAAATTTAAAAACTGTTCTCACAGATTGGACTTGAACAATTGCTATTGCTAAGAATTTGAATATCTCAATTTCCTCAACTTTTTTTTTTTCTTTTTATGGGTGCACCTGTGGTGTATGGAAGGTGCCAGGCTAGGGGTTGAATTGGAGCTGCGCTGAAGGCCTTTGCTACAGCCACAGCAATGCAGGATCCAAGCCATATCTTTGACCTACATCGAAGCTTGCACAGTTCTGGATCCTTAACCCACTGAGCAAGGCCAGGGATTGAACCCACATCCTGATGGATACTAGTCAGGTTCTTGACCTGCTTAGCCACAACAGGAACTCCAACTTTTTTTTTTTTTGAGTTCCCATTGTGGCTCAGTGGGTTCGATCCCTGGCATTGCTTGGTGGGTTAAGGATCCAGCATTGGTGTGAGCTGTGGTGTAGGTCGCAGACGTGGATTGGATCTGGCATTGCTGTGGCTGTAGCTTAGGCTGGCAGCTGCACTCTGATTCTACCCCTAGCCTGGGAACCTCCATATGCCACACCTGTAGCCCTAAAAAAATATTTTTTCTGCAGCATGTAGCATCCTGATATGGGATCTCAGTTCTCAGACCAGGGATTGAATTCAGGCCATGGTAGTGAAAATGCCTGAGTTCCAATCAGAACAAATTGGGTGTTCATACAAACACCCAGGCCAGGGGTCAAATTGGAGCTGCATCTGTGACCTACGCTGCATTTATGGCAACACTGGATACTCAACCCACCGAACCAGGCCAGGGAAAAACCTCAATCCTCACAGAGACAACATCAGGTCCTTCACTCACTGAGCCACAGTGGAAACTCCCTGAAGGTTATATTTTATGGGGTAGGCTTGGAGAATAAACATCCATGCCATAGCTAGTTTAAGTAATCTTGGCCATTCTGTGGTTTTTGTTCTCGCCATGAAAACTAGGAGCCCCCAGTGCTCACCTGCACCAGACTTAACTTTCTTAGCTCTTACTCGTACAGCCTCATTTTGACTGGTGAGCGCACAGGAAACATTGATGAAAACAGGTGATGCCATCTGCTGGAGGGAAGTGAAGTTGACTACTCTTATGGGGTAGATGACCAGGCCAGGTGTGACAGAAACTTGCCTATGGCCAGAGACCACTAGAACTGGGGAGCTGGGGAAGACCTTGGAGAAGAGAAAATGGTGTGAAAGAAGGAAAATCAGTTCTTTATCAATACATTCCAATCTTAAGCATATATAGTAACATCTAGGTTTCTAGTTTTAGCTCGCTGTTTGACAGTAGGTCACTCTTTTATTTTTAATTTTTTTGTCTTTTTAGGGCCACACCTGCAGCATATGGAGGTTCCCAGGCTAGGGGTCGAATCGGAATTGTAGCTGCTGGCCTACACCACAGCCACAGCAACACGCGATCTTTAACCTACTGAGCGAGGCCAGGGATCAAACCTTCGACCTCATGGATACTAGTCAGATTCCTTTCCATTGAGCCACGACGGGAACTCCCTATATTTTTTTATGGCTATGCCTATGGCATATGGAAGTTTCCAGGCTGGGATGGAATCCCAGCCTGAGCTTCGACCTATGCCACAGCTACAGCAACACTGGATCCTTTAACCCACTGTGCCGGGCCAGGGATTGAGTCCCTTGCCTCATCAGTGACCTGAGCAACAGAGACAATGCTAGATCCTTAACCTGCTGAGCCACAATGGGAACTCCATTCTGTGGTGACTTTTATCAAGACATTCAGTAATCGTTCCTTTACCCTGGACTTCAAATGAAAAATCTTCCACAGCATTCCCATCGTGGCTCAGTGGTAATGAACCCTCAGTATCCATGAGGATGCAGGTTTGATGCCAGGTCTTGCTCAGTCAGTTAAGGATCCAGCATTGCCGTGAGCTGTGGTAATAGGGCACTGACGAGGCTCGGATTCTGAGTTGCTGTGGCTGTGATGTAGGCCAGCAGCTACAACTCTGATGCAACCCCTAGCCTCAGAACCTCCATACGCCATGGGTGCGGCCCTAAAAAAGACAAAAAAAACCCCCAACAAACCCAAACATCTTTCTCAAAACCCTGATCTGTTTTGTTTCAGTCCTTAACATACCTCTAGCTTCTCAAGAACTCTGTCCACTCCCAGTACTCTTATCTCCCCGATGTCTTTTTTGTGGCTAAGAACCAATTCTGACTGGTTGATGTAAAAGGCTGGGGTGAAAGGAATGAGGATTCTTTGCATTCCATTCTTGCTACGTTCACTGACAAGTGTGGCCCAACCGTAGACTGAGGTGTCAGCTGTGCTGAGAGCCTGGAGCAGCTCTTCTGACTGTGGTCGAACCTTGATTAGGCAGACATAAGCCCCTGAAGAAAAGAGTAAAAGCTGAGCAGGAAGTTCAGAGGCTCTATTTAGCCAACTGGATTAGAATAGGAAGGAAAAATAGTTACATGCAAATTCAAAAGAAAATGTGAACTCAGTTTTAAGTATTCACTATTAGCACACTGTTGGCCACTATGAGGGTGGTTACCAAAGAAAAAACATAATTGGGAACCCATAATTGAACTTAGGAATACCATAATTGGTAAATTGACATGTCAGGGAGTATTTAGTATAATACAAATGGAAATTAAAGGGATATAGGATGAAGTAGTCAGAGTTGGGAGATTGGTAAATGGTTTGTGAAAGAAAGGCAAGCTTTGAACATGGTTTAATCACTTCTCTATCAAACCATATCTTGATGGCCTTATTTCTGTCAATCCTATTGTTTTTCTAGTTACCCACACTCAACCTCAGTTGTCTTTTAAAATCCATTCCTTCATTCCTAATTCTAGTCATCCTCCAAATCTTGCTAACTCACCCTTTGAAATATCTCACATCTGCCCCTTCTGTTACTGTTGTTTCTCTATCATTCTGGTCTAGACCCTCATCAACTCATGCTCGGATTATTGCAATGGCTCCATTTGCCTCCTGTTCTTCTTTCTTAGCTACTCTGTGTACTGCCATGAGATAATTTAAAAACTGCTTTAAAATTGTTTTTGAAAACTTTTTCAGGGCTCTATATTGCCTGGAATGTCATGTTCTCTTCACATCTACCTCAGTCCTAGTCATCCTTCTAAAGGTTACTTCCTCTAAAACCTAACTCTAACCCCTAGGTTTGATGTAGATATTTCTGCCGTCCTGGCATCCTATGTATATCTTTATTGTATAACTAATCACCCTGTGCACTACTAGTAAGAGTTAAAAGCCTTGTCTTACTCATCCATACCTCCAGTGCCTATCCTGGTACCAAGCATTCTCTTTGGTGCTCAACAGTTTGCTGAATGAACCTTCCTTCAGTGGTGTCTCATTACCCATACCATTGAACTGTCTGACTTTGGAGCAGACGCTCTTCCATGTTGTAGCACTACTTATTTACATTTGACATGAATCATCTCATTTTAGGTCAGTTGATTTATATAAAGTCCTCCCAATGTCATGCTTAGTTCTACTTCCCACTTGTTAATGCCATTCTTCTGTGTGGAATATCCTTCAGTTCAACAACATTCAAACATTCTGCTACTAGTTGGGGATAAAAGATGAATGAGGAGTTCCCGTCGTGGCTCAGTGGTTAACGAATCCAACTAGGAACCATGAGGTTGTAGGTTTGATCCCTGGCCTTGCTCAGTGGGTTAAGGATCCGGCGTTGCTGTGAGCTGTGGTATAGGTCAGAGACGCGGCTCGGATCCCGCGTTGCTGTGGCTCTGGCGTAGGCTGGCGGTTACAGCTCCGATTAGACCCCTAGCCTGGGAACCTCCATATGCCGAAGGAGTGGCCCTAGAAAGGGCAAAAAGACAAAAAAAAAGGAATGAGACATAATCCAAGCCCTCACAGAGATAACAGGCTAAGAAAGGAGAAAACAGTAAGTTATAATAGAAAAGCATAGCATATTATAAAGACACATGTTATATTGGAGTTCCTGTTGTGGTGCAGCAGAAATGAATCCGACTAGGAACCATGAGGTCTGATCCCTGGCCTTGCTCAGTGGGTTAAGAATCTGGTGTTGCCGTGAGTTGTGGTATAGGTCAAAGATGCGGCTCGGATCCCGAGTTGCTGTGGCTATGGTGTAGGCCGGTAGCTGTAGCTCCAATTAGACCCCTAGCCTGGGAACCTGCATGTGCCGCAGGTGTGGCCCTAAAAAGACAAAAAAAAAAAAAAGGCACATGTTATATATATATATATTGGGTGGATAGAACCAAAATGCTGATTGAGAAAGACTCCATAGTTATACAGCAGATGAAACTGGAAAGTTGAAATACAATCCAATAAGAAGGTGATATTTGCACAAATATGAAAACAAAGGAAGGAGTTCCCTTTGTGGTGCAGTGGAAACAAATCGACTGGTATCCTTGAGGACCCCTGGGCTTGCTCAGTGGGTCGGGGATCTGGTGTTGCTGTGAGCTGTGGTGTAGGTCATAGACGAGGCTCGGATCCTGAGTTGCTGTGGCTGTGGCGTAGGTTGGCAGCTGTAGCTCTAATTTGACCCCCAGCCTGGGAACTTCCATATGCTTTGGATGAAGCCCTAAAAAAGCAAGAAAGAAAAAAGAAAACAGGGGAAACCAGATTAAATTGGTGGAACCCACCTTTCTCTGTGCTGAAACCTGAATGGACATGAAAGACTTTACTTGCTGGAAGGTCTAGCAAAGTATTACTGAACTGTACATGGCACAACATGAGGGTCTCTGGAAGAAGTATTGTTGTAATAGCCAAGGCCTGACTTGGGGTGCAGGTTCCTAATAAGCAGAAAAGAGGTAAATAGCTTTGTTACTAAGAATAATTTATAAAAGGGGAGACAACTATATAGAAGCAGCTGCTATTTTAATTAATTAATTAATTTAGGCGGCCCCTGTGACACATGGACGTTCTCACGCAAGGGGTCAATTGGAGCTGCAGCTGGGGCCTACACCACAGCCACCACAACATGGGATTCGAGACACAACTGTGACCTATGCTGCAGCATGCAGCCATATCTTCAACCCTCTGAGTGAGGCCAGGGAGCAAACCCACATCCTCACAGAAACAATGTTGGGTCCTTTATCCACTGAGCCACAATGGGATCTCCTGATTATTTATTTATTTGTTTATTTAAGGCAAGAAATAGATTTATTAAGATAGGACGCTTGTGAGAGATGCAAGAGGGCAGGTAAGGAGGCTCTGCCTCGAGGATCAGGTGGGCTACAGTTTTATAGTCCAAGGGGAGTGGGGGAACTCCTGGTATTTAAAATAAAAAAATCAAGAACGAGGGTCAGTGGGAGTTCCCATTGTGGTTCAGTGGAACTTCCATATGTTACAGGCATGGATGTAAAAAGAAAGAAAAAAAGAAGGAAAGAAAGAAACAAAGAAAGGTGTTCCCATTGTGCCGAAGCAGAAATGAATCTGAGGTTGTGGGTTTGATCCCTGGCCTCGATCAGTGGGTTAAGGATCCGGTGTTGCTGTGAGCTCTGGTGTAGGTTGCAGACTCGGATCTGGCATGGCTGTGACTGTGGTGTGTAGGCTGGCAGCCATAGCTCCTATGAGACCCCTAGCTTGGGAACCTCTATATGCCGCAGGTGCGGCCCTAAAAAGAAAGAAAGAAAGGAAAGGAAGGAAACTTGGATTGCTAATCCAAAGGGGTAAGTGAACTGAGGGAGGATAGGAAGGTTGGGAATGATCACCCAGACCTAAGAAGAGATTCCTGACCTTTGAGATTGACACCATTTCTGCCAGTGGTGATGAAGAGCTTGAACACAGTTGAGTTGGGGGTATTGGTGAGATAAGTCTTGAGATCATAACTGAGTGTTAATCTTGATGATGTATTGACCACCACCTGTCAGCAAACCAAAGGAAAATTGGTATCTAAGTTCTTAGAAAATCTGGTTCCCTTCCTCTCCATCCTCCGTAACTTACTTAACTAAAAGCATCTGTTCTACATAAGAGCAAATTGCCCTTCTGGTCATCACATATTTGAGAACCACAAAATCTGTTCACTTTCGAGAAGAAAATATTTTTTTCTAAAAGGAGGTCTTTGTCCATTATTCCTTCTGACATATCTTCCCTTTGTATGACTGTCTATTAAAATGACTTTGAGGAGCTCCCGTCGTGGCGCAGCAGAAATGAATCCTACTAGGAACCATGAGGTTGAGGGTTTGATCCCTGGCCTCACTCATTGGGTTAAGGATCCAGCATTGCTGTGAAATGTGGTGTAGGTCACAGATTCGGTTTGGATCTGGCGTTGCTGTGGCTGTGGTGTGGGCCAGCAGCTACAGCTCTGATTCACCCCCTAGCCTGGGAAGCTCTAAAAGGACAAAAGATAAAAAAACTAATTAAATAAAAAAAAAATGACTTTAAGAGTTCTCGCTATGGCGCAATGGGACCAGCGGTGACTTGGGCGTGCTGGGACGAAAGTTCAATCCCTGGGTTAAGTGGGTTAAGGATCTGGAGTTGCTGTAGCTGCGGTTTAGGTCACAATTGTGACTGGATCTGATCCCTGGTCTGGGAACTCCATATGCTGAGGGGGTGCGGAGGCGGGGGCGGGGGGGGGGGGGGGGAGTGGTGGCCAAAAACAAAACAAAATAAAACCTTGGGGAAAAAACGACTTTGAAGAAAATTGCAATTTTTTTCTTTTTTTTTGTCTTTAGGGCCACATCTTTGGCATATGGAGATTCTCAGGCTAAGGGTCAAATTGGAGCTGTAGCTCCTGGCCTACACCACAGCCACAGCAATGCCAGATCTAAGCCTCGTCTGCAACCTACACCACACCTCACTGCAACGCCAGATCCTTAATCCACTGAGTGAGGCCAGGGATCGAACCTGCATCCTCATGGAAGCCTGTCAGTTTCGTTTCCGATGAGCCGTGATGGGAACTTCTCTTTCTTTTTTTTTTGGCCATGCCCTTCAGTATGCCTGAAGTCTCCAGGCCAGGGATCAAACCTGTGCCATAGCAGTGACCTGAGCCACAGAAGTGACAATGGCAGATCCCCAACCTATCACTGACTCCCAGACTTTTATGTCTAGCTACCTTAACATATCCATTTGACAGCTAATAGACAACCAATTTTTCAGGACCAAAACAAATCTCAAAACCATTCTACCAAGAGTCTCACCCATTTCTTTCTCTCTTTCTTTCTCTCTTTCTCTCTCTCTCTCTCTTTTTTTTTTGTCTTTTTGCTATTTCTTTGGGCTGCTCCCACGGCATATGGAGGTTCCCAGGCTAGGGGTCGAATCGGAGCTGTAGCCACCGGCCTATGCCAGAGCCACAGCAACACAGGATCCAAGCCGCGTCTGCAACCTACACCACAGCTCACGGCAACGCCGGATCCTTAACCCACGGAGCAAGGGCAGGGACCGAATCTGCAACCTCATGGTTCCTAGTCGGATTCGTTAACCACTGCGCCACAACGGGAACTCCTCTCTCTCTTTCTTTCTTTCTTTTTTCTTTTTTTCTTTCTTTCTCTCTCTCTCTCTCTTTCTTTCTTTCTTCCTTCTTCCTTCCTTCCTTTCCTCCCTCCCTCCCTCCTTTCCTCCTTTCCTCCTTTCCTCCCTTCCTCCCTTCCTCCCTTTCATTCTTTTGTTCTTTCTTTCTTGGCTATGCCCATGGAATATGGAAGTTCCAGGACTAGGAATGGAACCCATGGCACTGTAGTAACCAGAGCCACAGCAGTGAGAACACCAGATTCTTAACCTGTTGAGCCACAAGGAACTCCTTATGCATTTCAGTTGATGGCAATTCTGTTCTTTTAGTTGTTCAATCAAAAATATAAGTGGGGGAGTTCCTGTCGTGGCACAGTGGTTAACGAATCCAACTAGGAACCATGAGATTTCGGGGGTTTGGTCCCTGCCCTTGCTTCAGTGGGTTAACGATCCAGCGTTGCTGTGAGCTGTGGTGTAGGTCGCAGACGCAGCTCGGATCCTGCATTGCTGTGGTCTGGCGTAGGCTAGTGGCTGAAGCTCTGATTGGACCCCTAGCCTGGGAACCTCCATATGCCACAGGAATGGCCCAAGAAAAGGCAAAAGGACCAAAAAAAAAAAAAATATATATATATATGTGGGAGTTCCCATCCTGGCTCAGTGGAAACAAATCTGACTAGCATCCATGAAGACACAGGTTCAATCCCTGGGCTCACTTCGTGGGTTAAGGATCTGGTTTTGCCATGAGCTGTGGTATAGGTCACAGATATGGGTCGGATCCACCATTGCTGTGGCTGTGGTGTAGGCCAGAAGCTACAGCTCTGACTCAACCTCTAGCCTGGGAACCTCCATATGCCACAGGTTCAGACCTAAAAAGACAAAAAAAAAAAAAAAACAAAACCCTAAGTAAGGGAGTTCCTGCCATGGCACAGTGGGTTAAGAATCCAACTGTAGCCACTCAGGTTTCTGCAAAGGCACAGGTTTGATCCCCGGCCTGATGTTGCCACAGCTGTAGATCAGGTCAAAGCTGTGGCTGGGATTCAATGCCTGGCCCAGGAACTTCCATAGGCCATAGGTGCGGCCATTAAACAAACAAAGAAACAAATGAAAAACCCAAGTCAGGAGTTCCTGTTGTAGTAGTACAAACCCTAGTAGTATTCATGAGGATGTGGGTTCAATCCCTGGCCTTGCTCAGTGGGTTAAGGATCTGGTGTTGTCATGACCTGTGGTGTAGGTCACAGATGCAGCTCGGATCCTCTGTTGCTGTGGCTGTGGTGTAGGACGGCAGCTGCAGCTTCCTTTCGACCCCTAGCCTGGGAACTTCCATATGCCTCAGGTGCAACCCTGAAAAAGCAAAAAACCTCCCTCCAAACTCAAAACTCAAAGTCATTCTTGATTCTCTTGCACCCTATATATAGTCTGTCAGGAAATTGTCAACTATATCTATAAAATATATTTAGAATCTAATCAAATTTTCACCACCTCCTCTGTTATTACCCTAGTTCCCTGTCATATCTCATCTAGGTTACTGCAATAATAGCCTCCCGACTGTTTTTTCAGATTCTACATTGCCTCTACAGTCTAGTATCAACTAGTAGCCATAACAATATTTTATTCATTTTTTATTTTTTTGTCTTTTCTAGGGCTGCATCCACGGCATATGGAGTTCCCAGGCTAGGGGTCAAATCGGAACTGTAGCCGCCAGCCTATGCCACAGCCAAGCAACATCAGATCTGAGCCGTTGTCTGTGACCTACACCACAGCTCATGGCAACGCCGGATCCTTAACCCACTGAGTAAGGCCAGGGATCGAACCTGAAACCTCATGGTTCCTGGTTGGGTTTGTTTCCTCTGCACCACGACGGGAATTCCGGAAAGAGTTACTCTTGATTCTTCAACTTTTTTTTTTTTTCGGTCTTTTTGCCATTTCTAGGGCCGCTCCTGGGGCATGTGGAGGTTCCCAAGCTAAGGGTCTAATCGGAGCTGTAGCAACCGGCCTACACCAGGGCCACAGCAATGCGGGATCCGAGCCGCATTTGGGACCTACACCACAGCTCACGGCAACGCCGGATCCTCAACCCACTGAGCAAGGCCAGGGATCGAACCTGAAACCTCATGGTTCCTAGTTGGATTCATTAACCACTGAGCCACGATGGAAACTTCTGATTCTTCAACTTTTATATCATTAGGTTTACCTCTCGATATGTTTTCACCAGCCCTGGGATGTCATGAAATATCGTTGCTGTTCCTGGACTCCTGGCTACTCCTACTCCAGTGACAATGTCTGTTTGTAGAATATTGTCAGCAGAAATCATCCATGTCCCGGGTTCACCTAGGAAAAGACAAGAGAAGGCACTTGGATATAAATCGAAGGTCACTCTAACCTTACTCAGAATACAAATCAGTAGACCATTTAAGCATGTGTATCCTTCCCAGGAGGAACACCCGGCATTGAGGATAACTGTTTTCTGCATGTCACTTTCCCCTTCATATATCATGCCAGCAGAATAAAATAGGAACTACTGACCCTCAGAATCACAAAAGGAGCTACTTAGTTGGAGAATGCAATGGTTCTCCTTTGGAAAAAGAAAAACTCTTTTTACACATAGGGATAACTCTCTGATTAAACTTTATATACCCTGCTAAGGATGAAGCTGCTTTGAGCTACTAATTGATAAGAGCAGGAAGACTATAAGCAAGGGTCAACTGGCAGAAGAGAGGATTCATTTACTTTGGTTTAAGTCTCAAGGTAGCAAAAGAATGTCAAATATTAGATTAGGTTACTGATCCTGGCATGTGGCACTTCTGCTTCCTCATCCAAAGTGTATGGCTTTGGGAGTTACCATCTTGGCTCAGTGGTTAATGAATCCGACTAGGAACCATGAGGTTTCGGATTCAATCCCTGGCCTTGCTCAGTGAGTTAAGGATCCGTCGTTGCCGTGAGCTGTGGTGTAGATCGCAGACTCGGCTCAGATCCTGGATTGCTGTTGCTCTGGCGTAGGCCAGCAGCTACCGCTCTGATTAGACCCCTAGCCTGGGAACCTCCATATGCCATGGGAGCGGCCCTAGGAAAAGGTAAAAAGAAAAAAACAAAAAAACAAAAAAATGCAAAAAATCCCCAAAAAATAAAAAAACAAAGTGTGTGGATTTGGGATGCTCCCAAAATTCCAGAATGAAAGACAGAGGGACAATCCTGACAGAATCTGGGAAAAGGGAGTTAAAAAGCCTCTGCTTCATTGACAAAAGATTAACAATCATGGTATTATAAGCAGAGTTAGCTCACCGGCCCTAGATAACATGTTTTAAGTAGTGGTTGCTTGCAAGTCAATTTGGAGGATCTGACCTAGGCTGCATAGAGCTCCCTTTGGATCAACTCCAAAGTATATAGTTAGTGTTAAAGTCAGGTCCAACATTATATCACTTTACCCAAACACATGTCTTCATAGTTTCCAAAAGAGGATGCACAGCTCAAGGCCACATACACTAGCCAGTCTTACTTGGATGGATGGATTATATGGTGGCATACCCCCAGTCAGTTTATGCCATTTTGGAGTATGCAACCTGTAAGCCCAAAGATAAAATACATACTGATTTTCTTTTCTTTTCTTTCTTTCTTTTTTTTGGTCTTTTGTCTTTTTAGGGCTGTACCCGTGGCATATGGAGGCTCTAACTGGAGCTGCAGCTGCTGGCCTACACCAGAGCTATAGCACGGTGGGATCCGAGCCACGTCTGCATCCTATGCCACAGCTCACAGCAACACTGATCCTTAACCCACTGAGCGAGGCCAGGGATCGAAGTCAGATTCATTTCCGCTGTGCCACGATGGGAACTCCAGATTTCTTTAACTTAATAGTACTTCTTAGAACAGAATTGCTTTGCTAATCAAGAGTATAGTGTAGGGAGTTCCCTTTGTGGCACAGCAGAAACAAATCTGACTAGTATTCATGAGGACGCAGGTTCCATCCTTGGCCTCACTCAGTGGGTTAAAGGATCTGGTGTTGCAGTGGCTGTGGCGTAGGCTGGCAGCTGTAGCTCTGATTTGACCCCTTGCCTGGGAACTTCCTTATGCCAAGAGCATGGCCCTAAAAAAAAAAAAAAAAAAAAAAGGTATAGCATAGCCCAGTACAAGACCGAACCTTCTTACAGTGATAGTATAGAATATGTAGGAGTTAGGCCTTCAAATGTGCCTCACAAAACAGTGTACATACAATTGGTTCTTAGAAATAAAGCCTTATGGTCCTTTCCTTCCTTTGATTTCATCCTTTACCGATGTTCAACTTAGCAATTACCCTCCTTCAGAAGCTGGGGATGGACACAACTTAGAATAGATTTACAAGCAGATCCTGCTGAGTAGCATTGAGAAATTTGTCTAGATACTCATGTGGCAACAGAACAAAGGGTGGGGAAAAAAATGTAATTGTAATGTATACATGTAAGGATAACTTGATCCTCTTGCTGTACAGTGGGAAAATAAAATAAAATAAAAGGATACTTTAAAGAAAAAAAAAAGAAGCTGGGGATGGAGGAGAAGGCACAATACTCACACTGCCTATATATATTCAATAGGCGCTTGATAAATACTATGGGCTGAGCTCTAATTGGCTGGCCATGGAGAGACATGGGCCCTAAACAGAATTATATGGAAGATAATAAAGCACATAAAAGTATCTTCTTTCTCAGAGAGCCCCTTAGATTTTAGATAATTTGGAAAAAATTCTCTAAGGGATGAATTGCTTTCTAATCCTGTCAGTTGTGTGGTTGAGAAAGGGAAGGTATACAAACCATTCTGGCTGAGGAGGTGGGTGCTGAAGCAGATGACATCTCCCACAAATATAAGCGTGGTGTCTGGCTCGATGGCGTGCTCTACAGAAACAGGAATATAATCTGCCATGCCTGGATGTCTTTGGTCCCAGAGCCCTATAAGTGTCACCCCTCTGTTCACAGCCTGGGCCATGTATGTATAGTTCTTATTCCCTGGTCCAATAAGCAGCAGGTCATCTCTGAAAGTAGACATGAAAAGTAGAAATCTCTGAAAAGAGACAACATTTAGGAAATGGTTCTGGGGACAGATTCTATCACAACACTTTATATTCAATAGGTCAAAAGTTCAGATTGGGGGGTTCCCATTGTGGCTCAGCAATAACAAACCAGACTAGTAACCATGAGGACTCGGGTTTGATCCCTGGCCCAGCTCTGAGCTGGTTAAGGATCTGGCGTCGCTGCAGCTGTGGTGTAGGCTGGCAGCTGCAACTCTGATCTGACACCTAGCCTGGGAGCTTCCATATGTCATGGGTGCGCTGCTAATTTAAAAAAAAAAAATCAGATGGAATTCTACAATGGAGAGTAAACAACTAGGGGCTATGGATCAGGTCTATTACCTGCATATATATATATAGTGCCCAGTAAGGGGTTTTTTTTTAATTAAAATTTTTTTCCAGTACAGCTTTTTGATAATACTCCAATTAGCTCACCATGGGAGCTTTCTATGAAGTCAAATTTAAAATGTCCTGAAATCTTTCTTTGTTGAACAACTAATTCTGGTCTTTTCACCATCTTTGTGAAAGAACGATCAGATTCCAAGTGCAGTACATGAAAGGGATTTACTGGAACTGCTGTATAATATCAGGCTAATCTACAAGATTTTTTCTTTCTTTCTTTTTTTTTTTGTCTTTTTGCCATTTCTTGGGCCGCTCCTGCAGCATATGGAGGTTCCCAGGCTAGGGGTCCAATTGGAGCTGTAGCTGCCAGCCTATGCCAGAGCCACAGCAACGCGGGATCTGAGCCACGTCTTCGACCTACACCACAGCTCACGGCAACACCGGATCCTTAACCCACCGAGCAAGGCCAGGGATTGAACCCTCAACCTCATGGTTCCTAGTCGGATTCGTTAACCACTGAGCCACGACGGGAACTCCTACAAGATTTCTACCACAGTGTCAACATCATTCCTTTGCCTTCCATACCTGTTCAAAGCCAGATAAAGTTGGGCATTATGTGTGTGGAATTTCTCTCCGATGCTATTATAAAACTGGACAACGAAGGTGAGAGACATGCCCAAGGGAAAGGCTGATAGGGTCCTTCCTTGAGCTGCGTACAGCTTGGGTTGGCTGCTTATTCGCAGGTAAGTCACCGGTGCTACCTGTGGAAGACAAAACCTACTGTACAGAGGAGGATGCATTGGACAGGAGCTTCAGCCATATTCTCAGATTTATGATCAGTGAAAAAAACAGTGTTCCTCTTTCATAGGAAATAATTAGCTCTTGATTTCAGATGACAAATCAGAGTGAAAAAGAAATATGACAGCATAGGAAATGGCTTTTTAATTATTACAGTGGAAATGTGAAGAGAAGTTGGAGCTTTTTGAGTAAAGGATTGCATTCCATCTATTTGGTGCAGAGTGTCAATATTTATTGTTAAATAACTGATAATTTGTCAAGAATTATCACTTTATTTATTTATTTATTTATTTATTTATTTATTTATTTATTTATTTATTTTTGTCTTTTGTCTTTTCAGGGCCGCACCCGCAGCATGTGGAGGTTCCCAGGCTAGGGGTCCAATCTGAGCTACAGCTGCTGGCCTCTGCCAGAGCCACAGCAACTCGGGATCAAAGCCACGTCTGCGACCTACACCACAGCTCATGTCAATGCCGGATCCTCAACCTTCCAGGCGAGGTCAGGGATTGAACCTGAAACCTCACGGTTCCTAGTCGGATTCATTTCCTCTGCGCCACGACAGGAATTCCCTGTCAAGAATATTTTAGACTGTGCTTTCACACTGTAAGATAAACTATGTTATGGTAAAAGAAGCCTAGCATTGAACCCTAGCTTTATCATTTCATGGATTCATTCAACCATTCTAGGTTTCCTATTTCTTATCAGTTTAATAGGGATAATAATAATACCTGTCTCATAGGGTTTCTGTGGTAGTTAGATGAGGTAATATATATAAAAGGAGTAGCGCAGAAGCTGGAGTATACTAGATTTTTTAAGGCCTAAATTTTTTTTGTTTGTTTTATTTATTTATATATTTTTATTTTTTGTCTTTTCTAGGGCCACACCTGCAGCATATGGAGGTTCCCAGGCTAGGGGTCCAATCGGAGCTGAAGCCGCCAGCCTACACCACAGCCACAGCAACGTGGGATCCAAGCTGCATCTGCGACCTACACAGCAGGTCACAGCAATGCCGGATCCTTAACCCACTAAGAGAGACCAGGGATGGAACACACAACCTCAAGGTTCCTAGTCGGATTTGTTAACCACTGAGCCACGATGGGAACTCCTTGTTTGTTTTAGACTAACTTACCTCAAAGGTCTCTTACAATTCTAAATTTTTAAAAAATTCAGAGCAAAGCCTAATTTTGGTGGCAGTGGATCTATACTTCTCCCACACCAACCCTTCTGGCCAAAGCTGCTCAGAAGACAGTCATACCAATTTGAGGCTAATTCTTCTCCCCACTCCCCACCCTGCCCCAAGCTCTGGCCACACTCTCGGCATATGGAAATTCCCGGGCCATGGATCGAATCTGAGCCAGAGCTATGACCTATGCCACAGCTGTGGCAATGCCAGATCCTTAACCCACTTCGCAGGGCCAGGGATTGAAACCTAGTTGCCACCGAGACAACAACAGATATTTAAGCTGCTGCCCCACAGAGGGAACTCCAAGACTAATCCTTTTATAAATTAAAAAAAATAATAATAAAGCTACCCTTTTTTGGGGGGTGGGGGTGCTACACTCATGACATGTAGAAGTTCTAGAGCTAGGGACTGAGCTCACGCCACAGCAGAGACTCAAGACACAGAGGTGAGAATGCCAGATCCTTAACCTACTGTGCCTCCAAGGAACTCCAGCTATCCTTTATTTTTCTTTTTTGGCTGCCCTCATAGCATGCAGAAGTTTCCTGGGCCAGGGATTGAACCCTGAATCCTTAACCACTAGACCATAAGGGAACTCCCAGAGAAGTTTCTACTCCTTAAAAAAGGAAATCTGGGAGTTCCTGCTCTGGCACAGTGGGTAAGAATCTGACTGTAGCTGCTTCAGTCATTGTGGAGGCAGGTTCAATCTTTGGCCTGGGATCAGTGGGTTAAAGTATCTTGCATATTTCTTTTTCAGGATGTCTTTGGCTATTCTGGGTCTTTTGTACTTCCAAACAAACTTTAAAATATTTTGTTCAAGCTCTGTGAAAAATGTCCTTGGTAATTTGATAGGGATTGCATTGAATCTGTAGATTGCCTTGGGTAGTATAGGTCATTTTGATAATATTAACTCTTCCAATCCACGAGCATGGTATATCTTTCCATCTATTTGTGTCATCTTTGATTTCTTTCATCAGTGGCTTGTAGTTTTCAGAGTACACGTCTTTTGTTTCTTTAGGTAGGTTTACTCCTAGGTATTTTATTCTTTTGGATGCGATGGTAAACGGGATTGCTTCCCTAATTTCCTTTTCTGCTTTTTCATTGTTAGTATATAGAAACGCCATCGATTTCTGTGTATTGAAAAAGAAAAATGGAGCTGGAGGAACCAGGCTCCCGGACTTCAGACTATACTACAAAGCAACAGTCGTCAAAACTGCATGGTACTGGCACAAAGACAGACATATAGATCAGTGGAACAGGATAGAAAGTCCAGAATTAAACCCACACACCTACGGCCAATAATCTATGACAAAGGAAGCAAGACTATACAATGGAGAAAGGACACCTTGTTCAATAAGTGGTGCTGGGACAGCCACATGGAAAAGAATGAAATTAGAACACTCCCTAACACCATACACAAAAATAAACTCCAAATGGACTAAAGACCTAGATATAAGACCAGACACTATCAAACTCTTAAAGGAAAACATAGGCCAAACACTCTCTGACATAAACGACAGCAACATCTCCTCAGATCCACCTATCAGAGTATTGACAATAAAAACAAAAATAAACAAATGGGACCTCATCAAACTTAAAAGTTTCTGCACAGCAAAGGAAACCCTCAACAACACGAAAAGACAACCCACAGAATGGGAGAAAATCTTTGCCAGTGAATGAACTGACAAGGGATTAAGCTCCAAAATTTATAAACACCTTCCGCAGCTCCATACCAAAAAAACAAACAACCCCATCCAAAAATGGGCAGAAGATCTAAACAGACACTTCTCTAAAGAAGACATACAGATGGCCGAGAAACACATGAAAAGATGTTCAACGTCACTCATTATTAGAGAAATGCAAATCAAAACCACGATGAGGTACCACCTTACACCAGCCAGAATGGCCATCATCCAAAAGTCTACAAACAAAAGTGCTGGAGAGGGGGTGGGGAAAAGGAACCCTAGTACACTGTTGGTGGGATTGTAAATTGGTGCAACCACTGTGGAAAGCAGTATGGAGATTCCTCAGAAAACTAAACATAGAACTACCATTTGATCTAGCAATCCCACTCCTGGGCATCTATCCAGAGAAAACCTCGACTCGCAAAGACACATGTACTCCGATGTTCATTGCAGCACTGTTTACAATAGCCAAGATATGGAAACAACCTAAATGTCCATCGACAGAGGAGTGGATCCAGAAGATGTGGTACATATACACAATGGAATATTGCTCAGCCATTAAAAGGAACAAAATTCAGGCATTTTTAGCAACATGGATGGACCTAGAAACTATCATGCTAAGTGAAGTCAGCCATACAATGAGACACCAACATCAAGTGCTTTCACTGACATGTGGAATCTGAAAAAAGGACAGACTGAATTTCTTTGCAGAACAGATGCTGACTCACAGACATTGAAAAACTTATGGTCTCTGGAGGAGACAGTTTTGGGGGTGGGGGGAATGTGCTTGGGCTGTGGGATGGAAATCTTGTGAAATCAGATTGTTATGATCATTATACAACTACAGATGTGATAAATTCATTTGAGTAATAAAAAAAAATAAAGTATCTTGCATAACCACAGCTGCAGTGTAGGTTGCAATTGCAACTCAGATTAAATCCCTGGCCTGGGAAATTTCATATGCTGCAGGTGTGGCTATAAAAATAAAAATAAATACAAAAAAAAAGGAAATCCGGGAGTTCTCTGGTGGTCTAGTGGTTAGGACTTGGTGCTTTTGCTGCTGTGGCCTGGGTTCAACCCCTGGTGTGGGAACTAAGATACCACATCAAGCTGCAGCACACAACAGACCAAAAAAAACCAAAAACCAAAAACCGGAAATCTGCCTCTTATGGCCATTACATTCCTTTTATCTTTTTGAGTAAGCCCCTGAACTCACCTGAACCCCAGTTATAGTTGTTTGGTTGACTCCAAAAGGTTCTATGGAAGTGACTTCCAATACAGCAGTACCTGCAATGGAACCAGCTTTCAGGAGCCCTTCACCGTCCTCCTCAATGACAGATGAATTAGGGAAACACTTGAGAACACGGGAACTCACAAAGGCGGCCCCTTCCCTAGGGAACAAATAGGGCAAGTGGCATCTCTTTGATGGCTCTGTTTGATCAGAAAGGAGTAGAGATTGCCAGGATCACTGTTAGAGGCTGTACCCTGAGGCAAATGCTTGCCATTCTCTATGTTGTGTAGTTATTTGTTCCTCAGGTAAAAATCAGCCTTTGGATTATGCATATCTCTTTAAAAATCAAATACTATTAGATAATTAATATTAAAAATTATTTGGCCAAAAGAATTGAAAACAGGAGTTCCCGTTGTGGCACAATGGAAACAAATCCGACTAGTATCCATGAGGATGTGGGCTAGATCTCTGGCCTGCCTTGTGGGTTGGGGATCCAGCATTGCCATGAGCTGCGGTATGGTTGCAGATGTGGCTCGGATCTGGTGTCGCTGTGGCTGTGGTGTAGGACGGCAGCTGTAGCTCTGATTCGATCCCTAGCCTGGGAACTTCCATACGCCACGGGTGTGGCCCTAAAAAAAAAAAAAAGGGAATTGAAAACAGCTACAGTCAGCTTTCATATCTGTGGGTTCTGCATCCACAGATTACTGACCACAGATTGAAAATTTCATAAAGTTCTGAAAAGCAAAATTTGTATTTGCCTTGTTCTGGCAAATATTTACATAACATTTACATTTATTATAGGTATTGGGGAGGATGTGCATAGGTTATATGCAAGTACTACATCATTTTATACAATAGATTTTGTATCTACAGATGTTTTGTTTTGTTTTGTTTTTGCTTTTTAGGGCCTCATGAGCAGCATATGAAAGTTCCCAGGCTAGGGGTTGAATCGGAGCTACAGCTGCTGGGCTACACTGCAGCCACAGCAATGCCAAATCTGAGCCACATCTGCAAACTACACTGCAGCTCACGGCAATGCTGGATCCTTAACCCACTGAGCGAGGCCAGGGATTGAACCTGCATCCTCATGGAAAATAGTTGGATTCATTTCCACTGACTTAAAACTGGAACACACTTATCTGCAGATTTTGGTAGGGGGATGTGGGTCCTAGAATCAATCCCCTGTGGATAGCAAGGGACAAGTGTGTTCAAACAAATACTTGTAATGTGAATGTTCATAGCAGCACTATCCACAATAGCTGAAAGGTGAAAACAACCCAAAAGTCCACCAACAGGTGAGTGGATAAACAAAATGTGTTATATTCATCAATGGGATATCATTCAGTCATAAAAAGGAATGAAGTACCAGTATAAGCTACAATGAGAATGAACCTCAAAAATATGCTAGGAGTTCCCATTGTGGCTCAGAACCCGACTAGGATCCATGAGGACTTGGATTCGATCCCTGGCCTTGCTCGTGGGTTAAGGATCTGGTGTTGCCGTGAGTTGTGGTGTAGGTTTCAGACATGGCTTGGATTCTGAGGTGCTGTGGCTGTGATGTAGGCCGCCAACTACAGCTCAGATTCAGCTCCAAGCCTGAGAACTTCCATATGCCACGGGTGCAGCCCTAAAAAGACAAAAAAAAAAAAATTTATGCTAACTGCAATAAGCCAACACACAAAGTCACATATTGTATGATTTCACTTACGTGAAATATGCAATAGTTAAATTCATAGAGATAGCATAGTAGTGGTTTCTAGGTGCTGAGCAGAGGGGAGAATTTTGAGTGACTGCTTAATTGGTATGAGTCTCCTTTGGTGGTAATGAAAATGTTTTGGAACTAGATACAGGTGATGGTTGTACAATACTGTGCATGTGCTAAACGCCGCTGAATTGTACAATTTAATTTTTTTTTTGTCTTTTTGCCTTTTCTAGGGCTGCTCTTATGGCATATGGAGGTTCCCAGGCTAGGGGTCTAATCGGAGCTGTAGCCACCAGCCTATGCCACAGCCACAGCAACTCGGGATCCGAGCCGAGTTTGTGACCTACAGCACAGCTCACGGCAACGCCGGATCCTTAACCCACTGAGCAAGGCCGGGGATGGAACCCGCAACCTCATGGTTCCTAGTGGGATTTGTTAACCACTGAGCCACGACGGGAACTCCTAATTTTTTTTTTTTAATAGCCTCAGTATGCAGCAACTTGATGTGGGATTTCAGTTCCCAGACCAGGGATTGAACCCAGGCTGCAGCAGTAAAAGTGACAAAACCTAACCACTAGACTACCAAGGAACTCCCCACTTTAATTTTATGTTATATAAATTTCACTTAAACCAAAAAAAAAAAAATTATTTGTGGGTTAGAAAAATCACCTAAGGCAATAGTTCTTTCCATGTGCAATGTTTCAATGAGGGTAAAGTTAGATCCTGGCCTGCCTTACCTATTGGTATGGAGTTTGAGCTGAGAATTCATGGGCATAAGAATTTGCTCAGGTTGGCACTCTGGATAGAAAAGTTGGAGCTTTTCAAACACCTAGAATGAGAAAATAATGTTTTCCTAATTTCTGGAAAAGATAAACGATGACCTTTACTCACAGGATTTACTTACAAATGGTCTGCCTAACTTTGGTTTAGCCCAATGTCCCACAATCCTCCTTTCCAAAACGAGCATTTAAAACATATCTAGGTAATCTAGAATATACAATTTAGCATTAGCCCTGCTTCTGACTACAAGGGACTGGGAATGTGACAAAGTTTACACTTACCACATCCTCTACATTACTTAGATATTAGGTATAAAGTAATTATGGAATTTCTAATTTTAGCTCTAATAACCTGAAAAGAGATTTGAGAGCTAACAACCTATAGTAATTTTTTTTTTGGCTTTTTAGGGCTGTACCCATGGCATATGGAGGTTCCCAGGCTAGGGGTCCAATCGGCGCTACAGCTTCCGGCTGACATCACAGACGCAGCAACCCAGGATTCGACCTGTGTCTGCGACCTACACCACAGCTTACAGCAATGCCAGATCCTTAACCCACTGAGCGAGGCCAGGCATCGAACCCACAACCTCATGGTTCCTAGTTGGATTGTTTCCGCTGCACCATGACGGAAACTCCAAGAACCTATAGTATCAGATTAGCAAGGGACACTATTCTGGTCTGCCATCTCTTAGTAAAGTGATTTTTCCTCTATACTGCACTGCATCAGGGAATCAAAGCCAAAATAAAGGAGGGGGGAAAGATAAAAATAAAAAAATTAGTCCCAAATTCAGAGGTAGAGAGACTAATTTGCTCCACACATATGATAATTTTTCTTTTGAATTCTCAAAACAATAATGCTATTTAGCTTTCAGCTTGAGAAAATACTTGTACTCTTGTACCTTACCAGAAGTTAGGATAGGATTTCATTCTACCTGTGACTATAGCTAAGTGGACTATATCATAATATCTATGTTAGGCAGAACAAATCAGATATTAATCTCTCTTTAGTTATTATGGTGTTCACATACTGCGTTCATGGTGTGGGGAGCTGAGGGGATTGCATGTGCTGTAGTTTCTTTTCTTTTTTTTTTTTTGTCTTTTTTGCTATTTCTTTGGGGTGCTCCCTCGGCATATGGAGGTTCCCAGGCTAGGGGTCTATCGGAGCTGTAGCCCGGGGCCTACGCCAGAGCCACAGCAACACCAACTCCGAGCCGCGTCTGCAACCTACACCACAGCTCACGGCAACGCCGGATCCTTAACCCACTGAACAAGGGCAGGGACCGAACCCACAACCTCATGGTTCCTAGTCGGATTCGTTAACCACTGCGCCACGACGGGAACTCTGTGCTGTAGTTTCTAATGTCAGTACTTACATAGAAGAAATTAGCAGGAGTAACAAAGATCTAGAAACCATAAACCTGTTCCAGGGACTCCTCTATCAATTTCCCTATCTCTATTCAGACTAAGCTCTTCATGGATAAGAGAATATAACTTTCTTCTCCTTAATATATAAAGACATGATTTAGGTTTGAGACCTTACCAGGATCTGAACTTCATCCGACAGTTCCAATAAATTCCCCTCAAACTGCCCAGAGGAACTGTTCATGCAGCGGACAGTGACTCTGATGGTGGTCCGACCAGCTGCTTTTGTGTGAACCACCATGGCAAAGTTATTCTCTACTGGGAGTTGTAGAAAAACCTAGACAGTGAAGGGAAGGATTAAGAAAGATTCATGAATACACACTGTACCCTCCCTTCTTTGTTGTAATAAGGAAAATGTATGTTGGAAATAGCTATCTAGAAGAATTAGAGGAGTTCCCATTGTGGCACAACGGAAATGAATCTGACTAGTATCCACGAAGACGTGGGTTTGCTCCCTGGCCTGGCTCAGAGGGTTAAGGATTCAGTGTTGCCCTGAGCTGTGGTGTAGGTCGCAGACATGGCTCGGATTCCACGTTGCTGTGGCTGTGGTGTAGGCCAGCAGCTGTAGCTCCGATTCGACCCCTAGCCTGGGAACTTTCATATATTGCAGGTGTGGTCCTAAAAAAAAAGGAGTTAGAGTTCCAGGGCTTATTTTCATATTTATTTATTTTGAGATTCCTAGCAACACAGTCACCCCGAAAGCAAACTTCTGTTTTCAGTTCTCAACAAATTCTGGAAAGATTCTTATGCAAGAATTCTGTTCTTGAAGTCAATTCATTGTAGGAGAAATATAGAAATGAGGAAGGGATTTCTAGAATGGGTTCAGACAGAACTTTAGATGAGAGAGAAGTGAAGCCATCTACTGCTGGAGGTCAGAGTGGTAACAAGGAAGAGGACGAGAAAGGGAAGCCGTTGTTTTAGGACTATGCTAAGACTAGCTAACCATCTCTCTACTTGCTCCACTCACCATTCTAGTCTAGACCGGATAAGGTTTAGATCTTGACAGGTTTCTGGCACGAGGGCAGGGAGGGTCAACACTAAGGCACATGTCGATGTAGGCCCTTGCCTACCTTTTTGGCATTCATTTCATGTCCTATCTCCTCCGCTTTCTTGCTGTGTGGAGGCCTCAAGACCTTCCTTCTAGCTCTCTTTACTCATACAGAGTTCCAAGTTCCCAAATCAGCTTTCCCTTTTCCCCTTCATAAAAACTTGCATTTCCTTTGTGCAGATTTCAATTAATTGTCTGGAAGAAAGTCTTAAGCTAAAGAACGAGTGGTTTATAATTATTTCATCCAAGTGAATTTCTAAATGGTGACACCACAGAGCAGGAAGTCTAGCTTTCAGGGCATTAGAGACCTTTCTTTCTTTTTCTCCTCTTTCTTTTTTCTCTTTTTTTCCTTTTTAGGGCCACATCTGCAGCATATAGAATTTTGCAGGCTAGGAGTCAAATTGAAGCTGCAGCTGCCGGCCTACACCACAGCCACAACAACGCCAGATCCAAGCTTTGTCTGCGACCTACACCACAGCTTGTGGCAACACTGGATCCTTAACCCACTGAGTGAGGCCAGGGATTGAACAGACATCCTCATGGATAGTAGTTGGGTTCTTAACCTGCTGAGCCACAATGGGAACTCCTAGAGACCTTTGTATTTGCCTACTTCTTTATCCAGTTTGTCTATATAGGACCTAAGGCAGGGGAAGAAAATCTTTGTATGCTCTCAATCATTTCTTCCACTAGAGAAAAGAGTGATTCTATTTTTTTTTTTTTTTAGGACCTCACCCGTGCTATATGGAAGTTCCTAGGCTAGGGGTCGAATTGGACCTATAGCTGCCAGCCTACTCCACAGCCACAGCAATGCAGGATCTGAGCTGCGTCTGTGACCTACACCACAGCTCACAGCAACACCAGGTCCTTAACCCACTGAGCAAGGCCAGGGATCGAACCCACATCCTTAGGGATCCTATCACTAAGCCATGACGGAAACTCCCAAGAGTGATTCTTTAGAGAAGAAAATTAGAGAAAAGAAGTAGAACAATGCTAAGGCCTAAGCCATTCTCTCACACAATTCCTATTTGCTACTCAAGAAAAAAAAGTCAAGTAGTTCCTGCTGTGGTGTAGTGGGTCAAGAATCCAACTGCAGTGCCTCAGGTCACTGCAGCAGTGCAGGTTTTATCTCTGGCCCGGCACAGTGTGTTAAAGGATCTGGTGTTGCCACAGTTGAGGCGTAGGTCACAGCTGTGGCTGGTTTCAATCCACAGCTTGGGGAAACTTTCATATGCCACAGGTGTGGCCATTTAAAAAAAAAAAAAAGCCAAATCCTTCTGTAGAACTCTAGCAAACTAAGTACTGTTCTATCTCTCTTCAGTTCCAAGTATAACTAGATTCTGGGTAGCCCTTGACAGATAGAAGGCCCAACCACCAGAGTTTCCTTGGATTATAGATTTGGAATTTTTTTTTTCTTTTTGGGGCCATACCCATGACATATGGAAGTTCCCAGGCTAGGGGTCGAATTGGAGCTACAGCTGCCGGCTTATGCCACAGCCACAGCAACTCGGGATACGAGCCATGTCTGAGACCTACACCACAGCTCACGGCAATGCCAGATCCTTAAACCACTGAGCGAGGCTAGGGATTGAACCTCCAACCTTATGGTTCCTAGTCAGATTTGTTTCTGCTGCGCCGCAGTGGGAACTCCAGATGTAGAATATTTTTAGAAAATTGGAAATAGATGTATTTTTTCAGACTTTTCTTTTTTTCTTTTTTAGGGCTATACCTGTGGCATATGGAAGTTCTCAGCTTAGGGGTTGAATTGGAGCTGCAGCTGAGGCCTAGGTCACAGCCATGGCGACACCAGGTCTGAGTCACATCTGCGACCTATGCCACAGCTTGCAGCAATGCCAGATCCTTAACCTAGGGATTGAACCTGCATCCTCACAGAGATAATGTTGGGTCCTTAACCCGCTGGGCCACAATGGGAACTCCTCCTTTTCTTTTCTCAGGTTTTAGAGTAAGGTTTAATGCTAAAACATTAAGCTCTTTTTAAAAACATAAAGACTTAGGAGTTCCTGTCATGGCTTAGTGGTAACAAACCAACTAGGATCCCTGAGGATGCAGGTTTGATCCCTGGCCTTGCTCAGTGGGTTAAGGATCTGGTGTTGTGGTGAGCTGTAGTACAGATCGAAGATATGGCTTGGATCTGGTGTTGCTGTGGCTGTGGCTGTGGCTGGCAGCTACAACTCTGATTGGACTCCTAGCCTGGGAACCTCCATGTGCTTCGGGTGCGGCCCTAATAAGACAAAAAGACCAAAAACAAAAACCAGCAAAAAGAAACACACAAAAGGAAACATAAAGAGGGAGTTCCCATTGTGGCATGGTGGAGAGGAATCCCACCAGTATCCATGAGGATGTGAGTTCAATCCCTGTCCTCGATCAGTGGGTTAAGAATCCGGCATTGGAGTTCCCATCATGGCACAGTGGAAACGAATCCGACTAGGAACCATGAGGTTGAGGGTTTGATCCCTGGCCTCACTCAATGGGTTAGGGATCCAGTGTTGCCGTGAGCTGTGGTATAGGTCACAGACACGGCTTGGATCCCGAGTTGCTGTGGCTGTGGTATAGCCTGGCCGCTACAGCTCTGATTCAACCTCTAGCCTGGGAAGCTCCATATACTGCTGGTGCAGCCCTAAAAAGACAAAAGACAAAAAAAAAAAAAAAAAAAGAATCCGGCATTGCCGTGAAATGTGGTGTAAGTTGCAGATGTGGCTAGGATTCCATGTCGTTGTAGCTGCAGCATAAGCCAGCAGCTGCAGCTCTGATTCGACCCCTAAATATGCTGCAGGGTGGCCCTAAAAAAAAGAAAAAAAAAGAAAAAAAAAAGAAGACATAAAGGCTTATGCTGCATTGTGGATTTCCTCAATGGCCTTCCTGAGGGCTTTGGCCATTTCAGGTGCAGCAGGTGCTGAACTGGGAGGAGGTGATACCACCAAAGGGAACTGTGTCCTGAAATTTGCCATTGATGTAAGGTACTCAGTCCAGAATCAGCTGCTAGTTGGTGGCCCACACCAGCCCCATGGCACCTTATATGCTCAAGGTAGGATTCCAATTCTTCCCCACCTCCTAATAGTGTGGTCCCAAGAATGTGTACAGCATTCACCTTTCTAGTCTTTTTGTCTTTTTTTTTTTTTTTTTTTTTTAAGGGCCGCACCTGCGGCATATGGAGGTTCCCAGGCTAGGGGTCCAATCGGAGCTGCAGCTGCTGGCCTACGCCACAGCCACAGCAATGGGGAATCTGTGCCTCATCTGTGACCTACACCGTAGCTCATGGCAATGCTGGACCCTTAAACCACTGAGCGAGGCCAGGGATGTAACCTGACTCCTCATGGATGCTAGTCATGTTTGCTAACCACTGAGCCATGACGGGAACTCCAGCATCCAACTTTCTTACTCTTTTTTTTTTTTTTGTCTTTTTAGGGTTGCACCTGAGGCATATGGAGGTTCCCAGGCTAGGGGTCTAACTGGAGCTACAGCTGCCGGCCTACACCACAGCCACAGCAACGCCAGATCTGAGCCGTGTTTGCGATCCACACCACAGCTCACGGCAATGCTGGGTCCTTAACCCACTGAGCAAGGCCAGGGATCGAACCCACAATCTCATGGTTCCTACTCAGATTTGTCACCTTTTTTTTTTTTTTTTGAGGCCCGTTGCTAACTGGACAGGTACTTTGCTCATTTATTTTTTTTTTCCCCTAAAATAACGTACCAGTATCTATTAAACCAAAAACATACACCTAGCCTTCATCTCAGCCAGGGATCCAACCCGCATCCTCATGGAGGCTTCACTGGGTCTTTAACCCACCAAGCCGCAGTGAGAACTCCCCCAACTAATGTTTCTAAATCTTTTCCCACCATAATTGAAGACTTAAGCTGCATCCTTTAATTCAGGCTTCCCCTTTTAGGGAAAGCATTAGGACAGAAAAAAAATTGTATTTATTTAATATTTATATTGAGTCTTTTACTTTTCTAATGCAGGTTGTTTAATATCCACATATTTGTGAATTTTCCAGTTTTCTTCTTGTAATTGATTTTACAAGAAGAATTTAGTTTAATTAAAAATCAGTTACAGTATGGTTGGAAAAGATGCTTAGTATGATTTCAACCTCATTAGATTTATTAAGACTTGTTTTTGGGCCTCATATTGCCACCTTTCTTGATGTTAATGTCAACTGCCCATTGTGCAGCACAGATATGATTATTAATGTTATTAAGTGTATCTGAACATGTGAAAAGATTATATTATATATTAAAACTATAATAATACTACTACTTTATATTCATAATGTCTTACTCATGTAACATAATCATTTGCTCACAAATACAACATTATACAACAACAAATACATCAAAGGAAGCACTGGTTTTTGTTTATTTGTTTGTTTGTTTTGGTCGCTTCAAGGCATATGGAGTTCCTAGGCCAGGGATCAGATCTAAGCCACAGTTTTGAATCTATGCCACATTTGTGGCAACGCCAGATCCTTAAACTACTGGGCTGGGCCAGGGATCAAACCTGCATTCCAGCGCTCCAGAGAAATTGCCCATCCCATTGTGCCACAGCGGGTACTCCAAAGCACTGCTTTCTTGAGAGCTCTTTCCAGCAAAGTATATTAAAAATCAATATAATATTAACTGAATGCTCTAATTTGGATTTTTTTTTTTTTTTTTGCCATTTCTTGGACCGCTTCCACGGCATATGGAGGTTCCCAGGCTAGGGGTCGAATCTGCGCCATAGCTGTTGGCCTATACCAGAGCCACAGCAACTTGGGATCCGACCTGCGTCTGCACCCTACAGCATAGTTCACGGCAATGCCGGATCCTTAACCCACTGAGCAAGGCCAGGGATTGAACCAGCAACCTCATGGTTCCTAGTCGGATTCGTTAACCACTGGGCCACAACGGGACTCCTGGATTTTTTTTTTATACTTAAAGGTTTATTATAAAAGTTATGGCAAGTAATAAAGGATAAGAATGCAGAAAATTATTTTAAAAATTAAAATATTATTTAATAGTTGCATAGACGATATTAATATTTAACATAAACCTACTGTGATGGAAATGACATGAATGATCTTGACCATGGAGCATACAAATAATTTAAAGGAAGTAAAAAATATCAGAAGAAATATAACTATATATATTTTTAAAAAATTCAAATACTGTATTGTTTTGACAGTTTTCCATCTCACAAAATGAAAATCGATGATATAATTTATTAAAGCTAGTAATTTTTTGCTATCATACATTATTTGAATTGCGACATTATATCCATTGATCGCAATTCCATTTGAAATTCAAAAAGAGTACTGAAAGTTTCTCTGTAAAATTCAACTCTTCTTTTTTAATTTGGATTCTTCATATGATTTTCAGCTTTCCAGCTTTCACAGAGCAAAAGGAAAAGCAGGAATACTATTGTGTAGTTTAGAAGTGAATCAGTTAAAAATTTACGATGAAGTAAAATAAATTTATTTTATTTTATTCTTTTGGCTGTGCTGGTGGCATATGGAAGTTCCTAGGCCAGGGACTGAACCCATGCTGCAGCAGCGACCCAAGCCACAGCTGTGACAATGCTGGATCCTTAACCTACTGTGCCACAAGGGAACTCCAGAATAAATTTAGTATTAAGATCCTCAAGGTAATGTAATAGATAAATTCATACCTCTGAATGCCTGGGCACTAGATCCAGTACATCCCTTTTGCTCATGGACCAATGGAATGTGAGCCCAGGGTTAGCATTGCTGAAGGAGAAAGGGGTCTGGGTACTGGTCACTCCCATGACATAAACTGGCATCTGAAAAGGAGGAGTAGTTTTGTGCTATGTATCGCATCTAGATGGCATTATCAAAAAAAATGAACCTGGAACAGAGTCATCATACTGACCTCAGTGGCTGTGATGAGTCGTGTTGCAGCAGCGAGGATCCTAACAGCCCTTAGCTGCACAACTTCAATTTGCACTTCATCCTGCTCAACATGGTGGAGAGCAAGCTTAGGCTAAGAGGGAGTGTCAGTGGGATGGACAGAGATGCTAATGATAACTAGTTTGTGGTTGTTTGGGACATTCAATTAAAAAAACATGCCGTAGATATGGGGGTTTATTTTGTTCTTAAAGCAATTCCTTAAGTATAGGGACTCTGTCTTGTAAGTATGCCAAATACTCTGTGGGTTTTTCACTAAAGATTACATATTTCCTACGCCTGGTTAAGACAATGCCAAATGAGGGGATTAAACATTTTCCTGGGCAGCTGACACCTTCCTCATCATTACCCCATCCCCCTCCATTTCCCAATATGATTCCCAGATGAAAGAGTAGAAGCAGAGCAGAACAAAGAACCAATACCTGGGAAAACACAATGACTTTTCCAGTATCTTCATTTACTGTCTGGATGGTGCCATGGACCACAGCTTTGCCAACTACCTTCCCTGTAACTTGGCCCCTCCTATTAACAACAGCCACTGTCTGATTACTGATGGAGAAATGAATGATAGACTGGGGCTGAGGGCCACCTTCAGACATTACCTGGAATTTAAACACACCAGTGAATGCCTGGAGCATAAGGAAAAGTCACATCTTTTTCCCCAAGATTTTGTCCAAACAACTCAACTTCTTCATCTTCCCCACTTTCCAACCAACATATGCTACATCAATGCAAATGCAGAAGAAATGGAAGTGCTACAAATAATCCATGGGATTCCAAGAAGTAGTTTACACCATATTTATCATGTAAGAAAGAAAATACTAATTTTCTTCTTTACCAGACAGAGCCTGTTGTACTTGGCTGGCAGTAGACTAGAGGTAGCCATTAGGAAGATTTTGTGTGTGTGTGTGTGTGTGTGTGTGTTTGTGTGTGCGTGCGTGTGGGCAAAGGTGGGATGAAGAGAAAGGCTCATTTCTGGTTTTATGATCACCTGCATCATGTTAGCTGGAATCAGTGTCATTTTCTCTGGAACAAGTCTGAATGGAGGAAACACCTGGAAGAAGAAAACCAAAAGGACAGCAGTGACTAACTATAATCAATTTCATAACAAATGATCATGCAGCTTATTCGAAGGGAAAAAAATCTTAAATACGCACAATGGAGGGAGTTCCCGTTGTGGCTCACCAGTAATGAAACTGACTAGTACACATGAGGATGCAGGTTCCATCCCTGGCCTCACTCAGTGGGTTAAGGATCCGGCATTGCCATGAGCTGTGCTATATAGGTCGCAGACTTGGTTCGGATCCCATGTTGCTGTGGCTGTGGTGTAGGCTGGCAGCAATAGCTCCAATTTGACCCCTAGCCTGGGAACTTCTATATGCTGCAGATGTGGCCCTAAAAAAGCAAATAAAAAAATAATAAAATAGAATATGCATAATGAAATTACATACAAAAATATGTACTTAATTTTATTTATAACTACAAATTTTATTTATAATAACAAAAAGTTATAAATCACTTAAGCAAGAATGCTTAAATAAGTTATTACATATCCACTGAGAGGAATAAAAATGGTCATTAAAATTTTTTGTTTACAATTACTTTATTTATTTATTTTTTTTGTTTTTTCTTTTTTTTGGCTGTGTTCATGGCATGTGGAAGTTCCTGGGCAAGGGATCCAACCCATGTCACAGCAGCAACAATGCCAGATTGTAAACCTGCTGAGCCACCAGGGAACTCCATTTACTTTGTTTTCTTAATTGAAGTGTGGTTGATTTACAGTATTATATTGGTATTTTCAGGTATAAAACATATGATTTAATACTTTTATAGATTATACTCCTTTTAAAGATATTATAAAATATTGGCTATATTCCCTGTGCTGTAAATATATCCCTGCAGCTTATTTATTTTGTACATAGAAGTTTTTCTGTTTTGTTTTGTCTTTTTACAGAAGTTCCCAGGCCAGGGGTCAAATATAGCCTCAGCTGCTAGCCTACACCACAGCCAGGGTAACACCAGATCCGAGCCGCCTCTGCGACCTATACTGCAGCTCAGAGCAATGCTGGATCATTAACACACTGAACAAGGCCAGGGACCAAACCTGCATCCTCATGGACATTAGTCCGGTTGTTAACCTGGTAAGTCACAGTGGAAACCCCCTATACATAGCAGTTTGTACCTCTTAATCCTCTACCCCTATCTTGCCTCTCCCCACTTCCCTCTCCCCACTGGTAACCAGTAGTTTGTTCTCTACATCTGTGAGTCTTGTTTCTGTTTTGTTACATTCATTTGTCTGTTTCATTTTTTTTTGTCTTTTGTCTTTTTTTTGTTGTTGTTGTTGCTATTTCTTGGGCCGCTCCGGCGGCATATGGAGGTTCCCAGGCTAGGGGTTGAATCGGAGCTGTAGCCACCGGCCTATGCCAGAGCCGCAGCAACGCGGGATCCGAGCCGCGTCTGCAACCTACACCACAGCTCACGGCAACGCCGGATCGTTAACCCACTGAGCAAGGGCAGGGACCGAACCCGCAACCTCATGGTTCCTAGTCGGATTCGTTAACCACTGCGCCACGACGGGAACTCCTGTCTGTTTCATTTTTAGTCCACATATAAGTGATAACATACGGTATTTGTCTTTCTCTGTCTTATTTTACTAGGCATAATACCCTTTAGGTCCATACATGTTGTTGCAAATGGCAGAATTTTTCTTTTTTATGACTAATATTCATATATATATACATATATATATATATATATATATAGAGAGAGAGAGAGAGAGAGAGAGAGAGAGGGAGAGAGAGAGAGAGAGAGAGAGAGAGAGAGAGAGAGGGGCCCGCACTTTATCCATTCATCTGTTGATGGACATTTTTAGGCTGCTTCCATATCTTTGCTATCGTGAATAGGGCTGTTATGAACATTGGGTGTATGTATCTTCAAACTAGTGAATTAGTGTTTTTGGAAATTCCCGTCGTGGTGCAGTGAAAACAAATCTGACTAGCAACCATGAGGATGCAGGTTTGATCCCTGGCCTCACTCGGTGGGTTAAGGATCTGGTGTTGCCTTGACCTGTGATGTAGGTCGCAAACATGGCTCAGATCCCATTGTGGCTGTGGCTGTGGCTGTGGTGTAGGCTGGCAGCTATAGCTCCGATTTGACCCCTGGCCTGGAAACTTCCATATGCCACTGGTGTGGCCCTAAAAAAAAAAGTCAAATTAGTGTTTTTGTATTCTTTGGATAAATACCTGGAAGTGGTATTGCTGGATCATATGGTAGTTTATTTTTTTATTTTATTATTATTTTTTTTGGTGGGGGGAGGGATTGCCATTACTATGTATGTATGTATTTAATTATTATTATTATTTTTTGCCATTTCTTGGGCTGCTCCCACGGCATATGGAAGTTCCCAGGCTAGGGGTCAAATCAGAGCTGTAGCCACCGGCCTACGCCAGAGCCACAGCAACGCGGGATCTGAGCCGCATCTGCAACCTACACCACAGCTCAGGGCAATGCCGGATCCTCAACCCACCGAGCAAGGCCAGGGATAGAACCTACAACCTCGTGGTTCTAGCTGGATTTGTTAACAACTGAGCCACAACGGGAACTCCTGTATGTATTTAATTTTTAAAGTTTTATTGAAGTGTAGTTGATTTACAATATTATGATAATTTCTGCTGCACAACAAAATGATTCAATTATACATGTACACACACCCATTTTTTTTCAGATTCTTTTCCCATATAGATTATTACAGAATATTGGGTAGAGCCCCTTGTGCTATACAGCAGGTCATTGTTGGCTATTCATTACATATACCACATGCCAATTCCAAACCCCAAATCCATCCTTACCCCCACCTGTCCCCTTTGATAACCATGTTTGTTTCAAAGTTTGTGAGTCTGTTTCTGTTCTGCAAATAAGTTCATTTATATCTTTTTTTTTTTTTGTCTTTTTGCCATTTTCTTGGGCCACTCCTGCGGCATATGGAGGTTCCCAGGCTAGGGGTCGAATCGGAGCTGTAGCCACTGGCCTACACCAGAGCCAAAGCAACTCAGGATCCGAGCTGCATCTGCAACCTACACTACAGCTCACAGCAATGTCGGATCCTTCACCCACTGAGCAAGGCCAGGGATTGAACCTGCAACCTCATGGTTCCTAGTCGGATTCATTAACCACTGAGCCACGATGGGAACTCCTATATCCTTTTTTTAGATTCTACATGTAAGTGATATCATATGATGTTTATCTTTCTTTCTGACTTACTTCAGTTAGTACAAGAATCTCTAGGTCCATCCATGTTGCTGCAAATGGCTTTATTTCATTCTTTTTTACATCCGACTAGTATTCCACTGTATATACGTACTGCATTTTTTTTTTTTGTCTTTTTAGGGCTGTAGCTGCAGCATATGGAAGTTCCCAGGCTAAGAGTTGAACCAGAGCTGCAGCTGCTGGCCTGTACCACAGCCAAAGCAATGTCGGATCCTTAACCCCCTGAGAGAGCCCAGGGATTGAACCTGCGTCCTCGTGGATGCTAATCAGGCTCATTACTACTTAGCCATGACAGGAACTCCTATGTACCACATCTTCTTTTTTTTTTTTTTGTCTTTTTGCCTTTTCTTGAGCTGCTCCTGTGGCATATAGAGATTCCCAGGCTAGGGGTCGAATCGGAGCTGTAGCCACTGGCCTACACCAGAGCCACAGCAACGCGGGATCTGAGCCGCGTCTTTGACCCACACCACAGCTCACAGCAATGCTGGATCCTTAACCCACCGAGCAAGGCCAGGGATTGAACCCGCAACCTCATGGTTCCTAGTCGGATTCGTTAACCACTGCTCCATGACAGGAACTCCTCCTATGTACCACATCTTCTTAATCCATTCATCTATCAATGGACTTTTAGGTTGTTTTCATGTCCTGGCTACTGTAAAGAGTGCTGAAATGAACACTGGGGTGTATGAATCTTTCTGAATTATGGTTTTCTCTGGATAGGTGCCCAGGAGTGGAATTGCTGGATCATATGGAAGTTCTATTTGCAGTTTTTTTTTTTTTTTTTGGTCTTTTTGCCTTTTCTAGGGCCACACCTGCGGCATATGGAGGTTCCCAGGCTAGGGGTCGAATTGGAGCTGTAGCCACTGGCCTACACCAGAGCCAAAGCAACTCAGGATCCGAGCTGCATCTGCAACCTACACTACAGCTCACAGCAATGTCGGATCCTTCACCCACTGAGCAAGGCCAGGGATTGAACCTGCAACCTCATGGTTCCTAGTCGGATTCATTAACCACTGAGCCACGATGGGAACTCCTATATCCTTTTTTTAGATTCTACATGTAAGTGATATCATATGATGTTTATCTTTCTTTCTGACTTACTTCAGTTAGTACAAGAATCTCTAGGTCCATCCATGTTGCTGCAAATGGCTTTATTTCATTCTTTTTTACATCCGACTAGTATTCCACTGTATATACGTACTGCATTTTTTTTTTTTGTCTTTTTAGGGCTGTAGCTGCAGCATATGGAAGTTCCCAGGCTAAGAGTTGAACCAGAGCTGCAGCTGCTGGCCTGTACCACAGCCAAAGCAATGTCGGATCCTTAACCCCCTGAGAGAGCCCAGGGATTGAACCTGCGTCCTCGTGGATGCTAATCAGGCTCATTACTACTTAGCCATGACAGGAACTCCTATGTACCACATCTTCTTTTTTTTTTTTTTGTCTTTTTGCCTTTTCTTGAGCTGCTCCTGTGGCATATAGAGATTCCCAGGCTAGGGGTCGAATCGGAGCTGTAGCCACTGGCCTACACCAGAGCCACAGCAACGCGGGATCTGAGCCGCGTCTTTGACCCACACCACAGCTCACAGCAATGCTGGATCCTTAACCCACCGAGCAAGGCCAGGGATTGAACCCGCAACCTCATGGTTCCTAGTCGGATTCGTTAACCACTGCTCCATGACAGGAACTCCTCCTATGTACCACATCTTCTTAATCCATTCATCTATCAATGGACTTTTAGGTTGTTTTCATGTCCTGGCTACTGTAAAGAGTGCTGAAATGAACACTGGGGTGTATGAATCTTTCTGAATTATGGTTTTCTCTGGATAGGTGCCCAGGAGTGGAATTGCTGGATCATATGGAAGTTCTATTTGCAGTTTTTTTTTTTTTTTTTGGTCTTTTTGCCTTTTCTAGGGCCACACCTGCGGCATATGGAGGTTCCCAGGCTAGGGGTCGAATTGGAGCTGTAGCCACTGGCCAGAGCCACAGCAACGCGGGATCCAAGCCAAATCTGCAACCTACACCACAGCTCACAGCAATGCCGGATCCTTAACACACTGGGCGAGACCAGGGATGGAATCTGCATCCTCATGGTTCCTAGTCAGATTGGTTAACCACTGAGCCACGATGGGATCTCCTATTTGTAGTTTTTTTTAAGAACCTCCATACTGTTTTCTATAGTGTTGTACCAGTTTACATTCCCATCAACAGTGGTTTCCTTTTCCCCATATATGCCCCAATATTTGTTATTTGTGGTCTTTTTATGATAGCCATTCTGACAAATGAGAGATGCTATATCTTCATGGTTTTGATTTGCATTTCTCTGATGATTAGCACCTTTTCATGTGCCTGTTGGCCATCTATATATCTTCTTTGGAAAAATGTCTATTCAGGTCTTCTGCTCATTTTTTGATCAGGTTTTTTTTTTTTTTATAATGAGTTGTATGAGCTGTCGATATGTTTTGGATATTAACACCTTATTGACCATATCATTTACACATATTTTCTACCATTCAGAAGGTTGTCTTATTTTATTTTATTTTTTTATCATGTGAAATATTCAACTTTATTTTTGTGTGTGTGCTCATTCTAATATTTTATTTTTTAATTTTTATTTTTAAGCTTTTTATTTTTCTATTATAGTTGATTTACATTGTTCTGTCAATTTCTTTTGTACAGAAGAGTGACCCAGTCATATATATGTATTTATCTATACATATAAATATGTATATATTTATATATGGTCTTTTTCTTACATTATCCTCCATCATGTTCCATCACAAGTGACTATATATAGTTCCCTGTGCTGTACAGCAGGATCTCATTGCTTATCACTCCAAATGCAGTTTGTATCTACTAACCCCAAACTCCCAGTCCATCCCATGCCCTATGCCCCTCCCCCACCCCACTGGCAACCACAGGTCTGTTCTCTAAGTCCCTGAGTTTGTTTCTTTTCTGTAGATAGGGGCATTTGTGCATTATATTAGATTCCAGATATGTGATATCAATGGTATTTGTCTTTCTCTTTCTGACTTACTTCACTAAGTATGAGAGTTTCTAGTTCCATCCATGTTGCTGCAAATGGCATTATTTTGTTCTTTTTTATGGCTGAGTAGTATTCCATTGTGTACCACATCTTCTTAATCCATCCATCTGTCTATGGACATTTAGGTTGTTTCCATGTCTTGGCTATTGTGAATAGTGCTGAAATGAACGTAGTGGTACATGTATCTTTTTCAATGAAAGTTTTGTCCAGATATATGCCCAGGAGTGGGATTGCTGGATCATATGGTAGTTCTACATTTGGTTTTCTGAGGTACCTCCATACTGTTTTCCATAGTGGTTGTACCAATTTACATTCCCACAAACAGTATAGGAAGGTTCCCTTTCCTCCACTCCCTCTCCAGCATTTGTTATTTGTTGACTTGTTAATGATGGCCATTCTGACTGGTATGAGATACCTCATTGTAGTTTTGATTTGCTTTTCTCTGATAATTAGTGATGTTGAGCATTTTTTGTGTGCCTGTTGGCCATCTGTATATCTTCTTTGGAGAAATGTCTATTCAGGTCTTCTGTCCATTTTTGGGTTGTTGGTTTTTCTGTTGTTGAGTTTTGTAAGTCGTTTGTATATTTTAGAGTTTAAGCCCTTGTCAGTTGTATCATTTGAAACTATTTTCTCCCATTCTGTAGGTTATCTTTGTGGGTTTTTTTTTTTTTTTTTTTGGTCTTTTGTCCTTTTAGGGCCACACCCATGGCATATGGAGGCTCCCAGGCTAGGGTTCTAATTGGAGCTGTTGCTGCAGGCCTACACCACAGCCACAGCAACGCCAGATCTGAGCTGCATCTGTGACCTACACCACAGGTCATGGCAACACAGGTCCTTAACCCACTGAGCAAGGCCAGGGATTGAATCTGAAAGCTCATGGTTCCTAGTTGGATTCGTTTCTGCTGCGCCACAATGGCAACTCCACCTTTGTGGTTTTTTTTTTTTTTATGGTTTCCTTTGCTGTGCAAAAGCTTTTAAGTTTGATTAGGTCCCATTGGTTTATTTTTGTTTTTGTTTCTGTTGCCTTGGGAGACTGACTTAAGAAAACATTGTACAGTTGATGTCAGAGAATGTTTTGCCTATGTTCTCTTCTAGGAGTTTCATGATGTCTTGTCTTATGTTTAAATCTTTGAGCCATTTTGAATTTATTTTTGTTTGTGGTGTGAGGGTATGTTCTAGTTTCATTGATTTACATGCAGCTGTCCAGTTTTCCAAGCACCACTTACTGAAAAGACTGTCTTTTCCCTATTTTATATTCTTCCCTCCTTTGTCAAAGATTAATTGACTGTAGGTGTCTGGGTGTCTTCATTTTATTTATGGTTTCCTTTGCTGTACAAAGATTTTAAGTTTAATTAGGTCTCATTTGTTTATTTTTACTTTTGTTTCTTTGTGTCAGGAGACAGGTCCAAAAAAATATTGCTATGATTTATGTCAAAGAGTGTTCTGACTATGTTTTCTTCTGGGAGTTTTATGATTTCTGGTCTTACATTTAAGTCTTTAATCCATTTGAGTTTATTTTTGTATATGGTGGGAGAAAATGTTCTAATTTCATTCTTTTATACATAGCCATTCAGTTTCCCACTTTTTTTTGTCTGTCTCTTTTTCTTTTTCTTTTAGGGCCATACCCACAGCATGGCCCTAAAAAAAAGGCCCTAAATGAATGTTCTCAGGCTAGGGGTCAAATTGGAGCTGTAGCTGCTGGTCTACACCACAGCCACAGCAACTTGGGATCTGAGCCATGGTCTGTGCCCTACACCATAGCTCTTTAACCCACTGAATGAGGCCAAGGATCAAACCTGCATCCTCATGGATACTTGTTTCTGCTGAGCCACAATGGGAACTCCAAGTACCACTTATTGAAGAGACTGTATTTGCTCCAGTGTATATTCTTGCCTTCTTTTCTATAAATTAATTAACCATGAGTGCATGGGTTTATTTCTTGGATCTCTATTTTGGTCCATTGATTTATGTGTCTGTCTTGTATCAGAACCATACTGTTTTGATTACTGTGGCTTTATGGTATACTCTGTAGTCAGGAGTGTGATATCTTTAGCTTTGTTCACTTCTCTCAAGACTGCTTTGGCTATTCTTTTTTCCTTTTTTTTCAAATGTATATAAAAGTAGAGAGAACAGTATAATGAACTCTCAGGTACCTATTACTCAGCTTCAACAATTATCAACACATGGCCAACAATTAGCTTTTAATGATATAAGAAAATACATTTTGAGTTCCCATTGTTGCTCAGGGATAATGAACCTGACCAATAACCATGAGGACTTGTGTTGAATCCTTGGCCCTGTTCGGTGGGTTAAGGATCCAGCACTGCTGTGAGCTGTGGTGTAGGTTGCACATGTGGCTCAGGTCCCATGGGGCCATGGCTGTGGTGTAGGCCAGCAGCCGCAGCTCTGATTAGACATCTAGCCTGGGAACTTCTATACACTGTGGGTGCAGCCCTGAAAAGACAAAAAAAAAAAAAAAAAGACGAATTTTTTTTTTGGCTGTGTCTGCAGCATGTGGAAGTTCTTGGGCCAGGGATTGAATCCATGTCACAGCAGCAACATGAGCACTACAGTGATAATGCCAGATCCTTAATCTGCTATGTCACAAGGGAACTCCAAAAATATATTTTTTTCTTTCTTTCTTTCTATTTTTTTTTAGGGCCATACCTTCAACATATGGAAGTTCCTGGGTTGGGGTGGAATCCAAGCTGCAGCTGCCAGTGTACACCACAGCCACAGAAACTCAGGATCCAAGCCATATCTGTGATCTAGACGGCAGTTTTTGGCAATGCCAGATCCTTAATCCACTAAGCAAGGCCAGGGATTGAACTCACATCCTCACAGATACTAGTTGTGTTCTTAATCCACTGAGCCACAACAGCAACTCCCCCCCCCCACCAAATATATATGTATATTTTGTCTTTTTAGGGCCTCCCCCTGGCATGTGAGGATTCCCAGACTAGGGGTCAAATCAGAGCTATAGCTGCTGGCCTATGACACAGCCACAGCAACGAGGGATCCGAGCTGCATCTTTGACTTACACCATAGCTCACAGCAATGCTGGATTCTTAACTTACTGAGCAAGGCCAGGCATTGAACTCTCATCATCATAGATACTAGTCGGGTTTGTTAACCACTGAGCCATGACAGGAACTCCCCCCCCCCAAAAAAAAAATATATATATTTGTATTTTTGCTATTTTCTAGGGCTGCTTCCCACTGCATATGGAGGTTCCCAGGCTAGGGGTTGAATCAGAGCTGTAGCCACCGGCCTACACCAGAGCCACAGCAACGTGGGATCCAAGCCGAGTCTGTTACCTACACCACAGCTCACGGCAACGCCGGATCCTTAACCCACTGAGCAAGGCCAGGGATCGAACCCACAACCTCATGGTTCCTAGTCAGACTCATTAACCACTGAGCCATGACGGGAACTCCCCAAAATATTTTTGATATAGGATTAAGAGGAAAAAAACAGCACGATTCATCCATGGTAAAGTAAGCATAGGGGAAAAAGTGAAGGAAATACCCTGAAATCTTTTTTTTTTTTTTCTGAAATCTTAATAATGGTTACCTCTAAGCAGTGGAATTATAGATGATTTTTATTGTGCAACTTTATTTATTTATTTTTTTTGTGCTTTCCAAACTTTCTACAAGAAGTGTATTGCTTTTTTTTTTTTGTCTTTTTGCCTTTTCTAGGGCTGCTTCCCTTGGCATATGGAGGTTCCCAGGCTAGGGGTCTAATCGGAGCTGTAGCTGCGGCCTACGCCACAGCCACAGCACGCGGGATCCGAGCCGAGTCTGCGACCTACACCACAGCTCACAGCAACACCGGATCCTTAACCCACTGAGTAAGGCCAGGGATTGAACCTGCAACCCCATGGTTCCTAGTCGGATTCATTAACCACTGTGCCACAAAGGGAACTCCAAGAAGTGTATTACTTCTATAGAGTTCAACAGGAGTTCCCGTTGTGGCTTAGCGGTTAATGAATCTGACTAGGAACCATGAGGTTGCAGGTTCAATCCCTGGCCTTACTCAGTGGGTTAAGGATCCGGTGTTGCTGTGAGCTGTGGTGTAGGTCGCAGACTCGGTTCGGATCCCACGTTCTGTGGCTGTGGTGTAGGCCGGTGGCTACAGCTCAGATTAGACCCCTAGCCTATGGGTGCGGGTACGCCCTAGAAAAGACAGAAACAAACAAACAAAAATACTCCACACAAACAAATTACATTGTTGCAAGAGTTAGACAACTATCTTTTTTTTTAGTCAAATGATTTTCAAATTGTGCAAACTAAGCAGAAAAATATTAAATAAGGTCAAAAATAAATTTTGAATGAGGTAATTTCCTTACTTCAATTTGCCGAGGAGCCGATGTGTATTTTCTCCCCATCTTGTCCTTAGCAATAGCTACAAGCGTGGTTTGCCCAATAGTGATAGCACGTAGGATGTAATTTTCAGAGTATTCATCTTGTTCCTCCATTAGCCTGCAAAGACCCATATGTTTTTAGGTGAGAAAGATTTGGTTTTAAGAGTGGCCAGTTCTAAGATGTTTAAAGTTTTTTGCTCATTTTAAATTACATTAGGAGGAACTGCAAAAAATAAATTTCCAGAGTCAAAACAAAGCTCATAGCAATGGCAGGAAGCTTCTGAAGGGAAAAATTTGTTCTAAGTCTCCAAAGGAATAAGGGCAATATAAACATAGACTGGGGAGTTCCCATTATAGCTCAGCGGTAATGAACCCGACCAGGGTTTGATGCTTGGCTCTGCTCAGTGAGCTAAGCAGCGTTGCCATGATCTGTGGTGTAGGTTGCAGATAAGGGTTAGATCCTGTGTTGCAGTGGATGTGGCTGTGGCTGGCACCTGCAGCTCCAATTTGATTCCTAGCCTGGAACTTCCACATGACTTGAGTGCCACCCTAAAATGAAAAAAAAAAAAAAAAAGACTGGTAAAATTGCATATACTGAACTGCCTTGGAATTCCCGTATTTCCACTTTTGCAAAGTAGAATACCAGTGCCTCAAAGGATATCATCCAAGGAGAAGTTTCATAAAATGGAAATATTAATGAGACATATGATTTTAACCCCAAAATAAGACATTTGAGGATTTGGAAGGGTTATTTTGGGAAGAGAGTATGGGCTGAAAGTTACCATGACAAAAAAGGAAAGAAGAAAATCTGAAATAATCTAAGGGAGAGCTAACCAGGCTACCGAGAGAAAGATTCTTGTGGTATCGAGCTTAGGAAGAAAGAAGTCTTGAAATGGTACTCACGTCAGGGTGACAATGGCAGATGCCAACTGCAGTTTGAGCTCCATGTTTCTGAAGTATTTATTTCTGAATGGTAGCTTGGAAGAGCCAAGAACTCTCATAGTTACTAACACAGTTTTACCTATTTCAACCTAGTAGTTAAAAAATAAAAGTAAAAAAAATTAAAATGTAATTTTAGTAGAAGCATCTCATTCACTTAGGGCAGTTTAATTCTTAGAGGTGGCAAGCTCTTTTGTTCATAGTAAATGTTCCAGGTCAGCCTTTGATCAAGTAAGCCTAATCTGTGTGTACTTTTTTTTTTCCTTTTTCTTTTTAGGGCTACATCTATGGCATATGGAAGTTCCCAGATTAGGGGTCAAATCTGAGCTGCAGCTGTCGGCCTATGCCATAGCCATAGCAACTTGGGATCAAGCCACATCTGCAACCTACACCACAGCTCATGGCAACACCGATCCTTAACCCACTGAGCAAGGCCAGGGATCAAAGCCAAGTCCTCATGGATACTTGGGTTCGTTACTGCTGAGCCAGGACAAGAACTCCTCTATAAGTTGTTCTTTAACTCTATTTATCTTCATCATGTTTAATGTTGGAATGGTGTTCTTTAAGGGTAGGTATTTCCATTAACATTATTAAAGGGCCTGATATACACACTTGGTAGGTGAGTATAGGCTGTATTAAGTGATGCTAGACAGAGAGAAAGATGTCTGCTTCATTTAGGATATAAAGCAAACATCTCTCACCTTATCAATCAGATCAAGCTCCAGCTCTTGTATGTCTGACACCCTGAGGTGAGCCATTGCTGGACCCAAGAAAGCCAAACACAGATCATAGACTTCCAAGGCGAGAAAGCCAGGGTGCACTGGAACTAACTAGAAGGAAGAAGGTGGTAGCTGGATAAAGAAGCAAACATGCTCGGAGCATAATCACAGCAATCATTTCCACCCAAAGTGGAAAATACAATATCTTAGCCTCTTGGTTTTTTTGTTTGTTTGTTTAGGGCCACACACACAGCATATGCAAGTTCCCAGGCTAGGGGTTGAATAGGAGCTGCAGCTGCTGGTGCCTACCCCACAGCCACAGCAATGCCTGATCCCGAGCCACATCTGTGACTTACGTCACAGCTTGTGGCAATGCCAGATCCTTACTCCCTGTAAGAAGCCAGGGATTGAACTCACATCCTCACAGATACTAGTCCAATTTATTACCTGTGAACCACAACGGGAACTCCACTTACCTTTTTTGGCATGGGAACTCTGAGAGGTCACCATCACATGTTTCAGGTATAGTGCAATATGTACCCTTAAAGTGATATTTCAGTTTGTGGCAAAATATGTACCCTTTATTATTGCTATTAGGCTGTGCCTGCAGCATGTGGAAATTCCCAGGCCAGAGACAGAACTCCAGCCACAGCAGCACTGAAGCTGCTACAGTGACAATGCCAGGTCCTTAACCCACTGTGCCACAAGAGAGCTCCAAAAATATGTACCCTCACAAATATTAGCTGATGGGAGTTTCCATCGTGGCTCAGTGCTTCCATTGGGAGCGGCCCAAGAAATGGCAAACAAAACAAAACAAAAACAAACAAGCAAACAAACAAAAATATTAGCTGAGAAAGAGCAGAGTTTATTTTTATTTTTTTTTTTGGTCTTTTTCCAAGGCTGCACCTGCGGCATATGGAGGTTCCCAGGCTAGGGGTCGAGTCGGAGCTGTAGCTGCCGGCCTACACCACAGCCACAGCAACGCGGGATCCGAGCCGCATCTGCAACCTACACCACAGCTCACGGCAACGCCGGATCCTTAACCCACTGAGCAAGGCCAGGGATCGAACCTGCAACCCCATGGTTCCTAGTCAGATTCGTTAACCACTGCGCCACGACGGGAACACCCAGCTTCTTAATTATGAACATGGGAAGGATTTCATGAAGAGAATCTAGTACATTTATGCTGTAGTCGCAAGTTGGGAGAGAAAGCACTGGGTGGACTGATACTTTATTTTTCCTTCTTGGACTGCAGCTCCTGCACAGCAGCATGTTTTTTCACATCCTTTCACAGGGCCTGAATTTCCCTTTTTAAAAGCCCCATTATGGGGAGTTCCCATATAGCTCAGTGGTTAACAAATCGGACTAGGAACCATGAGGTTGTGGGTTCGATCCCTGGCCTTGCTCAGTGGGTTAAGGATCCGGCGTTGCCGTGAGCTGTGGTGTAGGTCACAGACACAGCTTGGATCCCGTGTTGCTGTGGCTCTGGTGTAGGCTGGCGGCCACAGCTCCGATTGGACCCCTAGCCTGGGAACCTCCATATGCCACAGGAACGGCCCTGGAAATGGCAAAAAGACAAATAAATAAATAAATAAAAGCAACATTATGACTATAGTAAGTTAACTACTTTTGAGCTCTTCAAAGGAAAGGAAATAAATACATTTTATTTTTTTGGCTGCTCCTGTGACATGTGGCAGTTCCCAGGCCAGAGATCAAATTGGACCCCAGCTATATCCAGAGCCATAGCAGTGACAATGCTGGATCTTTAAACCCACTGAGCCATGAGGGAACTCCAATGTATATGTTAATGTAAGGTCTTATTTTTATTTTTTATTTCCATTTGTTTATTTATTTGGCTACACCAATAGAATGCTGAAATTCTCGGGGCAGGGATGGAACCCGAGTCATAGCAGTGACAACACCAGCCCCTTAACCTGCTAGGCCACCAAGGAACTCCTAAGGCATTGTTTTTAGTATTACAAGTCACCTGAAAGCAAATCTCTTGGCATAATGGCTATGGAAATAGCGTAATATTGAGTTGTCATGTCCTGGCTGAAAACACCATATACTTAGGTTATAAAGTCAATAGTGCACCTAACTATTCACACAGTTCTGTGCTTTGAAATTTATAAAAATGACATTTTATTATTTTATTTTATTTTTGTCTTTTTGCCATTTCTAGGGCTGCTCCCGCAGAATATGGAAGTTCCCAGGCTAGGGGTCTAATCGGAGCTGTAGCCGCCAGCCTACACCACAGCCACAGCTATTTTATTTTATTTTACTGTCTTTTTAGGGCCACACCCATGGCATATGGAGGTTAAGGCTAAGGGTCAAATCAGAGCTGTAGCTGCTGGCCTACACCACAGCCACAGCAACACAGGATCTGAGCTGTCTGTGACCCACACCACAGCTCACAGCAACACCAGATTCTTAACCCACTGAGTGAGGCCAGAGATTGAACCTGCGTCCTTATAGATGCTAGTCAGATTTGTTTCCACTGAGCCACGATGGGAACTCCAAAATGAACCTTCTTTTAATGGAAATATTATAAATTAGATATTTTCTACACTCTCACAGTTGAACCAGAACCAAAAATTGCCCCATATTGTAGCCAGTTACAGAAAAACAAAAAAAAAATATCATTTTTGGCTGAAGGATCTACCAGATTAAAAAAAGAAAGAGGCAGAGGCAGGAGCTCCCTGGTGGTGCAGTAGGTTAAGGATCTGGTATTGTCACTGCTGTTGCTCAGGTCACTGCTGTGGCACAGGTTCGATCCCTGGCCTAGGAACTTCCACATGCCCAGGGCATGACAAAAAAATAAAAAATAAAAAGAGGGAGAGGCAAACATTATTTTTGTAACAAGTTTGAAACACCCAATGGAATTCGTCCAATCATTCTCCTAAGAATGAGCTTTGATCTGAGACCATCAGTCTGGGACTATCTCTGGAACTCACCTGGACAGAACTTTCTGCTTCCAGGTAAGTGATGGTGACAATGTCTTGCTCACTACTGTTGACTAAAAAATAACCAGATCCTTCTACAAGGCTAAATATTTCCTATGGAAAAATCAGACAAACAACATTCTATTCCCTTTGGTTTATAAATAATTCAAAGAAAATAACTTCTACTTACATAGGAAAGAGTGTGACATTAAAAGACTAAGATCAATGGACCAAAGACAAAATATGATTATTAAAGTATTGCTCCTAAGGATAATTAATATATATATACATTATATATGTGTGTCAGTGATACTCAATACATAAATGGGCTTTTTTGTTGTTATATTGTTAATTTTAACAACCTAGTACTCTCTCCTCCAATTATGATGCCATTTAGCTATACCCATATATCTTCTACCTTCACATCAGGGTGGTTATAGATGGTGGCATTCTTAGGCAATACCGTTACATCATCTACCAGGAGCAGCTCCACAGCTGCAGATCTGGGCAAGTTGGAAAGTTCCTAGAAATGTAATAAGAACCGCAAAGGTGAATATAAATATTTAATTCCTCAACTCAGTGAGCGACAATCTCCACTTACCTTTGGACTTTTCTTCTCTGAATAGCCCACAAAATTGACTCCAATGAGTACAGTCCCTTTTATCTGATGTACTTTAAGGATCTGATGACCTGGAGACATGCAGAAAAATACCCTATGAGAAACAATAATATGTAGCATACAAAAGTTTCTCCAGAAAACCAATTTCTGTCCTAATTTTTCCAAACATTTTATTGCAGGGAGGAAAAAAACAGCAAATGGGGAAATACAAGAGAAAAAGAAAACTGGGTTTTTGTGCCGACTCTGCCACTACATTCCCATGTGACCTTGGACAATCACTTTATTTCCCAGTTCCTTTATTAAATAAGGGATTAGGCCAGGCAAAATCTAAAATTCTTTGCAGCTCTAATTGTTTGTGGGTCCAAAAATGAACTGAAAGTAGTGCAAGGGGAAATTTTTTTTGAATTCAAAATCGAAGTGAGAAATAAAGAGATAGTCCTTTGGGACATTCACTCTTCTAAACTGTTTTGTGAATGTAAATGCCATGTCTGACCCTATTCAAAAGGCGAAGGGGCAGGATGGACTGGGAGTTTGGGGTTAGTAGACGAAAACTATTGCACTTGGAGTGGATAGGCAATGAGGTCCTGCTGTGTAGCACAGGGAACCATATCCAATCGCTTGTGATAGAACATGACAGAAGATAATATGAGAAAATAGTGTATATATAGCTGGCTCCCTTTGGTGTACAGCAGCAATTGACAGAACATTGTAAATCAACTATAATAAAAAATTTAAAACTAAAAAAAAATTTTTTTTAAATGGCTAACTTTCCCCTCTTAGAGCAATTCAAACTCCTGAAACTAGTATTTGAAGCCATCCACAATCTGGCCCTGCTTTGCTCATTCCTTCATTTTTCTTTCATTTTAATTTAACTAACATGAATCTGTCACTTAGGTCAATTCTTATTTTATCCTCAACACATAATGATCACATGAAAACCTGTGAGGCATTTTTTCATGATGTCACACTTATTCATTTAACAAAAATTTATTAAGGGCCTACTATATGCTAGGCACTATGACAAAGAAGTAGAATACAGAGATGAGAAGGAAAGCAACACAATTCTTGCCTTATAGCTTAGGAGGGTGGCTGAGAAGTAAACCATCTCCTGCAATACAGTGTAATAAGTACAATTATAGAGGTGTGTACACAACGCATATATACAGAGTCTAAGAGCACATAGAAGGAATATTCTCCTCAGACTGGGAATATAGGGGAACAGAGAACTCCTAGATTATTAGAGGAAGGTTTCAGCTTGGTGAAGAAGCAAGGAAAGAAAATACATAACACATACAAAGGAAAGAGGTATGACAAACCTTGTCATGGTTAAGGGTCTAAAGTTCTTGAGTGTGAGAAAAAAGTAGGATTTTTGTGGGTGGAATAATAGGTGAAGCCAAAGAAGTAGGCAGGAGTCAGTATTTTAAGCTGTAACATATGAATTTTATCTGGAAAGACACAGTGACAATATGGTGACAGTATAGTCAGTAGAGTATAGGCTTTGACGTCAGAGAATTTGCTGCTTCAACTATTTATTGTTACAATCTCAGGGACTAAAACTCTACCTAGAATATGATAAGAACTCAATAAATGTTTGATGAATGAGTAAACTTACAAAATGGGGATAATATGCCAGTTTCTCATGAATGCTGTGAGGATTACATAAGAAAATGTACATTAAGTATTTAGTGCAGTGCCTGGCATGTCATGAGTTCAGTGAATAGTTGCTTTAAATTCTTTTTTTTTTAGGGCCGCACATGTGATATATGGAAGTTTCCAGGCTAGGGGTCAAATTGGAGCTGCAGCTGCTGGTCTACACCATAGCCATAGAATCCTAGCCATGTCTGCAACCTACACCACACCTCACAGCAATGCCAGATCTTTAACCCACTGAGGGAGGCCAGCAATCGAACCTGTGTCCTTATGGACACGAGTCAGGTTTGTAACCTGCTGAGCCACAATGGGAATTCCAGTTGCCTTAAATTCTTTTTTTTTTTTTTGTCTTTTTGCCATTTCTTGGGCCGCTCCCATGGCATATGGAGGTTCCCAGGCTAGGGGTCGAATAGGAGCTGTAGCCACCAGCCTATGCCAGAGCCACAGCAATGCAGGATCCGAGCTGCATCTGCAACCTACACCACAGCTCACGGCAACACCGGATCCTTAGCCCACTGAGCAAGGCCAGGGATAGAACCCACAGCCTCATGGTTCCTAGTCGGATTCGTTAACCACTGAGCCACGACGGGAACTCCCTTAAATTCTTTTAAAAATAACTTAAAGAGAGATTCAGATTTGTATTTTAGAAAGATAATTCTGGACAATAGCATGGAGGATGGATTAGAGGGGAACAGAGACACTGAGATCAGTTAGGAGGCTGCTGTGGTAATGTAGGATAGAGGGCATAAGGACATTAGTGACGAAGGGATGAAACCAGAAATATTTAGAAAAGAACACAGATGGCATTTGGTGACTGATTGTTCCAGGGTATAAGGAGCATTTCTTTCTTCCCTACCACTTTTTACCTTAACTGTGTCACACTATTGGTATTGTACTGTTATAGTGTCATATATATATTAGTATGACATTGTCATATTCTCAAGCTAAGCTCTTAAACTTGTCTTGAGTGTGAACTCCCTGTGGGTAGGGAAAAGATTAAATCTTATTTCTCTAGTATTTCTTAGTTGAATGGTCATCAAATGTTTATGCCAGAAACCCAAAAGTTTCCCTTTATATCACTTTGCCTTCATTTTGGGGATTGATTTATGGTATGTTGTTATACTAACGGCTTGCAGTGAATCATGCCTGGTATATATCCATGTTCTTGAGTACTCCTGGCCCACTCTGACTGGTTTTGGATGGCTAACTTGCTTTGGAGAACAGGACTTCTGCAAATGTGATACAAGCAGGGGCTTGATGAGTGACTCTCCTGAGGGCTTGCTGTGCCTCTTGTGCCCTCTCTCAGTCAGTTTCACTTGTGGTATTTAGTTCATTTTATTTCCTCTTTCTGACATCCCTTCAGATCTCAGAATAAATGTTACATTCTCAGGGCAGCCTTCTCTATTCTAAACGAGGTTAGGATCTCCTATTACAAGCTCTTAATGCACCCCATATTTGCTCTTCAAAACACCTAACACAACTGTAATATGTGAAGTCTGGTTTCCCCAACTGGACTTTAAGTCTATGAGGACAGAGGCTGAGTGTTTCATTTACCATTTTATCTCCAAGTGCCTAGCAGAGACTCTTACATGCAGCAGCCACTCAATAAATACTAGCTAATGAATGAATATTTCCAAAGTTTCAGGCAAATAATAAACAATCAATACATTTTAAAATTAATTTAATTTTTTGTTCTTGTGAGAAATGTTGGCCCTGAGACCCTAGCTTTCAAACAAGGAAATCTAACTTTGTGCTTTCTAAAAAATGCGAAGATCAAAGGTGAAAGGTGATATAGGATAAATAAACTATCACCCACGAGGAATAGTGCAGAGTCATTTTAGTGGGTACATGAAAGAATTAATAAACATTTATAATACCATGTAGCCGGGTCTGCCCACTACCATCATCCTTTGCTACCATCTCCACTGAATTATAATTTTCAAAATGAGCTAGTGTTTCATTTGAGGATTTCCATTCTAGCATTAGTGAACTGAAATTATCAAACTTCCTCCTGTGTTGATCAAACACTGCCAGTTCCAAGACTGTGTCTCTCAAGCTTGATACAGGAATCTGTTATTATAATAAAAAGAAAGAAAAGAAAATTAGCTCAAGAGGTGGTAAGATATCCCTGAATCTTGGGATCATGTTTTCTTCCTATCTTTTTTTTTGTCTTTTCTTTTTTTTTTGTTATTTTGCCTTTTCTAGGGCCACTCCCACAGCATATGAAGGTTCCCAGGCTAGGGGTCTAATTGGAGCTGTACCTGCTGGCCTACGCCAGAGCCACAGCAACTCAGGATCCGAGCTGCATCTGCGACCTACACCACAGCTCATGACAAAGCTGGATCCTTAACCCACTGAGCAAGGCCAGGGACCGAACTCACAACCTCATGGTTCCTAGTCAGATTCATTAACCACTGATCCACAATGGGAACTCCTCTCAATCTTTTTTTCTTTCACGATTTTCAAAAAATCAAAAATATGTTAAAAGAATAGTATAATAAATACCTAAATATACTTCATCTGGACTTACCATTTGTTTTCTCTCTCTCCCTCTACTTTCACATCCTGTGCTATGTATTTTTTTTTTTTTCTTTTTAGGGCTGCACCTGCGGCATATGGAAATTCCTGGGCTAGGGGTTGAATTGGAGCTGCAGCTGCTGGCCTACCCACAACCATGGCAATGTGTGATCCAAGCCACATCTGTAACCTGTGCCACAGCTTGCAGCAATGCTAGATCCTTAACCTACTGAGCAAGGCTGGGATGGAGCCCACATCCACATCCTCATGGACACTATGTCGGGTTCTTTGCTTTTTTTGTTTGTTTGTTTTTTTTGCTTTTACGGGGTCAAATCAGAGCTACAGCTGCTGGCCTACGCCACAGCTACAGCAACACTAGAACTGAGCCGCATCTGTGACCTACACCACAGCTCATGGCAACACCGGATCTTAAACCCACTGATTGAGGCCAGAGGACGAACCCTCATCCTCATGGATACTAGTTGGATTCATTTATGCTGTGCCACAACAGGAACTCCCACTATGTCAGGTTCTTAACCTGTTGCACCATAATGAGAACTTTTGTGTGTGTGTATCTCTCTTTTTTTTTTTTTGCCAAATGATGTAGGCCTCATGGCACTTTATCCCCAAATATTTCAGCACTCATTTCCTAAGAATAAGTAGCAAAAACAATAGTATCACACATAAAAATACTAAATTAATTCAATGTTATCTATTATACTGTAAATATTTCAATTTCCCCACATCTCCCCTACTGTTAGTCTTTTATATCTGTTTTTAATTTTGATCTAAATTTGATCTTTTTATTTTATTTTTTATCTTATGGCTGCACCTGTGGCATATGGAAGTTCCTGGGCCGGGAATTGAATCCGAGCCATAGCTGTGATCTACACTGCAACTGCGGCAACACCAGCTCCTTTAACACACTGCACATGGCCAGGGATCAAACCCATACCCCTGCAGCAACCCAAGCCACTGTAGTCAGATTATTAACCCACTGCACATGGTAAGAACTACTAAATTTGACCTTGATATTCACATGTTCTTGGACAGGATGACCAGGATTACTCAAGATCATAAAAATTTCAGGTGTTCTGAGTTTATACATAAATTTAACATAGTCCCCCCCAAAATATGAGGAATTTAAGGAAATCTATGTCCAGTCATTGGATGACCACTGACCACAAAGCTAAGGAAGCAGAGGACAAAGAATATAGACATTACAAAACTAGTACAGGAAAGTCACTAAACAAACAGCCACTTAACAACAACAAAAAATAATATCAACCACAAAACCTAATGAGGGAAAGAATCTGATTTCAGAGTTGCTGCATTATGTTATCTAAAATGAAACAAGTATAGCCCATGTACAGGAAAAAAAGAAGCAGTCAGTATGAACTGTCCCTGAGGATGTCCAGATATTGGATTTACTAGATAAAGACTTTTTTTGTCTTTTTAGGGCCGCACCCTCAGCATACGGAAGTTAGGGGTCAAATTGAAGCTGCAGCTGCCGGCCTACACCACAGCCACAGCAACGCCAGATCCAAGCTACATCTGCAATCTACACCACAGCTTATGGCAACAATGGATCCTTAGCCCACTGAGCAAGGCTAGGGATTGAACCCACGTCCCCATGGATACTAGTTGGGTTTGTTACCACTGAGCCACAACGGGAACTCTGACAAAAGCTTTTAATCTACTCTTGTTCAAAGAACGAAAGAAGTCCATGTTTAAATAACTAAGGCAAAGTATAAAAATTATGTAGCATCATCTAGAAAGTATTTTTTTAATTTTTATTTTTTATTATAGTTGATTTGCAATGTTCTGTCAATTTCTGCTGTACAGCAAAGTGACCCTGTTATACATATATATATATATATATATATGTACATATACATATATATATATATACACAGTATTTTTCTCACATTACCCTCCATCCTGATCCATCACAAGTGATTGGATATAGTTCCTTGTGCTATACAGCAGGATCCCATTGCCCATCCACTCCAAATGCAACAGTTTTCATCTACTAACCCTAGACTCCTACTCCATACCACTCCCTCACCTCCCCACTAGAAAGTATTAATAAAGGGATACAAGTTATAGAAAAAGAACCAAAAAAATTCTGAAGTTGAAAAGTATAATTGAAATAAATTTAACAGCAGATAAGAATAGGCAGAAGAAAAAAAGCTGAGAGTTTGAAGATAGATCAATTGAGACTATCTAGGCTGATGAACAGAAAGAAAAAAGAATGAAGGAAGTGAAGAATCAGAGACCCATGGAAAACCATCAAGTGTGTCCATGTATGCAAAATGAAAGACCTAAAAGGAGAGGAGAGAGAGAAAAAGAGGAAGAAAGAATATTTGAGGAAATAATGGCTAAAGACTTTCCCAATTTGCTGCAAAACCTTATTCTAAACATCCAAGAATCTCAAAGAACCCTGGGTAGGACAAAATATAAAAGAGATTTCAGAGTTCCCATCGTGGCACAGTGGAAACGAATCTGACTAGGAACCATGAGGTTGTGGGTTCCATCCCTGGCCTTGCCCAGTGGGTTAAGGATCAGGGGTTGCTGTGACCTGTGGTGTAGGTCACAGACATGGCTCAGATCTGGCATTGCTGTGGCTGTGGTATACGCTGGCAGCTGTAGTTCCGATTAGAGCCCTAGCCTGGGAACCTCCATATGCCGTGGGTATGGCCCTAAAATGGCAAAAGACAAAATAAAATAAAATAAAGGAGATTCGCATCTAGACACATCATAATCAAGCTGTCCAAAGTCAAAAACAGAATCATATAATCAGAAGAAGGGACTCACCACTTGTAAGGGATTATCCATGAGATTAACAACAAATTTTCATCAGAAATCATAGAAACTAGTGATGAGAGAAAAAGTCTGCCAACTAAGTATTCTATATTGAGAAAAATAATCCTTAAAAATGAAGGAAAATTTATTTTTACATTCAACAAAAAGAATTTTTTTTGCTAATAGATTTGCCCTATAAGAAATACTAAAAGGTATTCTTCAGGCTGAAATGAAAGGTCACTAGACAGTAACTTGAATCCCCATGAAGAAAAAAGAGTAAAGACAGCAGGAGTTACCTTTGTGACGCCGTGGAAATGAATCTGACTAGGATCCGTAAGGATTTGGGTTTGATCCCTGGCCTTGCTCAGTGGGTCGGGGATCTGGCATTGCTGTGAGCTATGGTATAGGTCGCAGATGCAACTTGGATCCTGTGTTGCTGTGGCTGTGGTGTAGGCCAGGAGCTGTAGCTCCATTCGACCCCTAGCCTGGGAACTTCCATATGCCACAGGCACGGCCCTAAAAAGCAAATCAATCCATCAATCAATCTATATATGTAAATATAAATAACAGTATAAATATATTTTTCCTTGAAATTATTTTTTCTTCTACTTTTTTTTTAAGGGCCACACCCTCGGTATATGGAGGTTTCCAGGCTAGAGGTTGAATCTGAGCTGCCGGCCCACACCACAGCCACAGTAACACAGGATCCAAGCTGTATCTGTGAACTACACTACAGCTCATGGCAATGCTGGATCCTTAACCCATTGAGTGAGGCCAGGGATCGAACCTGCAACCTCATGGTTCCTAGTCAGATTCACGAGGCCAGGGATCAAGCCTGCAACCTCATGGTTCTTGGTTGGATTTGTTTCTGCTGCACCAAGAAGGGAACTCTCCTTTTTCTTCTCTCTTATTTAAAGTACAGATGCATAGGAGGTTGCTTTGTGGTGCAGCAGGCTGGGGATCTGGCATTGCTGTACCTGTGGTGCAGGCCTCACCTGTGCATGGGTTTGATCCCTGGCCTGGAAACTTCCACATGCCATGGGTGCAGCCAAAAAAATGCAAAAAGCAATAATTATGAATCTGTTTGATGAGATGGGCATGCATATGACAATAACAGCTCAAAAGAAGGAAAAGGAAATGGAGCTTTACAAAAGCTAAGGGTTTGTACACAATTGAAATTAAGTTGGCATTATTCCAAACCAGTTTGTTAAAGGTTAAGATGTTAACTGTAACTCCTAGGGCAATAACTAACAAAATAACTTAAAATAATATAGTGAAAGAAAGGGCAAGCAAATAAAAATGATACACTATTCCTCCATTTCCTCTTTCTTTTGTGTTAAATAGTAAAATGGTAGCTAAAAATCCAAACTTATCAGTAATTATATTAAATATAAATGGATTACACACCACAGTCAAAAAGCAGAGATTAGGAGTTCCTGCTGTGGTGCAGCAGCTTAAAGATCTGGTGTCGTTTCTGAGGTGGTGTAGGTTTAATCCTTGGCCTGGTGCAGTGGCTGAAGATCTGGCATTGCCACAGTTGTGGCACAGGTTGCAGCTGCAGCTCAGACTCAGTCCCTGGCCTGGGGACTTCCATGTGCCATGAATGTGGCCAAAATAATTAAAAGAAAAAAAAGCAGAGATTAGCAGAATGTATTAAAAAAAAGATCTATATAGTATATCAACTATACTTCAATAAAAATAAATTTTTAGGAGTTCCTGTCATGGCTCAGTGGTTAACGAATCCGACTAGGAACCATGAGGTTTCGGGTTTGATCCCTGGACTTGCTCAGTGGGTTAAGGATCTGGCGTTGCCATGAGCTGTGGTGTAGGTTGCAGATGTGGCTTGGATCCCGAGTTGCTGTGGCTCTGGTGTAGGCCGGCAGCTATGGCTCTGATTCGACCCCTAGCCTGAGAACCTCCATATGCCACGAGAGCAGCCCAAGAAATGGCAAAAAGACAAAAATAAAATAAATAAATAATTTTTAAAAATTAAAAAAACAAACACGAACTAAATATATGCTATCTATAAGTCACATACTTTATTATTATTATTATTATTTGTCTTTTTAGGACCTTACCTGTGGCATATGGAAGTTTCCAGGCTAGGGGTAGAATTGGAGCTGCAGCTGCTGGCTTACACTACAGCTCACGGCAATGCCAGATCCTTAACCCTCTAATCGAGGCCAAGGATAGAATCTTCATGGATACTAGTTGGGTTTGTTATTGCCGAGCCACAACGGGAACTCCCACACACTTTATTTTTTGGATTTTTTAATTTTTTGGTCTTTTTGTCTTTTTAGGGCCACACCCGTGGCATATGGAGGTTCCCAGGCTAGGGGTCTAATCGGAGCTGTAGCTGCCGGCCTACTCCAGAGCCACAGCAACACGGGATTTGAGCCACGTCTGCAACCTACACCACAGCTCACGGCAACGCCAGATCCTTAACCCACTGAGCAAGGCCAGGGATCAAACCCGAAACCTTATGATTCCTAGTTGGATTCGTTTCCACTGTGCCATGACAGGAACTCCTATTTCTTTTAATTGTAATTTTTTTTTTTTTTTTTGCTGCACCTGCAAAATATGGAAGTTCCCTGGCCAGGTATTAAACCTATACCTCCGAAGTGATTTGAGCTATTGCAGTTGGATTCTTAACCCATTATGCCACATTGCTAACTCCTAAAACACACACTTTGGATTCAAAGACTCAAATGGATTCAAAGTACAAGGATGAACAAAAAGAGTGACATCATATAAACAGTAAACAAAAGAGAGCTATAGTGGTTACTATAATATCAGACAGAGCCAAATTTGAGATAAAAAGTGTCGCCAAAGACAAGCATATTTTACAATGATAAAAGGATGCTGTAGAATAAAAAAGTCTGGTCTTTGCTCTCAGTTCCTGAGAACAATGCCTAAACCCTTGGAATTTCCTGAGTGACAGGAGTGTATCTATTATTCATGGTGGGACCCCTGCATCACACTTGAGTTTATACTAATAAGATGACTAGGGATGGCAGCTGGTCATGCCAGAAAAAAAAAACAATCATGTGATTAGAATGATGAAGCTTTGAGCCAGGTAATATCAACCTGACATCCTGAGTTTAACCATATGGTCAGTGATTTAATCAATCTTGTTTACTTAATAAAACCCCTATAAAAGTTTTAGACACCAAAATACAGCGGCACTTCCTAGTTGGTAAACACATCAATGTGCTCCACCTGATGTATTCCCACCCTTGATTCCCTGGAAGTGGAAGTGCCATATCTAGGACCCAGGACCCTTTCAGACTTCTCCCTATGTATCTCTTTGTTTTGTTGGTCCTGATTTGTATTCTTTATAATTAAAAAATAACTGTGAGTCTTGGAGTTCCCTTTGTGGCACAGCAGAAGCAAATCTGACTAATATCCATGAGGACGCAGGTTCGATCCCTGGCCTTGCTCAGTGGGTTTAGGATCCAGCGTTGCCGTGAGCTATGGTGTAGGTCGCAGATGCAGCTTGGAACCTATGTTGCTGTGGCTGTGGCGTAAGCCAGTGGCTACACCTCCAATTCGACCCCTAGTTTGGGAACTTCCATAGGCTGCAAGTGCGGCCCAAAAAGCAAAAAACAAAAACAAACCCAAAACAAACAAAAAACAACCAAAACCCAAAAAAACCCGACTGTGAGTCTTTCTAGCAAATTATCAAATCTGAAGTGGTTGTGGGAGTCTCTAAAATTGCAGCCAGTGGGTCAGAAGCGTGAATGGACTGGCTTCTGATGTGAGGGCAATCTTCTTGGGGACTATACCCTTAAAACTGACCTAACTCCAGGTAGTTATTGTCGGAATTGCATTGTGTAATTGCAAAAGGTCAATCTATCAGAAAGATATAACAATTATAAATACATATACACCTAACAACAGAGCCCCAAAATACATGAAGCAAAACTGACAGAATTAAAGGGAGAAATAGATAATTCAACAATAGTTGGAGACTTCAATACCCCACTCTCAATAATGTAGAAAACAACTAGAAGATCAACAAGGAAACAGAAGTTGAATTATAGTTGAATAATACTATAAACCAACTAGACCTAACAGACATCTATGGAGTACCTCACCCAACAACAGCAGAATACATTCTTTTCAAGTGCACATGGAACATTATCCAAGATAAAACATATGTTCAGTCACAAAACAAGCCTAAATAAAATTAATAAAATATATTATATATAATCAATATAAAATTTATATATAAATTTAAAAGAATTTAAATCATAAAGCAGGTTTCCAACAACAATGGAATTAGAAATCAGTAACAGGGAGTTCCTACTGTGGCACAGTGGGTTAAGAATTCAACTTCAGGAGTTCCCACTGTGGCTCAGCAGTAACGAACCCGACTGGTAACCATGAGGACATGGGTTCGATCCCTCACTCAGTGGGTTAAGTATCCAGTGTTGCCTTGAGCTGTGGTGCAGGTCACAGATGCAGCTTGGATTCCGAGTTGCTGTGACTGGCATAGTTCAGCAGCTGCAGCTCCAGTTTGACCTCTAGTCTGGAAACTTCCATATGCTGCAGGTGCGGCCCTAAAAAGACCAAAAAAAAAAAAAAATTTAGACTGCGGTGACTGCAGTCTCTGCAAAGGCACGGGTTTGATCCCTGGCCCGGGAACATTCATACGCCACAGGTGCAGCCATTTTAAAAAAAAGAAATCAGTAACAGAAGGAAATTTGTTATTCACAATTGTGTGGAAATTACACAACTCATTCCTAAATACGGAATGTGTCAAAGAGGAAATCACAGAGTAAATTAGATAATATTTTGAGGAGTTTTTGTTGTGGCTCAATGGGTTAAGAACCCAACATAGTGTCTGTGAGGATGTGGGTTTGATCTTTGGCTTGGTTCAGTGAGTTAAGGATCCAGCATTGCTGCAAGCTGTGGTGTAGGTCACAGACTCAGCTTGGATCCCACATCCCACGTTGCTGTGACTGTAGCATAGGTCAGCAGCTGCAGCTCTGATTTGGCCCCTAGCCTGGGAACTTCTATATGCCCTAAAAAGCAAAAAACAAACAAACAAACAAAACCCCCAGAAAAACCTCTCAAATCAATTACCTAAACTTCCATCTTAAGAGACTAAAAAAAAAAAAATGAAGAATCTAAAATCAGGCAGAAAGAAGGAAATAATAAAGACTACAGCAAAAATAAATGAAATAGAAAATAGGAAAACAATAGAGAAAATCATCCAAACCAAAAGTTGATTCTTTGAAGAGTTCCCTTGTGGTGCAGTAAGTTAAGTATCTTCAATGGCTTTGGTTGCTGCTGTGGTGCAAGTTCGATCCCTGGCCTGGGAATTTCCAAATGCTGCAGGTGCAGCCAAAACAATTTTTTAAAAAGTTAGTTCTTTGAAAAGACCAATAAAATAGACAAACATTTAGCTAGAATAACTTGGGAAAAAAGTGAGAAGATTCAGCTTACTAAAATCAAGAATAGGAGTTCCCGTCGTGGCAGAGTGGAAATGAATCTGACTAGGAAACATGAGGTTGCGGGTTCCATCCCTGGCCTTGCTCAGTGGGTTAAGGACCCAGCGTTGCTGTGAGCTGTGGTGTAGGTTGCAGACAAGGCTTGGATCTGGCGTTGCTGTGGCTGTGGCTGTGGCTGTGGCTGGTGGCTACCGCTCCAATTAGACCCCTAGAGCCTGGGAACCTCCATATGCCGTGGGTGCAGCCCTAAGAAAGAGAAATAAATAAATAAAATAAGAACAAAAGGGGTGGACATTAGTACTACTCTAGCAAAAATAAAAAAAGATTATAAGGGAGTTCTCTGAACAATTACATGCCTGAAATTAGATAACCTAAATGAAATGAGAAAATTCTTTAAAATATATAAGCCACCAAAACAGACGCATAAGGAATAAAAAAATCTGACTAGATCTATAACAAATAAAGAGACTGAATCGGTAATTAGAGAAAAAACACAACATCCATAACAAAAATCCTAGGCCTAGATGGTTTCCTTGGTGAATTCTACCAAATATTTAAGGAGTAATGAATACCAGTTCTTCACAAACTCTTCCAAAAAGTGGAAGGGGAGTGAATACTTCCCAACTCATTCTGGACGCCCAGTATTACTCTGATACCAAAGCAATGATATCACAAGAAAATAAAACTACAGACCAAAATCTCTTATGAATATGCATGCAGAAAATAAAATACTAGCAATCTGGATCCAGGAGTTTCAAAAAAGGTTTATATTTTATAAACAAGTGGAATTTATCCCAGGGATGCAATGTTGGTTCAACACATGAGAATCAATGTAAAACATCATAATAGTAGAATGAAGGGGAAAAAGCACACATCATCTCAACAGATACAGAAAGAACAATTGTGAAACTCTTTTGTAACAAAAACATTCCACAAAGTAAAAGTGAAATTCCTCAATCTATAAAGGACATTTAGGAAAAATCCCCATCAATATCATACTTAATGGTTATAGACTGGAAGCTTTTCCCCTAAGATCAAGTATAAGACAAGGATGTCTGTCCTTGCCATTTCTAGTGAACATTGTGCTGGGAATTCTAGTCGGGGCAACTGGGCAAGAAGACAAAATAAAGGTGTACAGACTGGAAAGAAGTATGACTATATTTACATCTTGTACATGGAAAACCCTAAGTGGTCCACTAAAACAACTATTAGATTTGCTAAATGCGTACAAGATACAAGGTCAATATGCAAAAACTAGGGAGTTCTCTGATGGTCTAGCAGGTTGAGGCTCCTGTGTTCTCATTGCTGTGGCTCTGGTTGCTGCTGTGTGGTGTAGGTTCAATTCCTGGCCCAGGAACTTCCACATACTGCCTGTGGGGCAAAACAAAACAAAACAAAACAAAACCTGAAATAAACGTTGCAACTCCCATGTAAAAAAAACAAAAGAGGGAGTACCCATCATGGCTCAGCAGTAACAAATCCAACTAGCAGCCATGAGCTAGTTCAATCCCTGACCTTGCTCAGTGGGTTGAGGATCCAGTGTTGCTGTGAGCTGTGCTGTAGATCGCAGACACAGCTCAGATCCTGCATTGCTGTGGCTGTGATATAGGCTGACAGCTGAAGCTCTATTTTAACATCTAGCCTGGGAATTTCCATATGTCACAGGCAAAAAATAAAATGAAACAAATGAAATGCAAAAAGCAGCTATATTTCTATACATTAGCAACAATCTTAAAATGAAATTAATAATTCTCTTTATGACAGCATCAAAAAGAATAAAATATTTAGGAATAAATTTAATGAAAGGAGTGTAAGAATTATACACTCTAAAACTACAAAAAAGTGTTGAAAGAAATTAAAGATTCCATTAATAAATGGAAACACATCTCAAATTCATGAATCAAAAGACAATATTGTCAGGATGGCAATACTCTCCAAATGGATCTACAGATTCAAAGCAATCCCTATCAAAACCCCTCCAGTTTCTTTGCAGAAATTGACATAGTAATCCTCAAATTCATATAGAAAACAAGGGACTCAGAATAGCCAAAATGGTCTTGAGAAAGAACAGAGTTAGAGGACATACACTTCTCAATTTCAAAACATATACAAAGCTATAGTAATCAAGATAGTGTAGTACTGGCATAAGGACAGACATAATAGATTAATGGAAGAGATTTGAGAGTCCAGAAATAAATCCTTACACTATGGTTAAAAGATTTTCGACAAGAGTGCCAAGATGATTCAAAGGAGAAAGAAAAATCTTTTTAACAAATGGTGGGTGCTGGATCAACTGGATATCCACATGCAAAAGAATGAAGTTGGATCCCAACTTCATACCATCAACAAAAATTAACTCAAAATGGATTAGAGGCCTAAATGTAAGGACTAAAACTACAACCTCTTAGAAGAAGTCAAAGGTGTAAATATTTATACCCTTGAATTAGACAGTTGTTTAATTATGACATGAAAAATACAAACAAAAGGGAGTTCTCGTAGCGGCTCAGCAGTAACGAACCCAACAAGTATCCATGAGGATGCGGGTTTGATCCCTGGCCTTGCTCAGTGGGTTAAGGATCTGGCATTGCTGTGAGCTGTGGTGCAGGTCGAAAACCTTAATCTCCAAAATATACAAACAACACTTACAACTCAACAGCAAAAAAAAAACCAACAACCCAATTGAAAAATGGGCAGAAGATCCGAATAGACATTTCTCCAGAGAAGACATATAGATGGTCAGCAGGCACATGAAAAAACGCTCAACATCACTAATTATTAGAGAAATGCAGATCTAAACTGCAATGAGGTACTACCTCACAGCAGTCAGAAGCCTACAAATGAATGCTTGAGAGGTTGTGGAGAAAAGGGCATCTTCGTGCACTGTTGGTGGGAATGGTACAACCACTATGGAAAACAGTATGGAGGTACTTCAGAAAACTAAATATAGAACTACCATATGACCCAGCAATCCCACACTTGGGCATCTATCCGAATAAAAATTTCATTGAAAAAGATACATGCACCCCCATGTTTACTGCAGAACTATTCACAATAGTCAACACATGGAAACAACCTAAATGTCCACTGAAGATGAATGGATTAAGATGTGATACATATACACAATGGAATACTACTCAACCATAAAAAGAACAAAATAATGCCATTTGCAGCAACATGGATGGAACTAGAGATTCTCATACTAAGTGACATCAGAAAAAGGAAGACAAATAGCATATGATATCACTTATATGCAGAATTTTAAATATGGCAGAAATGAACCTATGTACAGAAAAAAAAAAAACACAACAAACTCATGGACATGGAGAACAGACTTGTGGTTGCCAAGGGGGAGGGGGAGGGAGTGGGATGGACTGAGAGTTTGGGGTTGGTAGATCCAAACTATTGCATTTGGAGTGGATAGGCAGTGAGATCTTGCTGCACAGCATAGGCAACTGTGTCCAGTCACTTGTGGAGGATAATGTGAGAAAAAGAATGTATGTATATGTGTAACTGGGTCACTTTGCTGTATAGCAGAAATTGGCAGAACATTGTAAATCAGCCATAAAAAAACCCAGCATGAAGAACAATGCAAAATGACCATTTAACACATGAATTTAGATATTCAGAATAAAGAATTGATTGAAGAAGGGTTTGGAAGATTTAAGAAAAGTGTGACTGGACTCAAGTGAAGACTTTTGACATATATGAGTGATTTCCCTCTTCTACTATTCCTGATAAGAAATTATAAATATGTGTTTCTCTATAGATGAATATATTATTTTTTATTTTATTTTATTTTTTTTACTATGAATCAGTGCTTCTATTACCCTTATGAAAGAATTTATGTTTTAAGGTGATGTAAAGGCAACAATGAAAGTTTTTCTTTAAATTAACCACCTAATTTGTCCCTAAAATTACAAGAATCAGTCTTTTACAGGTCAAGGGCGGTCAACTAAAATGTTCTTTCAGCACAAAGCAGCACTAGAAAAAGTAACAGTTGCATAGATGGGAGTTGACTAGTTTTGCAGTGGCTGCTCCATCAATAACAGACAACAGACGGTATCCATCCAGAGCACAGACACAACTACAGACTAGATTCGAAGACTGTGTCACATGCTTGGCTGATAAATGTCCTTTGTCTTTGTATCTTTCTACTTTGAATGAAGTGGATTTTTTTTTTTTAATCTTTTTGCCTTTTCTGGGGCCGTTCCTGCAGCATGTGAAGATTCCCAGGCTAGGGGTCTAATCGGAGCTGTAGCCACTGGCCTACACCAGAGCCACAGCAACGTGGGATCCGAGCCGCGTCTGCAACCTACACCACAGCTCACGGCAATGCCGTATCCTTAACCCACTGAGCGAGGCTAGGGATCGAACCTGCAACCTCATCGTTCCTAGTCGGATTCGTTAACCACTGCACCACAACAGGAACTCCTACTTTGAATGAAGTGGATTTTTTAAAGCTGGCTGCTTAAATAACATGATGAGGTATGAAAAGCTCTGAATGTCCCTAACATTCAGCAGGATTTACCAGAGATGTATAACAGCTTGTCAGGGGAACTTCCAAATAGTTACACTTTGGGGTTATAATGAATTCTAGAAGAGGACAGGATTAAAGAGGTATAAAGGGATATTCTCTGAAAAAGAAGTGAGCAACTTTTCCTTTAGAATTCGTTTCGAACAGCACATCAACAAAATATCTTCTCTGACAGTGTGTCCCAACTTTGAGTCAAAAAAAAAAAAAAAAAAAGATGGCCAGCTAGCACCAAGAAGTCGTATTGAACTCAGTTGCAGCTCTCTTGGCAATTAAGCTTATTTTTTTGTTTCAGTCCGAGAGCAAATGTGGATCGCTGAAGACAGTACTGGAAGTGTCATTTGCAGGTAGAGATTGCAGTCATTATTAAATGATCTAGAAGGTAGAAACTTTTTTATTTTATGGAGGGGACTTGACTGTGCAATACTAGTAGGAGATGAAATGATTAGGAAACAATGATATTATAAGAAAACGATCACTGCCCTTATTTGGGTTAAACAGGTCGTGTCGAGAAGATGGTTATTTAAGATAAGGATGCTACTATGTGCAGCATGAATATATTACAATCAATATATCCTATTTCTTCTAAAAAACATGCTAAATGAGAGGAGCATGCACAAATACCATATATTGTATGATGCCATTTATATGAATGTCCAGAATAGGCTAATCCATAGAGACAGAAAGTATATTAGTGGTTTTCAAGGTCTTAGGGGGAAAAATGGGAGTGTCTGCTAATGGGTATGGTGTTTTTTGGGAAATGAAAATGTTCTGAAGGCAGATAGTGGTGATGGTTGCTTAACTCTAACTAGCACACTTTTTTTCTTTTTCTTTTTAGGGCTGTACATGTGGCACATGGAGGTTCCCAGGCTAGGGGTCCAATCGGAGCTACAGCTGCCGGCCTACTCCACAGCCTCAGCAGATCTGAGCTGCATCTGCGACCTACACCACAGCTCATGGCAATGCCAGATTCTTAACCCACTGAATGGGGCTAGGGATCAAACCCTCAACATCATGGTTCCTAGTCAGAGTCGTTTCTGCTGTGCCACGATGGGAACTCCATAAATTGCACACTTTTAAAAAAACTGAAGTATGGTTGATTTACAGTATTACTTGTACACATTTTTAATGGGTGAATTTTCGTGGTGTGTAAATTATACTCAATTACAAAAAAAAGAAATAGGAGTTCCCGTCGTGGCTCAGTGGTTAAGGAATCCGACTAGGAACCATGAGGTTGCAGGTTCGATCCCTGGCCTCGTTCAGTGGGTTAAGGATCTGATGTTGCCATGAGCTGTGGTGTAGGTCACAGAGGCGGCTCGGATCCCGTGTTGCTGTGGCTCCGGCGTGGGCCAGCGGCGACTGCTCTGATTGGACCCCTAGCCTGGGAACCTCCATATGCCACGGGAGTGGCCCTAGAAAAGACAAAAGAAATAAATGCTAAAGCATGGAGAATAATGTCTGTAACCCACTCTTAAACGGTTCTAGAAAAAAAGTTGCACTTTTCCAGAAAATGTTCTATAAATTCAAATTATTTCAATTGGAAAAAAAAGATATTGAATAACAACACCATTACAGGGATAATTTCTACTCTGCTCCATTTAAAAGTTTGTTTTCCTTTTTCTGTTTATGACTGCACCTGCAGTACATGCAAGTTCCCAGGCTTGGGGTCGAATTGGAGCTATAGCTGCCTGCCTATACCACAGCCATTGCTACATGGGATCCAAGCTGAATCTGCTACCTACACCACAGCTTGTGACAACACCAGATCCTTAACCCACAGAATGAAGCCAGGGATCAAACCTGCATCCTCATAGAGACAGCATCGTATTCTTAATCTGCTGAGCCACAACTGGGACTCCTGATGTTCTAGTTTCTAAGTTAGATAATTCATTTATTCCTCCTTTCCAGTTGCCTACATTCTAGCTATGTTATTTGTGTATCATTATTCTTCATGTGGGTTTGGAGTAGAGGTAAATTCTATTACTTACTGGTAATGCTAATAAAAGATTTAGTAGGAGAGGACATTAGCAAAACAATTTGGAAATTATTTAGAATTCTTTTTTTTTTTTAAGGTCCCACTCGTGGCATATGGAAGTTCTGGGGCCAGGGATTAAATCCAAACCACAGCTGAGACCTATACTACATCTGCGGCAACAGCACATCCTTTAATCCACCGCACTGGGTGGGGATTGAACCTGTGCCTTGGCAGACTCAAGTTGCTGCAGCCAGATTCTTAACTCACTGCACCATATGGGAATTCCTATTTAGAGTTAATAATTGCCTATTGCCATAGTTACAATCTGACTATGTACCTAAGTACAACTAGCAAAGTCACTAAGTGTCACTGAGTGTAGCCAACTCCAACCAAAGTTTTTTTCTGCTTTTTTTTTTGGCCACAGTTGTAGCCTGTGGGAAGTTACTGGATCAGGGACTGAACCCATGCCACAGCTGTAACTGGAGCCACAGCAGTGGCAACACCAGATCCTTAACCTGCTGAGCCACGAGGAAATTCCCAACCTAATTTAATACCCACTTCTCGGACACTATCAGAGATTGAGTAACAAATAAAACAGTTTCCTTAAATTCAGTAAGACAAGAGCTATATTTCAGACCATGTATCTTAAAGCCTGGAAGATGAAGTGCAAGTTGCTTGGAAACACTATACTTACCAGTTGTTTGTTGTGCTGTGGCAGAGGACATGGCTGAGCACCAGCTGGCACCTTATATACTGGAGTTACTGACATGCTGGCAGGGTGGGCACATATGAAATGTACCTGCACAACCTCTACAGCTGGACTAGGGTTCAGAACACCTGGATGATTTCCAATTCGGAATGTCAGAATCTTTAAGAAAACACCAGGGCAAGAAGCAATTGTGGGTAGACATTTCATGTTAGCATGCCAATCTAAATGTGTTAGAATTATGCAAATTCTAGTATAGAGTCCCTTTGGACCTTATAATCAGGCAAACCCCTTAAAAACACTGTAATTCTTAATTATCTATGCTAAGAGAAACAGGGGTATCATAGAAACAAAGGGAACATTAAAAAGATCTACCTGATCAATTACTCCAGTCTTTTCCTCCACCAACTCTTTTGTTACCAGTTAACAAAAAGTGGAAAAACTCACTTCTAGTGGAAATATCAATGAATAAGAGAATGTGAAAACAAAAAGAAGTTGGAGAGGGAGTTCCCATTGTGGCTCAGTGGTAATGAACACGATTAGTATCCAGGGTCATTTCGGGTTTGATCCCTGGCCCTGCTCAGTGCGTTAAGGATCTGGCATTGCCATGAGCTGTGGTTTAGTTTGCAGACGTGGCTTGGATCTGACATTGCTGTAGCTGTGGTGTAGACTTGGAAGCTGCAGCTCCAAATGGACCCCTAGCCTGGGAACTTCCATATGCTTTGGGTGTAGCCTTAAAAAGACAAAAAAAAAAAAAAAAAGAAAGAAAGAAAGAAAGAAAGAAAGAAAGACAGAAAGAAAGAAAGAAAATAAATTGGAGAGCTCCGAAGGAGGGTAATTAGGCTTGAAATCACTAATAGCTAGTCATATACACCATAGAGTTCACTAGAGAGATTCAAAAGAAGCCCAGTTGATTACAGCACAGTCCTTATTAAGTTATACTCATACATGGATTCTCTGAGGGCTGGTTAGCTGGGCTATGTTTCATAGTCATACATTAAATTCTCAATCCTGGTCAAACTGTAAGCCTTTGTTAATTGGTTTTGATAGAAGCAGGGCATGGCTGTGGATAAAATCATCACTACCTCTAAAAATAATCAAAACTAATTCAACTGATAAAGGGCAACATTTATCTTATTAGCACCGATATAACTGGTTCTTCAAAATTGCTAGCCATAGATGACACTTTTTTTCATTGATGATACTTTAAATTTCTGTTCCTCATGTTCTTTGGAGATGGGAAACCATATACTCTCTAGTCTACACAACAAGGAAATGAATTACAGCAATCAAGTGATTGAAATAAGCTCCCTACTACAAAAAGATCTTGAACATTTCATTAGTGAATTGTTAGAGTTCTCAGATGGTAAACCAAAATCTTTGGGTTCATTTAAAGGATAGTAAGGTTTTAAAAAAGATCCTTTAATCAATAATTAGAATTTTCCTATCTAGTCCATAAACTGAATCCATTAGAATTTGAAAAGGAATAGCCAGAAGTACCAAAGATTTGGAGTATTATTGGAGTTCCCGTTGTGGCTCAGTGGTAATGAACATGACTAGGATCTATGAGGATGTGAGTTTGATCCCTGGCCTTGCTCAGTGGGTTGAGGATCCAGCATTGCCATCGGCTGTGGTGTAGGTTGAAGATACAGCTTGGATCCCGTGTTGCTGTGGCTCTGGTATAGGCCGGCCCCTGCCAGCTCTGATCCGACCCCTAGCCGGGGAACTTCCATATGCTGTGGGGGAGGCCCTAAAAAGACAAATATATATATACATATATTTTTTTTTCCAGAGTATTATTGCTAAAAGAAATGTTAGAAGAAGATCATTTTCCTACTTGTTCCCCTAAATCCAGGCACAGGACCCGGTAGATGTACTGATTCTGTTTTCTCTTAGCTGGCAGACGGACTTGTGTTATTCTAATTTTCTCTGTCTTCTCCACGCTCAGCTCCAAGAAGAATCGGGAGGGCTCCAAGATCCAAGGACGAGGGCCCCCTTCGAATACCATTTCCTTTACAGACTGCCATGTCACCAATGCCACTTCCACAGGGTTTAGGGCCTGATGACATTTAAAGACATTAATCCTTGATTGGTTAGAAAATTCAGTAGTTTTCTAAAGTGAAAAACTGGTTATCCGATTACAATATAAATGACATTAGACTTAATTCCCAAATTAAGAGACATGTATGTTATGCCTCTTACTTGGAATGCTTCTTGACCTCTATACTAATTTAGATACCACCTATCATTCAAGCCTAACTCATGTGTCAACTTACCCATTAATTTATTTCTAATCATTTCAGACGACAACTTCTGTACCCTTTAAGCTCTTATCCTTTAAGTTCTCTCTACTATTCATTTGTGTACTTGTTTATCCTCTAATGCTATTTAAATATGTCAAATTCTTCATATATATATATGTAATAATTCTTGTTATGCTCTCTATTTAAACTTTTTTTTTTTTGTCACACACATAGCATGTGGAAGTTCCCGGGCTGGGGATCAAACCCACGCCACAGCAGTGACCTGAACCACATCAGTGACAATGCTGAGTCCTTAACCCACTGGGCCACCAGGGAACTTCCATGTAAATTTGTTAAGAGAAAAGAAGATATTATATCCATGAAAAGATTAGCCAGTTCCTTAGCTTGAAATACCTCACCTTTAGGGGTTCATAAGCAGCAAATGTGGCACTGCTCTCCAGGTACTCTTCATACTCAGTCACACTAACTGTTACCAAAGTATGGCCCAGAGATTTGGCTGCTATATGTGTACTAGAACAGTGTGTTGGTCCAGGTCTTTGAATACCTGCAAATCAAAAAGCATGACTTCAGTAGGGTAATAAACAATCAGTCCTCAAGGAAACTCATCTATAGAAATATAAGAATGTTTTTTTATGGCCACACCAGCAGCATATGGAATTTCCTGGGCCAAGGACCAAATCCAGGTTGCAGCTGGGACCTATGCCACAGCTGCAGCAATGCTGGATCCTTAGCCCACTTCACCACAATGGGAACTCCTATAAAATTTAAGAATTTTAATACATTACAAAACTTGATCTCACAATATGAAGTAATGATATTGATCTTTTATGGACAGCTTATTCATACTTTTCCTCAGGAAAATACATTTTCTTTTCTTTTCCTTTTATCTTTTTAGGGCCACACCCGCAGCATATGGATTATGGCTAGGGGTTGAATTGGAGCTATAGCTACTGGCCTACACCACAGCCACAGCAATGCCAGATCCTTAACCCACTGAGCTAGGCCAGGGATCGAACCTGCGTCCTCATGGATGCTAGTCAGATTTGTTTCCATTGAGCCACAATAGGAAATCCTATATTTTCTTTTTTTAAAATAAAGTTAATGTATACATATATTAACTGGCACTACATTCCTCTTAAATATGGTAGCTATATTACAGAAAGAAAGAGGAAAAGAGCTTGAGCCTGGAAAGCGAACATTTGAATAATAGTTAAAAACTGATATTGTCTGGCTACTGTGAATCCTGGACATTTTATTCAATTTTTGTGCCTTGTTTCTACATCACATTATAAACCTACTATAAGACAGTTGACAGAATAAATAAAAGAATTGTAAAGAAAGGTAATATGTGAATTTAGACTATAATTCATAGTAGTTTTTTTTTTTTTTTGGTCTTTTTAGGGCCATACCCATGGCATATGGAGGTTCCCAGGCTAGGGGTCCAATCGGAGCTGTAGCCACCAGCCTACACCACAGCCACAGCAACACCAGGTCTGAGCTGTGTCTGCAACGTACACCACAGCTCAAGGCAATACAGGAGCCTTAATCCACTGAGAGAGGCCAGGGATTGAAACTGTGTCCTCATGGATGCTAGTGGGTTCGCTAACTACTGAGCCATGACGGGAACCCCAATGATTGGTCCTTTAATTCAAAGACAAAGAAGGAAAAATAAAAAGCCTACTCTTACCTTCTTTGAGAAGAGTAAAGACTCCTTGCTTATCCATGTTTAGATCCAAGGGTAAATGAGAGCAGTCTGTGAATGCGATGGCCTCTTTGGTTTCCTTATTTACATGGTACATTGAAATGGGGATTTCTATAATCTGGCCAATCTCTACATCAGCATGAAATGGTAACAGTTCCATTTTGTTCAGTTTCAGAACATATATCTGGAGGGGAAAAAAATTCATCTCTTAAGAAAATTATGTTAGGAGTTCCCATCATGGCTCAATGGAAATGAATCTGACTAGTAACCATGAGGACACAGGTTCGATCCCTGGCCTAGCTCGGTGGGTTAAGGATCCAGTGTTGCTGTGAGCTTGGTGTAGGTTGCAGAAGCAACTCAGATCCTGTGTTGGCTGTGGCTGTGATGTAGGCCAGTAGCTACAGCTCTGATTTGACCCCTAGCCTGGGGACCTCCATATGCCTCGAGTGTGGTCCTAAAAAGACAAAAGACCAAAAGACAAAAAAAAAAAAAAAGAAAGAAAGAAAAGAAAAGAAAAAGAAAAAGAAAAAAGAAAGTTATATTAGCAAAGTCTTAGAAGAAAAGGAAGCATTCCTTAAACATTTAAATACACAGGAGTGGGAGTTCCCGTCGTGGCGCAGTGGTTAACGAATCTGACTAGGAACCATGAGGTTGCGGGTTTGGTCCCTGCCCTTGCTCAGTGGGTTAACTATCCAGCATTGCCGTGAGCTGTGGTGTAGATTGCAGACGCGGCTCGGATCCCGTGTTGCTGTGGCTCTGGCATAGGCCGGTGGCTGCAGCTCCGATTCAACCCCTAGCCTGGGAACCTCCATATGCCGAGGGAGCGGCCCAAGAAATAGCAACAACAACAACAACAACAAAAGACAAAATAAATAAATAAATACACAGGAGTTCCCGTCGTGGCGCAGTGGTTAACGAATCTGACTAGGAACCATGAGGTTTCAGGTTCAATCCCTGCCCTTGCTCAATGGGTTAACGATCTGGCATTGCCCTGAGCTGTGGTGTAGGTCGCAGACTTGGCTTGGATCCTGTGTTGCTCTGGCTCTGGTGTAGGCTGGCAGCTACAGCTCCGATTCGACCCCTAGCCTGGGAACCTCCATATGCCGTGGGAGCGGCCCAAGAAATGGCAAAAAGAAAAAAAAAATTTAAATGCACACATACATGAACATATATGTACGTTTTGTATACAAAAATAGATACTATAATACCATTTATATGCGTATGTGTGTTTGTGTGTATATGTGTGTTAGTGCTAAACCTGTCACTCATTTCTTTCCTTAACTGACCTCTCTAAAGCATTGAACACCATTCAACTGGGGTCTGGCTGAATATGACCAGTGTACCATTTTCTTGGCTTTTGTAAGCTAAGAATGGTTTCACATTTTTGGGGGGCTGCACCCATGGCATTTGGAAGTTCCTGGGCCAGGGATCAAACCCAAACCACAACAGCCACCCGGACCAGATCCTTAAACTATTGTGCCACAAGGGAACTCTTGGTTTTACATTTTTTGTTTTGACTTGTTGTGAGGATTATATTTGTCGGTATAGCCCAGAAACTACATAGGACTTCATATAGACCAGCAGGACAGTAGATGATAATTCCATCATCAAGTACTTTTGTGGCTCTACTTACATAGGATATGCTGTTCAATTAATATTTATTTGAAACTTAATGCACACACATAGGCACTGCTTGGTTCCTTCTACAGGATACAATTTTTAAAATCTAGGCAGGTTTTAAAGGAAATTGGAATATATTTAATGAAACAAATGCAGTCATTAAAATAAAACTCCAAGGACTGGTTAAACTGTGCACTTGACACCTCGGAAGATAGAATTAATGACATGGAAATATGAATCTGAAGGTAAAACCAAGTGTAGGAAATGGAAAATAAAAAGGGCTCATGCAATGTGAAAGAGTAGTAAGGACTTAAAGGTCTAGTTTGAGTTACAACAGTCTGATTCAGGGTGCGTACTGATGCAGACATCTTAATAAAAGCAGAAAACAAAAGATAGGGAAAAAAGTTTTTAAGATGCTTCAGAAAAGTCAGTTAAAACATATTCAGTTAAACTCACTGAAAAACATGGGTGAAATAAAGACATTCATTGTGATGCAAGGGTAAAATTAAGGCATTTACAGACAAATGAATTTGAGTTTACCATCAATAGACTTTCACTAAAGGAATTTATAAAAGATTGATTTACTTCAGGAATAAAGGAAATGTGAAAATGATCCTGTAGAAATATGTAACATTCAACCCAGAAATGTGAACAAAGAAATGAGAAATTTTGGAGTTCCCATCGTGGCTCAGCAGTTAATGAACCTGAATAGCATCCACGAGGACACCAGTTCAATCCCTGATCTCACTCAGTGGGTTAAGGATCTGGTGTTGCTGTGAGCTGTGGTGTAGGTTGCAGACTCGGCAAGGATCCAACATTGCTGTGGCTCTGGCGTAGGCCAGAGGCTACAACTCCAATTGGACTCCTAGCCTGGGAACCTCCATATGCCACGAGTTCGGCACTAAAAAGGCCAAAAAAGAAAAAAGAAAAAAAAAAGAGAGGGAGTTCCCATCGTGGCTCAGTGGTTAACGAATCCGACTAGGAACCATGAGGTTGCAGGTTCGATCCCTGGCCTTGCTCAGTGGGTTAAGGATCCAGCATTGCCGTGAGCTGTGGGGTAGGTTGCAGACTCGGCAAGGATCCAGCGTTGCTGTGGCTCTGGTGTGGGCCGGTGGTTACAGCTCCAATTCGACCCCTAGCCTGGAAACCTCCATATGCTGCTGGAGTGGCCCTAGAAAAGGCAAAAAGACAAAAAAAAAAAAGAGCATATTTGAAGATGTAATCAAATAGTAATTGAACAAAAAATTATATAATTAAATTAAAAATAGTATAATAGAACTGAAACACTGGACAACAATAACATGTAAATCAGGATTGACAGGATAGATATGAGACATTTTTAAGGTTTTTGTATTATTCAGAAAGAAGGTAGAGATTGATGTGCTTTAGACTTTGTAAGTACAGAAAAATTTTAAAGTAACCATGAGAAGAATGTACTTACCCAGACAGCTTTAGAAAACTTGGGAAGTTCCCATTGTGGCTCAGAGGGTTAAGAACACAATGTTGTCTCTGTGAGGAAGCAAGTTCAATCCCTGACCTCAGATGTGGTGTTGCCATGACTGAAGCAGCTGCAGCTCCAGTTTGACTCCTGTCCAGGAAACTTCCATATGCCACAGGGGTGGTGGTTTTACATTTTTTTTAAAGGGTAGTAAAATAAAAAACAGCAATGACAAAAGGTGACAATGTGATAGAGATTGTATGTGGCCTACGCACTTGAACACATTTACTATCTGGCCTTTTACATAAAAAGTTTGCTGATCTCTGATACTTCCTCTTTCTTGATACCTTTAAAAAAATTTTTTTTTAGGGCCGCACCCACGGCATATGGAGGTTCCCAGACTTGGGGTCCAATCAGAGCTGTAGCTGCCGGCCTACACCACAGCCACAGCAATGCGGGATCCAAGCTCCATGTCTGTGACTTATACCATAGCTCATGGCAACACCGGATCCATAACCCGCTGAGTGAGGCCAGGGATCAAACATTTATCCTCATGGATATGAGTCAGATTTGTTTCCACTGAGCCATGATGAGAACTCCCTTTTGATACTTTTTTATTATTTATTTATTTATTTTGTCTTTTGTCTTTTTAGGGCCGCACCTACAGCATATGGAGGTTCCCAGGCTAGGGGTCTAATTGGACATCTTGCTGCTGGCCTACACCACAGGCATAGCAACACCAGATCCAAGCCACGTCTGCAACCTATACCACAGCTCATGGCAACGCTGGATCCTTAACCCACTGAGTGAGGCCAGGGATTGAACCCACCACCTCATGGTTCCTAGTCGGATTCGTTTCCACGACGGAACTCCTTGATACTTTAAAAAATTTTTTATTTTATTGTGGTTGATTTATAATATTGTGTTAATTCCTGCTATACAGCAAAGTGATTCTTTTATACACATACATGTTCTCTTCATATTTGATATCTTTCATTACAGAGATTATTACAGGAATTCCCACTGTGGAGAAGAAGGCCCTCATGGGACCACTTAAGAAGGACTGAATTGCAAAGGAAGAGGGGCCTAATGGCAGAAGAGATTGTAAGGCTGGTAGAGTCTCAATAAAGTTATTTTCCAGTGGAGGGGGGGAGATTATTACAGAAGTTCCCATTGTGGCGCTATGGAAAAGAATCCGACTAGGGGCCATGAGGTTGCGTGTTCGATCCCTGGCCTCGGTCAGTGGGTTAAGGATCCAGCGTTGCTGTGAGCTGTGGTGTAGGTCGAAGATGCACTCAGATTTGGCGTTGCTATGGCTGTGGCGTAGGCTGGCAGCTATAGTTCCTATTTGACCCCTAGCCTGGGAACCTCCATATGCCTTAGGTGCAGCCCTAAAAAGACAAAAGACCAAAAAAAGAAAAAAAATATTATTACAAAACCTTTTATTTTGTTGTATATTGAATGTTCATGTCTCCTAAATTCATATGCTGAAATCATAACCCCCAAAGAGATGATACTAGGAGATGGGGCCTTTGGAAGGTGATTGGGTCTTGAGAGTAGAGCCCTCAGGAATGGGATTAGCACCCTTAAAAAAGGGACCCCTAGGAGTTTCCTGGTGGCTCAGCAGGTTAAAGACCTGGTGTTATCACTGCTGTGGCTCAGGTTTGATCCCTGGCCCCAGAACATTCACATGCCATGAGTATGGCAAAAGAAAAGGAGACCTCCCAGAGCTCCCTAGTCCCCTCTGCCCTATGAGGTTGAGGCAAGAAACACTCTTCTATGAACCAAGATGCTTTCCTTCACCAGACATTGAATCTGCTGGTGCCTTGATTCCAGCCTCTAAAACTGTAAGAAATAAATTTCTGTTGTTTATAAGTCACTCAGTCTATGGCCCTTTGTTACAGCAGCCTGAATGAACTAATAGAGTCTTTTTTGGGTCACCTATTCTGTGTCATCTGTTAGTTCCTCTTACTTTGCCCATGTTCCTTAAAATGACACATACTACACAGGGCCATCTTCTGTTCTGATTCTATATGCTCTTCCTGGGAAATCTTATCCAGTTCCAAAACATCAGTGACCAATCACATGCTGATCACTCCAAATTTTTATCTCTAGCTGTAATCTTTCAGTAGTACTTCAGATACCTATTTCCAACTACAAACATTCATCTGGAAGCTCCACAGATTAACCACGCTAAATGTATTCAAAGCTGAATTAATCATCATCTTTTTTTCTTTTTCTGGCCACACCCACAGCACATGAAAGTTCCTGGGCCAGGGATTGAATCTGAGCCACAGCTGTGACCTACACCACAGCTGTGGCAATGCCAGATCCTTAATCCACTATGCCACAGCAGGAATTCCATCTTTTTCCTTTTCTTGTGTTTTCTCTCCACCCAGCTGCCAAACTTAATCTTTCATTTTTCTCCACCCCATGAAGCATCAAATTTGACTAATCTACCTCTAAAATAATCCTCAATTTGTCCCCTTCTCTTTATTTTAAATATAATTTCTATGATTTCTTCAGTAATCCATTGGTTGTTTAGTAGCATGTTGTTTAGTCGCCATGTGTTTGTGTTTTTTTACAGTTTTTTTCTTGGTGGTGATTTCCAGTCATAGAGTGTTGTGGTTGGAAAAGATGCTTGATATGATTTCAATTTTCTTGAGGCTTGATTTATAACCCAGGATGTGATCAATCTTAGAGAATGTTCCGTATGCACTTGAGAAGAATGTGTATTCTGCTGTTTTTGGATGGAATGTCCTATAAATATCTATTAGGTCCATCTGGTTTAATGCTTCATATTCAGGCCTGTGTTTCCTTATTGATTTTCTGTCCGGTTGATCTGTCCATTGTTTTAAGTGTCCATTAATGTCCCCCACTATTATTGTGTTATTGTTGATTTCTCCTTTAAAGGTTGTTAGCAGTTGCCTTATATATTGTGGTGATCCTATATTGGGTGCTTAGATATTTAAAATTGTTGGAGTTCCCATCATGGTGCAGTGGTTAGTGAATCTGACTAGGAACCATGAGGTTGTGGGTTTGATCCCTGGCCTTGCCCAGTGGGTTGAGGATCTGGCATTGCTGTGAGCTGTGGTGTGGGTCGCAGATGTGGCTTGGATCCTGTGTTGCTGTGGTGCTGTGGCTCTGGCATAGGCTGATGGCTACAGCTCCGATTAGACCCCTAGCCTGGGAGCCTCCATATGCCATGGGAGCAGCTCAAGAAAAGGCAAAAAGACAAAATAAATAAATAAATAAATAAATAAATAAATAAATAAAATTGTTATATCTTCTCCTTGGATTGGTCCTTTGATCATTATGTGGTGTCCTTCCTTGTCTCCTAAAGTATTCTTCATTTTAAGGTCTATTTTGTCTGATATGAGTATTGCTACTCCAGCTTTCTTTTGCTTCCCATTTGCATGGAATATTTTCTTCCATTCTCTCACTTTCAGTTTGTATGTATCCCTAGAAGTGAAGTAGGTCTCTTGAAGACAGCATATATATGGGTCTTGTTTTTGCATCCATTCATCCAGTCTATGTCTTTTGGTTGGGGTGTTTAGTCCATTAACATTTAAGGTAATTATTGATATGTATGTTCTTATCGCCATTTTATTAATTGCTTTGGATTTGTTTGTGTTGCTCTTTTTTCTTCCCTTCTTCTCTCCTCTTGTTGTTTGATGACTATCTTCAGTGTTGTATTTGAGTTGATTTTTCTTATTTTTTTGTGTATCAATTGTAGATTTTTGTTTTGCAGTTGCCCTGAAGTTTTGATATAGGAGTCTTTATATATAAGAGATTGTTTTAAGTTGTTGGTCTCTTAATTTTAAGTGTATCTCCAGTGTTCTGCATTTGTACCCTCCACCCCTCACGATTTCTGATTTTGGTAGCATAATTGTGGATGATTTTGTATCTTTACTGTATATATACCTTTACTGGTGAGCCTTGTCATTTGTGGAATCTTTGTTTCCTGTTGCTGTGTTTTCTTTTCTGCCTAGAGAAGTTCCTTTAGTATTTGTTGCAAAGCTGGTTTAGCGTTGCCGAATTCTCTTAGCTTTTGCTTATCTGTAAAGCTTTTGATTTCCCCTTCAAATCTGAATGAGAGCCTTGCTGGGTAAAGTAATCTTGGTTGGAGGTTTTTTCCTTTCATCACATTAAGTATATCATGCCACTCCCTTCTGGCCTGCAGAGTTTCTGCTGAAAAATCTGCCAATAACCTTATTGGGGTTCCCTTGCATGTTACTTGTTTCTTTTCCCTAGCTGCTTTCAAGATTTTCTCTGTCTTTAATTTTGGTCAGTTTGATTAATGTGTCTTGAGGTGGTCCTCCTTGGGTTTATTTTTATATGGACTTGTTGCCCTTCCTGGATTTGAGTGAGTGGTTCCTTTCCCATGTTAGGGAAGTTTTCGGCTATTATCTCTTTGAATATTTTTTTTCTGTCCCTTTCTCTCTCTCTTCTCCTTCTGGCACTCCTATAATATGGATGTTGGTGCATTTAACATTGTTCCAGAGTTCTCTGAGATGCTCTTCATTTGTTTTCAATCTTTTTTCTCTTTTCTGTCCCGCATCAGTGATTTCCACTAGTCTGACCTCCACCTCACTTATTCATTCTTCTGCCTCCTATATTCTGCTGTTGTCTGCTTCTAATGAATTTTTTGTTTCAGTTATTGTATTTTGCATCTCTTCTTGCTTAAGTTTTCCATCTTGTATTTTATTGCTTAGTGTTTCCTGTAAATTATCCATCTTTGCCTCTAGTTTATTTCCAATGTCTTGCCTCATCTTTGGCATCAACAGTCTAAAGTCTTTTTCTTGGAGTGATCCTATCCTGATCACTTAGCTGATTTTCTGGGGTTTTTTCCTTTCTCCCTGATCTGAGTTATAGTTCTCTGTCTTTTCATTTTTATAGGTTTTTGGTGTGGTGACCTTTTTTGCAGACAGTAGAATTGTAGCCTCTCTTACTTCTGGTGTCTGCCCCCCTTGTGGCTGAAGTTGGTACAGGGGCTTGCTGTAGGCTTCCTGATGGGAGGGACTGGTGCCTGCCCACAGGTAGAAGGGACTGTTTCCTATCTCTCTGCTGGGTGGGGTTTTGTCTCTGGGTGAGATTAGAGGTGGCTGTGTGCCTGTTTACTGATGGGTGGGGCTGTGATCCCAAGCAGATTGTGTTTGGCCTGGGGCTTCTCAGAGCTGATGGGTGGGGCCAGATTTTCCCAAAATGGCCACCTCCAGAGAAATGCATGCTGATGAATATTCCCAAGAGCTTTGCCTCCAATGCCCTTCCACCACAACAAGCCACATTCACTCACTGTTTTCCCAAGAGATCCACCAAGAACTGCAGTCAGGTCCTACCCAGATTCCTATGGAGTCTTTGCTTTGCCCTGGGACCCAGTGCATGTGAAGGTCTGTGTGCACTTTTCAAGAATGGGGTCTTCGTTTCCCCCAGTCCTATGGAGCTCCTGCGCACAAGCCCCACTGGCCTTCAATGCCAGATGCTCCGGGGGCTCTTTCTCCTAGTGCCAGATCCCCAGATGTGGGGATTTGATGTGGGGCTCAGAACTCTCACTGCTATAGGTGAGTCCCTGTGATAGAGTTACTTTCCAGTCTGTGGGGCTTCCCACCCGGGAGGTATAGGGTTGCTTATGTCTCGTAACCACCCCTCCTACCTCTTGATGTGGCCTCCTCTTTGGCTTCTGAAGTAGGATATCTTTTTAAAAATTTCTAGTCCATTTGGTTGAAGGTTGCTCAGCATTTGGTTGTAATTTTGTTGTTTTTATGAGAGAAGTTGAGCTCCAGTCCTTCTATTACACCATCTTAATGCTGTCTCCCCTATTTTCAATACCATTTCATTAGTTCTTACTTAACTGGATACTCTGTCTTCACTTTCTCCCTTCAGTTCATTCTAGTCTACTAGTTTGAGCAACTTTCATTCCTTTTAAAAAATATTTTAGTTGTTACTGTCAGGCTATAAAAATAATTAAATATCTTTCCAAACACAAGCTTTGCCATATTATTGACATCGTGAAAAATCTGTGTTGGCTTACCATTGTTGACAGCAGGGGTCAGCAAATGTTTTCTGTAAGTGGCCAGAGAGCAATTATTTTAGGCTTTGGGGGCCACATGATCTTGTGGCAACTACCCAAATCTGTACTTGTTGACTGAAAGTAACTATAGAGAATATATAAATGAATGTCTGGGAGTTTCCTTCATGGCTCAGCGGTTAATGAACACAACTAGGATCCATGAGGATGTGGGTTTGATCGCTGGACTTGCTGGGTGGGTTGGGGATCCAGCATTGCTGTGAGCTGTGGTATAGGTGGAAGACATGGCTTGGATCCTATGTTGCTGTGGCTGTGGCATAGGCTGGCAGCAGCTCTGATTCAACCTCTAGCCTGGGAACGTCCATATGCCACAGGTGGGTCCCCCCACCCCCCAAAAAAGAATGGCTGGTTTCTGCGATTTTTTTTTTTCTTTTCTTTTTTATGGCCACACCTTTGTCATATGGAAGTTCCTGGGCTAGGGGTCGAATTGGAGCCGCAGCTGCAGGCCTATGCCACAGCATGGAAACATAGGATATGAGCCACATCTGCAAACTATGCCACAGATTGTGACAACCCTGGATCCCTAACACACTGAGTGAGGCCAGGGATTAAACCTGCATCTTTAGAGAGACAGCATTGGGTTCTTAACACATTGGGTCACACGGGGAACTCCAACTGGGTTTTTTGTTTTGATTTCATTTTTGTGTTTTGACCGTGGTGTTTACTGGCTTGATGTGGGATCTCAGTTCCCAGACCAGGGATTAAACCTGGTGAAAGAGCCAAATGCTAAATACTAGACCACCAGGGAATTTTTTTATTTTATTATTATTATTATTTTTTGTCTTTTTGCCTTTTCCTGGGCTGCTCCCGTGGCATATGGAGGTTCCCAGGCTTGGGGTTGAATCGGAGCTGTTGCCGCTGGCCTACACCAGAGCCACAGCAACTCGGGATCCGAGCCGCGTCTGCGAGCTACACCACAGCTCATGGCAATGCCAGATCGTTAACCCACTGAGCAAGGCCAGGGATCAAACCCGCAACCTCGTGGTTCCTAGTCGGATTCGTTAACCACTCCAGGAACTTCTTGATAAAACTTAATTTACCAAAAAGTTAGCAAGTTGGGAGTTCCCATCGTGGCTCAGCAGTTAACGAGACCGACTAGCATTCATGAGGGTTCGGGTTTGATCCCTGGCCCTGCTCAGTGGGTTAAGGATCCAGCATTGCCATGAGCTGTGGTGTAGGTCACAGATGCAGCTTGAATCCTGTGTTGCTGTTGCTGTGGCTGTGGCATAGGCTGGCGGCTATAGCTCTGATTCCACCCCTAGCCTGGGAACCTCCATATGCCACGAGTGTGGCCCTAAAAAGACACACACACACACAAAAGGTAGGAGGTTGAGTTTGATCCTTAGACCTTAGGTTGATTCCCTCCTTCAAAGGCTTTTTCAAGTTCCCACCTTTTGTTCTTCTGTGGCACAACTGGTTAAGGATCTGGTGTTGTCACTGCTGTGATTTGGGTCCAATCCCTGGCTCAGGAACTTCCACATATGAGGGTGTAGCCAAAGAAAAAGTTCCCACCTCTTCATGATAGTCCTGACTAGTCATATCCGCAAGGTTTTTTTCTTTTATTAACTAATAGTACTTTTACTATACAATTCAAGTAGCTCTCAATCATATACTGCTTCAAAATACTACACATATCATTTCCTAAAAACACTATTAACTTTTCATGTGAATATATCTTTCTAGCTAGACTTCAGATTTTTTTTTTTCCTTTTGGCTGTAGCTGTGGCATGCAGAAGTTCCTGGGCTAGGGATCAAACTTGTGCCACAGCAGTGACCTGAGCCTCAGTAGTGCCAATACCATATCCTTAACCTGATGCACCACCAGGGGATTCCTAGACTTCAGATTCTTTAAAGATGGGATGATATGCTGTTTCTTTGAATGACCTATGATACCTAGTATGGTGTTAAGTACTTAAGGGCACTCAGTAAATGTTCCCTGGCTGATAAGAAACATGCTAAGTCCTATAGGGAATGACAACATATGTTAACATATATTAAGAGAGGGAGAAAATAGAAGATGGTTTATAACATGTTAAAAATAAGTTTTCAATCTTATAGAAACAGACAACCAAAAATATGAGACTAGAAATACAGTTTCTATAAAGGTCATATACATGATCATAATGACAGAATACAATAACAAAATAAATAACATTAAGTATTGAAAATATTTACAGCATTGGGGTAAACACTATCTCACTTAATTCTGACTGTAACACTTTGAGGTAGATACTATTATTATCCTCATTTTAGAGATGAAGAAACAAAGATAGGCATTATATAATTGGTTATTAAGTGAAGCAGGATTCAATCCACTTCCAGGAATATTTAAGGAATATGCCCTTCCAGATTAGAGTTGAGCATACTTTTTTTTGGCTGTGCCCACAGCATGGGGAAGTTCCAGTGCCAGGGATGAAACTCACACCACAGCAGTGACCCAAGCCACAGCTATGCCACCTGTTGAGCTATGAGCATCTGTTTTAAACAGCCAATTTAAAATAGGAAAAAAACTTATTTATTACAATTGATTTACAATGTTCTGTCAATTTCTGCTATACAGCAAAGTGATCCAGTTATACATTTATATACCACTTTTTTTCACATTATCCTCCTTTATAATTTTTTGTTTTGTTTTGTAATGGAAGCATATGAAGGTTCCCAGGCCAGGGGTCAAATTGGAGCCGTAGCCGCTGGCCCATGCCACAGTCATAGCCACATCCACACCAGATCCGAGTCGTGTCTGCAACTTAAACCACAGCTCACAGCAACTCAGGATCCTTAACCCACTGAGTAAGGCCAGGGATCGAGCCCACAACCTAATGGATCCTAGTTGGGTTCCTTAACCACTGTGCCATGACGGGAACTCCCTATAATTTTTTTAAATTAAAAAAAAATTTTTTCTGGAGTTCCCGTTATGGCGCAGCAGAAATGAATCTGACTAGGAAACATTTGGTTTCAGTTTCAATCCCTGGCCTTGCTCAGTGGGTTAAGGATCTTGCATTGCTGTGAGCTGTGGTGTAGGTTGCAGACGAGGCTCAGATCTGATCAGATTGGCTCAGATCATTGCTGTGGCTGTAGCATAGGCTGGCAGCTACATCTCCAATTCAACCCCTAGCCTGGGAACCTCCATATGCCGCAGGTGCGAAAAAAAATTTTTTTTTTCTTTTTAAGTCTGCACCTGTGGCATATGGAAGTTCCCAGGCTAGGGGTCGAATTGGAACTACAGCTGCTGGCCTATGCCACAGCAATGTTGGATCCTTAACCCACTGAGCAAGGCCAGGGGTTAAACCTGCATTCTCATGGATACCAGTCGGATTTTTTCCACTGCACCACAATGGGAACTTCCATCCTCTTTTATAAAAAAAATTTTTTTTAATTATAGTTGACTTATAGTCTTCTAGAAAAAAAATTTTTAAATGGGTCACTGTATTTAAATTTAAACAGCAGTGTCTCAGAGGAGATATCAAAGTTGTTTGAAGAGTTGCTTACCTTAATTTCTCCATATCGAAAGGGATTTTGTACATCTCGGGCCAAAACAGTACTGTTTCCCCTGACCTGGCCTGCTGTTACCACTCCCTTAGTGGTTACCATGGTCACTGTTTCATTAGAAGAGGTCCAGGTGAAGTTGCCACTGCCACCCTCTACCTGTGAAAAAATATAAACTTATATTTAATTAGTATAGGAGGAAAAATGGAATTTATATGAAGATATAAAATCTAGCGAAATAAAATTTAGGAAATAATAAAACTATAAATAAACCACTTCTGAAAAATTGAGAAAATGTGATGCCATACTAAAGTAGCTAAATAGAGAAGGGAAATCCCAAAGGGAGATTAGTAATGGCACTATTGCAATATGTCAAAAAAAAGAATGCAAGGGAGCTTGATAAAACTATAAAATTCACAAGGAAAGGATATATGGAAGAGAGACAGAAAGTACACCAAGTCTTGTTAGGATGACAGTATTAAACAGTATGATTTGGTTGTCTCCAAAAACTGAGTTATATTACTAAGATTAGGGGGCTTAAAATTTGACGATAATGAAATTTCAATAAATTAAGCTATCAGATAAACTGACCCTTCCTTGTGAATTCTCATTATAGGATATCATACCTGTACTTTATAACGATATAACATTCCCATGGGATGATGAGGAAATGCCAGAAAGTTGGGCGTAAGCTTGATAGGAAAATAAATCTTCACTTCCTGCTGATGTATAATTGGAAATTTTATAGGCTGAATATTTTTATTCTGTAAGAGTAGGAAAAAAAGAGCAAAACAGATTTTATAGGGACTGTTCTAATCACATTTAAAGCATCAGCAGGGAGTTCTTGTGGCTCAGCAGGTTAAGAACCTGACTAGTATCCATCAGAAGACTCGGGTTTGGTCCCTGGCCTCGCTCTGTGGGACAAGGAGCCTGAGGTGCAGTGAGCTGTGGTGTAGGTCACAGGGGCAGCTTGGATCCTGCCTTGCTGTAGCTGTGGTATAGGCCGGCAGCTACAGCTCTGATTTGACCCCTAACCTGGGAACTTCCATATGCTGCAGGTGTGGCCATAAAAAGACAAATAAATAAATAAAGCATCAGTGAATTAGTGTGTTACTCAATCAGTTTCTGTCAATAAAAGAAATAAATAGGAGTTCCTGTTGTGGCTCAGTGGGTTAAAAATCGGACATAGTATCCCTGAGGATTTGGGTTTGATCCCTGGCCTCACTCAGTAGGTTAAGGATCCGGTGTTGCCAAAAGCTGTGGTATAGATTGCAGATGCAGCTCAGATCCCACATTGCTGGGGCTGTGGTATAGGTTGGCATCTGTAGTTCTGATTCAACTCCTAGCCTAGGAACTACCATATGCTACAAGTATGGCCATAAAAAGAAAATGAATAAATAACTGTTCCTGTTTATGGAAGAGCACAGTTACCATCGCTCAATGATAATGAAAGGGATTTTGATAAACCTAAAATAAGTATCACAGTCATGGAAAATAGATAAAATTTCCTGAAATAAGAGTTTTATCAGCAAAGGGAGGGAAGTCAGAATTTTAAAAAGGAAGATTTTTGGAGAGCCATCAGTTAAGTATATACATTGTAAAGGCAAAGGAACATTACAAGCCATTCAGAAGAAAAGAAAGAGATCATTTAAAGATGCAAGGGTAAAAAAATTTTTTCTTTTTACAGCCACGTCTGTGGCATACAGAAGTTCCCAGGCTAGGGGTTGAATCAGAACTGCAGCTGGGGAGTTCCCGTCGTGGTGCAGTGGTTAATGAATCTGACTAGGAACCATGAGGTTTGTGGGTTCGGTCCCTGCCCTTGCTCAGTGGGTTAACGATCCGGCGTTGCCGTGAGCTGTGGTGTAGGTTGCAGACGCGTCTCGGATCCCGCGTTGCTGTGGCTCTGGCATAGGCCGGTGGCTACAGCTCCGATTCAACCCCTAGCCTGGGAACCTCCATATGCCGAGGGAGCGGCCCAAGAAATAGCAACAACAACAACAACAACAACAAAAAAAGCCAAAAAAAAAAAAAGAACTGCAGCTGCCAGCCTATGCCTCAGACACAGAAACTCAGGATCCAAGCCACATCTGTGAACTATAGCTTGTGGCAATGCCAGATCCTTAACCCACTGATCAAGGCCAGGGATCAAACCCACATCTTATGTTGGGTTCTTAACACACTGAGCCACAAGGGAAATCCTTTAAAAATTTTTTTAAAGCAAAAGAAAAAAGATTGTAAGAAGAAAAAACTATGGGTCACCTTGCTGTACAATAGAAGATTGACAGAACACTGTAAACCAGTATAATAGAAAAAATCATTTAAAATAAAAAAGTAAAATAAAATAAAAATTGACACCAAAAAAAGAAAAAACTAAAAAGAAAAAAAAATTAAAGAAAGAAAAAGACAAAGAAAAACATTTTTAAAAAAAAGACATCAGTGGGAGTCCCCACTGTGTGCAATTGGATCAGCAGCATATTGGGAGTGCTGAGACACAGGTTTGATACCCGGCCCGGCACAGTGGCTTAAGAATTTGCCATTGCCCCAGCTGCAGCTTAGGTCACAACTGTGGCTTGGATCTGGCCCAGGAACTCCATATGCCGGGGGGGGGAGACAGGGGCAGCCAAAACAGGAAAAAAAAAAAAAAAAAAAGATACTGGGATAAGACAGTCCTCTCCTGCCTAAAAATAAGAACAGGTTTTGTGGGAGTATCCATACAGGTAAATAGAGTCCTCACGTTCAACTATGTTCCCATTTTCTCTTTAAAGGCAAAAATCTATGTATGTATGTATCTAACTATTTTTTATTTGGCCACACCCTCTGCATGTGGGAGTTCTTAGGTCAGAGATGGAACACACAATGCAGTTGCAACCTGTGCTACAGCTACAGCAATGCTGGATCCTTAACCCACTGTGCCAGAGTGGAAACTTCCAACCTATCTATTTTCTAAAGAAGCCCTGAAACATATATCAACTATCACATCTGCAATAATGGCTCTGATTTTCTCTTTATTTTTAAAAGGTTGCTGGCTGGATCTTAAACTGAAAATAAGTCTTCCAGTTTAAAAGACCATCATTCTATTTTAACCCACTGAGACGGATTTTGGACTTTTGACCTTCAGAACTGTAAGATAATAAATTTGGTGTGTTTTCTTGAGCTGGAGAGAGAGGCAAGGAGGAGGCAAAATATCATTCTGATGATATTTAGGTGATCAGGGAGGGAAACAATAAGAAATCTATTGGAGTAGGAAGCATATGCTAGGCATGAATAGAACTCTCAAAATTCAAGAATAAGGTAATAATAGTACAAAATGGGTTGGTCCTAGGAAGACATTTTATATCGTATAGAAAAAGGAGAGAGAACATAGTACCTAAAAGCCACTATGGTCTTTGAAGAGATGACATGTTCTTAAGTATTTACTACAGGAAACAGAAATTTTCAGTAGTGACTGCTTTGGTACATAAGCAAACATGGACATGAAATAAGAGATAAAACCAGATATAAGATTTGTTAACTGGAGTTCCCATTGTGGCACAATGGAAACAAATCCAACTAGTAACCATGAGGTTTTGGGTTCGATCCCTGGCCTCACTCAGTGTGTTAAGGATCTGGCATTGCCATGAGCTGGGGTGTGGGTCACAGACGCAGCATGGATCTGGTGTGGCTGTGGCTGTGGCATAGGCCGGCAGCTGTAGCTCCAATTTGACCCCTAGCCTTGGAACCTCCATATGCTGCAGGTGCAGCCCTAAAAAGCAAATAAATAAATAAATAAATAAAAGAATCAAGGAAAAAAAAAAAAAAGACTTGTTAACTGTGATAAAGAGGGACGTGGCTGAGTGCATAATGAAATTTAAAATAAGCTAGACAGGGAGTTCCCGTCGTAGCGCAGAGGTTAACAAATCCGACTAGGAACCATGAGGTTGTGGGTTCGGTCCCTGCCCTTGCTCAGTGGGTTAACGATCCGGCGTTGCCGTGAGCTGTGGTGTAGGTTGCAGATGTGGCTCGGATCCTGCGTTGCTGTGGCTCTGGCGTAGGCCAGCTGCTACAGCTCCGATTCGTCCTCTAGCCTGGGAATCTCCATATGTCGAGGGAGCGGCCCAAAGAAATAGCAAAAAGACAAAAAGAAAAAAAAAAAGCTAGGCAAATAAGAAAAAGTTATAAAATTTTAACATGTCCTAATTATAAAATGCAATTAAAACAGTAAAGAACAGAATCAACCACGTAGAATACTAAATGCTTAATATGAAAAACAATTTAAAAAGCACTTTAAGGAGTTCTCTGGCAGTTTTTTGGGGTTAAAGATCTGACAGGTGTCACTGTTGTGGCTCAGATTGCTGCTGTGGTGTGGTTCCATCCCTGGCTCAGGAACTTCTGCATTCAACAGGTACAGCCAAAATGAATATTTAAATAAATAAGCACTCTCAGAATGTTCAGGGGTCAGGGGAATAATATTTGGAAAAGCATATATGGTAAAAGAGGTAACAAAGAGTTTCCAAGCCTGGATAATTGTTCTTAATAGATTTATACCACTGATGTCTAAATACCATGTTCCACAGGTTTTGCAATGTGGTACTTTCTTTTTTCACTTTTTAGGGCTGCACTCTCTGTGGAGGTTCCCAGGCTAGGGTCAAATTGGAGCTACAGCTGCCAACCTACGCCACAGCTCACAGCAATGCCGAATCCTTAACCCACTGAGCAAGGCCAGGGATCGGACCTGAAATGTCATGGTTACTAGTAGGATTCATTTCCATTGCACCACAAAGGGAACTCTGGTACTTTCTTTTTAAAAAATATTTTTTATTATAGTTGATTTACATTGTTCTGTCAATTTCTGCTGGACAGCAAAGTGACCCAGTCATACATCTATATACACCCTCTTGCAATGTGGTACTTTCAATGGCATTCCACTATGGTTCCCTTTTTAATGTATGAGTTACTTAGAAGTACATTATTAAAGTTTCTAAATACGTGGTTTTTAAAAATAGTCTATTATAGCTCCCACTGTGGTGCAATGGGATTGGCAGCAACTTGGGAGCACCAGGACACGTATTCAATCTCTGGCCCAGCACAGTGGGTTAAGGGTCCAGGGTTGCCGCTTAGATGCGGCTTAGTTCGGGGATGCAGCTTGGATCTGATCCTTGGGCTGGGAGCTCCATGTGGGTGGCCAGATAAATAAATAAATAAATAAATAAATAAATAAATAAAATAATTTCTTTATTGCTGATTTTTGCTGCATTATGATGGCAGAACAATATTGTAATAAGGGCTCTTCTAGGGTAGTCAAAAAGCTTTTAGATTCCTTAAGTGGATCCTGAGTTAGTAATTCCAAGCTCTGCTCTAACCATTTTCTTTCCCAATGTTATACAGCACATTAGAAACAACAATCAATAAACCTTATTATATTCCAGACTTTAACTAACATGTTTCACGGCAGCCTTGCCTTCTATATGCGCTTAACTGTAGTGTCTACAGATAATAATTTAAGTAGCTATTTAGCTGTTGCATATCATGGACTATCAACACTTACTTTATCATAAGGATGAAATCAGTAATGCCTTTAAGTCTAATAATATCAGAGAACACAGAGCCAATTTAGAAAACTCAGCCACCAAAATGCCCCCACAGATTCAAGCCTCCTGATATCCACATTCTTGTGTAGTTCCCCCTACACTGTATCAGGAATGGTCTGAATGACCAATAGACCATGGCAGAAGTGCTTACTTTAGAAAAGAAGAAGAATTCCTGTCATGGCTCAGCGGTTAGTGAACTCACTAGCATCCATGAGGACATAGGTTCGATCCCTGGCCTTGCTCAGTGGGTTAGGATCTGGTGTTGCCGTGAGCTATGGTGTAGGTTGCAGACGTGGCTTGGATCCTGCTTTGCTGTGGCTGTGGTGTAGGTTGGCAGCAGCAGCTCCAATTTGACCCCTAGCCTGGGACCTTCCATATGCCACAGGTGTGGCCCTAAAAAGCAAAAAAGAAAAGAAGATGTAAAACCAATGACCACCATAAGATTCTTCTAACATAAGAACCTTAAAAAAGAAAAGCAAATTAAATCCAACATAAGAAGAAAGATAATAACAAAAGCACAAATCAACGAAAAATAGATAAAGAATTGAAAAAAAATCAATGAAACTGAAAGTATGTTCTTTGAAATAATCACGAAAATTGATAAATGTCTAGCCAGATATATGAAGGAAAGAACAGAAACACAAATAACTAATATCTGGAATGAAAGAAGAAACATCACTACCAGTCCTATAGACAGAAAAAATTAATAAGGTAATGTTTTGAACAACTTTATATGATAAATTCAACAATTTAGATTAAGCGAAAACTCCTTCAAAGAGACAATCTCCCTAATTTCACTCAAGAAGAAATAAACAACTTTAATAGCTATATATATATTTAAAAAATTGAATTCATAGTTTTAAAACTTCCCATATACGAAGGAGTTCCTGCTGTGGTAAACTGGGTTAAGAATCTGACTGCAGGGAGTATACAAAGTGGCTCAGAGGGTTAAGAACACGACATGGTGTGCGTGAGGATACAGGTTTGATCCCTGGCCTCACCCAGTGGGTTAAGGATCTGGCACTGCCACAAGTTGCAGGGCAGATTGCAGACACAGCTCAGATCCAGCATTGCTGTGGCTGTGGTGTAGGCCTGCAGCTTCAGCTCTGATTTGACCCTAAGCCCGGGAACTTCCATATGCTGCAGGTGCCACCATTAAAAAAAAAAAAAAATCTGACTGCAGCAACCCAAGCTGCTTGGGTCATGGGCTCAGTTCCTGACCTGGTGCAGTGGGTTAAAGGATCCAGTGTTGCGACAGGTGCAGTGCAGGTCAAAGCTGCAGCTCAAACTCAGTCCCTGGTTTGGCCATTAAAAAAAAAAATTAAAAGGGCGGCTATGCATTCTGAGGTAAAGAAATAAAAACAAAACCTTTGCTCTTGGGAATTCCCATCGTGGCTCAGTGGTTAACAAATCTGACTAGGATCCATGAGGATGCAGATTCCATCCCTGGTCTCACCCAGTGGGTTAAGGATCCGGCGTTGCTGTGAGCTGTGATGTAGGTCACAGATTCGGCTGGGATCCTTCGTTGCTATGGCTGCAGTGTAGGCCAGCAGCTGTAGCTCTGATTTGACCCCTAGCCTTGGAACTTCCATATGCCACAGGCGTGGCCCTAAAAACAAACAAACAAACAATTTTTTTGTCTGCACCTGCAGTATGCAGAAGTTCCCAGGCCAGGGATCGAACCTGAGCCACTGCAGTAAACAGAGCCACTGTAGGAGTTCCTGCTATGGCACAATAGAAATGAACCTGACTAGTATACATGAGGTTGCAGGTTCAATCCCTGATCTCCTTCATTGGGTTAAGGATCTGGCCTTGCTGTGAGCTGTGGTGTAGTTCAGAGATACAGCCTGGATCCTGTGATGCCGTGGCTGTGGCATAGGCTGGCAGCTGCAGCTCCAATTCGACCCCTAGCCCAGGAACTTCAATATGCTGCATGTGTGGCCCTAAAAAGAAAAAAATAATTAAAAATAAATAAATAGTTCCCATAGTGGCTCAGCAGAAACAAATCCAACTAATAACCATGAGGTCTTGGGTTAGATCCCTGGCCTCACACAGTGGGTTAAGGATCCGGTGTTGCCGTGAGCTGTGGTGTAGGTCACAGATGCTGCTTGGATCTGGCATTGCTGTGGCTGTGGTGTAGGCCAGCAGCTACAGCTCCGATTTGACCCCTAACCTGGGAATTTCCCATATGCCATGGGTGTGGGCCTAAAAAGCAAAATAAATAAATAAATAAAAATAAACAGAGCCACTGTGTGACAATGCAGGATCCTTAAGCCACCGAGACACAAGGGAACTCCAATAGTTGACTTTTTATTTTTTTTATTTTTATTTATTTATTTATTTGGTCTTTTTGCCATTTCTTGGGTCGCTCCCGCGGCATATGGAGGTTCCCAGGCTAGGGGTCGAATTGGAGCTGTAGCTGCCAGCCTACGCCAGAGCCACAGCAACGCGGGATCTGAGCCGCATCTGCAACCTACACCACAGCTCACGGCAATGCTGGATCGCCAACCCACTGAGCAAGGGGCAGGGATCGAACCCACAACCTCATGGTTCCTGGTCGGATTCGTTAACCACTGCGCCACTACGGGAACTCCGTTTAAAGATTGAAGATGAGTATTATTTTCAACCGTATGCAAAATAGATTTTTCACAACCTGGAATTTTATCTAGCAAAATTTACTCTGAAAATTGTGTAATAGGGAAAGGGAGAGCTCAGAATGACTATGGAAAAAAAAATAAGGAACTTAAAAAAAATTATTACTGGTTTCTCTTACACACTGATAGTGGTAAGTACAGCCATTTTAGAAAATAGTTTGGCAATTTCTTATAAAACTAAACATGTAGCTAGTATATGGCCCAAGAATTGCATGCTTGGGAGTTTTATCCCAGAGAAATGAAAACATATTCATAGCAAAATCCATACAAAAATGTTCAGAGAAGCTTTATGTATAATAGTCAAACAGTAGACCCTCACACCATGCACAAAAATAAACTCAAAATGGTTTATTTTTAACTTAAACATAAAATAAGACACCATAAAACTCCTAGAAGAGAACATAGGCAAAACATTCTCTGACATTAACCTTACAAATGTTTTCTTAGGTCAGTCTCCCAAGGCAACAGAAATAAAAAAAAAATAACAAGCCAGAGTTCCTGTCGTGGTGCAGTGGAAACGAATCTGACTAGGAACCATGAGGGTTCAATCCTTGGCCTCGTTCAGTGGGTTAAAGAACCAGCATAGCTGTGAGCTGTGGTGTAGGTCGCAGACAAGTCTCGGATCACGTGTTGCTGTGGCTCTGGTGTAGGCCTGTGGCTACAGCTGCGATTAGACCCCTAGCCTGGGAACCTCCATATGCCAAGGGTGTGGCCCTAAAAAGGCAAAAGACTAAATAAATAAATAAATAAATAAATAAACAAACCAATGGGACCTATCAAACTTACGAGCTTTTACACAGCAAAAGAAATCATAAAAAAAGACAACCTATAGAATGAGTGAAAATAGTTACAAATGATGCAACTGACAAGGGTTTCATCTCCAAAACACACAAAATCTTACAACTCAACAGCAAAAAAACAAACAACCTAATTGAAAAATGGCAGAAGACCTAAATAGACATTTCTCCAAAGAAGATATAGGATGGCCAAAAGGAACATGAAAAAATGTGAAATGCAAATCAAAACTACAATGAGGAAGAATGACTAAATAAATTAAATAAGTAAATAAATAAAACAAAAAAACTGCAATGAGGTACCACCTCACACCAGTCAGAATGGCTATCGTTAAAGCCTACAAATTACAAATAAATGCTGGAGATACTGTGGAGTAAAGGGAACCCTCCTGCATTATTTGTGGGAATGTAAATTGGTACAACACTATGGAAAACAGTATGGAGATTCCTCAGAAAACTAAATATAGAACTACCATATGATCCAGCAATCCTATTCTTGGGCACATATCTGGACAAAATTTCATCGAAGAAGAAACATGCACCCCTATATTCACTGCATCACTATTCACAATAGCCAACACATGGAAACAACCTAATTGTCCATAGATAGATGGATGAAATAAGAAGATGTGGTACATATACACAATATAATACTACTCAGCCATAAAAAAGAACAAAATAATGCCATTTGCTGCAACATGGATGGAACTAAAGATTCTCATACTAAATGAAGTAAGTCAGAAAGAGAAAGACAAATACTGTATGATATCACTTATATGTGGAATCTAAAATATGGCACAGATGAATCTATATACAGAACAGAAGAAACAAACTCATGGACATAGAGAACAGACTTGTGGTTGCCAAGGTGGAGGGAGAGAGAGTGGGATGGACTGGGAGTTTAGGGTTAGTAGATGTGAACTATTACATTTTGAATGGATGAGCAATGAGATCCTGCTATATAGCACAGGGAACTATACCCAATCACTTGTGATAGAACATGATAGAAGATAATATGAGAAAAAGAATGCATATATAAGTATAACTGGGTCACTCTGCTGTACAGCAGAAATTGACAGAACATTATAAGTCAATAATTAAACCATAATTAATAATTATAACCATAATTAAAAAAAAACTTTTTTTAAATTAAAAAATCCCACCAGAAACAATCCAAATGTCCCTCAGTAGGCGAATAGTTAAACTACAGTACACCTATACAATGTAATACCACTCAGCAATTTTTAAAAATAATATAGTGATACACTCAACAATTTGGATCGATCTTAAGGGCATTTTGCTTCGTGAAAAAAAAGCTAATCTCAAAATGTTATTAGTTGATTTTATAACATCCTCAAGTTGACAAAACTATTGAGATGGAGGTTAAATCCAAGGGATAGGGAAGGGGCAGAAGAATGAGTGTGACTGTAAAAGGGCTGTATGAGGGATTTCCTCTGTGGTGATGGAACAGTTCCAAATTATAATGATGGTGGGCTCAAACTGCATAGAACTACTACACACACACACACACACACACTCAGATGAGTACATGCAAAAATTGGCTAAAGTATCGAGTCTAATTGATAGTATGTGTGAATGTTAATTTTATGGTTTTCCTGATGTAAAACAGTTACAACTGGGTAAAGGGTTCAAGGACCCTATGTAATAAATATACGCGTATCTTCACCAGTTTTATTGATTTATAATTTACATACTGTACAATTCATTCATTTAAAGCATACTACTTAGGGAGTTCCTGTTGTGGATCATCAGGTTACAAACCCAACTAGTATCCATGAGGATGAGGGTTCAATCCCTGGCCTCACTCAGTGGATTAAGGATCCAGCATTGACATGAGCTGTGGTAAAGGTCTTGGATTGGATCCCGTGTTGAGGTGGCTGTGGCGTAGGCTGACAGCTGTAGCTCTGATTCCAGCCCTAGCCTGGGAACTTCCATATGCTGCTGGTGTGGCCCTAAAAGCAAAATAAATAAATGAATAAATAAAGTGTACTATGTACTATGTAATAACTTTTAGTATATTCACAGCTTTATATCAATCACCACAATCAATTTTAGAACAATTTAATTATACCAAAAACACACCCAGGAGTCTCCCGTGGTGCAGTGGGTTAAGGACTTGGTGTTGTCACTGCAGCAGCTTAGCTTTCTGCTGTGGTGCAGGTTCGATCCCTGGTCCAGGAATTTCCTCATGCCACAGGTGTGGATAAAACAAAACAAAACAAACCAAAAAACAAATCAGTCAGATCCCTAACCCACTGTGCTACAGTGGGAAATCCCTAATACCTTTTAAAAAGCAGGATCTGGAGTTCCTGTCATGGTTCAGCGGTTAATGAACCCAACTAATAACCACGAGGATGCGGGTTTGATCCCTGGCCTCGCTCAGTGGGTTAAGGATCCGGCATTGCTGTGAGCTGTGGTGTAGGTCGCAGACTCGGCTCAGATCTCGTGTTGCTGTGGCTGTGGGTAGGCTGGCAGCAGCAGCTCCGATTCAACTCCTAGCCTGGGAACCTCCATATGCTGCAGGTGCAGCCCTAAAAAGACAAAAAAACAGCAGGATTTGTGGGATTAAAGAATAATTCTACAATAGTGTCAAACTGCCACAAATACCATAACAAAGGATTTAAAAATCACTATGTATTAAATATTGTTGAAATAAATAGATTTTTGGGGCGTTCCTATTCTGGCTCAGTGGTAACGAACCCAACTAGTATCCATGAGGACTTGGGTTTGATCCCTGATGCTGCTCAGTGGGTTAAGGATCTAGCATTGCTGTGAGCTGAGGTGTAGGTCGTAGATGTGACTTGGATCTGGCGTTCCTGTGGCTGTGGCATAGGCCAGCAGCTATGGCTCCAATTTGACTCCTAGCCTGGGAACTTCCATGTATCTTGTTGTAGCCTTAAAAAAAAAAAAAAAAAAAAAAAGATTTCTTTTCTTTCTTTTTTTTGCCACAATCTTGGCATGTGGAAGTTCCTGGGCCAGTGATCGAACCCACATCACAGCAGCGACCTGAGCTGCTGCAGTGACAACCCTAGATCCTTAACCCACCGTGTCCAAAGGGAACGCCAAAACTGGGTGTATTTTAGTAATGAATATAGATCTATACCTGACTATAACTAATCCAAACTCCGTTCATTCATTTAACTTATTTGTATCAACTATACGTTTAGTCACTTCATTAGATGTTAGGAAAACTGTTGTGAACAAGGTAGGCATAATCTTTGCCCTCAAAGTTTATAATCTGGAATTCCCCTCGTGGCTCAGTGGTTAACAAACCCAACTAACATCCATGAGGACGTGGGTTCGATCCCTGATCTTGCTCAGTGGGTTAACGATCCGGTGTTGCCATGAGCTATGGTGTAGGTCGCAGATGTGGATCCCATGTTGCTGTGGATCTGGCATAAGCCGGTGGCTACAGCTCTGACTGGATCTGTAGCCTGAGAATCTCCATAAGCCTCAGGTGCGACCCTAAAAATGCAAAAAAAAAAAAAAAAAAGGTTTATAATCTGATGTAAGAAGCAAATAATAATAATAAAGTATGGTGAATATTATGATCTGAGAAGTTCAGGGAGCTCTGAGAACATATGAAAGAGGAAAACATGCCTGAGGAAGTGATGTTTAAGCTGGACCTGTACATTGAGTAGAGAGAAAGTGTTGAAGACAAAAGGAATTATATTTGTTTATAAAAATGAAAATAGACACTCCTGTTGTGGTGCAGTGGGTTAAGAACCTGACTAGTATCCATGAGGATGTGGGTTTGATCCCTGGCCTTGCTCATTGGGTTAAGGATCCTTCCTTGCCGTGAGGTATGGTGTAGGTCACAGATTTAGCTTGGATCTGCTATTGCTGTGGCTGTGGCATAGGCTGGCAGCTACAGCTCTGATTCAATCCCTAGCCCGGGAACTTCCATATGCCTTGGGTGTGTCCCTAAAAAAATAAAAAGTAAAAATGAAAATAAAACTTTGAGGCAAAAAGGAACAAGGCATTTTTTAGAAACTGAAAGTTTAGTTTGGCTGAAACATGAGAGAGGAAGAGTGACAAGACCTGAGGTTGAAGAAGTTGTCAGGGGCCAATAATATAGAATCACAGACAAATGCCTACAGGTACCCGGTAGATATCATAAACAGGTTTATTAAGCTGAATACAAAATAATAGGGAATGGCAAGAAACACAGAAGGCTGAAGAGTTTTGTCTAAATGGTATAACCACTAGCTATTCCAGCTAATCGCAGTCAGATTTTCATAAAAACTAGAGAATCGGTGATCTTGGATTTTATTTGAAATTTCCCAGTTAAAAATAAACACTTAGGGAGTTCCCGTCGTGGTGCAGTGGAAATGAATCCGCCTGGGAACCATGAGGTTGAGGGTTTGATCCCTGACCTCGCTCAGTGGGTTAAGGATCTGGCGTTGCTGTGACCTGTGGTGAAGGTCACAGACACGGCTCAGATCCCGCATTGCTATGGCTCTGGTGTAGGCCGGCGGCTACAGCTCTGATTAGACCCCTAGCCTGGGAACCTCCATATGACGAGGGTGCGGCCCTAGAAAATACAAAAAAAAGGTTTAAACTTCATCTTGAAATCAATAGGATGCCAGTAAAGGAGTTTAAACAGTAAATACTAATATTTTTGTAGTTTTTGGAGTATCATTCTAGCTACGGGCAATACTGGAGGTAGGAATATCTATTTAGAAGCTATTGGGAAAGTCTAAGTGAAAGACAGCAATGTCTTCTTCACCTAGTAAGAAATGGGTTTGAGAGGCACTTAGAAGGATTGACACGGCATTCAAAATATATTGAATGTAGAAGTAAGGGAGAAGGCAGAGTTAAGGGTGACTCTTGGGATTTTGTCTTAAACAGCTGAGTGAAAGGATTACTAGAGAAAAAGTAGCTTTGGGAGAGGGAAACAAATTTGACAGGCTGCTAAAAATCAAATACTTAGACATTTTAGAAACAGATTCATTAGAAACAGATTCATTCCTCATCTCTTTACCCAGTAATTCCATTTCTGGTATTATACCATATGAAAATTAACCAAAAGGAATAAAAATTGTATCAAAGATATTCAGTTATGCCATTTACAAAGAAAAAAAAAAAACTGAAAAATGGAAAAGTTCAAAGTTGCTGGCTTGTTTAAACAATTGGCATATTAACCCTTTAGATTTTTAGAACAGAAAGTACTCTTATGTGGATGTGATGACACAAGGAAACGTGCACATGAAATAATTTTTAAGGTAACCTCAAATGACATATATACATAATAACTGCAAATGCAGATATATGTAATAACATAGATTGGAACTGAAAATCTGCAGAGGTATAAACTATTAAGTGTACTGATTATTAGTTTCTTTATTTTGTAAAAGATAAAGGTGGGATATGCCATGTATGTGCTTGTAAATCAACAAGTAGCCAAATTTTGTCAATACTCTCAGGATTCAAAGACCATCCTTTTAATTCCTACCTGGTAAATGATGGATGTCAGGGATGCATTTATCACGACGACACCATTTTTCAGGGCTTTTACTATGTGGTAAGATCCATTCACAGTAGTTAGCTGCTCTTCAAAGTACTCCCTCAGGAACTGGTACATAATCCTGAGATTCTGAAAATCAGCCCCAAAGCAACACAAACCTGAAGAGATGGTTTTTCCCTAAAGCCGTCTTATTCCCAAAATACTGGGGGAAAAAAGGAGTTCCCGCTGTGGCACAGTAGGTTAAGAATCCTATACAGCAGCTCGGGTCGCTGAGGAGTTGCAGGTTCGATCCCTAGCCCAGCGCAGTGGGCTAAAGGATCCAGTATTGCCAAAGCTGTGGTGTAGGTTGCAGCCTCAGGTCAGATTCAATCCCTGACTTGGAACTTCCAGATGCCACAGGATAGGCCATGAAAAAAAAAAACAAAAACAAAACTGTGGCTATGCATCCTGGGGTGAAGAAATAAAAACACAATCTTTGTTCATCAAATTCTAGGTTTAAAAAATGCTACCAGCAAAACAAAAACAAAACAAAACCCCAAAACCCACAACTGGAGTTTCTTTGTGGTGTTGTCACTGCTGTGGCCCAGGTCACTGCTGTGGCATGGGTTTGATCCCTGGCCCAGGAATTTCCACATGCCATGGGCACAGCCCAAAAAAAAAGGTACTAGCTTTTGAAAGATCCATTAATGGCAAGTAATCAGAAATAGAATGAGTCAAAGCTTATGTAGATTTAATGCAATTTGTGCCTTTCCATAAATTGACAGCTCTCCAGGGGAAAAATGGACACTGGAGAGTAACTATAACACTTCACATCTAATGGGCACGCTACTACTCTCATCACCACAAAACTCTAGTAACCAGCTCTCAAACGAAGTTACAGAATGAGGACCCCACTGCAAAGTGATCGCTGGCACTAACTTCAAATCTTTTCTATAGTTTTAACCAAACTGTATAGTTTACTTCTGGCTCAGCAATCCTCAGGATAGAACTACTTAATAATAATAACAAAGTAATAACTTGCACTTTCGAAGGTAATCTAGAAGCAAAAGAAAAAAAGTCTTCCTGGCCAGAAAGACTTGCCCACTCAAGGAGTTATCCTTAAAGGAGCTAGAAAAATCCAAAAGAGAGACTCACATCTGAAACATAGACTTTTGCGCTGCTTTTATCAAATACTTCTACTGTAATGACATACACCTGTCCCACCTCTAGACTCCATCGGTCTCCAGGTTGGACTGTGAAACCTGCACACAAATCAAGAAACAAAATATTAGAAGAGGCCAACATTTTACTACAATTAATTAAAAAACACAAACTTTAAAAGACTAAAGAGCAAAACTTGCTGATAGATGGACATGGTTTTCAAGACAGAACCTTTAGTTCTCTCTATAAAATCATGTAATAATTTGAGGTTCCAAAGATCCTGGCTTAATTTGTCTCAGGTATAAAGAAACACTCTCACTCACATCTGTAAAAATACTGGCCCTCTCTCACCCACCAAGGCTCAGTTTTGCTCATTCCTGATGTGTTGTACAAGATTTCAGCTGCTTTCAGAGTTCCCTTCGTGGCTCAGCAGTTAATGAATCTGACTAGCATCCATGAGGACGAAGGTTTGATCCCTGACCTTGCTCAGTGGGTTAAGGATCCTGGCATTGCTGTGAGCTATGATGTAGGTCACAGACTCAGCTTGGATCTTGTGTTGCTGTGGCTTTGGGGTAGGCCAGAGGCTACAGCTCTGACTTGACCCCCTAGCCTGGAAACCTCCTCCATGTGCCCTGGGTGCAGCCCTAAAAAGAAAAAAAAAAAAAAAAGATTTTTGGCTTCTTTCAGTCAGATTCATTGTTTGATATATATGGCTTAAGGACATTAGGTTTCTTCTTCCCTTTTTTTTGGGGGGGGGGGGCTTTTTAGGGCTACACCCATGGCATATGGAAGTTCCCAGGCTAGGGGTCAAATCGGAGCTACATCCGCCAGCTTACACCAAAGCCACAGTGACTGGGGATCCAAGTTGGGTCTGTGACCTACACCACAGCTCATCGGCGACACCAGATCCCTGACCCACTGAGCGTGGTCAGGAATCGAACCCACACCCTCATGGGTACTAGTTGGATTTGTTCAGGTTTCTTTTTCTTTGCGTAAAGTCTCATTTCTGAAAACAGCATGGATTTTTGTGGTTTTTTTCATGGTCTGTTTCAAGATGTTTTACTCTTGTAGATAACATTTAAGCAGAAAAATGTGAGAAAAGTAAGTATGTCAAAGTAAGGTTGAATTTGAAATTAAGGTCTCAAAATGGAACACTCTAGTCTTCTTTTTTTTTTTTTTGGCCTTTTTTTTAGGGCCGCACTCGCGGCATATGGCGGTTCCCAGGCTAGGGATCTATTCGGAGCTGTAGCCACTGGCCAACACCACAGCCACAGCAATGCCAGATCCGAGCCGCATCTGTGACCACAGCTGACGGCAATGCCTGGATCCTTAACCCACAGAGTGAGGCCAGGGACCGAACATGTGTCCTCATAGATGCTAGTCAGATTTGTTTCTGCTGAGCCTTTAATGCACTCGTTTAGGTGAAATACTTTAAGCTATTTGTCTTTCTAAAAATACCTAAAAATCCAGGCTCTACAACGTATATGGTGCAATTTGGGAGTCCAGACACAGACCGCATATGGACATCTGTATTTTTGCTTAAGGAAATCATATGAGCTACAAGTGGGGTGAAAAGAGAAATATGAGCTACCAAAAATAAATAAAATAAATCCACAAACAAAACCAAAAATTATTTTTATTTATTTACTTTTATTTATTTATTTATTTGTTTTTTTCCCTTTTCTAGGGCTGCTCCTGCGGCATATGAAGGTTCCCAGGCTAGGGGTCTAATTGGAGCTGTTGCTGCTGGCCTAGGCCAGAGCCACAGCAACGGGGATCCAAGCTGAGTCTGTGACCTATACCAGAGCTCATGGCAACGTCAGATCCTTAACCCACGAGGGAGGCCAGGGATCGAACCCACATCCTCATGGTTCCTAGTCAGATTCGTTAACCACTGAGCCACGACAGGAACTCCTATTTATTTTTTAATAATTATTTTTATTTTTCCATTATAGCTGATTTTGTAAAATCCACTGTGTGTTCTGTCAATTTTCTAGTGTACAGCAAGTTGACCCAGTCACAATTACCGTGTACATTTTTTTCCTCACATTATCATCCTCTACCATAAGTGACTAGATATAGTTCCCAGTGCTAAAAATTCTATCTTTTTATTATCCTTTGGAAAGCAAAACTTAAATGTGCACATTCTGAGAAAAGTCTGAGGGCTCAGTAGTCACAGGAATCAGGTATTCTTAAATTTCAAATATGAGGAAGAAAGGGAGTTCCCGTCATGGCTTAGTGGAAATGAATCTGATTAGGAACCATGAGGTTGTGGGTTTGATCCCTGGCCTCCATTAGTGGATTAAGGATCTGTTGTTGCTGTGGCTGTGGTGTAGGCTAGCGGCTACAGCTCCGATTCTGTCTCTAGCCTGGGAACCTCCATATGCCACAGGTGTGGCCCTAAAAAGACCAAAAAAAAAAAAAAAATTCAAATATGAGGAAGATGAAATGAGAGAAGAGAAGATCATGTTCCATGTTTTTAATATTCACTTATCTGCAGAAGTTCCCCCCTCCCCCAATTCTTCCATAGGAGCCCATTATGGAAAGCAGGACAAAGTGGCATTGCTCTGGCTGAAGAAATGGACAGAGGTGGATTGAGAGGGAGGGAGGGGGCATGACTTGCCATCTAGCCTAGCAACTTGCCTTGCTCTGCAGTTTTAAATATCACTAATTTTCAATGAGATCCTGCTGTACAGCACAAGGAATTCTATCTAGTCACTTGTGATGGCACATGATGGAGGACAATATGAGAAAAAATATATATATATTCATGATGGAGGATAATATGAGAAAAAGAATATATATATATTCATATATATATGACTGGGGTCACTTTGCTGTACAGTAGAAATTGACAGAACATTGTAAATCAACTATAAGGGAAAAAAATCACTAATTGATTTTCTATTATCTGCAGCAATTCTGTAATACCAAAATATTTTCTCTGTGCCACCCAAGATATTTCTAGATCACACATCATACTACCCATTATTCTTTTTAGTTAAATTCTAGCAGAAATACACATTTATTTTGTGATAGGCCTATGCATAATGTAATTACTAATACACTTCCCTCTCAAAAATAAACCATATCCAAAAGCTAAGAAGAGATTATTTCTGTTCCATGAAATACATTTCTGAAAAGACTGAACTGAACTCATTATTTCAAAGCACATTAATTTAGAAGTTCTATTAATTCAGTCATGCAGTAAGTTACAATTTGGTACTATGTATCTACCATGATAATAAAATATTTAATCTATTTCAAGGATCAAATTTTTTGTTTTTTTATTATTTTTAAAATTTTTATTTATTTATTTTTATGTCCTCACAATTTGTTACATCTTATTGATTCTTCAATATAGGCATTACACCATTCTAGGTGATGTGATAAGACATTATAGACCTTATATTGTACCATGGAGAGAAATGGTTGTTAATAATACAGTTGTAGAACTGTATTATTTAATTGTACAGCTGCATTATTTAATTATAATTATCATAAATTCTTTGATGGAGAGGAAATCAGAATCAGATCTAAGGAGACTTCAGCATTCCAAGAATGATGCCAAATTACCCCCTTCATGGTGGATTATGCACTTACTTACTATGAGATATATTTATTCTCCAGAGATTCCTTGTTTGTGTATCAATTGTAGATTTTTGGTTTGCAGTTATTCTGAAGTTTTGATATAAGAGTCTGTATGAATATGAGATTGTTATAAGTTGTTCTCTTAATTGCAAGTTCATCTCCAGTGTCCTGCATTTGTACCCACCTCTTCTCATGATTTCTGATTTTGGTGGTATAATTGTGCATGGATGATTTCGTATCTTTACTGTATATATACCTTTACTGGTGAGCTTTGTCATTTGCGGTATTTTTGTTTCTGATTGTGACCTTTTCTTTTCTGCCTAGAGAAGTTCCTTTAGTATTTGTTGCAAAGCTGGTTTAGCGTTGCTGAATTCTCTTAGCTTTTGCTTATCTGTAAAGCTTTTGATTTCTCCTTCAAATCTGAATGAGAGCCTTGCTGGGTAAAGTAATCTTGGTTGGAGGTTTTTTCCTTTCATCACATTAAGTATATAATGCCACTCCCTTCTGGCCTGCAGAGTTTCTGCTGAAAAATCTGCCAATAAACTTATTGGGGTTCCCTTGCATGTTACTTGTTTCTTTTCCCTAGCTGCTTTCAAGATTTTCTCTGTCTTTAATTTTGGTCAGTTTGATTAATATGTGTCTTGGTATATTCTTCCTTGAGTTTGTTTTATATGATACTCGTTGTGCTTCCTGGATTTGAGTGGTTCCATTCCCATGTTAGAGAAGTTTTCGGCTATTATCTCTTGGAATATTTTTTCTGTCCCTTTCTCTCTCTCTTCTCCTTCTGTCACCCCTATAATACGGATGTTGGTGCGTTTAATGTTGTCCCAGAGTTCTCTGAAACTCTCTTCATTTGTTTTCAATCTTTTTTCTCTTTTCTGCTCTGCATCCATAATTTCCACTAATCTGTCCACCTCGCTTATTAGTTCTTCTGCCTCCTGTATTCTGCTGTTGTCTGCTTCTAGTGAATTTTTTATTTTAGTAATTGTATTTTGCATCTCTTCTTGTTTTATATCTTGTATCTCTTTGCTCAGTGTTTCCTCTAAGTTATCCGTCTTTGCCTCCCGTTTATTTCCAATGTCTTGCATCATCTTCAGCATCAAAAGTCTTTTTCCTGGAGGCTAAAAATCTCCTCATCACTTAGCTGATTTTCTGGGGTTTTTCCTTTCTCCCTGATCTGAGTTATAGTTCTCTGTCTTTTCATTTTTATAGGTTTTTGGTGTGGTGACCTTTTTACAGATAATAGAGTTGTAGCCTTTTCTTACTTCTGGTGTCTGCCTCCCTTGTGGCTGAAGTCTGTATGGGGGCTTGCTGTAGGGTTCCTGATGAAAAGGGGTGATGCCTGCCCACTGGTAGGTGGAGCTGATTCTAATCCCTCTGGTGGGTGGGGCTTAGTCTCTGGATGGGATTAGAGGCAGTAGTGTGCCTGAGGGGTCTTTAGGTAGCCTGTTTACTGAGGAGCAGGGCTATGATCCCGCCTAGATTGTTGTTTGCCCTGGGGCTTCTCAGCACTGACTGACGGGTGGGGCCAGATTTTCCCAAAATGGCCACCTCCAGAGAAAGGCAGCTGCTGAATATTCCCAAGAGCTTTGCCTTCAGTGTCCTTCCCTCACAATAAGCCACATCCACCCCTGTTTTCCCAGGATGTCCTCCAAGAACTGCAGTCAGGTCCTACCCAGATTCCTATGGAGTCTTTGCTTTGCCCTGGGACCCAGTGCACGTGAAAGTCCATGTGCGCCTTTTGAGAATGGGGTCTCCATTTCCCCCAGTCCTGTGGAGCTCCTGTGCACAGGTCCCACTGGCCTTCAATGCCAGATGCTCCAAGGGCTCTTTCTCCCTGTGCCAGATCCCCGCACGTGAGGGTTTGATGTGGGGCTCAAAACTCTCACTCCTGTAGGTGAGTCCCTGTGAACCAGTTAGTTTTCAGTCTGTAGAGCTTCCTATCAGGGAGGTATGGGGTTGTTTATATCACGAAATCGCCCCTCCTACCTCTTGATGTGGCCTCCTCTTTTTCTTCTGGAGTAGGGTATATTTTTTAAGGTTTCTGGTCCATTTGGATGGAGATTGCTCAGCCTTTAGTTGTGAATTTTGTTGTTTTTAGGAGAGAAGTTGAGCTCCAGTCCTTCTATTCCACCATCTTAATCTGGAATTGTCATTTGTCTTTTTAGGGCTGCATCTGTGGCATATGGTGGTTCCCAGGCTAGGGGTCGAATCGGAGCTGTTGCTGCTGGCCTACACCACAGCCACAGCAACTTGGGATCTGAGCCGTGTCTGCAACCTACAGCACAGCTCATGGCAATGCTGTGATCCTTAACCACTGAGCAAAGCCAGGGATCGAACCCACAACTTCATAGTTCCTGGTCAGACTCCTTTCCATTGTGCCACTATGGGATCAAACTTTAAAGCTGCCCCGTGTGCCAAACAAGCTGCTAATATACATACAATTGATATGCTAATTAAAGTTACTTTTATGTATTCATTAAAGCAAATCTTTTAAAGACTGTAGGCAACTCTGTGCCAGTCTAGGTTTGGTTCTGATAAGTACTCTAATATAATATTCATAAAGTATAAGAGGCAGAAGGAAATTAAGAAGTACATCATTCCGGAGTTCCCGTCGTGGCGCAGTGGTTAACGAATCTGACTAGGAACCATGAGGTTGCGGGTTCGGTCCCTGCCCTTGCTCAGTGGGTTAACGATCCGGCGTTGCCGTGAGCTGTGGTGTAGGTTGCAGACGCGGCTCGGATCCTGCGTTGCTGTGGCTCTGGCGTAGGTCGGTGGCTACAGCTCCGATTTGACCCCTAGCCTGGGAACCTCCATATGCCGCGGGAGCAGCCCAAAGAAATAGCAAAAAGACAAAAAAAAAAAAGAAGTACATCATTCATTTCAGTTTACAGATGAGTAAATAGATTTTGATAGATCTCTAAACTAGTTCATTCCTCAATTATCAGAAGAAGATATCTTCCTTTTGGAATTCCCTGGTGGCTCAGTGGGTTAAAGATATGATGTTGTCACTACTGTGGCTCAGGCAGCAGCTGTGGCGCCATTTCAGTCCCTGGCCAGGGAATTTCCACATGCTGCAACTATTGCCCCCCACCCCCCAAAAAAGATATCTTCCTTTCATCTAATTCTTCCTTCTGTTTAGAATCTCATTTTCTCTTGCCCCTAAGAAATCTGGCTTCCATCAACTGGCCCTCTTTCCCATATCTCTGCCATCTCTCTGTTTAGCTTATAGACATATTCAAGTTTCTCTTATCTTAAAAAAGCTCTCATGTTTTACCCAAACTTCTACCGTGTTTTTCTCATTCTTTTTTTTTTTTTTGTCTTTTTATAGTTTTCATTTTGCTTAAACCTGCTCATTCTTTTATATTACCCATCTCTATGATCAGGACCACCAGCCATCCTAAGCCAGGTGCTGGGACAAATTATGTCTTTTTTTTTTTTTCTGGACACAACCACAGTATGCAGAAGTTCCCAGGCTGAGAAGTGAACCCGAGACACAGCAGCGACTCTAGCCACTGCTGTGACAACATGAGATCTTTAACCCACCGAGCCACCAGGGAACTCCTGAAACAAATTATGAATAGTCACCACCTATGTCCTCATGAAAGATATATAGATAAATGTATTTTAATATTTACTACATTGGAATAAATAACAATATGAACTAAGAATAGGAAAAAAACAAATAAACATGGTAAGTCTGCCTCAGGAATTCAAGGGAAGGGCCTGACACATAGCTGGATATCAATAAACATTTTTTTTTGTCTTTTTGTCACTTTAGGGCCAAACCCACGACATATGGAGGTTCCTAGGCTTGGGGGTCCAATCAGAGCTGTAGCCACTGCCACAGGAACTTGGGATCTGAGCCACGTCTGAGACCTATACCGCAGCTCATGGCAACGCCGGGTCCCTAACCCACTGAGCAAGGCCAGGGATCGAACCCGCGTCCTCAGGGGTGCTAGTTGGGTTCGTTAACTGCTGAGCCATGACAGGGAACTCCTTATTCTTTTTTTTTTTTTTTGTCTTTTTCAATAAACCTCAAATGACTTAATTTAATTTGCAGGTATTATTGTATTTGTTGACAAATGTCCTAGGTACCTTAAAATGACTTCAGAACACACAACTTTGAATCAACTTTGAATATGTTTTAGGCTAATAATATAAACAGCTAATTAACAAACACTATTCTACAAGAAATATTGAACCTGATAGGTTCTTATTCAGAGGAAGCCTACCAAGCCCTACATAATTACTCCCTCTCCTATTCTATTACCTCTTCTGCTACTTTCCCCTGGTTATCTGCAAGCAGCCTCAGTGTCTTCTTGCTCTTCTGTAAATATGCCAAACATGTTCCTGCTTCAGAACATTTGCAATTGCTATTTCTTCTTCTTGGGGCTCTTTCACCCAGATATCTGTATGGCTCATTGCTCCAATGTGGCCTTATCAGAGAGGACTTCTCTAACCCTGAATAAAATAGTTTGTATCCTCAGCACTCAGAACAATGTTGAACATAGTAGAAATATAAGGAGTTCCTCCTGTGGCTCAGTGGGTTAAGGACCTGATGTTGTCTCTGTGAGGATGCGGGTTTGATCCCTGGCCTCACTCAGTGGGTTAAGGATCCAGTGTTGCTGCAAGCTGCAGTGTAGGTTGCAGATGAGGTCGGATCTGGTGTTTCTATGGCTGTGGCATAAGCTTCAGCTGCAGCTCTGATTCAACCCCGGCCCAGGAATTTCCATATGCCACAGGTGTGGCTGTATAAAGCAAAAAGAAAAAAAAGAAAAGAATATAATAGATATTTTCTCAATGAATTGCTTTGTTTGGGATTCATATATTCAAAAATAGGAAATATTCCAAGTCAAACACTAAGAATTTTACGAAATTTTCAATTTTCTGAGATTTTAGATCCTAGTCATATTTCATTTTCATTGACTATAGTAGAGCTCTACGTAGATCTTTCAATCCTTACAAAGCAGGTTTAGTAAATTTTATCTTTTTTTTTTGCCATTTCTTGGGCCATTCCCACGGCATATGGAGGTTCCCAGGCTAGGGGTCGAATCGGAGCTGTAGCCACCGGCCTACGCCAGAGCCACAGCAACGCGGGATCCGAGCCGCGTCTGCAACCTACACCACAGCTCACAGAAATGCCGGATCCTTAACCCACTGACCAAGGCCAGGGATCGAACCCACAACCTCATGGTTCCTAGTCAGATTCATTAACCACTGTGCCACGACGGGAACTCCAGGTTTAGTAAACTTTAAAAAATTATTTTCTTCAATTTAATAAATATTAAGTATCCACTGCAGACAATATAATCTTTTCTCAATTATTCATGTGAAAAGGAAGGAAAAAATTAAATAAAATTTATAGAAGTTCCTCAAAACTGCCTTCCCCAATGTCATAATTATAATTTGAATGTGGTTACACATAAACTCTGAAGTCTACAGATCCCAAGTTCCAACCACTCTTCTTTTTTCTGTCTTTTTAGGGCCCCACAGGCAGCATATGGAAGTTCCCAGGCTAGGGGTACAATAGGAGCTTCAGCTGCTGGCATATGCCACAGCCACAGCAATTTGGGATCCAAGCTGCGTTTGCAATTCACACCACAGCTCATGGCAACACTGGATCCAAGGATCCTTAACCCACCAGTGAGGCCAGGGATTGAACCCACGTCCTCATGGATAGTAGTTGGTTTGGTTACCATTGAGCCACAACAGGAACTCCCAACCATTCTTCTTTACCTACCTTTTGTTAGAAATTATGACAACAATAATTTTTAGTGCTTTGTTAAAAATACAACCTATAGAAAATAAGTGTAGTAGTATTATAATCATGCCTAACAAAGTATTTTACCAAGGAACATATCTAGCGTACTCAAGGAAATATAGATTGGCAATGAAGACTTGAACAAAAGGATACTTTTATGGACAAAAACAAGGTTAGTGTGGCCCAGCTGGACAGCAGTCACCATGGCTGTTCTCTCATCCAGTAAAGCCACTCTCCCAGAACGAGACACATTATATGCAACACTATGGTCTTGCAATTCCAGCGTATAATGTTCCAGGGGAAATTCCACCTCTGTAAGATGTGAAAGATACATAAATGTAATGAAGAGTATCCATTCCAATGGACAATGATGTATTTTTGGATGATACGAAGAAACAGGTTTAAGTAAGAATATGACCTGCTTTTAATTTCTTTCCTACTATAACGAATTTATACCTGTAGCCATCTTGGGAGGAATAACATATGAGTTTACTGTTGGTATTACTTGTATTTTTAAAAACGAGAGAACTGAGAATAGGAGGGATTCCCACTAAGTAAGTAAAGGACTAATGGTAATGGAGCAAATGCACACTTTATAAACTCAGTGGAACTTTTGGGGTTAACAAGTATTAAGTTTTCAGTTAACTGTGTTTCTCAATAAACACCTTTTACAAAGATCATTCGAGTCCCTTCTGGTAATTTCATCACTTGCCCTATAAAAGCTAGTAAATTTTTATTGTTGTTTTAGCAGCTAATTCAGATGCCTATGGGCACTGAAGCTAAATAGCCGAACTACAGCGTTAGTCTGTTCAAGATACGGAGACAATCTCTGTCCAGTATTAGCTCAAGTACAGTAATTAAGAAATACAGTTGACCTTTGAACATGGCAGGGGTTAGAGGCACCAACATCCCTTGATCATTCTGCAGCTGCACATCTGCATGTTAGTCAACCCTCCATTCATGCATTCAGCCAAACAGGCATATGGCAGTACTGTAGTATTTATTGGGAAAATATCTGTGTATAAGTGGACCTGCACAGCTCAAATCCTTGTTGTTCAAGAGTCAACTAACTGTACTTTATAACAAAATCTAAAGCCAGAAATATTTTTCATACATAATGTGGAGTTGCTTCTTTTGTCAATAAAAAAGATTTTCCTAATATTAGTCTTAGGAAAAGCTAAGTCATCTTACCTGTCATTCTTCCTTGAACCATTTTTGCAACTCGGTATTTAATATATGCTCCTACTAAAAGATAAATATCGTGGGATGGTATAAGAAATATATTTTCCAAAACAAGCAGACGTATCAATGCTGCTGCCACTTTCTAAAAGAAGGAAAAAACCCACAAAGTTACCATAGGCAAAATCCTTAAAGTCATCTTTGTTGTTAAAAGTTTACCTTTTCTGGGGGGGGGGGGAACACACCCACAGTTCCCAGGCCAAGGATAAAACCTGTGTCACTACATTGGCCTGAGCCACTGCAGATACTGGATCCTTACCCCACTGTACCACAAAGGAAAAACCAAAGTTTACTCCTCTTATAGTTTCTTTTAAAATATTTTATAAAGGAGTTCCCGTTGTGGCTCAGCAGTAACAAACCAGACTAGTATCCATGAGGATGTGGGTTTGATCCCTGGCCTTGCTCAGTGGGTTAAGGATCTGGCATTGCCATGAGCTGTGGTGTAGATCATAGATTTGCCTCAGATCTGGTGTTGCTGTGGCTGTGGTGTAAGCCGGCAGCTACAGCTCTGATTTGACCCCTAGCCTCGGGAACTTCCATATGCCTTGAGATGCCCTAAAAAGAGCAAAACAAAAACAAAAACAAAAAACCCAAAACCTACATATTCCATAGGCAAGACCATTGAATGAAAGTTTATAGCACAAACTTTTTACCTTGTAGAATGGTTCATAAATTCGAACTTTTACAACAGCAGCACCAGTTCTAATCCCAGACACCAAAATCATATCTCCTTGTTTCCCTTCCTTTTCCATCTCAACTATATATGCTGGGGGAGAATATTCTGCTTCGGAGTATTTCAAAATCCTAGAGATAAAACAAGGTTTGTATCTAGTAGAATCAAATAATTAGTCGTCTTCTAAAAGGACTAGGAGACATTAAACATAATCTCTTCAATGTCTATATAGTCTAAAAAGTTTTAAAATTTGTTTTCTACAAAGACTAGAGAGGAAGAAAGTACTTAATATGTTTCTGGCTAAAACTGCTGGGACAAAAACTTGGATTGTCTGAGAGCTATTTCTTGGTACTGAAGAAAAAATGTTATACAATTATCTACTCCCTGTATTTCAGCATGTGCAAGTAGCTTGAACAACAAAATTGCTGGAAGATACACCTGACTCAGAGCTGTACGCTACTGAGCTCATGAACTCCTCCGCAGTGGCTCAAATTAAACGTTCATAAAGGTATCTCCATCCATACCATATGTCATTCTATAAAGACATTTCCCCCGGTATATTTATCTGTTCCAAAACGTTCCAGACAGAAAGATTATGAAAGCCCATACAATGATTGAGTTCAGTGTGCTACCTAAAGGCAGATGTTTCCTTCAAACATGGTTACATTTGGTTTCAAGGTTACCTAATTTTGCTAGAGAGTTCTTCTCTTGCTGATTCGTTATCCTGGGCAATGCTCCACTCAAACATCATCCCTGCCAAACTACTAAAAGTATTTCCTGTAGAGCAAGCCAAAGCAGACAAGACAGAATCACATATTCAAAAATATTCAGCTACCTTTAAAAGAAAGGGAGACCTAACTAGAAAATTATTTTTAGGCTTCTTCCTTTTTGTAATCAAATATGGACACTATCATTAATGAATTGAAACACATACTTAATCCATATGAGTACTGTTGCTGTATAAGCTTTCTGAAAGTGAAAAGAACTTAAGCTGATTAACTTCTAGTTGATAACATTGTGGCACTCTTTCTGTTCCTTTCTACATGAAGGCCACCTTATAGTCTGCCTTCAGGTTGAGAGGTATCCCTAAATCCTGGTCCCTTCAGCAAAAATTTTTATAAAAACTAGGAGTTCCCGTCATGGCTCAGAGGTTAATGAATCCAACTAGGAACCAGGAGGTTGCGGGTTCGATCCCTGGCCTTGCTTAGTGTGTTAAGGACCCGGTATTGCCATGAGCTGTGGTGTAGGTGGCAGACAGGGCTCAGATCCCGCGTTGCTGTGGCTCTGGTGTAGGCCGGCAGCTACAGCTCTGATTGGACCCCTAGCCTGGGAACCTCCATATGCCGCAGAAGCGGCCCAAAGAAATAGCAAAAAGACAAAAAAAAAAATTTATAAAAACTAGATTTGAATACTTCTAATACATTCATTTTTCAGATTAAAAAGCTCAGTCTTCACTAAACAACTACAAAAAGCAATGCATGTAAATGTTTTTTACATATTACAACATTAGTATGATGTATAGCAAAATAAAATCAGTCTCAAGAAAGATAAAGGTTTTAACATTATAAAATCTTTTCATAGGTTTACATTTAATTCTCCTGGCATATGGAAAGCAGATCGAGGAGTTCCCACTGTCGCACAATGGGATAGGTGATGTCTCTGCAGATCCAGGACACAAGTTTAATCCCCAGCCCAATATGTCACGGGGTATGCAAAAAAGAAAAAAGAAAAAAGTAGACTGAAGTTCTTTTTGTAGCTCAGCGAGTTAAGAACCTGATTAGTATCCATGTGGATGTGAGTTCAATCCCTGGCCTTGCTCAGTGGGTTAAGTATCAGCATTGCTGCAAGCTGTAGCATAGGTCACAGATGTGGCTCAGATCTGGCCTGGCTGTGGCTGTGGCTATGGCCAGCAGCTGCAGCTCTGATTCGACCCCTAGCCTGGAAACTTCCATATGGTTTAGATGGGGCCCTAAAAAGAAAAAAAAAAAAAGTAGACTAACCAAAACAGAGCTAGTAATAATTTCCAAAAAACGTGGGGTCATAGCTGTGACCTATGGCATGTGTAAGTTCCCAGGCCAGGGATCGAACCCTCACTTCAGCAGTGACAACACCAGATCCTTAACCTGCTGAGCCACCAGGGAGTGCCCCAAAAATGTTCTTAATTGCTGATCTAGGGATCATTAGCAGGATCTTGATGGCAGAATTTGAATTTTCTTTCTTTTTTTCTTTTTTTGTCTGTCCTGTGGTATATGGAGTTCCCAGGCCAGGAATCAGATCTGAGTTGTAGTTGTGACCTATGCTGTAGCTGCAGTAATGCCAGATCCTTTAACACACCGTGCCGGGTTAGGGATCGAACATTCGTCCTGTTGGTGCAGAGACACCATCAACTGAGTCAAGCCACAGCAGCAACTCCCAGAATTTGGATGCTAAAGGAAACTTCTGAGATAAGCAACAATTAAACATAGTAGGAAATTTTAATAAAAGGATATAGTTAATATATCAAACCACACTCAGAGTTAATTCCTCTTATGCATGAACTTCATATGAGAAAATAATAATATTTCCAATCAACTTTAATCTCTAAAGACGCTGTTTCCCAGTGCTAAACACAAAGGACTAATTTTTATTCTAGCTAATTTTGTTGAATCCTCTGACGTTCTTTACCTTTGGCATCCAAGGCCCTCACCATCAGTTCCAGTGGTGAATCATCTACATAGAGTTCCCGGGTTCGAGATATAATTTCAATGCTGTCAATTATATCAACCTTTACATCACAGCGCAGTTCATGGTCAGTCACTACAATAAACCCAAAAACTGAGAATTTAATTCAACAGGTCATGGCTCTATTAAATGTCTCACACGCTCAGGAGCTTATTCTAAATATTAAGAAAAGGAAAGGCTGTAACAGTTCCTTTCAATCTGTTTACAAAAAGAGACACTAGGCCAGTGGTTCCCAAACACTGACCTACAGTGGTGTGTTCATTCATCCATGGAAAAAATGAGAAAAATAGGAATTTTAAAACTAATAAAATTGTATTCACTTTAAAGGAAAATACTTTATTCTTACATTCTATATTACTCTTGAATGGTTAAAATACTTTTTCTTATATGAAATTGTGGTAAGAGTAGATTTTTAAATTATTTTTTAAAATTTATTTATTTATTATTCGTTAACCACTGCGCCACGATGGGAACTCCTAGAGTAGATTTTTTTTAATTGTATTTATTTATCCTTTTTTTTTTTTTTTTTTTTTTTTTTGTCTTTTCTAGGGCCACATCCATGGCACATGGAGGTTCCCAGGCTAGGGATCTAATTGGAACTGTAGCTGCCAGCCTACGCCACACCAATGCCAGATCCGAGCCGCGTCTGCAAACTACACCACAGCTCACAGCAACGCTAGATCCTTAACCCACTGAGCAAGGCTAAGGATCGAACCTGCAACCTTATGGTTCCTAGTTGGATTCGTTAACCACTGAGCCATGACGGGAACTCCTCATTTTATTTCTTTCAATTTTTTTTTTCTGGACTGTGAGATTAAAAAGCCTGAGAACCATGCATTAGACCCAACTAGTCAATATAGACATAATGAAATAATAAACACAGATTGAAACAGTACAGAATTAAGTGAGATTGAAAAAAAATTATTTTGTTCTGTCTTTTAACGATAATTCCACCTGTCACATTTACCATGTGTTAGAGAACTGCCTATGTAGCTGCCCCATTCTGTTGCTATAACTATACATTATAGTTTTAATTTAATCTGTAAGAAACAAAAAGCAGAGTAACTATCACTGCAATACCAACAGACATCAGGGGTAAACTCTGTGCCTAGCTATGGATCAGATACATATATATATATTTGTTTGTTTGTTTGGTTTGCTTTTTGCTTTTCAATTTTTAGGGCCACACCCCTGTCATATGGAAGTTCCCAGGCTAGGGGTTGAATCAGAGCTACAACTTCTGGCCTACGCCACAGCCACAGCCAGAGCAACACAGGATCTGAGCAGGATTTGTGACCTACACTACAGCTCATGGCAATGCCGGATCCCTGACCCACTGAGTAAGGCCAGGGATCAAACCCATGTCCTCGTGGATACCAGTTGGGTTCTGAGCTACGATAGGAACGCCTTTTATGGAGTTTTTGGATCAAAGGAGAATGTGAATCAGATATATATGTAAATGTCCCTCAAAAAAGGCCAGGAAGCATCAAAATATGCTATTTCTGGAAAAGCTATACTCTTATAGGAAAAAAAATTGAATTAATCATCCTGAAATTATATTTATAATAGAGCTCAACATATAAGTAAATATATTGTAGATAATAAGTGTCAGGTTTCTCACGATCAGAGAAAGAAGTTGCCCTGAGGTGCAGAATTAGAACCAAAGATATCAGTATGAGTTCATTTTTAATATATATGATAGATACAAAAAATATAGATATGTCTATATACATTGGTTAGTATACATTCATATATTTCCTAGCACTTGTTTACTGAGACGGTCCAGAAGCAAAGACATTCTAGCAGCATGGACACACTAGCACCCGGATCTTGGTTTCTAAATATAGTTCTCTAACAAAAGGAACCAAGACTCTTTGAAGAAATGACTGGGCAGGGAAAACACAAGAGGGGCCTGGTTCATCTTGTAGTTCTAAGAAGGAAGGAAGTATTAAAATTAATTACTTAATTAATTAGGATAGAGGCAAGCCCAAAGGACACAGGAGCCAACCCAAAAAAGCTCCCAATGGCTAAAGTTAAAAAAACTGGAGTAACAAAATAAATTATGAGAGTATTTATGTAAAACAAAAATAAAACAAATATCCAAGAGTCCACACATATAATGAATGAATAAATAAGAAGTTATTTATAACATATTTCTAGCAGAAAAGTGCTATTAATAAGTGTGGAAGGAAGTTCGCGTTGTGGCGCAGAGGAAATGAATCTGACTAGGAAACACGAGGTTTGGGGTTCGATCCCTTGCCTTGCTCAGTGGGTTAAAGGATCTGGTGTTTCTGTGAGCTGAGGTGTAGGCCACAGACGTGGCTCGAATCCCGAGTTGCTATAACTGTGGTGTAGGCTGGCAGCTATAGCTTCAACTGGACCCCTAGCCTGGGAACCTCCATATACTGGGGGTGTGGCCAAAAGCAAAAAAAAAAAGTATGGAAGGAATTAGGGAAATAGTAAATCACCATTAAACTCCACAGTAATATTGCTACAGGCAAGATTCACAGATAAATGCAAAAACTAGTGGGTGAAACTTTTAAGAGAAACAGGATATATCAAAATATATCCCCCCAACTTTTTTTTTTTTTTTGGTCTTTTTAGGGCTGCACCTGTGGCATGTGGAAGTCCCCAGGCTAGAGATCCAATTGGAGCTGTAGCTACAGGCATACTCCACAGCCACAGCAACTCGGGATCCATGCCACATCTGTGACCTACATCACAGCTCATGGCAACGCTGGATCCTTTAACATACTGATTGAGACAAGGGATCGAACATGTGTTCTCATGTATACTAGTCAGGTTAATTACCACTGAGCCACAATGGGAACTCACATCCCCCAAGTATTTATTAGTTACTGTGGTGGCTTTTAATGTATGCCCACAAATTATTCAACATACCTCCCTCCAGGAGGTGAAGATTAATTTCTCTTTCTTTGAATGTTGGCTGAACATAGTGGTCATTTTTAATGACTAGCATACAGAAAGAGAAAAATGGTGACTTTACAGTGGAGAAACCTGATAGGCACTAGCTTAACCAAGTGCTCAAGTTTAAAACCACTAATGAGGAGTTCCCGTCGTGGTGCAGTGGTTAATGAATCCGACTAGGAACCATGAGGTTGCGGGTTCGGTCCCTGCCCTTGCTCAATGGGTTAACGATCCGGCGTTGCCGTGAGCTGTGGTGTAGGTCGCAGACGCGGCTCGGATCCCGTGTTGCTGTGGCTCTGGCGTGGGCCGGCAGCTACAGCTCCGATTTGACCCCTAGCCTGGGAATCTCCACATGCTGCAGGGGCGGCCCAAGAAATAGCAAAAAGACAAAAAAACAAACAAACAAACAAACAAAAAAAAAACCACTAGTGATAATTCATGTTGATATCATGTACCCCATGATATAATGTAATGAGAAGACTTCACCTCTGCAGTTTTCTTCCTGAAAACTTATTTAAAAAACTGTCAAGATCATGAAAGGCTGAGAAATGATTACAGATCAGAGGAGACTAAGGAAACGTGAAAATTTAATTTAGTCCAATGTGCTATCTCGGACTGGATCTTAGAGCAGAAAAAGAACAATAGCAGAACATTAGGGGAAACTGGGAAAGGATACTTGGGAAATCTTTGTACTGTCCTGCATCTCTTCTGTAAATCTAAATTTTTTTAATAAAATGTTTTATATTAGAGAAATGCAAATCAAAACCACTATGAGATACCACCTGACACCAGCCAGAATGGCCATCATCAAAAAGTCTACAAACAATAAGTGCTGGAGAGGGTGTGGAGAAAAAGGAACCTTAGTACACTGTTGGTGGGATTGTAAACTGGTGCAACCACTGTGGAAAACAGTATGGAGATTCCTTAGAAAACTCAAAATAGAACTACCATTTGATCCAGCAATCCCACTCCTGGGCATCTATTCAGAGAAAACCATGACTCGAAAGACATGTACTCCAATGTTCATTGCAGTACTATTTTCAATAGTCAAGATGTGGAAACAACCTAAATGTCCATCGACAGAGGATTGGATCAAGAAGATGTGGTACACATACACAATGGAATATTACTCAGCCATTAAAAGGAACAAAATACAGGCATTTTTAGCAACATGGATGGACCTAGAAATTATCATGCTAAGTGAAGTCAGTCACAATGAGACACCAACATTAAATGCTTTCACTGACATGTGGAATTTGAAAAAAGGACAGAACGAACTTCTTTGCAGAACAGATACTGACTCACAGACTTTGAAAAACTTATGGTTCCCAAAAGAGACAGTTCAGGGGGTGGGGGGATGCACTTGGGGTTGTGGGATGGAAATCTCATAAAATTGGATTGTGATAATCATTGTACAAATATAAATGTAATAAATTCGTTGAATAATTTAAAAAAATGTTTTAGGAGTTCCTATTGTGGTTCAGTGGGTTAAGAGCCCGACTAGTATCCATGAAGATGTGAGTTTTATCCCTGGACTCAATCAGTGGGTTAAAGGATAATGCATTGCTGCAAACTTCGGTCGTGCAAGCTGCTGGGATCTCATGTTACTGTTGGTGTGGCTGTGGTGTAGGCCAGCAGCTACAGCTCTGATTCGACCCCTAGCCTGGGAACTTCCATGTGCCTCGGGTGTGGCCCTAAAAAGACAAAATAATAAATAAATAAAATAAAAATGAAATGAAATCCATCTTCTACTTGATTAACATTTAGCTTAAGAACAAAACCTGAAATTAAAAAAATTGAAGACCAAGATATGAGGTCTATGGACAGGAGCCAAGAGAACTTGAAATCTCACAGGATCTGCTAGTAAGATATACCATTAAGGAAGTGTTCCAGTAATGGCAAAGGAAGGAAGGGTGAGCTTAAATAATATACACTAGGGAGTTCTTGTCGTGGCTCAGTGGTAAACAAATCTGACTAGGAACCATGAGGTTGCAGGTTTGATCCCTGGCCTCCCTCAGTGGGTTAAGGGAGCTGTGGTGTAGGTCGCAAACATGGCTCAGAGCCTATGTTCCTGTGGTTGTGGTGTAGGCAGGCAGCTGTAGCTCTGAATTGACCCCTAGCGTGGGAACCTCCATATGCTGTGGGTGCGGACAAAAAACAAAACAAAACAAAAAAACCCAAAAAAACCTAAATATACACTAGATAATTGGTCACTGGATAATATAGCATTGATTAAATGGGAAATTAAATTCCTATCTTCTGTTGAGAAATGTGCAGGGCAGTGGCAGAACAGAAGCAGCTGTGACCTTAAATAAATAATGTGGAAATCTTTGTGCACATAATGCCTACCCATATCTGACTGCTTCAACAGCAGAAAGCTTTTCAATACAGGTCATTGATCATAAAGAAAAAAAAATACCCTGTCTGATTCATAAGTAAATTTAGGTTAATTAGAAGTATCAAACATTTAACTTAGCTGCTTTTGAAGATGAGAACAAAAAACTATTAATAATACAATGAATATTCTTATTTACATGTCCATATTACTTCAGGTTCATACAGTAAAGAAGAAAAATTAATGAGACGGAGGAGAGTTGATCCAGGAAGACGAAGAATGATGTAGAAAAAAATGAGAATGAAGTCAAGACTAAGAGAAGCAAAGGGACATAGAGCCAGAGACAAAAAAAGAGGGAGCAGAAATAATAAATATTTCCTGCCTGCCCTGATTCTCATATTTATCCTAGCTTTCAAATCAACTCCTCTTGATTATATGATTACAATCCACTTCAGCAAATCATCTAAGTATTTAATGAATATTAACCACATACTGAGTACAAGGCAAAATGTACTGATCACCCCATTTTATTCTCTCCACCAAAATCATCCGGTTGTCCAAACTCTTTCTTCATCCTCCACTGGAGTTTTTTTTTAACCTGAAATCATCTATCTGTCCTGTACCTAAAGTTGAAAATCTTGGAGTTATCTGGTCGCTCAGTGGGTTAAGGATCCGGTGTTGTCACTGCTGTGGCACAAGTTTGATCCCTGGCCCAGGAGCTTCTGCATGCTGCAGACGCAGCCAAAAAAGAAAAAAATAGAAAAGAAAATGTATAGTCCACTACAAAAAGGCATATTCATATATCCATAGACTACCTCTGGAAGGAGACAGAAAAACGGTTGTCTCTTGGAGAAATGAGATTATCGATTTAGTTTTCACTATGTAACCTACACCACAGCCACAGAAACACTGCGGGATCTGAGTTGCATCTGTGACCTACACCACAGCTCATGGATCCTTAACCCACTGAGCAAGGCCAGGGATTGAACCCAAGTCCTCATGGATACTAGGCCAGTTCGTTACCACTGAGCCACGACGGGAACTCCTTTATATTTTTTAAAGCTTTTATCAAATGGAGATAACACCTAGTCAAAATAAAACAATCAAAAGACATCTAGCACTCTTACCAAATAGAAAATGGCTGCCTCATCTTTCGCCTCTCTCCTCTCTGTCATAGCCATTAAATTTCTTTACTACACTGTCACCAAAAACATCATAAACAAAATTCTAAGCACCTAAAGACCAATGGCGTATTTAAATCTTTTTACCTTTACAGATGTTTTATAGTTGGTAAGCAATTCAAACATATTTGTCAAACAAATGAACAATTTCTCTTAGGCATGCTCTTTCTTTCAAAATGTCCCTTCCTCCACCTCCCATTTCAGCATGCCAGTTCCCATTCAGGTAAGAAGGCACCTGGTAGGACACTAAGACTGTCATTCATCATGGGGAGTCTACGTACACAATTGTACATCTATGTACACAATTGTATTAACAGCAAAACCGGGAAAGCTAATTTAAAAGACTTTGGAATATTAACAAGTCAGATGAAACTAAGCTGAGAGCTAGATTTGACATTTTTCCTAGCAATCATGTGAATGAATCTCTGGATATCAGAATGAATTTATGTAGTTATGAGTAATTATATTAAAATAGCATATGTGGAGTTCCTGTCGTGGCGCAGCAGAAATGAATCCGACTAGGAACCCTGAGGTTTCGGGTTCAATCCCTGACCTTGCTCAGTGGGTTAAGGATCTGGCGTTGCCAGGAGCTGTGGTATAGGTCAAAGATGCGGCTTGGATCTGGTGTTGCTGTGGCTGTGGTGTAGGCTGGCAGCTGTAGCTCTGATTAGACCCCTAGCCTGGGAAACTCCATATGCCATGGGTGTGGCCCTAAAAGGACAAAAGACAAAAAAATAATAAATAAATAAATAAAATGAAATAAAATAGCATATGTGACCAAAGAATGCTTTCCTGACCTTGGTAACCTTCCTTCTCTATCCATTGTAACTGCATCCTGCAAGACATGGTCCTCAAAGATTCACATCTTTGAGATCTCATATCACATTTCGTTGATTCTATGACACTCGTTTTTTCATATTTTAACATCTCTGAAATTGGGTTTTATCTTATAACTGATGATGTCTTAGTTTAGTTGGCATCGTTGTTCTTTCTTAGTGGTACATTAAAAATAGCTTTTTTTTTTCTCTTTTTCAGTTACACCCTCGGTATATGGAAGTTGCCGGGCCAGGGATTAAATTCCAACAGAAGCTGCAAGCTATGCCACAGCTGTGGGAATATTGGATCCTTAACCCACTGCACCAAAGTGGGAACTCCTAAAAAGAGCTTTATAATAGATGGCATCTTCAATTATATGAAATATGGTATACCAAACATTCTGAATTTCTTTTTAGTAATAGAGATATATAATTTATCAAAATAATTAAAAGCCACACATAAAGATATTTCTGGCCTATTAATATGACAGTATTAAGTGCTAAAAACTCAGGGATACAAAGAACCCTGATCATATTTTGGATACAAATAGTATTTCTTAAGCTGCTCTGGTCTAAAATAAACTAGTGCAGCGCATTCCAAACTTTATTATGGATGAGAATCACCTAGGGAGCTTGTTAGAGAAATGGATCCCTGGGTCCATTCCAGGAATTCTGATACAGCAGATCTAAAGTGGGGCCTAGGAATTCACATTTCTAACAAGCTGATACAAGTGATACAGGTTCGTATCTTTGAGAAGGACTAGTTTTTGTTTTGTTTTTTGTCTTTTTAGGGCCACACCTGCATATGGAGGTACGCACGCTAGGGGTTGAATCGGAGCTACAGCTGCTGGCCTACACCACAGCTCATGGCAACGCCAGAGCCTTAACCCACTGAGCGAGGCCATGGATTGAACCCACAACCTCACGGCTCCTAGTCAGATTCGTTTCCACTGCGCCATGACAGGAACTCCAAGAAGGACTAGTTTTTACACTGTCTTTGGCCTCACTCAAGACCAGCCTCAGACTTTAACACTCAAGCCAGTTTTGATATATAATTCCTTCCTGTCTCCATTGATTCAAACAACCAGAATTTCCAATCTGTATCAGGCATCATGCCAGGGACAGGATATACAAAAAGAAAAAAAAAAGAAAAGAAGAAAGTTACAGAATAGGATGCCACAATTAGGTTTTATATTGCAGGAATCCTTTTTTTAACCTCATCATTTGAAGGCAACAATGTTTGTGTTCACCATCTATAAAAGATACCAGATTGTTCTACTCTAGATGAACTGTTACAAGGTGTGTTTTCTCTCAACATACCTATCTCTCGAGCAAGAATAATACTGCTGAGGCGTATTGGTTGGGTAGATTCCGCAATGAGCACAGCTTTTTGGGAACATGAGGTGCCATTTTCATATAAAGGTTCAACAGTTACTGCATCATGATGGGTGGAATGCCTGCCAGAATAAAATACTTAAGAGTATGAAATAAGAATGTGGATTAAAATTAACTTTTGGTGAAACACATTCCTATAGTTTTTCCATGTTACATACTACCAGGTGTATATAAATGATTCTCTCTCTTACTCCTTTTTTTTTTTTTTTGGTTGTGCCTGAGGCATATGGAAGTTCCCAGGACATGGATTGAACCCATGTCACTGTAGTGACCAGAGCTGCTACAGTGACAGCACCAGATTCTTAACCCCCTAGATCCTTAACCACAAGAGAACTCCTTAAATTATTTTTTAAGGCAGAAACATTGCTTAGGGACACAAGATTTAAGTGGGAGAGACTTATCAAAACATTTTCCAGTGATCCCTTGGGCAAAGTTACAGTCCTCCTTCAATATTTAAAATAAGGAATTCCTGTCCTGGCTCAGCGGAAATGAATCTGATTAGCATCCATGAGGATGCAGGTTTGATCCCTGGCTTTGCTTAGTGCATTAAGGATCTGGTGTTGCTGTGGCTGCGGTGTAGGCCAGCAGCTATAGCTCCAATTCGACCCCTAGCCTGGGAACCTCCATATGTCGCTGGTACAGCCCTCAAAAGACAAAAAAAAGAAAAAAATTTAAAATAAGATTGTTACATTCTGGAGTTCATGTAGTGACTCAGCAGGTTAAATATCTATGAGGATGTGGGTTCGATCCCTGGACTCAAACAGTGGGTTAAAGATCTGGTATTGCATGGGAGTTCCCGTCGTGGCGCAGTGGTTAACGAATCCGACTAGGAACCATGAGGTTGCAGGTTCCATCCCTGCCTTTGCTCAGTGGGTCAATGATCCAGCGTTGCCATGAGCTGTGGTGTAGGTTGCAGACGCGGCTCGGATCCCACGTTGCTGTGGCTCTGGCGTAGGCTGGCAGCTACAGCTCGGATTAGACCCCTAGTCTGGGAACCTCCCATATGCTGCAGGAGCTGCCCAAGAAATGGCAAAAAGACAAAAAAAAAAAAAGAAAAGAAAAATCTGGTATTGCTACATTCAAGCTGCAGTGTAGACTGATGTGGCTCAGACCTGGCGTAGCTGTGGCTGTGGCGTAGGCTGGCAGCTGCAGCTCAGATTCATTCCCTAGCCTGGGAACGTCCATGTGCCCCAGGTGTGGCCCTAAATAGCAAAAAAAAAAAAAAAAAGGTTACATTCTTTCCTCAGTATGTAAAAATAGAATTGATCTTGTGTTTTGTGTTTCCAATAATGAGACCTGGCTTTCTCATACTCCATAAATCTCCAATTCTAGAAAGTGGGCTGCTGCTATCTAAAGTGGAAATGTTGGAGTTTCTGTCGTGGCTTAGTGGTTAACAAATCCAACTAGGAACCATGATGTTGCAGGTTCAATCCCTGGCCTTGCTCAGTGGGTTAAGGATGGTGTTGCCAAAAGCAGTGGTGTAGGTTGCAGATGCGGGTTGGATCCTGAGTTGCTGTGGCGGTGGTGGTGGCTGTGGTCATGGTGTAGGCCGGCAGCTGTAGCTCCAATTCAGCCCCTAGCCTGGGAACCTCCATATGCCTCGGGTCCGGCCCTAGAAAAGACACACACTCACACACACACACAAATAAAGTGGAAATGTTGCCTAATTATGAGGTGTGAGTCCAACTCAAACTACAATTTGAAAAATCACTATTTTTGGATAGATGGCAGGAATAGCTTTCAATGCTAGATTGATGCCTTGCATCATCCTCTCAGGAAATGAATCACACTTGGTCATCATATAAGCCTGATTCCCTTCCTCATAAAATAGGAGGTATAAGGGAATATACCTCTGTGTGCGTGTGTGTGTGTGTGCGCACACGCACGCTCATATTTTGTCTTCTTAGGGCTGCATCCGAGGCATATGGAGGTTCCCAGGCTAGGGGTTGAATCAGAGCTATAGCTGCCGACCTACACCACAGCCATAGCAATGTGGGATCTGAGCCAAGTCTGCGACCTACACCATAGCTCAAGGCAAATCTGGATCCTCAACCCACTGATCAAGGCCAGGGACCAAAACTGTGTCCTCATGGAGGCCAGTCAGATTTGTTTCCACTGAGCCACGAAGGGAACTCCAGGGGTAAACTTTTTACACTCTGGATAAACCTTAGTGCTTCTCTTAAGTGATGGAATAGGGAAATCTATGCCAATTAAAATGAATCCTCTGATACCTTGGAGCCCACTTCAGTTAGGTTCCCTTACACCTTAAGAAGCCACACAACCTAACATTGCGTCCTCTCACACTGGATAATCATGTCTTTCCTCATGATCCTCAGTCAGAAAGTCATCCCCTCCCCTTTGGAGTTGATTATCCCAAAGCTGAGTGTACGCTTCAAGAGGGTACTCTCATAGAAGAAGGGAAACATATATTACAGGCACCTCTCGTCTCCACCCAAAACAAATCTTGTCATATTACAAGAAATTTACACTTCATGGAGTCTGGGTCTCAGGACCCTCATCTGTAAAATGAAAATAATATAATAGTACTTACTTCAGAAGACTAAAAAAGGAATGTCAGTAAAGTGTGCCATACTTAGTTGTGGTTTTTGTTTGTTTGCTTTTTAGGGCCACACCAATGGCATATGGAAGTTCCCAGAAGAGGGGTCAAATCTGAGCTACAGCTACCGGCCCACATCACTGCCACAACAACGTCAGACCCAGATCCGAGCTGCATCTGCAACCTACACCACCACAGAGCAACACCAGATCCTTAATGCACTGAACGAGGCCAGGGATCAAATCCGAGTCCTCATGGATACTAGTCGGATCCATTACTGCTGAGCCACAACAGGAATTCCAATTAGTTGTGTTTTTACATTGAGAACCCCACCTTATTTAGTTTTGTGGAGTACTCTCACACCCTAGGCCTCTCTAAGCTTCTCTAGCTCCTCACCTCAATAAATCTCCTCAGACCTTGGGAAATCCCTCTCACTCTGTTTGTTTTAATCTTTTCAGGGCAGCAGAGGTTCCCAGGCTAGAGGTCAAATCAGAGCTGGAGCTGCCGGCCTACACCACAGCTCCCTGGCAAGGGCGGATCCTTAACCCACTGAGCAAGGCCAGGGACCGAACCTGCGTCCTCACGGATGCTAGTCAGATTTGTTCCTGCTGAGCCACGAGGGGAACTCTGAGGAAGTTCTCCACATCGGGTAACCATCAATGCCTGAAACCTCCAACACAAGCCTTCCTCGTGCCCTGAGAGCCGTCCACAAGTGACTTCCCCTCCCCACAAGGACCCACACATAAGCAGAAGATAGCCCACACAAGGAAGACAGGCCACAGCAGGAAGGGTTGGCCACTCCGCCCCCACGGACACCCCACCCCCACCCCTACAGATAAAGCCCTTTAGGCCGAGCGGCCGCAACGTTCCTGAATGTCTTCCGTTGACTGAACCTCTCCCATCCTTGGGATCCCCTGACCCCTCACCAAGTATAGCAGCCCCGCTGTGCCTCCAGTAGGAAAGGCACCCGACCCGGCTCCCGGCCGAAGGGTAGCAACACCTGAGGCACGTTAAGTTTGTTGGCCAGGGTTCCAGGCAAAAAGAGAAATAGCAACAGGCAGCGCTGTAGAGGCAAGCAGAGCAACGCAGAGCCTCGCGGCGCTGGCGAACCCGTCATGGCGACTGCCAACCCTCCGTTCCCGCTCAACCCCAGCTGCGCCCTCAGCTCCAACATCAGCCAATCCGCAGGCGTGACGTCATCAGGAGGCGGGCCCTCCTGATGCTCAGAATCAGGGGACTGTTTTTCAGACGCTTTCCAGTAAACCAACGTTTTGCAAAGTTTAAGGCAGCAACCCGGCCACCCACTTAAAATGGCTACTTTCTTACATGTTAGGTGGCAAATCTTTCATAGTAAAGAACAAGCAGAAATGTCTAAAAGGAAAAAAAACACAAAACTCCCCAAATATATTCCTCCTTCTGTTGCTTGCTGTGTGGATCCTAGAGCAACCTTTTGTCCCCGGCGCCCCACCCCGCCTGATTTTCTTTGCAGTCATTTCCAGAACATTTGTCCCTGCATATAAATGGAAAAAATTTCTAGTCTCTAGTATAAACAGCTGGACTTTGTCAAGGAAGCTGTATCATTTCTACTAGGAAGTCAGATTCATGTCCAGCCTCAAGGCCAGCGTGCAGGAAATGCCAGGCACTGGCAACTCAAAGGCAGCTTTGAAAACTATCCTCTCACACAGCCTGTCTGTAAGCAAACACTCTGAGAGCTCTTCTTGTTAAATTAACTTGTTTTCTCCAAATATCCAAGAGTATCAGTTCAAAGGCTGTCTCAGGACAGTTTACTATAACCACACATATATAGTAGTATGTAATCTGTGTCATATATTGGTGAAGAGGTCTTAGGGTGCAAAGTCTAATGAATCCACGGTTTAGAAGAATACAACTATAAAGGAAGATGCCAGTGTTAAATTAAGTAACCTATAAAAGGTCTGGCATATAAACATTAATTCTAACCTTCACATTTATGCTAACAATATATATTATCTTTATTTTACAGATAATGAAACTAAATGATTTTTATCAGTACAACTAGGGATCTGAAAGCTCAGTTTTGATCCCATTTTTGGTCAGCTTCCAGAGTGTGTGCTCTACATCAAATCCTGTTGCTGCCACCCACAAAGACCTGATTTTTACCCGAACTTTGTAGTTCCTGTGGAGGAAAAACATCTGGATTAGGAAATAAAAGCAAGTAGTTCTGAGGGTTGGAGGGACTGGTTCTTTATTTCAAAAAGACACATCAATTTTCAGTATCAAAACAGTTACATTATTGGTTTTTCTTTCTCCTAATCGGCCCCCAAAGAGACCACAAAAAAGAGTACATTTTAAGCCAATTAAGCTGCAGGATGCACACCTAACAGACCTCACTGAAACCTCACCAAACGTGGAGGGAGGAGGGCAGAACTGTGTAGGGAAAGAAACTTTAAATGATCAGCACACTGCCAGCCGACTGCACAGAACTGACAGCCAGATGGGGTGACCAGTGTGCCCCAACCCCAAAGAAGCAAAGTTTCAAAATAATATAAAATTTAAAAACAGTTTTGTACATAAGCTATTCAAGATTTCTCCAGCACTAACTGACACAAAGCACAATGAGATGGCACTTTTAGAGACAGCAGCTTCAGACCCAGAAAAGGGTGATGAGATGAGTTTCATATGGCTAAATCAGTGGCAAAACATAATTTTCTTTCTTTCTAGGAGGCAGGGGAGCAAATAATAAGTGGTCACCTCAACATAAGGGGCACATGATCCATTCTATGAGCCATTGGGAACGGGGTAGAGGATTTGGTCTCAGACAGAGGTCTCATCTTAATCTGTTTGGTCACTTCTGATGAAAAACATAAAAGTTGCCCAAAGGTACTGTAAAGCTGAAAACCTGAACAGCACTTTTTTTTTGGCTAACTCCTGGAATCACCTTTCTGATATGGCAGGTACTTTTTACAGAGCAACCAGGTTTCCCATACTGAAGTCTTTCTCTGGGCTGTTTGGCTCTCAGTAAGGCAGGCCCACACACTGTTATCCTTCCTCTATGGAGAGGGCAATATGCATTAAGCTGAAAAGTTACCTTCCAAAAGTGAGAAAGGGATTAGACTGCTGCTTCAAAACTGTGGAATTACCTGGAATGTTTTTTACAAATGGTTGCTACATCAACAACAAAAAAGGTAATTACAAAATGTGTACATCACGACATGCTTTAAAGACATTTTGCATTGTGCTCACATTCCCTTAAAAGTTGTTCCCAAAGGAGCTCAGCCTCTGGCCCACCTGAAATCTCTCAGGAGAGGCAGAGACAGTTTGGTGAAAAGGGCAAAGGGGTGGGAGTGGGAGAGGTGGCAAAAGGAGAAAGCAGCCTTCCAGTTAAAGATCAGCCCTCAGTTTAAAGGTCAGCTTCGGGCAGGCTGGCCTCAGGCGGAGTCGGGGTGAGAGGAAGGAGCGGCGGCAGGGCGGGGCTGGGGTGCTCTACATCTCATTCAGGTCGAGCAGAGTCTGGTCCAGCATCCTTTGTGTACAGAGGTGCTCCTCTTTGGTGCATTTCAGTTTATCTAATGGGGGTAAAGGAGAGACGTTATAAAAACCAGAAGTAAATTTTAAGGGCTACTTTGTTCCTGTTGCAGGGCAACTGCAGACTAATAAAGCAGCTCCTTTCTCAGCCACAGAAGTGAGCTATTGCATCACTCGTCTTTGCAGGGCCCCAGGCTTGCCCACTGAAGTTGCAGGTGTTGCTGTCCTTCTTGGGGAGGGAACTGGGGGACCTTATCAGTCATTTCCTTTCCTCCCCACACCCAACCAAGGCTTTCAGCTTTCGGTCACTGAAGGAAGTGGCCTTAACCATCAGCCACCCATCCTTCTAGTTTTCACCCATAGGACAATACCTACTCAAAACAGCTTGCTGGAGTTTGACACATTGAGTACAAGGATTGGCATATTTGTACCAGCAGAAACATCACAACCTCAACTTGAAAAGAGTATAGGAGGGTCCACATGCACTATAGGCTTTCCCCCCAAGGTAGAGAAGAATGGGATAACTAGTGGGATAAATAAATGAGCCCCCATAGCTAAGTCAGAGGATCTCAAAAGAAAACAAAGCCAACACTACAAAACGAATCCTTATAAGCAAAACTGAGATTTTTGCAGAGCTATTCTTCAGAACTAGCCTGTGACAGTTACTTACAATTAAACAGAAAACCAGGAAAAAGAAGCAAGAGTGAAAATGTCGGGAAGAAAACCAGCAGCTGAATATCAAGGAGAATCAAATCTGCCCAGCAAGCAAAGCACTCGCTGCTCTAAGGAGGTGGGGAAAATACTCAAGTCAGAGAGGTGGATGGTGGCAACACACACCTATTCACATTCCACACCCTGTTCTTTCCTTTCCCTTTTTTCTACCCGTTTGGAAGGGCCCATCCCTGGGCCTGCAGATGAAGCAGTTACAACATCTTGTCAAGTCAGTCCTTTTATTGTTAGAAAACATCCATGCAAGGGAACATATCCTACAGTCAGTGCACAAGTGAAAGAGCAGCAAATAAGGTTGGAAAACAGAACCCTCCCAGTTTTTCTCACTATAATCTCGAAGGTCCCTCCCATCATCACTCATCATCTCTTAAAAAGAGAAAGGCAGTATTACTATTAATGTTCCCACTTTACAGTGCAGTTAGGAAGTCAGCACTCTTCTAACTGCCCCAATTAAAAAGCCATTTGCTTAGGGCAAAAGAGTAACTTTTAAAAAGACAAATCAGCTTTTTGCTGGGGTCCAGGCCAGTGGTGTGAGCCGTAAGCTCTGTTTAATGGGCATCAGTGAGCCCTGCCCATCAGTCACACAGATCATGCAGCGTTAGCTTCAGCTCATTAGAAAGCAGGCGGTTTCGCTCAAGTTGGCTGTAGAGACGCTCTGCAGCAGCAACGGAGAGGAGAGAAAACAAGAGGAGAGGAAAAAGAGGAGGAGAAAGAGAAAAAGGGAAGGTTAGTAGAGTACCAGAAGCAAATTGTGAGACTTTCAACTACCTGGTATACATAACATGCATCTGTAAGGCAGGATGGATGCAAGGAGGATTCAGTTGGTGGAAAGACCAACAGAGGAGTAAAATTAAAAATTCAGACAGACAAGTTGAAAGGATGACATTTTAAGGGAGGGAAAAAAACCCTCCTTCACAGTATTTATTCCTGGCTTGAGAAACTGAGACAAGTGAAACAGGGCAAAAGAAGGAATACATTTGGCTTATGAGAAATATATTTACAATAATAATCAGGGTTTGTAAGGAACAGAATAGTTGAATATTTTTCTGCACAAGTATTCAATACAGCATTATGAATGGGAGATTGGCTCAAATAACCTTACACTCACTCAAACCTACACCTTTTAATGCTTCTTGTTACAGATGTTTGGGTGACAGACTCATCACAGTGGCCTAGCCCATCAAATTAGAACTTCCGCCTTTTTCTAAAAGAACCCCAGACCTGTTACAGCCAACAGTAGGTCCAACCAGCCCCAAGGAAGGCGAATTACTGGTACAAGCCAATCAAAACCATCCTGTTCTGCTTTTCTAGCCTCGCTGGCAGATAGGGGTGATCATTTGATCCCGTTCCAGTTGATGAAATGTAGGGGATAGCCTGTTGGGGACTTCTGGAAAAATGAGCTTTCTCTCTTGCCCTATAATGACTAAAAGTTGCAAATTTCAACCTAAAATGAAAGGGCCAAGAGAATCACCGAAATCTCAACTACACCAGGACAGAGTCGCTCAAATCAAGACTTTTTAATCATAAGAGAAAAAGAAATCTCATATTTATTTAAGCTACTATTAAGGTGTTTTTCTTATACCCAAAAGCATTCCTGATACAAAGAGCTAAGTGCTCCAATCCCCTGGCTTTATCTGGACTTTCTACTTGGAGCACATCTTCAGGGGAGGGGAGGCTAACGAGTGGTGATCATTTTGTAATGTATAGAAACATCCTATCTCCATGCTTTTTTCCTAGGAACTAACATAGGTCTAACAAACAAACTCATAGAAAAAGACATCAGATTTGTGGTGACCAGAGGAGGGCAGTGAGTGGGGGGAGGGGAAACTGACTGAAGGTAATCAAAAAGTATAAACTTCCGATTATAAGGCAAATAAGCACTAGGGATATAGTGTACATGACAAATATAAATTTAATTAACACTGCTTTCTGTAATACCTGAAAGGTGCTGAGAGTCATCCTGAGTTCTCATCACAAGAAAAAAACTGTTTTTAAGTGAATAAAAAAGGAGTACAGAGAATCCAAATTCATCTGACCAATACAAGGGTGATGGAAATTTGCTGATGGATGTTTCTGACCTAAATGTCAGCCTATGGCGTTTGTAATGAACTTTTTTTTTTTTTAGTTTCGTTTTACAGTATGTTTCAACATGGTCTCAGGACCTCAATATAAAAAAGACTTTTTCCCCTTAAAAGCAGTTGTATCTGTGGGCTGACTGTGGGCATTGCTCAGACACCTTGCCTTCTGAGCTGAGGTTTTCCCAGTTCTATCTGGAAGCTGGGGGCCATTATGTTCCCAGCAGTACTTGCCACTTTGTGTACACTATCCAAAACAGAAAGCATGTATGTATAAAGAGATTCTGGGGGCAGGGGAATAACCAAAAAACACTAGGGGTAGAATTGGAGCGATTTTTTTTTTTTTTGTCTTTTTGCTATTTCTTGGGCCACTCCCGCGGCATATATCCTCCCAGGGTAGGGGTATAATCGGAGCTGTAGCCACTGGCAACGCAGGATCCGAGCCGCGTCTGCAACCTACACCACACCTCCCGGCAACGCCGGATCGTTTACCCACTGAGCAAGGGCAGGGACGGAACCCGCAACCTCATGGTTCCTAGTTGGATTTGTTAACCACTGCGCCACGACGGGAACTCCTGGAGTGAATTTTTAAAGTTGCACTTCCCACTAAACCACTGGTTCTCAATAAGGGACAAAGCCTCTCCCCTCCTAGAGGGGAATTTGGAAATGTGTGGAGGCAGGTTTTAATTGTCACAATAACTTAGAGGGCCCTACAGATATTTATTAGGCAAGGGACAACAATAAGTAGGATAGTTCTGTACATTTGAGACTTATCTTGGCCTAAAGGACAGAAGTGCACCACTGAGAAACCCCTTACTAGTCTAAACTAGTTCATGAAGCCTGGGTTGGACCTGTCTTATTCCCTGGGGCATCCCTGACAATAACAGGGGTTCAAACTGTGTTGAACTCTCATTTCTTAAACTTTTTGGTGTTATACTACATAGAGTCATGTGCAACCTGACTCTTCCAATAGCATCTATACCCAAGTTAGTTAGTGTGACTCCCACTCCTGTCTTGGGAAGTAAGGCTGTTATTAGCATCTTATCCCTCACAACAGCCTGGTCAATGATGGCTTTGTTCCATTTAGGGAAGAAATAAAGAGAGAAGTGGGGGCATTTTATTGCCTGATTAAATCCCAGAATTTATAGTTCCTCAAGAATTGCATAAGGTCAGAAAGATAAATGTGGTTGTACTTTCAACCTTGAACTTAGTAATGAGTAAGTAAGGTTTCCAACTGTTATGTCTAGTCACTAAAAATTCAGGACCAGATAGTAGTTCATTAAAGTTCCTGATTCCCTGATAACAGCAAATAATAAAATTCTTGGTTCCCTGATAACAGCAAATAAAACAAACAACAAAAAGCCAAGTCAGAGAATTCATTTGGTCTGATCCATGGATGCTAGGCCTTAGGCTTCGCTGGTCTGAATCAGGTCACTTTCATTTTGTAACAGGAAAAGGGGAAGGGGTGCTTGGAGTAAAGGGAACTACCAGCCACGAAGCCTCAAAAAATCAAGGAATGAAGTAGAACTGATTTTGCTTCTTCTACATTTTTTTTTTTCTAAACTTCCCCCTCATGTTAAGACTGAGGAGTATTCAACCAATACCATGTGAATGGAAGAGTCTGCATGGGGCTAAGACAAGGTTGCCCAGTACATCAGGCCAGTTTCAACCATGAGTTTCAACTTGGGGTCTAGTTACATTTTACTTTGTTCCTCAAACCAACCAACAATGATAAGGAGGAAGGTGGAAAAATGGACTCCCAGACATCAGCCTGTGGTTCTTTCTTAGAAATTAAGACGAGGAGAGAAAATTCAGAGGTCAAACATTTTGCTCTGAGATTACCAATAACATTTGACTCCACTCCCATCGCTAGTCCAGGATGAAGCAGAATAACTGATTCTACGAAGATCCAGAGCCTTACACAGGACACGGTATTTCAAATTTCACACTGCTACCCTGGCTTGATTACTCTATATCCTTGCTCACATCAGTCACACTAGAGGGAAAGACAGGAGCTACCAAAGCACAGCAGCTCACTTTTCTTCTCATTTCTCTACACTCTTTCCTTTGTAAGAAGCCTTTCTCTATACCAAAGTCAACTCCTGTATAATACTAACATCTAGAATCCAGTGAATGCAGTAGCCACTACCCACATGTGACTCATTCAATTTAGATGAACTAAAAGTAAATAAAACTAGAATTATGCTCCTGGCTTACACTAGCCACAATGAGTGTTCAACAGCCACATGTGGCTAGCAGCTACCATAATGGAAATCACTGCCAAAAGCTGTTGGACGTCATGACTCTAGGCTGTACTTTCTTCATGCCTTTATTTTCTCACCAATTCACTCTTTAGTTCCTTGAAATAAATGACTCCTCTCCTGGTCCCTAATGCTCAAAATATACCCTCAAATTAGTAATAAAACAATGACAACATTATATATATATATATATATTTGCCATTTCTTGGGCCACTCCCATGGCATATGGAGGTTCCCAGGCTAGGGGTTCAATCGGAGCTGCAGCCGCCGGCCTACACCACAGCCACAGCAACGCAGGATCCAAGCCGCATCTGCGACCTACACCACAGCTCATGGCAACGCTGGATCCTTAACCCACTGAGTAAGGCCAGGGATCAAACCCGCAACCTCATGGTTCATAGTCAGATTTGTTAACCACTGAGCCACGACGGGAACTCCAGACAACATTATTTTTTGTTACCTTACTTCTCTACCTGTTGAAGTGGAGAATCACTGGAAATCACTCAGCCTTAAAGTTCTTAAAGTATCCAAGTTACTCATTCTCCTTCTATCCCTCCAACCAGTTCCATCTGACTTTGTCCTCCACAGATTTTCCTCTTTGCTTAATTTTTCTTTTCACATCTGCAATTGCCTTTTAGAATTTGAGTTTACTTCCATGGCCTAGACTACCTGCCACCCTCATGGATTCCCAAATCTTTCTCTTATATCAATCTCTTGCCTTCAGGTCCAAGGATTTTGGGGGGTTCTTTTGTTTGTCTTTTGCTTTTTAGGGCTGCACTTGCAGCATATGGACATTCTCAGGCTAGGGTCGAATCGGAGCTACAGCTGCCAGCCTATGCCACAGCCACAGCAATGCAGGACCCAAGCCTCGTCTGTGACCTACACCACAGCTCATGGCAACGCCGGATCCTTAACCCACTGAAGAAGGCCAGGGATCGAACCCGCAGCCTCATGGATCCTAGTTGGATTCATTTCCGCTGCGCCACAACAGGGAACTCATAGGAATTTGTTTTCATCTTGGATACTTGCCAAGTTTACAGACTTTCCATTCTTCTCCTTTCCCTTTGCCCTTCCCCCACCCCGGCCCAAACCAGGACCACGTGACCGCCCTACACCTTTAATACCACCATCTTCCTAGGCTCAAAACCAGTCATCCTGGACGCTTCCTCCTTGCATTTAATGGTCAGGCCCTTCTAAACGCCCATGTGAAGCACGATCTCCTACTACCTCTACTTTAGTTCAGATTACTGTCTCTGGGAAACTGCAATAAACTAACTATTCCCAAAGTGGGGTATGATCACTGCTGGTGATATGTAAGAAGACTGAAGACAGTATACATTTGTGAATGTTTAAAAAAACTTATTAGCTCTAATATTTTAATGTGCATTCGGAAAAAACACTAGTACACATCAAAACCTTTGATTTTAAATTAGAATTGTGTAGAGTAGGAACAAATTTGAAAACGAGTAAATTAAAAAAAATAACAGGAGTTCCCATCGTGGTGCAGTGGTTAACGAATCCGACTAGGAACTGTGAGGTTGCGGGTTCAATCCCTGGCCTTGTTTAGTGGGTTGGGGATCTGGCATTGCCGTGAGCTGTGGTGTAGGTGGCAGATGTGGCTTGGGTCCCGAGTAGCTGTGGCTCTGGCGTAGGCTGGTGGCTACAGCTCCTATTGGACCCCTAGCCTGGGAACCTCCACATGCCGCGGGAGTGGCCCCAGAAAAGGCAAAAGGACAAAATAATACATAAATAAAATAAAAAACAAAATCATTTAAAAAAAATAAATAATATAGGCAGGGAGTTCCTATAGTGGCTTGCTTAGTGGTTAATAACCCCGACTAGTAACCATGAGGTTTCGGGTTCGATCCCTGGCCTCGCTCAGTGGGTTAAGGATCCGGCATTGCCGTGAGCTGTGGTGTAGATCGCAGACACGGCTTGGATCCCACGTTGCTGTGTCCCTGGCGTAGGCTGGCAGCTGCAACTCCAATCAGACCCCTAGTCTGGGAACCTCCATATGCCGTGGGTGCAGCCCTAAAAAGACAAAAGACCAAAATAATGAAATTTGGGAATCATCATCTTAACGGATCACTTTGATAATCTGTTCTCCTTCCAATATATTCTTTACTTAGCTGCCAAAATAATTCTGCTTATATGCGACTCAGAACATATCCCTGTTCAAAATCTCCGGTGGCACCCCATCATCTACAAAATAAAACCCCTCAGCCTGATTACAGTGTTTATCTGTTACCTACCCTATCTAAACAGACCTCTATAGCTATTGTGTCCTTTTATTCTTTTGCTTCTTTGACCAAAATGCTCGGTATCTACTTTCCCTCAACCAGACTCTGCTTGTCAGAAATACAATCTTTTGGAATCTAATAAAAATGAATAGGAAAGTTTTAATATGTTTACATATTACACGCCTACTTTCAGGAGACTTGCCTAACCACCCCCAGTGCAATCAATCTCTTCCCCTCTCTGAACTTGAACAAAACTTTATTATTTGGGGCACTTACCACACATCACCTTCAGTTTTATAAACATGCTCTTTCTCCTACTAGATTCTAAGCAACCTGAGAGCAGGGATGGTGACTCCATCTTTGGTTATTTCTGTTACCACCTTAATACTTTGTGCCTAAATTAATAGCTTAACCTGTACCTTAATCACAAAGGCTGTGTGGCAAAAAGAAATGGTATAGACAGAAATAAACCCGAATTCGAGGAGACCTAAATTTTAAATTGGGGAAAACCTCTCTACCTGGCTATCTGTTTCAAAAGAAAGGCAAGTTTTAAATATATACTCTGCTGAGAAACTGAAGTACTAAGTAAAGAACACTTAGGTGCTCAGAAAAGCACACTCGGTGACTACACTATCCAGATTAAACCATGTCTGCTACATAAATTAGAAGAGGAATTTCCCAAAAGTTGTTATTTAAGTCCGTAATATAAACTACAATTTTATCAGTAGCAATGTACCATATTTATGCATGTAATAAATTACGACCCTTTCTATAATATTTGAAATATGCACGCATGATCAACTATTTTTAGTTTTTCCAATAACAATCATTTATCACGTGTCTTATATCCCAGTGGCGCACCGTGGCACAACAGGTAAATGGTAACGAGCCTCAGATATGCAAGAAAGGTTTAAAGAAAACAAAACTACTGAAAACCCTACCTATTATATATATTTCCTGTGACTTGGGATAATGTAATTAGCCAGCTTTAAGTGGTAATATATATGGGTGCACTGGGTGTTCTGAGGATGTACCATCTGAACCACGGGCGAGAGGGTAGAGAATATGTATTGGGAGGCACTGCGGTGGTCTCTCAAAGGAGGAGAGAAACATTCCAGGCAGGAAGATTTAAACACCTGGAAGTAAAGGACTTAGAAGATCTCCCTCGGCTTGAGTGTAAGACTAGAGCTCCTTTTCTCAGGAACCTCTCCTAGTCCACCACTTGGATAAGACTCAGATCGGTTGAATTTAAATGTCAAGAAAAAATAGACACACACAAAAGTGGCTTTGATTACATAAGTCAGAGGGAGGGAGAGCCTACAATAGCTGCTCCCCACATCACACCCCCAAGGCTCCTTCTTAGGGACAGCAGCATCTTTGTCAATGACACAAATGCAGGGTGGCATGAGGCTTCCGGCAGCTTAACATTTTAATTTGGGGTGAGGGGTGGAAGAGAATACATAAGTTGCTTTGTGGCGCCCCCCACCCGCCCATCCTAATGCCTTGGGGATCAGCCACGCTGACCCAAATGGAATCCAGAGCCAGAATGGGGCGTTGGGCTCCCCCGAAGAAAGGGGGCAGATCCAGAACAGAGCAGAAACGCTGATAATTATCTGTATGAAAAAGTAAGGAAACTCTAGGTGAGAAGGACGTCAATTTGGGAGCAATGTGGGAGAAAGGATGAGGAGAAAAAGGAAGAGGTAAGCAGTAGGAATGATAAAAGAGAGCCAGACACTACAGCCTGAGTCATTTGGCTTCTTTTCAGTTAGTGGGAAAGAGGCAGATTAGCGTCAAGGATCGGGGATCCACAGCAAACAGATGAAGTCCCCCAACAACTCTTTTTGGTGCTTTTTACTACCTGGCTTGCTCTGGGACTCAGTTCGATTTTCAGGTGAATTTGCTATTTCCAATAATGGGCGTTTCCCCTGAACTTTAATATCAGGGCACAGAGCATACACACCCAGGAAGTCTAAGTTTCGTTATGTGTTGCCAGGGCCCAAGCCACTGGCCCTTTGGGCCCCAGTCCTTTAACTGTATGACATGATTCTTTCTTCTGCAGCATCCCTTCTGAGAAGACCAAATTTGAGAAACAAATAGAACAATTCTTGTGTCATAATGAAGGGACTATGAATAAAAGTATAAAAATGACACGCAGGTCAGGGTTCTACCACCGATCCAGGATGAAATGCTTCCCCAGCTTTTGCCAACAAGTAACCAGCACCAATGTTTTAGAGATAAGAGTAGAGATTCTAGTTTCCAGAAGACAAAACCAGAGCCACACTATGCACAAGCCTGCACCCCCATCCACCCCCAAGCCAAGGTCCCAGTCCCCCTCTGCTGTCAGATAGTTACATAGAGGTCATGTCATTGAGGGCGTGGTCCAGCTCCTCGCTAATGGCCTTGTACTTCAGTTTCTGGGCATAGAGCTCATCTGGACAGGCACAGGAACCACAGGGAGGAACGAGGGGACAGAGTGAAAGGTATCAGAAGCAGATGAAGAGAGGGAATCATTAGAAATTAGGGAAAGTGTGATCATGGGTCTAACCCACAGCTAGGAAAACATTTATCCTGGTAGCCGTGACTGGCCATTTTCAGACTCACTATTCCCACCACCAAGAGGACTTCCTGACACTTCTCATCAATTGCAGCAAGGGTTGGGAACCTGGGCACAGTCATGACTAGAAATTCCAATTACCAAAGGCACTCAAGAGGATACCATTCCCACCCAGCAGGCCCAATTCCTAACAGTGATAACAATAAATTTAACAAAAGCAGAAAAAGGAGAAAACACACATTAATATTCAGACACTTCTCTACTGACTAAGTGTAACCAATATTCTTGGCCCCTGTGCTCTAAAGGTTGCCTCCCCAAAACTCTCCCAAAGTAAGAACATCCTGCTACCTGGAGCATACTAAAGGGGCCTATCTCAGAGGTCTCAGAGCGAAGGACAAACCTTCCCTTGTTGGGGTAGATTTAGCTGCCGAATTGTGGGGAGAGGAGGTATTTATATTTAGAAAGCCCCTGGCATTGGTCAACTCTGGGAAATGGTTATTCCTGCGCTGCGCCTCTTGGTAAGGTCCCCCGCAACTTGAGTGGTGAACAAGATTGCCAAAAGTAGCCATGGGGGACACGGAGGTACATGCCATTACCAGGCTCCTCCAAGGGAAGGATGCAAATTCTAGAATACAAGGCAAAATCTTAATACAGGAAAAGACTAAATGCAAAAATCCAATTCCAGGATTTGACCCACGTCACCTAGCTATGGCACAGGACGGGGCATAGGATGCACGCCAAGACACTACCAACTCCCTTGGGTGCACAGGGAAAGAGGGCAGTGAGCAAGGTCTTCCTCTGCATTTCTTTACTTGAACCCCTCCCTCAGGCTCCCTACCTTCCAAGTCATCAATTGTCTTTTCCAGCTTGGCTACCGATCTCTCGGCAAACTCAGCCCGGGTCTCTGCCTGGAGGAGACATGAAATCAGTTAGAATGAGAGAAATCAGACAGAGAAGGATCTCTATTTCTTCCCCTTTTACGCCTTTCAGAACCAAAGCCAGCTAGTCTGCGTCTACTACATGAATGCCGTATATGCCTCTATGTGTTTTGAGCCCTTCCTTATAATCCCCTCAGCTCACCTCCTTGAGTTTGTCAGTGAGAATCTTTATCTCTTCCTCATATTTGTCTTCTTTTTGAGAGTACTGTAAGAGAAACAGAATAAGCAGTTTTGGGGATAGGACCAACTCACACAGATAATCCCCCCCCCCAAGCTTTACTTTTACATTTAATATCCTCGATATTTTAATGGGCTGAATGGCAGATCCATGAGCAAGAGCAAGGCTGTTTCAGGACAAGAGTCCTTAAAGTTCACAAATCAATGTCCATAGAGTCATGATACCCTCAGAAGCTTCTAGGACCTTTATTTTTTTTTTAAGGCGGACCTAAGCTTTGATCTTATTCAGATCAACCCTGGGATGGGATTTTTCCTGCCTCTGGGTTAAGGAGTAGGTGTGGTGACACCTTGAGGGCACATGACTCAAAATAGTCCCAGAGACAATAAAGACAAGTTATCTGTTTTGCTCACTCACTAGATCTCAGATCTGATACTATTTGTTGCCCCCAACTGTAAGCACAGCAGCATCAACACGACCCCAGGCACCTGAGACCAAGAAATTATTTTCTTAATTTTTTTGTCTTTTTTTGCTATTTCTTTGGGCTGCTCCCACGGCATATGGAGGTTCCCAGGCTAGGGGTCGAATCGGAGCTGTAGCCACTGGCCTACGCCAGAGCCACAGCAACGCAGGATCTGAGCCGCGTCTGCAACCTACACCACAGCTCACGGCAACGCCAGATCATTAACCCACTGAGCAAGGACAGGGATCAAACCCGCAACCTCATGGTTCCTAGTTGGATTCGTTAACCACTGCGCCACAATGGGAACTTATTTTAACTACAGTATAGGAATGAGCATTAAACTCAGAATCTGGAGAGAGGGTAGGTGGACACGTCTCACTGGATTATATAAGGAATGGGTTTCTCCAGTCTTTCATCAAGGGCAGGGCTGGGCCCAGGCCCCAAAGCCTGTCACTTTTGACAAACCAGCCCCTACCTTCTCGGCCTGAGCCTCAAGAGACTTGAGGTTGTTGGTGACATTCTTCAGCTCCTCCTCCAGCTCAGAACACTTACTGTGAATATTTTAAATACCGCAGGAGAGGAAAGGGGAAGAAGAACAGAATAAAAAAGGGGAGAGAGAGACACACAGACATAATTGAACCTATATGTAGAGAGAGCTGGAAGGCATACTGGGGGAAGAGAAGTTCCCAGGTCATCTGAGCAAGCACCAACCCTCCTCCCTCTACCACAGGACATGTCAGGAGCGGGGTAGGACCCTCCTGGGCTAGGACTCGGAATGTGTGGATACTAATAGAACACTTGAGGGAAACCACTAGCAGGAACAAATCATAACTGCTATCTGGGGTGGAGGTGGCGACCAATGCCCCACCCAAAGAGTCCCCCAAATCACCCAAGGGAAGGAGAGACCCTGTGGAGAGGCAGTGAAGCAACTAGGAAAGAAGAGATGAAAGATGCCAAGTAAGTGGAGAGGAAGGGAGCATTCCGTGAAGAGATGAGAAAGCACTCAACAAACCAACCAGTGGAGGGGAGGCAGCTGCAAAACCAAACAAAACCAAACAAAACCACACCGTACACATAACCTCTCTGTGGGTTTAACGGTTAGTACCTTTTCTTCAGCAGCACTCAGACACTTCAGGTTCTGGTCCATCAGTCTGATCTGCTCATCCATCTCTCGGCAACGGCTGTTAGTGATAGTCACAGGGATCACACAAGCCAGGTTGTGGGAAGGGAGAAAGATCAACAAGGAACACAGCAAGGACACGAGCAGCAAAACGAAGGAAAAAAAAATCAAAAAAATGGGAAGAAAACATCACCATGGTTATGATATGTCATGTCTAGGAGAGAGGAATGCAAGGGAAGCACAAATAAACATGCATCGGCCCTGACTTTGTTATACAAGGCCAGCAGGAGAGCAGGTCACGGCTGCCTTTGCCCTAAATGTCCCAGCAGACTAGCAAAGTGGTAAAAACAGAGACAGATCCTAAGTCCGCACATCCACTTCAAGGCTTCAAGAAGCAGAACTCAGATGGAAGGACCCAGGAGGGCCTGTCAGTTAACAGCTCATAGTTTTTTAGGCTTCATTTTCCCCTCAATTTGTAAACCCTCCCTACAAGAAACGAGAAAGCCTCATTTCTCACTCATCAAGTGAGTTAAGAAAGCTCAAAGCCACTCATAGGGCCTAAAAAAAAAGCATTCCAGATGACTCCCACTCTCCGGGCCCTATTTAACAAGGCTGAAGGAATACTGGGTTACTCACACTAATGCCCAAGCCAAGGGGGGAAGGAACAGAAAGAATGGTACTGCAAGATTTGGGGAGCAGGATACTCACGACTCTGCCAGCTCAGCTCGCTCCTCTGTGCGTTCCAAGTCTCCCTCAATAATCACCAACTTACGAGCCACCTACAGGAGAGACCCAGGTACAGCTCAGTGGAGCCAAAGAGGGGCCATTTTCCTCCCATGATTCTTTTCAGAAGCCCGATGTCACTGAAGAGAGAGACAAGCTAAAAGTGCCTTACCTCTTCATACTTCCTATCTGCCTCTTCTGCAATGTGCTTAGCTTCTTTGAGTTGGATTTCCTGGAGTTCCATTTTTTCCTCATCTTTTAAGGCTCGGTTTTCAATGACCTTCATACCTCTGCCAGAAACAATATGGACAAATGTGGCACTGACATTCTGGGGAGTCTGTCCTCAGCTCAGCTCCAGGGGCCCCAGAAGTGCACCTTTTAAAGCCATTCCTCCCTGCTTGCCACTCAGAGACTCCCCACAGCACCTCCCTAACCTCGGTTTAATTTTTTAATTTTCTCTTACAATACACACTTATTTAAAAATGTAAGTGCAGTGTCTAAAGGCATAAAGCAAAAATCCATTCCAGAAATGGTTTATATGCCCCAAATCTCACCTCCATTTCCCCACACCGCAAAGGAATCATATTATGCTGTTCTGCAACTTGCTTTCCTCCCTCCCTATAAATGTGGACACTATATAACAGCATACATATAGCTATCTTATTCGTTTTCACAGCTGCACTGTGTTAATGTGCTCCCAACAGGGAATTTTTAATTCTGGAAGACTTACTAGTTTGATCCCGTGCAGGTCACCATGCACCTTTGTTCTCTTTTAACTCACAGACCGCAAGGAGCCAATTGGCTATTTTCAACAAACATGAGTTGGTTCAAGGGCTGTGGTTCTCAACCCCAGTCATACATTAAAATTACTGGAGGAGCTTTAAAAACATTGATGGGCTCTAATTAATCTGTGGTGGGATCCAGGCATTCTGATGGGTTTTTTGCTTGTTTTTGCTTTCTTAGGGCCACACCCACGGCATGAGGAGGTCCCCAGGCTAGGGGTCAAATTGGAGCTACAGCCTCTGGCCTGCGCCACAGCCACAGCAACCCCAGATCTGAGCCTCGTCTGCGACCTAAACCATTGCTCACAGCAACGCCCAATCCTTAACCACTGAGTGAGGCCAGGGATTCTCATGGATACTAGTCCAGTTAGTTGCCACTGAGCCATGATAGGAAAGCCCCCTGATGTAAAATCCCCAGAGTCCCACCGTGTACTCCCATGATTCTAATAGTGCGGCCAGGGTTGAGAGCTTATTTAAAAAGACTGATTGCTGAGCTCCACTTTGAAAGTCTGATTCATAAATTAGGGTTTAGGGGCTGCTGAGGATTTGAGTTTCTACCAAGTTCCCAGGTGCTGCTGGTCTGGGACCTCACTTTGAGAACCACTGTGGGTACTAAGTGGAGGCTACCCTGGTGACCCCATTTAAGGATCATTAGGTCAATTTATAGAGAAACAGCAATTATACAAGAGTCATGGGAGTTCCCATTGTGGAACTCAACTAGTATCCGTGAGGATGCGGGTTAAGTTCCTGGCCTCACTCAGTGGGTTAAGGATGCAGCGTTGCCACAAGCCACGCCCATAGGTCACAGATGCGGCATGGCATTGCTGTGGTATAGGCCGGCGGCTGAGTCTCCAATTTGACCCCTAGCCTGGAAACTTCCATTTAAAAAAAAAAAAAAAAAAAGGTCGTGGGTCCAGGTAACCTTTACTCTGTCTTCATATGGAGAGACTATGCAAAACGGAAGGAAAGAAGACCCAGTAAAGATAAGTTATTGGTTTAAAAAACAGGTGTAGGATTCCCGCTGTGGCTTAGCAGAAACAAATCTGACTAGTATCCTAGAGGATTCTGCTTCGATCCCTGGCCTTGCTCAGTGGGTCAGGGATCCTGCGTTGCCATGAGTTGTGGTGTAGATTGTAGACGTGGCTCGGATTCCATGTGGCTGTGGCGCAGGCTGGCACCTACAGCTCCAATATGACCCTTAGCCTGGGAATCTCCATATGCCTCAGGTGTGGCCCTAAAAAGCAAAATAAATAAATAAATAAACAGGTGCATAAGGAAATCTTGATCAGAGCCATTATGAACTTCTCTCGAAAGCTACACTATCAGGCCCCTCTACACACCTCTCACTCTCATCAGCAGCTTTCTCAGCTTCCTCCAGCTTTTGCAGGGCAGTGGCCAGGCGCTCTTGAGCGCGGTCCAGCTCCTCTTCAACCAGCTGGATCCTACGGTTCAAGGAGGCCACCTCAGCCTCAGCCTGTGTTTAAATGAAAGAATGGGAAAAGGAAGCAGAGGCATGGTGAAAAGAAGTTGAATGACGACACTAAGATTGGGGTTAACTACCACCAGGAGGAAGTCAGGGTCTTGAACAGTAGATCTGTCTTAATTCAGATGCACGTAAGATCTAGCAGACATGACTATATACTCTGTATTATTATATGTATTTTCCTCCCTTTCCCATCAATGAACTCCCATATGTACCACAGGAAGAGTGTTTTAAAACTCAGTTCCTTGCCCAGCCCAGTGTCAGTTAGTACCACCCCCTTTCTGGACTCAGTTCAAATTCCTGTACATGCAAGTAGCAGAAAAGGTAGCCAGTGAAGGGAGGGGTCCTTCTGCCTGAGCTCTGGTTTAGAGGTGTGTCCCACTCTGCAACAGCTTTCTTATGTGTCCCATAAAATGGAAAAATAAGAGTTAACGAATCCGACTAGGAACCATGAGGTTGTGGGTTCAGTCCCTGGCCTTGCTCAGTGGGCTAAAGGATCCGGCGTTGCCGTGAGTTGTGGTGTAGGCCAGCGGCTACAGCTCCGATTAGACCCCTAGCCTGGGAACCTCCATATGCCTCAGGAGTGGCCCTAGAAAAGGAAAAAAGACAAAAAAAAAAAAAAAAAGGGAAAAATAGAAAAGCAAGCAATCTGGGATTACCTATTTGCTGATTTGCTCAAGTTGTTAGCCCTCTGATCACCTTATCCTAACACACCAGGAGGATGACTAGCCAAGAGAATAATGTTTTCCAGAACAACCTTCCAGACCAGAAAGGAGAAGGATGGAACATTGGATAGCTCCCTCCCATTCCTTCATCTTGCCCCCCACCTCCCACCTTTTTAAACTTGACAAGAAGTTGCTTCTGGGTTTAGGCGCTGCTGAAATGATTTGATGATACTGCCCAAAAAACTGGGGGCAGAGTTCCCGCTGTGGTTCAGGAGGTTAAGAATCCAAATGCAGCAGAGGTGTGGATTCAATCCCTAACGCAGTACAGTGGATGAAAGGATCTGGCGTTGCCGCAACTGTGGCTCGGATTCCTGGCCCAAGAACTTCCATATGCCTCGGGTGCAGCCATTGAAAAAAAAACAACTGGGGACAGAAGAGAATGTTTCCTCCATGCCCACTATCATTCTTCTAAATTTCTGAATTGTGACTCTTTTCTATTCCTCTAGTCGTCCCCTTAGCCTCATCCTCCAATCCAGCTGAGGACAATGCTCTCCCTGGCCTCCACTCCACAATAAAGCACAGGCTGGCATCCAAGGAATTCCATGCCTCCTTCTTGGCAATGGAGTAAGAAAGGAAGAAAGGAGGCAGCTGCATGTGCATGACATCTACTGTAGAAAAGCCTCCCTCCTATGACTGCCTGTCCCCTCCCCATACCTTTACTGGTGGCCACAACTGTACAAGAATTTAATCTGCCCTGCACGCTACCCAGTTCAGATGCTTATCCAAGTGCTTGGTAAACATGATCTCTCTTCTACAGCCCAGATTGTGCCTGAATTCTATTACCCTGATTTCCTCCTGGCAGTCAGGGGTGGGGGTAGCTATAGAAACAATCTGGGCCACCAGCCCCTAAGAGAAGGGATACAGCCCAAAAGTCTCCAAAGACAAACATGGGAGATTGAAGGGATTGCAGGTGCTGGGGCTATGTAACCACTGCCTTACAGGAAAATCCGGATGTCTGCATATGCTGAAATTACTAAGAGACGATTTGTATCTCCACTTAAAATATCATGGGCGGGGACAAGGATTCTCTGGTCCTGTCTCAGAAAAAGATGTACCCTATAGGAGAACACATATTTCGCCTCACAAGCTCAAAAAGGCCAAGATTATGAGCAGTCTGGCTATCAGGCAAGAACTATAAAACACTGCCAGTACAAGGATTTACCCCACCCCTCTTCAGAAGCCTAGAACCAAAAAAAAAAAAGAATGGGCCCAGATTTGAAGGGAGCTCAAGAAATCTAAGACCCCACCCAGCTCACCAGTAGTTACCCAAATGAAGTAGAAGATAACAGGCTATGGGGGCGGGGGTGTACAGTTTCCATGACAACAAGCTGGCTCGGGCAGTTTCTCCCACAAATCAGCATTTACAATAGAATTCTTCGCAAGGCTGAAAAGGGAGGAGGAGAAAACACATCTTGGTGCCCTAACTAGAGCATGCATATATTGAACGAGCCTCATCAAAAACAGAATCCAGGATGGGAGTACCAGCAAAAGCCTCAGGAGACCCTGTGGGGAGGGTGGGGAACAGGGGAGGGCAGTCACTGTTCCCTTTTTTCTCCTCCCACAGAGGATCAGTTCTCTTTACAATGAAACAAAAAGCTTGCAGAATCAAGATGTGTTAAATGTTTCAAGGAACAAGGGAAGACACCTATTGACTTCTTCCAGCCAGAACCTCTCTGTGCAATGCCTATCCCCTTCAGGTCAATCACGCTGTACCCAGAGACTGAGTGGGACCAACTTCTGCAAATGAGAATGGGAGACACGGCCCTGGGAAACATTAACTTTACGCTATTCTATCATCCCAGGTTTGGCATGCCTTAGATGTGGTTTTGATCTTTCAGCCTGCCCACCTCTGTCCAGCTTGGAGGTACACTGAGGTCCTTCCTTCAGGCAATAATAGGATTTCTCTGCTGCCCAAGAAGCAAAGATCCCAGGGTGAGTGAGGGGAACACAGCAGGAGCTCAGGTCACTTCAGAAGATGGCTGACAATAGCTTCAGCTATGAAACGATTTTCTACCATCTTCCACGCTGAAGGGACTCCCTGAGCACACCATACCCATCAAGGCAAGAAAACCAACAGGGCACTGTTGCTGAAAGGTACATCAGGGCCAAGGACAGAAGGGGATTAGCCTAGATCTGGCATTCTGCCACTCTGGGGTTTCTCTTTTTAGACAAAGGCCACAGATGAAATTCAAAGGAAAAGAGTAATGGAAAAGTTAGGCTTAAGCCTTATGAGTAAAGGACTGCTCTGGTTTATTGTGTTCACAAATGTATCTAGACAGATACTGTGTCCTTGGGCACTTTAAATTTCGTCCAGGAGGAGGCAAGTTGGAAGGGAGCAGAGCTATCTGTCCCAGAGTAAACAAAGGTGGAGTCTGAGCGGAGGCACTCAGAGCAAAGGGCTATTTGCCTCTCCCCTATGAATAGGTGCTCCAGTATGAAGGCAAGAGAAAGGAAATCAGCAGGAAAACAAATCTAAACCAAAGACAGGTGATAAAGCCAGTTGCTTATTCCACCAGACCCCACGGATAGGAGAGCCACACAATAGTCAGACATTCTAACCACCACCACCACCACCACCACCCACCCCTGCAGACCAGGAATCTGTGAATAAGGCCACAATCGAAACTGCTGTTCACAAAGCCCACTCCCTCCCTCCATAGTATTCTTAAATCTTTTAGACCAGAAAAAGAAATACCAAGGGAAGTTACAAGACAGGTATTAAAAAACAGAGAAGGTGAACCCTACACTTTAAAACAAAGTGGTAAATTTTATGGAATGTGTATTTTTACTACCCCCACCCCCACTCGAGATAAGGCAAGCTACTGCATTAAACATGTTGCAGTTTTCTTCAGTTTAACAAAAAAGACAACAGGGAGATTCAAAATTGAAAGTGGATTTTACAAGGTGCTACATTATAAAAGGTCAATCTCCAGGCCAAAAGCAGGAAAGAGTTGGATTCCAGAACAACTTGGTCTCTGCTTTGGACTCACCCAGCTTCCCCAAAAGGGCCGGATGTTCACACAAAGCAATGAGAAAAGCAATTAAGTGACAATTCCACTAAGAGCATGTGATAGCATCAGGGAGTGCTGAGCTTCCAGCTCCAGGAAGGAGGAGCCAGTAAAACCCACATTCCAGAATGCCCTAAGAGGATAACAGGTAGTTCAAGCAACCCCCTCCCTTCCCACAGGTGTCCCCTCAGGAGGAATTCAAAGTTCACTAGAGCAGAAAGTCAAAAGATTAGGCTCCCTCAAGCTGGGGGAGAAGATACTAACTGGTTTCATAAATATTTAACTACCACCCTACTTCCCCATCTGAGGACTTCCTCACTAGACCTCACTAAGCTCGATAAACAAATGTGGCAGGTTCTGAGTAAGGGAGAAGAAGCTTAAGAAACATCTGAGGCTGCTCACTTGGCTAGAATCACCAAGGGCGGGGGGGGGAGCTAAATTTTCCTGCAAAGAAAATGACCAAATCCTAGACAGAGTGGCTGAGAACATCCTAGCTGGAAAATCAAATCCTGAGGGCTTCGGGAGGGGAGGGGGCATCATCTACTCTAGAACTAGTCCTAAGATGTGATGCTTAAGTGTTGACCCTAAGACTCTGGAGCTCAAAACATGGCTAGTTCCTTCAGGCCATTCCGTCTTCCCTTTTACCAGGATCTGGTCTTTAGAACAAAGGAGATGAGAAAGTGTCAGCTGTCATAAAGAGTCACCCAGCCAGTTCATCTTCACTTGAGTTGATAATCAGAAGCTGCGGACAAAACTGGGAGGAAAAATCCACTGACAAATGGGTGACTGAGGAAGACAAGATCCCAGCATTTCCAAGCCCAGTTATATGAAGCAATGAATATTCTAACAATCTTAAGTATTAACCTGGAAGGCAGCTGCCTCCCCTCTTTCCCCCTAAAGCATTAATTCTCAGCCACTCCCCAGAGAAGCAGCCAAAAAGACAACTTACCAAGGGGAAGAACCAGGAATACCAATACACCACAAGAGGTCTTTCATTAGGTCTTCAAATTTTAGCAACTGTTACTTTCCTCTCCAGCCTCAAGATCCTCCAAAACCAAAGCCTCAAGATATCAGCTCCACCTACTAGACTGCACCCTAGACCCTGAAAAGCTCATGGCCTACTAAAACAAATCGCCCTTCTAAACAGAAAGTGGTTTCAAGAATCACCCCTCGGCTCATTTAACATTTTATGTTCCATCTTTCAGTAGAACAAATATTTACTGAACTTAAACAAAACAAAACACTGTAGCGGATAATTGGGAAAGGAGCAGAGTAACATCACTAGAGACCCCTGGGAACTCATTATTTGGAACTCGGTATCTTGACTCCATCAACCACGCGAACTAGAAACCTTGACAGAAATTGGCACCCCATCAGATTCTCTGCAACATACACTCGCTTATCAGCTCTCCTTGGACGAAGTGTTCTTAACCTGGTCAGCTAGCACTCTTCACACTTCAGCAATAAACGCCTGAATCTGGCAGAAGTTCCTGCCTTCCAGGTCATCGTGGAAGCTAGGCAAGTTTTTGTTGATACCTACATTTGCACTAACAGAAGGAGTGAAGTACCATCTCCTCCCCTCCCTCTTCACGTCGACAGAGAGAATGGGTTCAGCAGTTGCAAGGGCTCCCCGTAAGAGGAAAGGGCCCCAGGCCGGAGGATGGGAGGCGGTGCTGTGGCCTCAACCTCCTCCAGGGAGGGCACCGCGCTTCCTCTCGGCCGACTGCTGCCTCATTTCCTGAGCAGGAGGAGGGAGCGGAAAAGCTACCAGCAGGCTAGGCTGGGGGCTTTCCGGTGGGTCCCACCCTCAACCCCCACCCTTTCACCTTAAGTTCGGCTCTGCCCCTCCCAGACTGGAGAGGCAGCCACCTACTCTCACCCTTGAGGCCGGAAACCCCAACGAGAGCAAAATCCCCCCCGCCCTCGACGGGGAAGTGGGGGAGGGAGAGGCCGCTTGAGCCCCTCCCCCGGCCGCGCCCGGCTCGGAGCGACTGAATGAATGAGCTGGGAGAAAGGAGGAAAACCACTCCTCAGGCCCGCGAGGCTCAATTCCTTCAAAGGTCACGCCTGTTCGCTCGAGCACCCCGTTCCCCCCTCACCCGCTAGATGTCCAAATGAAGCTGAGCCCCACCCAACCTCCGGGCTCCAACTTCATCGCCAAGTATGCTGGCCCTCTAAGGACCGTGCTCTTTCGCAAATATGGGACCTAGTTCGGGGTCCCATCTGCTCCAGCGCCTGCCATTCCCTCACTCGCCTCGCCCTCTCCGTACCTGTTCCCGGGCCCGCCTTTCCCCCTCCACTTCCCGCTGGAGGCGCTCGGCCCTCTCCTCTGCATCATCGGCCTGCTGCTGCAGAACCTGGATCTTGCGCTTCACCGCCTCGATGGTGGTGATTCCAGCCATGGTGCCCACCCAGCTCCTGCTCGCAATCGGGTTCCTGCCTCCTCCGCTCGGCGCTGCAGCCGCTTCTCACCCCTACTTCCGCCTGCTCCGCCCTGAAATACCGGAACTCGCCCACCCGCCCGGACGTGACGCCACCACCGCCGCGCCCTCCCACCGCCAGGCAGGCGGGAAGGTTGTCCACTGGAGGGAGACCAGCCGCGGGGAGCGAAGGGCGGGACCGCTCAGTCGCCCGGGGCGACCGCTCCCAGCATTTTCCTCCAGCAGGCAAAGGGGGGCGGGGTTGGAAAGAGGGAGGGCTACCATGGTAACCGGAAGGCGCGTGGTGATTAAACCTCTCCAGCCGCGGGGCTGGCTGTCCACAATGGTTGGCCTGTGAGGCCCCTTACACACTCGCAGTTGACCCCTCACTTCCCCAGAGCTGATCGGCTACTACTTACCCAGCTGATCCACCACCATTACCCGCTAGGGCACCCTGTGTACCTCTCCACAATATACCCCATAAAGGCTTCCAAACAGGTACTAAGAAAAAACCTGGTCTTTCTGTGCCTCATCTTCAAAAGAGCCCAGATATCCAGTCTCCTTTCAAAGGCTGCTCAGGTAGGTTCTTTCCCATCTCCTAAAAGTCGATGAAGGGGATTAATGGGGGATGAAGAGATGGGCAGGTTAACAACGCTATCTATTTGGCATCAGGTTTTTTTTGTTTGTTTGTTTTTTGTTTTTGTCTTTTTGCCTTTTCTAGGGCCGGTCTCACAGCATATGGAGGTTCCGAGGCTGGGGGTCGAAGCATATGGAGGTTCCGAGACTGGGGGTCGAATCGGAGCTGTAGCCGCCGGCCTACACCAGAGCCACAGCAACGCGGGATCCGAGCCGCGTCTGCAACCTACACCACAGCTCTCGGCAACGCCGGATCCTTAACCCACTGAGCAAGGTCAGGGACTGAACCCTCAACCGGATCCTTAACCCACTGAGCAAGGTCAGGGACTGAACCCACAACCTCATGGTTCCTAGTCGGATTCGTTAACCACTGCGCCACAATGGGAACTCCATCTATTTGGCATCAGTTTTGAACGTAAGTGTTCTATTTAAAATACAGGTGTTAAGTTTTCCTCATGGCTCCTAGTCGGATCCTTAATCCGACTAGTATCCGTGAGGATGCGAGTTCTATCCCTGGCCTCGCTCAGTGGGTTAAATGATCTGCCTTGCCATCACAGACACGGCAGGGACTGGGTGCTGTTGCGCCTCTGGCGAAGGCTGGCAGCTGTAGCTCTGATTGGACCCCTATCCTGGGAACTTCCATATGCCACAGGTGCAGCCCTGAAAAGCAAAAGTGAAAGCATAAAGTACTGGTCTTTTTCCCTGTTACTTTTGAGAGTCAGTAGACACCAGTGATTTACCAACCGGCCAGATTCTCCAGACCTTGAATGATTCAGGACCTGGTAATTAATCATCACTTACAATTCCTTTTGTAGGTGGAGAAAGTATTTTATGCCCCATTTTATTAGGAAAGTATCCTCTGTTAGGGACTACTGTTATCAGATCCTTTGTGCAACAGCAAGATGTGACTACCTGAAAAACTATAGTCCTGTGGAACCCAACCTCCGTTCTGTGTTAAAACTTTCACCAATTTCACTGCCACTTCTGCTTCCAGGTCCTCCAAGGCATCATTTATGAATTAGAAACTGCTTCTGTAGGGTTTTTAGAAGCACAGAAGTAAAGAGACTTTAGAATTTTTTTCTTCCCACTTGTTTCTTTGTATTCCTCCCACCTTCTCAGTAAGTAATAGTAATAAATCTCTCCTGTGGTGCAGCTCTCTTTTCCTCTAAAGAATTAGAGTGTAGAACAGGATCTAAAATTAAGAATCCTGGAGTTCCCGTTGTGGTGCAGTGGAAATGAATCCGACTGGTATCCATGAGGACGCAGGTTTGATCCCTGGCCTCATGCAGTGGGTTGAGGAGCGGGTGTTGCGGTGACCTGTAGTGTAGGTCACAGATGTGGCTCAGATCCCATGTTGCTGCGGCTGTGTTATAGGTCAGCAACTGTAGCTCCAATTCAGCCCCCAGCCTGGGAACTTCTTATGCCATGGACGCGGCCCTAAAAAGCAAAAATAGATAAATAACTAAATAAATAAAATGAAGAATCCTAACCCTCAAAGGACTGATAGGCAAGGCAGGTGCTGCCTGGTTCTGAAGTTACTCCCACCAGCGGCTCTATCTTCCTAGCTCCATTTAGAAATACTGAACATTGAGGCTATCCAGAGGAAACAGAAACAACTCAGACAATAAGTAATTTGCTTGACAGAGTAACCTGTACATTTTGATTTCCTCTCCCAGGAATTGGAAAGAAAGAGCAGTGTTTAAAGCCTCAGTAAACTCTGCCCTGATGGCCTAAGAATTTTTTGAAAACTCTCTTTGGAAAAATCTGATGAGGACTGTGGAAACAAAAATGAAACTTGGTCATTCTCCTTACTGATCAGCAGCGGCCACTATTCCATCCCACTCACCCACCCTTTGCCCTAGTGAAAAAGCAGAAGACCTCATTTTAGACAAACCAAAGGAGTGTTGAGAGCACCACTGCATTCCTGAGGCTGGTAGATTTGAACAGATAATCTTCTCTTGATCCAGGGAAACAGGTGGATTGACTCCTAATGGCCTTTAAAAGCATGATGGATGGGCAGCAAGGGGCCCAGGGCTATTGTTTTCCTAGTGACCAACAATACATCAACAGGTGTATCTGTCCATCCTGTCCCTCTTCTCCCCATCCCTTCCACCTCTTGTCCTTAAAAAAGGGCGTTGGAGTTCCCGTCATGGCTCAGCGGTAACGAACCTGACTGGTATCTGTGAGGACACAGGTTAGATCCATGGCCTTGCTCACTGGGTTAAAAAGGATCCTGTGTTGCCAGAAGCTGTGGTGTCAGTTGCAGACCACGGCTCAGACCCTGCATTGCTGTGGCTGTGGCATAGGCCAGCAGCTACAGCTCCCATTTGATCTCTAGCCTAGGAACTTGCATATGCTGTGAGGGGGTGGGGGGCTAAAAATAAATAAAGACAAAAAAGTAAAAATTAAAAAATAAAACTAAAAAAGGGTGTTATGACTCTTATGTCCTCACTGCTGAACTGCTCTTTCCCCTTGTTTTACCTTCAACACCTTCTGATTTCATCTCAGATTAAAAGTATCTTAGACATAGTTGCACAACAGTGTGAATGTGCTTACTGCCACTGCCCTGTACAGTTAAACATGGTTAAAATGGCAAATTTTGTGCTATGTATATTTTTCCACAATTAAAAAACAAACAAAAAGAACTTAGATGAACTCAGGGAGGAAAGAAGTGAAGTTTGGACTGACCTTGCCACACCCTTGCCCTTTCTTTGTTCAAGGATTCCTAGTTAATCCTACACTTTCCAAAAAGACTTCTCAGATAACCAGAACTCCCCGGGTAAACAAGCAGTTATTGACTCCCTCCTCCTTTTGTCCTCTTACATCTACATCAAAGTAAGATGCTCTGTTTACTTGTTTATTCATCTCAAGGGCAGAAGCTGAGCAGTGAACTCCCTTCTTATCGGGCAGAGCATCTTCCCCTCAAAGAGGCATATATTAGGTTGCTAAGACCCTGATCCTGCTCTCTAATTTAAAGCTGTTGCCTCCCTATATAGCACTTTCCCCAGGTCTATAAACCCCTCACTTTCCTTCTTTGACCCTTTGAGGTTGGAGTCAGCAAACATTTTCCGTAAAAGGCCAGTTAGTAAATATTTCTGTTTTTGTGGCCCATAGGGTTTGGCTACCACTCCCTTGTAGAGAGAAAGCCAGTAGACAATATGTAAATGAATGGGGAAGGCAATGTTCCAATACAATTTTGTACAAAATTGTTGGTGGGAGTTCCCATCGTGGAGCAGTGGTTAACGAATCCCACTGGGAACCGTGAGGTTTCAGGTTCGATCCCTGGCCTTGCTCAGTGGGTGAAGGATCTGGCGTTGCCGTGAGCTGTGGTGTAGGTTGCAGACATGGCTCGGATCCCAAATTGCTGTGGCTGTGGCGTAGGCCAGTGGCTACAGCTCCGATTTGACCCCTAGCTTGGGAACCTCCATATGCCGTGGGACTGGCCCTAGAAAAGGCAAAAAGACAAAAACGAACAACAACAACAACAACAAAAAAAAAAAACAGGCTGTGGTAGGATTTACCCCACAGGTGGTAGTTTGCTGACCCCACCTTTGAGAAAAGGAAACTTTCTTCCTGTTTCCATCTTAACCTGGACTGGAGTTCCCTTGTGGTTCAAGGGGTTAAGGATCTGGTGTTGTTACTGCTGTGGCTCAGGTTTGATCCCTGCCCAGGAACTTCCGTATGCCATGGTCTTGGCTGAAAAGAGAGAGAAAGAGAGAAGTTTCTTTCAAATGACTATGCTGAGTAGACTCTATCTATGTTGGGACTAACATGTATGTAGGTGTGCATAAGGACAGACAGAATTCATCCCCAGCAAATTCCTTTACCAGTGATACTGCTGTATTGTCTAGAACCTCTGTGTCACTCTCCCCAAAGGCCTCGAGTTAGACTTGTTTGTTCTTTTCATGGCTCCTGGAAACACCTCCTCAAGCTCACATACTAGATATTTCAGCCTAAAAACTTTCCCAGAGAGCTGTTACTCAACATTTCACAACATTGTTATTAACCTGGCATTGTGCCAGTTTGTGAAAACTTACCCCCATGCTCATTTATTAGCCCCAGAGAGCCTGGAGCTCCTCTTGTGGCTGGGCAGGTTAAAAACCCAGCTAGTAACTATGAGGATGTAGGTTCAATCCCTGGCCTCTCACTTAGTGGGTTAAAGGATTGGGCGTTGCCAAGAGCTGCAGTGTAGACTGCTGATGCACCTTGGATCCTGCATTGCTGGTGGCTGTGGTGTAGGCCGGCAGCTGGAACTCCGATTCAACCCCTAGCCTGGAAACTTCTACATGCCTCTGATGTGGCCCTAAAAAAAGACAATAAAATAAAATAAAATAAAATAACCAGAAAGCTCTATCCATTCATACCTAGAACTCAGGTGAGGCAGCTCCAGCAGACCATCAAGCGCTTGCCTGAAGTCCTAGGAGTAACCAGTGTTGTTTGCAGTTTTTCCAAGAAGGGAGAATTAATAGTTTACAGTGGCCTAATCCTTTGGAAACTAGGAACATGTATAGTGTATACCATGTGCTTTGTGTCTCTGACCTCTGGCATGAGGTATTCAACAACCCACACCCACTTCCCCAGGCCATTAAAAGTGGCAGAAAGCCAAAGAGGAGATCAGAAACCTAATAGCAAAGAGGCTGAATGTGAGGATCCAAAAACATCTCTCTAGCTGTTGTTCAAAACCAAATGTGATTTTATAAAAACACATGCTCCTATTTTCCTATTACCTCAATACTGAGAATTGACTGTATTGCCATCAATACTGGGACATTCTTTTATTGCTGTTAAGATTCCTATGTTACTTTTCTTCCAAAAGTCTTTTCTGTGTAGTCTCTAATTTATCTTTGTGGTAAACGTCAAGGTTGAAGATGAAGGAAAGTAGGTGGTTATACGATAACATGAAGTGGAAAAGAAAATTTATTTTATTTCCAAATGGGAAAATTCAGACCTAGAGAAGCTGAGTGATTTAGCCAAGGTAACAGATTAAGATACGGTGGTGACAACTTTACACCCTAAGAGTCCTTATTTCTATTATGGTCTATCATTCTAGGATTCTCTCTGCTGCTCTATAGGCAATGCTTTTTTTTTTTTTTTTTTTAGGGCTGCACCCATGGTACATGGAGGTTCCCAAGCTAGGGGTCTAATTGGAGCTATAGCTGCCGGCCTATGCAACAGTCACAGCAATGCAGGATCTGAGCCTTGTCTGCGACCTATACCACAGCTCATGGCAACACTGGATCCTTAACCCACTGAGTGAGGCCAGGGATCGAACCCAAAACCTCACGGTTTCTAGTCAGATTCGTTTCCACTATGCCACGACAGGAACTCCCTCTATAGGCAATGCTTTCTATGGCATGCTGTGGTGTAAGGGCAGATGCTCACACTGGCCAAGATAAATAAACCCATATAGGGCCAGGGTCATTGTGACCTCCTTTGTCCAATTGTGAAATCTGAGCTGGCTTTGCTGGGCACTTGAGAGATGAGAGTTCCCCTATTAATACACATATCTACGTGCCAATCCTTGGACACAAAAGCTAAGAATGTGGCATGGGGGAGGAGATGGGATAAGTGATAGCAGTCTGGACTTGGAGTCCCCTCCCTTTGTCCAGTTCTTGGGAAAGATAATTAAATTCCCAGATCAGGGGTAAGAAACATGAGATATTTACACATCTTGAAGAAAGGACGTATATACCATTACAAGGGTATGCCAGCATGTATATACCATTGCAAGGGTATGCCAGCATATGCAAAATTGTATGTGGGTATCTATGTTGTGTGAATCCACAAGTGTGTATATGTCCAAGTGTATTTAGAATTTAGTCATTAAAACGAAGATCTATGTGTGTAGATTAAACCCACCTCCCTGTTTCTTTCATACTCACATCAGCTGCTTTCTTCTCTGCCAGCTCCAGCTTCTCCTGGGCATCCTTCAGAGCTTCAGAATATTTGTCCAGCTCATCCTCTGTCCCTTTTAGTTTCTTCTGCATGGCTGCCAGCTCATCTTCCAGCTATAAAAGCCCCAAGAGTCACACACAAGACACACATACACAGCACTGTAGACTCAGACTCTGGGCTCTTGAGGTCTGACAGATTCCTGAGCTTAGCCTCTATGTCACCATTCTCAGAGAGATACTTTCTCCCTAGTCAGTTTCAGCCAGCTTCCCCAGGGGTTCTGCTATGGCCTTGGCCTGTGACCTTGTGATCTCTGACCCTAAGATGACCAAGCCATGCTAGATTTTCATTAAGACTTTGGGAGGATAAATATCTTAGGGTATGGGTGTCTGTGCCTCCACTTGGGGGTAAAGGGATGCTGTGTGCCAAGTTCCCACCTTTTCCTCTAGAAATCAGGGATTCTTCCAAAATGTGATCCAATCCCACTTACATCCAGCAGGCACACTGTGGCTCAGAAGGACCATTGACTTTCCCAAGGTCACAGGGGCAGTCTGAGGCAGGTACCCTAGATGTCCTCTGTCTACCCAGTGAGACTGGAGAGGAAGAGGAGTCCCTCCCACCCAAAGGATGAGCTGGCACCAGAGGTCACTGCCTTTCCCGTGAAAACTCTTTCCCATCACACAGTCTTGTTCACCAGCAGGTGAGAGAGACCAAAGCCACGGCTTACCTGTTTACTTCTCTCTTCTGCCTGCTTTTGCTCAGCTTCGGCTTGCTCTGCCCGATCCAGAGCATTCTCCTTGTCCAACTTCAGCATCTGCATCTTTTTCTTGATGGCCTCCATCTTGAGCAGCGGCCGTGGGTGAGCTCACCTGCGAACACTGGAGAACTGGAGACAGGGCAAGGAAGGATGGGCTGCTGGCTGAGGGACTAGTTCCCCAGACTTGAGCCTTTATCTCTGCCCATGGCTCCACCTCCTTTTCCTAATATGGTCTTCCCAGCTCCCTCCACCCTATCATTGTTCTCCTAGGGGAACACAGGGTGAGACACTTTGATGGACTGACATCACTAGCAAAGAAAAATGGGGGAACAGCTGAGGCTGATTTTAGACAATGGAAAGTGGGGGAAGGGACAGGGTTCTCCCTGACTCTGAAACTTTCCACTCACTCTGGGCAACTCCATGGGTATTTTAAAAGAGCAGAGAGAAGGGAGGGGTGGAACATTAAAATAGAGACGGGTACTTTGGCAATTCTAGAATGGTAGTTTTCACCCCAGGGGTCTCAGTCGCTCCTCATCGTTCCCCTTACTCCCAGACTGTGTTGGATGCTAATCACATTCCACTGGTTGAGTGGTGCGTTGTGATTCCTGGTATGCAGGGAGCTGAAACCACAGTGAAGAGGGGAGGTCACTCCTGATCCTTGACAATTCCCCCAGATCCCCAGATCAAATGACTGAACTATTCTGAGAGTCTCTAGTTGGCAGGAAGACATCATCCCTCCCCCTTAAGAGCCACAGGGGTGGAGTAAGGGGATAGGGGTGAGCTCTGGAAGGCCATCCCGGAGCTTCAAGCAGGTGGGGCGGGGGAGAGAAGAGTAAGGGATGGTCCGAGTAATCCAGATAGGATCATGTCCTCATTTCCTCATAGAGATCTTTAAATAGAACGTTTATACCCACAAGTCTGTGTTGTTCTCTACTCTTCTCCTCCCCCTCTGCTCCTTTCTTAACTCCCCCCCACTCATCAGCATCATCGTCATCATTACCAGCTCTCTTCTCCCTGGCTTGGTTCCAGGCCATGTTCATTCTTCCACTTGGAGCCTTGTTACGGACAGGTGGCAACTGATCCCAGACGCTGGCAGCAGCATACAATCTGAGAAGATGCCTCCCTGTTCTTGTCACTGTTCAAGGTGACAAGAGCAATCAGGGAAGAACATAAATGGCTCTAATTAGTCATTACATCAAGAATAGATGGGTAGTATTTTTTTTTTTTTCTTTTTAGGGCCTCACCTGCAGCATATGGAAGTTCCCAGGCTAGGGGTCAAATCAGAGCTGCAGCTGCCAGCCTACACCACAGCCACAGCAATGCAGGATCCAAGCCGAGTCTGCAACCAGCACCACAGCGCACAGTGACACACTGAGCGAGTCTAGGGATCCAACCCGCATCCTCATGGATACTAGTTGGGTTCATTACTGCTGAGCCACAGTGGGAACTCCTAGATGGGTAGTATTAATACTAGGACCCAACAATGGGGTGAGTGAAATACCCACCAGCACGGAGGGCAGAGCTGGAATCCACTCAGGAGAGCTTCCAGTCACTGGAGGTAGATATGGAGATAGACAAACAGCTGACTCTTGAAGGAAAGCAGAAAAGCCAAAGACCCCTACTATGGGAAGGGGAACAAGAGAGTCCCAGGGGCAGGAGGCAGCGGATAGTAAAGTGGTGGTGGTGGGGGTTGAATAAGGAGGAGAAAAATACAAGGACAGGAGAAAATCAGAGCCATATCCCTTCTAGTACAAGGGAAAGATAGAGGAAGATGTGACACTCAAAAAACTCCAGCTCTCTCCTGCTCCCACAGTGGCCTTCCAGTTTCAGACTGCAATCCACATAGGTTGAAGCCACTGATCTTCCAAAAGTGTTCTGGAGAGAAAAGGTTCCTTAAAGAAGACAGGAGCCTCAGAGCCTCAGAGGTTGAGGTAGGAAAGCGTATGATGCCGAATTGCCTACTGCTGTAAGAATATGTTTGACATTTAGTTGGTTCCTAATTAAACAACCCAATATCAAACATATCACACAGAAGCAGGCAGGAGAGCTTTGGGCGTCATCTGCCTTCCTCCCCACTGCAGAGAAAAGGACAGAGCAGGGACACCAGGCATCAAGCACGGCTAGATGGAAAGCCACCTACTTGGGGAAGGGCACGGATCCCTGCTCTTTGCCTCCCAAGACAGTCGGCTCTTACTCATCTGCTCTCCGTGCCATCCTTGTCTCGGCTCCTCTCCTACCAGCGCCTGGCCTTTGCTGGATCACGTTGGCCTAAACCAGGAAGAATCTCTGGCAGAACTCCACATCCGGCACCTATTCTTCCCAAGACTCCAGCACCGAGCTTCTCCCCCTGATGTCACGGCCCCAGTGCCCAGAGGATCAGAAGTGTCAGCAGCTCCTTGTCAACCTCGCCACCTGCTCTCCCCAACTTGGCTCCAGCTGCCCCAAGGCTTTCCGGGAGTGGGGGTGGGGGACTTGTACATCCTGCGTTACCTTTCCAATACCCCCACAAGGCTGCCAAAGGCCTTTTGGGGGACACCTTCCTGGAACGCTCTGCTCTTAAGTACTCCAGATAAGTAGCCATGAGTAATTTCCAGAAGGCTTGGTTCCTTCTTCCCACCATCATGTCCCTTCTCACCTTTTCCCCATGTCCTCCAGGCATCCTCCTTAAAGTCACCCTTGGATGTCCAGAAGAGAAGAGTGACTTTTCTCACTAGCAGCCTCCAGCCTGGGCTCCAGAGAAGACTTAGGGTCTCTCCCACCTTGCAGAATTGAAACTGAGACCTTAGGAGCTCAAGGTGAGGGAGGAAACCCCCTCTGCCAGGACACAGCCTGCAGTCCTCAGGACACTCAGCCTCTTCTGAGGTTTTTTACAACGTGAGCTCCTGGGCTGGCTTCTGTAAGGGTCTTCCCTCACAGGGATCCAGTCTGGTGCTTGTTTTTCTAGAAGATTTTTTCTTCTAAAGAGAATCAGCTCTGTCGAATGTCATGTGGCAGGCAGATGCTTCTCTCTACGGTGGCAGAAAGGAGCCTGAGTTATAGCTGCACTGGTGGGGCGAGGGGCTTGGGTGGAAGTGTAGGGGTGGGAGGAGGGTGCCCAGCTTTAGCCCCCAGGCCTGTTCCATGTGTCCTTGTTCCCATTAATCCGGACAACCCCCCCTCAACACACACACACACACACACACACACACACACACACACACACACACACATATGCCAACTCGACAGTGCCCTTGATCTAGATCGATAGCTTGTCCTAAGCCCCAGTCAATTCCTATTGTGTGGCTCTTGCCTTCCAGGGAAAGACTAGCAAATGGGCATACAAGCCCCAAGGTAGGCACCTGTCCTGTCGTCTTATGTCCTTGTTCCTTTATGGCTTTCGTTTTGTGTGTAATTTTTACTTTTTGACCTTCCTTTTTACCCTTAACCCCACCCCGCAAACCTCCGCAAGTTCTAGTTCCCTTCTCTGGGAAGGGAACTGACCAGAGACTAGAGGGAGAGAGGCTGGGAAAGGGACTGGCAGGAATTGAAAGGACTTTAGTGTTTGGGACACTAGGGCAACAGAGGCAGAGACTGGAAATACTGATGTCGGGGAGGCACAGCGCTCTTAGGAGACTGACAGGATGGCTGGTCTTGGTGGAAACCTCACATGGCCTCTGAGGAAAGCTTTCTAGCTCTCCTAGAAGTAACTTCTGTGCAGCCTTTTTGAACAAGGCTGACCATCTTGAGCCTGAGGAGGTGGGTAAGGCACCAGCCACAGAGGGAAAAGGGGCTGGATGGGTATGATGGGGTGAACTACTCAGTTGATGTGATGAGAGTGGACAGAGCAGGCAGAGAGGATCAAAGGAGATGGGCTCCGTGGGGGGCCGGCCTGCCAATACCGGAGCCAGCCAGGCACTGACAAGCCCTGGGGAGAGAGGCCAAGGTCAGGGATCAAAGCAGAGGGGGTGGGGCATTCTGTAGGTCCAAAAAAGGATTGGTGAGGGAGTGTGGTGGGAGGTGGGGGGCAGCCAGGTAATGGAGAAGAAATAAAAAAACTATCATAGGGCAGGAAAACATCATTATGGGTTATCATTCATTGGATGTTATATACCACTTCTCCATTAATTGCTTTATGTAATCCGCACGGTAATTCAATGAGGGAGGCATTATCTCCGTTTTACATAGTAAAAAACCCTGTGACCCAGAAAGTTAAAGTTACTTGCTTAAGGCCACGTAGGCAGTAAGAGAGAGCCAGGATTCAAACCCAGATCTGCCATGTGAAAGCCTGCTCTCCTGACACCAGGCTATGCTGCCACAGGTAAGCGGCAGGGGCAGCTGGGAGAGAGATACAAGGGATGATGAAAGACAGGAGGGAGATGGACCTGCAGGGAACAGAGTGTAAGGAACAGGCAGAAGGAATGGGAGACCCAATCATGTTTGTGGGTCAAATCCAGGACACACATGTGTGATGTTGTCTCCTACAAAATTCTTATTATACCTGTCATGATGTGTTCAATGCTTGTCTCCCCCACCAGCCTGTGAACTCCATGTCTTTTTTTTTTTTTTGGTCTTTTTGCTATTTCTTGGACTGCTCCCGCGGCATATGGAGGTTCCCAGGCTAGGGGTCCAATCGGAGCTGTAGCCGCCGGCCTACGCCAGAACCACAGCAATGTGGGATCCAAGCCGCATCTGCGACCTACACCACAGCTCACGGCAACGCCGGATCCTTAACCCACTGAGCAAGGCCAGGGATTGAACCCTCAACCTCATGGTTCCTAGTCGGATTCGTTAACCACTGTGCCACGACAGGAACTCCTCCATGTCTTGTTTGGTGCACAACTCAGGAGTAGTTATTGACTAAAGATAAGAGGGGAGTTCCCATCGTGGCGCAGTGGTTAACGAATCTGACTAGGAACCATGAGGTTGAGGGTTCAATCCCTGGCCTTGCTCAGTGGGTTAAGGATCCGGCGTTGCCGTGAGCTGTGGTGTAGGTCGCAGATGCGGCTCGGATCCCGCGTTGCTGTGGCTCTGGTGTAGGCCGGTGGCTACAGCTCCGATTGGACCCCTATCCTGGGAATCTCCATATGCCGTTGGAGCGGCCCAAGAAATAGCAAAAAGACAAAAAAAAAAAAAAGAAAAAAAAGAAAGAAAGAAAGATAAGAGGGCTTTGGAAGCAGGGCTGATGGGGGCTGGAAGATGAATGAATATATAGGACAGAAAGAGGGACAGGTCTGGAATGGAGAATGATATTTGAGCTGCATAAAGGGGCTGGCCAGGGGGTCAGTAGGGACACTGTGCAGGGCTTGGATCACAGGGAAATCTCCTAAGAAGGAAAAGGGAGGATACATATTGTGTGCCACACACTGGGCTTGCTCTCTATATACCTTATCTTATTTAATCTTCATAACAATCCTGTGGGATGGGTATTAGTATCCCCATTTAAAAAAATTTTTACGGCCACGCCCATGGCATATGGAAGTTTCCAGGTGACAGATCAAATCCAAGCCACAGCTACAGCCTACACTGCAGCTGCAGCAACACCAGATCCTTTAATCCACTGTGCTGGCTGAGGTCAAAACTGCACCTCCACAGGGACCTGAGCCGCAGCAGTTGGAGTCCTTTTTTCTTTTCTTTTTATGGCTGCACCTGTGGCATATGGAAGTTCCCAGGCTAGAGGTCGTATTGGAGCTGCAACTTCACCTTCGCCACAGCCACTGCAACATAAGATCCGAGTCACCACAGCCACTGCAACATAAGATCCGAGCCACATCTGTGACCTATGCTGCAGCTTGTGGCAACACTGGATCCTTAACCCACTGAGAGAGGCCAGAGATCAAACCCGAATGCTCACGGATACTATGTCAGGTTCTTAACCTGCTGAGCCACGACAGGAAACTCCGTATTTGATTCTTGACCCTCTGCAACACAGCAGCAACTCCATTATTATTCCCATTTTCAGGAGAAGTAACATACACATGGTGATGCAACAATTATGATGTGAAGCCAGACTTTGAACACACACTTGACTCCAAAGTGTGTGCTCTTCTCTTTATATCCTGCTGCCTTTCTTTGTCTCATCAGTGGGCTGTGTAGAGGGAGAGGAAGAAGACACTTGGACAGCTGAGATGAAAAATGCGTATTGAGGGAGTTCCCTGGTGGCTCAGCAGGTTAAGGATCTGGCATTGTCACTGCTGTGGCTTGGGTTCAGTCCTTGGTCTGGGGACTTCCACATGCCACAGGCGCAGCCAAAAAAAGGGGGGGGGAATGCATGTTGAAGGATAGAGACAGACTAGTGGGGCAGACTAATTTGCAGCAGGCACAGAACCACAGGGAACTGACTTTAGGAAATGATCACTATGGAAAGGATGAGTAACCAAGGAGAACATAGATGGCAAGGTGAGGGAACTGGGAAAAGTATGTATGACAGTAATACATCAGAGAGTGATGGTGTGTTCCTGCACCTGTTACTGGCTGCAAAATAGTAGTCTCTCTGGCTTGAGATATCATTTGTACTTAAAGATCTCAGTAAGAGTCTCTCTTAAAAAAAACCAAAACTCTCTGTGGCGTATAGGTGCATAAGAGTAATCAGCACTTTTCAAGAGTTCTCTTGTGGCTCAGTGGGTTAAGTCACTGGCACCATCACTGCATTGGCTCAGGTCGCTGCTATGGTACGGGTTCAATCCCTGATCCCAGAACTTCTGCATGTCACGAGTGCAGCCAACGAAGAAAAAAAATCAATACTTTTCAGCATTTTGAATGCATTTAGATTTAGCATGCGCTTTCTAGTCTCCCATAAATCCCACCATTCCTTATTCCCTCATATCTGTATTATCTGCCTGACACCTGAAGGTACTTGAGTTTAGAACCCAGTCATTTTGCAGAGGTGGGAATTCAAGCAGAAGTCAGAGACCTGGCGTTCCCATTGTGGCTCAGCGGAAAGAGATCTGACTAGTATCCACGAGGAGGCAGGTTCCACCCAGCATTGCCGTGAGCAGTGGTGTAGGTTGCAGATGTGGCTTGGATCTGGCATTGCTGTGGCTGTGGTGTAGGCTGGCGCTACAGCTCTGATTCGGCCCCTAGCCTGGGAACCTCCATAAGCCACAGGTGTGGTCCTTCAAAAAAAAAAAAAAAAAAAAGAAGAAGAAAGAAAAATCAATGACACTTGGGAGTTCCTTTTGTAAAGGCACAGGGGAAAAAAGAATACAACTAGTAATCATGAGCATGAGGGTTTAATCCCTGGCCTCCATCAGTGGTCAAGGATCTGGTGTCATGAGTTGTGCTGTAGGTCACAGATGCGGCTTGGATCCTGCATTGTGCTGGCTGTGGTGTAGGCCAGCAGCTGTAGCTCCGATTCGACCCCTAGCCTGGGAACTTCCACATGCTGTGTAGAAAAAGAAAAAAAAAAAAAAAAAAAGAGAGAGATAGAGACTTGTACACAGTTTCACAATAACTGGCAGTGTTGAAACCTAAAATCCAGGCCTCCTGACATCAAGTACCACAGTGCCTGTGGATTAATAGCCATGTTCAGAGCTATCTGTCCAAGTATGTAGAAATTACCAGTGGAAATGAGATCTGAGAGGTGGTAAGCAAAATCTAGGATGCTATATCAGGATTATGGCACCTGGGAGTTCCTCTTGTGGCTCAAGGGGTTAAGGACCCGACGTTGTCTCTGTGAGGATGTGAGTCTGATTCCTGGCCTCACTCATTGGGTTAAGGATCTGGCATTGCCCCAAGCTTCGGTGTAGATTGCAGAATGTGGCTCGGATCTGGCGTTGCTATGTCTGTGGTGTAGGCCTCAGGTGAAGTTCGGGAACTTCCATATGCCACAGGTGCAGCCGTGAAAAGAAAAAAAAAAAGATTATTTTTTCTTTCATGGCAGCTATGAATAAACACTTTTGAAACAGATCAAGATTTAAGGTTGAAAGAATGATCCAGTGGGCCAAGTTTGAACATTTAAAAATTAGATTTATTTGTTAAACAAATTAGAATTCTCTGCTCACACTGTCCATCTATTTCTCCACCTCCCCTCCTCCCACTTACATCAAAACTGCAAATCTCATTCTGACCACAAGGTGTCACTCTTGTCTTTACCATTGTTTTATAGATTATTTCCCAAAGAGCATTAGGGGATTGACATGGGCATGAAAGAGATGAGAATGGGGCGATATCTTAAATCCTGGACAGATAACTAGATCCAGGTGAGTTCTGGGAAGGATGTTCAAGGTGGTGGAGCTCAAAAGGCTAGGTTAGCAGGTGTGGTGAGAATGCAGGGGCAATGTTTCAAATGCCATCAGAGTCGCTCCACATAAAAAGCCTTGCCCATCTGATTTAGTTCCCGCTGGTACTGCCGATGCTCCTTTTCAAACAGCTGGTGCAGGGCAGCTTGACGGACCTGGTGGGGAGGGCAGAACAGGATGTGATCTTTGCCCTCTGTTTAGCTCCCTTTCTCTCTCTCTCTCTTTTTTTTTTTTTTTGGCCAAGCCTGTGACATGTGGAAGTTCCCAGGCCAGGGATCGAACCCATGCCACAGCAGCGACTGGAGCCACTATATAGTAACAATGCTGGATCCTTAACCCGCTGAGCAACAAGGGAATTCCTACCCCGCTTTCTCATTCTTTCTCCCTGGTTGTTTTCCTATCACACATGTTCTCTTGGATCTATACTTAGCTGTGACATAAAGCTAGGCAGTAGCACAGAGGCTGAACCACTGGAGGGGAAGCCTACCTATTTTTTTTCCCCCCACCATGGGTGAAGCCCCACATTCAGCAAATATTTGCTAAGGACATTCCATGAAACAGAAAATTTTCTAGGTACCTGGGATACAAAGATGGTGACATGACAGGAAATGGGGACTCCAGGGAGAGAGAAAGAGGTTCTGAGAGGCAGGTGCTGGACACTAAGAAGTAGTTTTGAGTCTTACCAAGGTGAGAGGAGCAAGGACTAGACTACACCTTGGGTGTTTAGAATGTGCCATCTGCAGCTAGATGTAAAGAATCAGTGAAAAATAGCCTTAGTTTTAGGGTTAAAGAGTTACTGCTCTGGTGTGATGGTGAAAATCTCAGAGGCAAATAAGAGAGGTGAGTAAATGGTTGGAGACTGAGAACTTGGGAATTCCAGTGGGCAAAGGCACAGGGCAGTAGAGGATGAAACTTTAGGTCACCTTTGCCAGAACTCACCATCAGTAGCTGCTTGTTAGCCAGTGCCAACTCCTGTACCATGGTGTTTTGCATCCTTAGGATGGCATATGGGTTTCTCCTCTGGCTTAATGTCATCTGCCACAGACAGTGAGTATGTGAATTTTGCCACCTGCCCCAGGCATAAAGGTAGGGTTGAATGGGTTGGCATTAGGAATGGAGACAAAAAACCCATCAGTGAGGTTGCTTCTTCACCAGAACTTCTGTGCTAATGTCAGAAGCCTGCAAACTCCTTGAAAGGGTAACTAGATACATAAAAGGAATATACCTACGTCCCTCTCTCTCTCACGTTTGTATCCTCTGTTCAGACAACCCTTGCCGACATTTAAAAAAAAAGGGTTTTACAGATGGCTGAAAAATTAAATCCATATGGGAAATATATATGTTAAATGAAAAGTGAAAGCTTCATTCTTCTGCCCCAGTTCTTTTCAACAAAGTTATCAGTTTCTTGTGTATCTTTCCAGAAAATTTTTCTATCATATGTCTTTTAATTTTTCAACATGAAATCATATATTTACATAAGCAGTATCAATTTGGACTTTTCATATCAACACATAAAGATTTGCTTCAGTCTGTTTAAAGATTGCCTAGTATTTTTGTATCATAATTTAACCATCTACGTTGTTTCTAGCCTTTTAATTTTTATAAACAATGCTGTCATGAACACTCTTGTGAATGTACATTCTAGTGCTTTTGCAGATATATATGTGTAAGGAGATAAAAGTTGTCAGTTTAAAGGATATGCAAATTTAAAATTTTGATAGATTCCACCAAACTACCTTCATAAAAAAGGCTGCATCAATCTTGACTCCCACTAAAACTATAAGCATACTTGTTACCTGACATCCTTGCTAAATCTGGATATAACTGGTGAAACCTTAAAAAACAGGTTTACCTGGGAGTTGCCGTCGTGGCTCAGTGGTTAACGAGTTTGACTGAGAACCATGGGGTTGAGGGTTTGATCCCCGACCTTGCTCGGTGGGTTGGGGATCCGGCATTGCTGTGAGCTGTGGTGTAGGTCACAGACTCATCTCGGATTCCGAGTTGCTGTGGCTGTGGCGTAGGCCAGTGGCTGCAGCTCCGATTGGACCACTAGCCTGGGAACCTCCATGTGCTGTGGGAGCGGCCCTAGAAATGTTAAAAAAAAAAAAAAAAACCTCCCAAAACAAGTTTATCTTATTTAATCCCAGACCGTTTTAGTCAGAACATTCTGGGTTAACACCTGTGTGTTTTTAAAAGTTCCACAGGTGGAGTTCCCATCGTGGTGCAGTGGTTAATGAATCCGACTGGGAACCATGAGGTTGCGGGTTCGATCCCTGCCCTTGCTCAGTGGGTTAACAATCTGGCGTTGCCGTGAGCTGTGGTGTAGGTCGCAGATGCGGCTCGGATCCTGCGTTGCTGTGGCTCTGGCATAGGCCAGCGGCTACAGCTCCGATTAGACCCCTAGCCTGGGAACCTCCATATGCCGCAGGAGCGGCCCAAGAAATGGCAAAAAGACAAAACATAAATAAAAATAAAATAAAATAAGAGTTCCACAGGTGATGGAAGTACATAGCCTAGTCTTTTGATTCTTCCTATTCATTTGACAAATACTTAACTGTATACCTACCACATGGTTAGTACAATGCCAGAAAACAAATAATTGAATTTTCCTTAAAAAACAAAAACTTGCTCCAATTTTCCTCCAGAGAATGGGAAGCAAGGGGTTATAAAAACCATTGTCTATATAGCCTAACCTGATGTCCACTAGGCTTTTCTGCTTTTGAGAACACGGGCTGCTTCTTGCCCCCTCCACACCTGTTCGCCTTCTTGATGAGCCCCTAATAAGATGGAACAGATCTGAGAGGTGCCTTCAGAACAGGAGGGTGAAAAGGTCAAGCTGCAGTGTAAGGGAAGGGACAGAAGCAGAGATTACCTGTCCACCATCTTCTTCAGCCCCACGGCCCTTTGAAAACTCTGCAAGAAAAGGGAGTTCTGTTGACCTGCCTTGATCTCCAGTACCTCACCCTTAGTACCCCAACGTGATGGGAGACACAGTCCTCTTTTGAGAGAGAGAGTAGCAAATTTCCTATGGGAGGTGAATGCAACAAATATTTGAATTATCTACTATGTGCCAGACAGTCTCCCAGTCCTTACCATCTTTGTTACATCAGGGGCCTCTATTAAGAAACGGTCCATTTCTGGTAAATTTCTCTGTAAATCTCACTAAAGGGAAACTCCTCCAACCCCACCCTGCTTCCAACTCTGCATACCTCTTCTACTTTTACCATCTTTTCCATAGACATGTCCACAGACTCGATATGGTCTTAGGAGACAGAGCAGGCTCTCCTTTCTGTTTAGTGCAGTCACGAGGTTTCAGTAGTCATAGCAACATTTATGGCTCCAACAATGACCCCTCGGCCTAAGAGTTGATTGGTCACCTGGCCTGCTGCCCTGGAGACTTGAAGGGAATCCTGGTTCGCCAGCCTTCTATTAGTGTCTCAGGCAATTCTATGAGCAAGGACCATAGTCCTAATTTTAGGCTTTCTTCTTTTGGGGTCCCAAGGAGTATCTATATGCTCCTAGGTCCAGAGAGCCTATCATATACCTCTTTTATTAAAAGGCAATTGTAAAGGAATGAATCGCATGCTTTATTTTTTAACTCTACATTTTATTAAATAATTTATAAAGTCAGACCAGTATATTGGTCTTATCATTCCTTCACTCACACTATCCCCAAATGAGGGGGGATGGAATTTGTCAGGTGTCAAAACATTCCCTTTCCAATTTATTCATGACAATATGGAATGAAGTGGAAGGCAGATCCTTGCATGTCAGGAAAGTTATGTTAATGGTTCAACACAGCCTGATTTAGATGGAGCACCAGAGTAAGTTCCACATACCACTCATGGCCTCACCTAACCTCCCCACCAGTTTCTGTATGCTTTTCCTGTTAATCAACTCTTAGGTATCTCAAACCCAAATGGTTCCCATTCAACTGTATACAAAGGGGGCGATCCAGAAGACAAGACACCAAGCCCCATCACCCCAACTCTCACCCTCAGGATTTATTTATAGTCTGGAAAAGAGCAGATGAACCATGATCAAAATCAAGTGAGGATTTTCAAGGAACCTTTGACAGAAAGATTAAGAAAAACATATGAATTCAAATCCAGAGAAAAGTGCTACCAAGGGAAAATAAAGTCTTAACTGATGCTCTAAAACTGGCCAGAGGAAAGCGTTGGAGAATGATCTTCTAGGCAAGAGCTCTAAACACAACTGGAGCGTCAGCTGATCCAGTCTGGGTTGCTGAGCCAGATGACCTGAGGGCTGCCGGGCAAGCACGCTGCAGTCTGTCTGGCTCCATCAACAGAGAGTCCTTCAGCCCCATCACAGAGTACTCTCCAGTGTGTTATAGTTGTCCTTAAAGCTCTTCAATTCAAGGAAGTGCTTGGCACGTTTACTCTTCTGGCTGGAGGGGAGGTATGTCACCTGGATGGTTGTTGGCGAGACTTCAGGAGACTGGGTTAGGTCTTTGGCTGCTGACTGGTGGTGTCGCTGAGAGCTCCCTCTTCGTGCTTTGACCCTAAAGAACACAGAGAGGGCAAGTCATGGGCAGAACAGGCCAATGGAAGAAATCAATTCAAGGCTTATCCACTCTATAAATTCAACCACAGCCATACATGTTCTCTGTCCTACCTCATAAACTAGTTAGTAATAAAATCCTATTTGGTAGCTTAGAAATAGCAGAGAAGTCAATTTTCCCACCGAATCCCTGGCTCTGGCTCAATCTCTCCTTCATTTCACTGTGCTTAAAGAAAATTTTTAATTCTGCTGATTCACCTAATGTGTGCATGCCCCTAATAAACTTCCAGTCCTGGGAGTTGCTGTTGTGGCTCAGTGGAAATGAACCTAATAGCCATGAGGATGCGGGTTCAATCCCTGACCCTGCTAAGTGAGCTAAGGATCTGCCATTGCCATGAGCTGTGGTGTAGTTTGCAGATGCGGCTCCGATCTGGTGTTGTCATGGCTGTGGTGTAGGCCAGCAGCTGTAGCTCCGATTCAACCCCAGCCTAGGAATTTCTATATGCTGCACCTGCAGCCCTTAAAAAAAACAAAAACAAAAAAAGCTTCCAGTCCAAAGAGAGTCCCTTGAAACAACTAAATACCAAAGAATATTACTGAAGTAACTACTGAGTACCCACCACATGTTAGGACATTAAACTGGGTGCTTTACCAACTTGTAATTTACTAACATCCCATTATCCCTATATGGTGGTATTATCCCCCTTTGCAGGTTAGGAAACTGAGGGTCCATTAAGTAAGTTACCTGAGGTCACAAAGCTAGTAAGTGACAAAGAGATGAGATTCAAAGCTAAGTGTGTCAGATTTCAGAGCCTATACTCTTCAATATACCTGAAACTTTCTAGAAACTAGAAACCAAAGAGACAGAACTTTTTTTTTTTTTTTTTTTGCTTTTTAGGGCCATACCCGCGGCATATGGAGGTTCCCAGGCTAGGGGTCAAATCAGAGTTACAGCCGCTGGCCTATGCCACAGCAACATGGGATTGGAGCCATGTCTGAGACCTACACCAGAGCTCATGGCAATGCCGGATCCTTAACGAACTGAGTGAGGCCAGGGATAGAACCCATAACCTCATGGTTACTAGTGAGAGTTATTTCCATTGCGCCAAAATGGGAACGCCTGAATTTTTTAATTGTGATAAACGTAAAATTTACTCCTTTTTTTTTTTTTTTTTTTAAATTTATGGCCACACCTGCAGCATGTGGAAGTTCCCGGCCCAGGGACTGAATCTGAGCTGCAGCTGCAACCTATGTCATAACTGTGGCATCACTGGATCCTTTAACCTACTGCATCTGGCAGGGGATTGAATCCCTGCCTCTGCATGGACCCAAGCTGCTGCAGTTGGATTCTTAACCCACTGGGCCACAGCGGGAATTCCCCATCTTAACCATTTTTTAATGTTTCCAGTTCAGTAGTGCAACCAACCTCCAGAATTCATCTTGTAAAACAAACCCTCTGCCTATTAAACAACTTCCTATTCCCCCTTCCCTCTAGTCCCTGGCAACTACCATTCTACTTTCTTTTTCTATGAATATGGCTACTCTAGATACCTCACAAAAGTGGAATCATACAGCATTTGTCTTTCAAAGAAAATGAATTGTAAAGAGGCCTCCTACCTGATTCTAGACTAAATGCCCTTTTCCATTATGTTCATTTTCATTAGGGTTCTAGGTAGTTCTTACCAGAACCTTTTGTCTCTCTCTTTTTTTTGCTTTTTAGGGCCACACCCACAGCATATGGAGATTTCCGGAGCTACAGCTGCCGGCCTACACCACAGCAACAGCCACGTCAGATCTAAGCTGCATCTGTGACCCACACCACAGTTCACGGCAACACTGGATCCTCAACCCACTGAGCAATGCCAGGGATCGAACCTGCAACCTCATGGTTCCTAGTCAGATTCGGTTCCACTGCACTAAAACAGGAACTCCAGAACCTTTTGTCTTTAGAACAAGGTAGTTTATATTGAAGGACAGAGAAGACAGGATGGACATACCCCTTATTTTTTGAGAAAGAACCATATTCAACACAGCAGAAGACATGTATTCTTTTCATGGCTGGTAACTAACTTTTTATTTTAGATTGGCTTTTTCTCTTTACCCATTCATTTTAACAAATGCATAAACAACATAATGAAGCTTTGTTAGTACGTTATTTATTTATTTTGTCTTTTTGCCATTTCTTGGGCCACTTCCATGGCACATGGAGGTTCCCAGGCTAGGGGTTGAATCGGAGCTGTAGCTACTGGCCTGTGCCAGAGCCACAGCAGTGCTGGATCCTTAACCCACTGAGCAAGGCCAGGGATCGAACCCACAACCTCATGGCTCCTAGTCAGATTCGTTAACCACTGAGCCACGACGGGAACTCCTGTTAGTACGTATTTGAAACATTCCCAGACAAAAGTCTTAATTCCTCTTCTATAACACCAACTCTCAGCAACTGATTCTTTAGGGATACCTTTCGTTTCAGACAGGGTTACTAACACTGTAAGTGGTATTACAAATGGTTGGCATTTAATTCTTACTTTTATCAGATCAAGACATAAAAGGAGTGCACTGGGACCCTGGAAGAGAAGTTTTCTTTTTTTTTTGGTCTCTTGTCCTTTTTTAGGGCCGCGCCCACAGCATATGGAGGTTCCCAGGCTAGGGATCTAATCGGAGCTGTAGCCACCGGCCTACACCAGAACCACAGCAATACCAGATCTGAGCCTCATCTGCAACCTACACTACAGCTCACGGCAACGCTGGATCCTTAACCCACTGAGCGAGGCCAAGGATCAAACCCTGCAACCTCATGGTTCCTAGTTGGATTCGTTTCTGCTGTGCCACGATGGGAACTCCAGAAATTTTTGTTATGCTCTAAAACTATTTCATTCCCTTTATTGGGAATAAGTTATACCAATTCAGACATTTTACTGAATTGCACAAAACTAACAAGAAAAGAAAAAGAGGTGTACAAAAGTAGCAGAAACTTCTCTTATTAGCTTATAGAATAGCATCTGCTTTCCAATGTGTACAAGACATAGCTCTGATAGTCTAGGACCTGACAACTCTTATCCTACCATACATTCTGTTCATATGGCTTTTGAAGGCCCAGCACTACTGTATTCTCTAACCAGCACCCTTTGACATATTCCCCTCCAAACTCACACTGTGGCCAGCTCACTCAGGGCTTCCTGATAGCGCAGGTACTCACTCTGGCCAAAGACCTGAAGAAAGAGGATGGAAGAATGAGGATCTCCCAATCTGGGGCACCCCTTTAGTTCCCTGAAGGAAAAAGTATCCAACGAGCTTACCCCTGTCCCATAGCGGGCTGTCTCATAGCCATCCAGCAGGGTGTCAATGAGGGCCTTGCGCACACCCTTGAAAGGAGTACTAGTGTTTCGAAGATCTAGCAGGTAGGAGCGGAAATTCTTGCCCATTAAGGAACGAGGATGCCGGCCTTCAGCATAAAATGGGATCTCTGTGTGGAGAAAACAGAACAATGATACCCCTTTCCCATTTGTTAGTCTTTCTAAGTAGCTTCCACACTTAGAAATGGTCCAATGACTTAGGCAGAAATTCTAAGAGAATTCATAAGACCAGAAATACGGAGGTCCCTGGGGGCTTTGTAGGTTAAGGATCTGGCACTGTCACTGCTGTGGCTTGGGTTTGATCCCTGGTCCAGGGAAGTTCTGCATGCCATCAAAAACAAACAAACAAAAAAAGATCAGCGATACAGTGCTGTGTCTGAGTGGTCATATGGTGGCGGCAATACAACTGCTAAGCTATACCAATGATACATGTTAGTGTCATCTCTCTATGCATCCTACTTACCCAGAGTTTAAGATAAAAACTATTTTGGTGGAGATAAGAGTATTTTTGACAACGGTCACAGAATGGAAAAAAAAAAATTTCAAAAATTGGAGTTCCCATTATGGCTCAGCGGTAATGAACCCAACTAGTATCCATGAAGACATCTCTGGCCCTGCTTAGTAGGTTAAAGGATCCAGCGTTGCCGTGAGCTGTGGTGTAGGTCACAGACTCGGCTTGGATCCTGAGTTGCTGTGGCTGTGGTGTAGGTCGGCAGCTACAGCTCCAATTAGACCCCTAGCCTGGGAACCTCCATATGCTGCAGTGTGGCCCTAAAGACAAAAAACAAAACAAAACAAAAAAACAACCATCTGGAGTTCCCATCGTGGTGCAGTGGAAACAAATCTGATTGGAACCATGAGCTTGTGGGTTTGATCCCTGGCTTTACTCAGTGGGTTAAGGATCTGGCGCTGTCGTGAGCTGTGGTGTAGGTCACAGACACAGCTCGGATCCTGCGTTGCTACTGCTTGTGGCTGTGGTGTAGGCCGGCAGCTGTAGCTCCTATTCGACCCCTAGCCTGGGAACCTCCATATACTGCGAGTGTGGCCCTAAAAAGCAAAAAAAAAAAGGAACCATCTATGTAAGTTTAGTGAAAAAGCAGACGTTACCTGTCTTTGTGGAAAAATAAGCAAATTACCACCATCTAGTTCATGAACTAAAGGCCTAAAGGGAAGAACAAAAAGTAAAATAAAGAGATGAATAAAAAATATCCAGGCTCTTTGGAGAAAAAAATAACTTGCCTATGTTATTCCCTTAAGCAAAATAGCAACCCAATATTCTCAAAATTCTAGGAAATTTCTACTGGCTGGGGATGTGCAGAAAGGACAAATTCTAACATATTAAGTGGGTTGGGTTCCTCCCTCTCTTCTCCAGGTGAGCTTTCAGGAACCTGAACAGCTGCCAAGCAGCCCTTACCAGAGGCACGGATGGCATCCAGAGCTTTCATCCTGTATAGATAGTTGTAGCAACCTGTTGAGAAAGAGACTGATCTCAGGTATAACCCTTAAAAAAAGATTCTTCAGACTCTTAGCAAAGCTAACAAACTGCCGCCCACATTGAACATAACCCCAGTAACAAGGAACCACAGCTGCTGATTTTGCCAGCAGCTATGTTTACAACTCTGAGCAAAGGAATTCTGAACCGCTAGGACTCCTCATTCAAGTATCCTCTAAAAGCACGCCACATACTTTGATTTCCCTGGGTTTCCAGCTGTAATAGTCTTGCATCATCATCTGCAAGGAGCTGAGGTTCATACTTGATATCCTGAACCCTGGATAGTCGGATATCAATCTCCTCTTTTAAGTCCTGTTCACGTGGAGAAAAGAATACACAATCACTTAGCCTGTACTTTGCTTCCCATCAATTTGGAACGGGGCAGAACAAGTGAACAACAGAAGGAAAATGCTTATTTGGCTAACAAAACTGCCAGACAAAACTCAAGAATTTAAGAAAGAATGGAACTGCATTTTCTAAGAACTCTTCAAGCTGTACGTCTTTAAGCTAGATCTTTTAATCTGCCAGAAGTCTTTCAAGCTCTACAGCATTATTTCTGACTTTCCACTGGATTTAGAAGAATCTTGGTTAGGTGTTATGAAAAATTTCCTGAGCTGGGAAAAAAATGGGTATCAAATGGAGATCATAATCTACTCTAAAAACTTACAAGGAGAGCTCTATGTGGTTTATAACAGTTTAGGGACATTCCCTACCTGGTGGACCACAGGATTTCTAGAAGCTGTCTTGTAGAGCATATTTTATTTATTTGGCCACACCTATAGCAAGCAGAAGTTCCTGGGCCAGGGATTGAACCTGCAACACTGCAGTGACAACACAGGATCTCTGAGCCATGTGGGAACTCCCATAGCATATATTTAATTTTTTAAGCAGGTAATTAAAAGACACTAAAGATGTCATTCCCACTTACCCAAAAGCGACCACTGTTAACCATTTCATACTTATCTCTTCTACTTATGAGGATTGCCAGAGCCCCAGCAAGTATTCCGTATTCTTTTTCATTTAGTAATTTTTCTAGACTTCCAATGTGAAATACATCATACACAGAATACATGCATCATATATGAACTCTGTAACTGAATGTAAAATTAAGATGAACACTGGCATCCACTACCTAGTTCATGAACTGGGACCTGACCAATGACTTCAAAGCCTTGTGTGCCTATCCCTGATTGAATGTAACCTTCAACCTTAATTTGTCAAGTCTTATTTTTCTTTGCTGTATTACAACATCACTACATCACCCCAAATATGTTTAGCTTTGTCTGGTTTTGAACTTTATACAAGTGGAAAAATTACTTTTGAATGCCTCTGCAACCTATCTTTTAAAATTTTAAATAAACTTTATTGAGGTTGAATTTATGCGCAAAATAAGTCCGTTTTAAGGGTGTAGACTGATGAGTTTTGAGACAAATACAACCACCATTCCAATCAAGACAGAACATTTCCATCACCCCAAAATATTCTTCAACCCCCTTTGCAAACAACCTCCTCCTCCTTGCCCCAGGCCTGATGGGCTTTCTATCTATACAGTTCTACTTGTTCTAGAATTCCGCACAAATGGAATGGAATCATTTGGTACATATTCTTTAGTAAATGCTTTTTTTTTCACTCAGCATGAGACATTTATGTTTGATTCACTTTTTCCATTCAAATATACATTAGAGATTCAATTCTGTTCACATACTTATTTTCAGTTTTTCTTTTTTTTATTTAATAATTATTTTTTTCCAATAGCTGGTTTACAGTGTTCTGTCAATTTTCTACCGTACAGCAAGGTGACCCAGTCACACACACACACATTCCTTTTTCTCACATTATCATGTTCCATTATAATTGCCTAGATATAGTTCCCAGTGCTACACAGCAGGATCTCATTGTTTAACCATTCCAAAGGCAATAGTTTGCATCTATGAACCCCAAATTCCCTGTCTATCCCACTCCTCCCCCAGCCCCCAGCAACCACAAGTCTGTTCTCCATGCCCATAATTTTCTTTTCCATCTTAGGTTTATTTTCACTCCTCATGGTATTCCGGAATACAAGTACATCATTACATATGCATTTTCAAGTGGACATCTAGATTAACACTGTCTTTATTTTTTATTTTTTTTTAATTTTTATTTTTTTTGTCTTTTTGCCATTTCTTGGGCTGTTCCCACGGCATATGGAGATTCCCAGGCTAGGGGTCGAATCGGAGCTGTAGCCACCGGCCTACGCCAGAGCCACAGCAACGCGCGATCTGAGCCTCATCTGCGACCTACGCCACAGCTCACGGCAACGCCAGATCGTTAACCCACTGAGCAAGGGCAGGGATCGAACCCGCAACCTCATGGTTCCTAGTCAGATTCGTTAACCACTACGCCACAACGGGAACTCCAACACTGTTTTTAAAATATTGTAAACAATGCTATATCTTTGTATGTCTTCCAGTACATGTAGCAAAACTTAATTTCTTTATGCTAGGAGTGGAATTATCAGGCTGCGGATTAAGTAAATTTGCAACCTTACTAGACAATGCCCTGATATCTCACAAAGAGGTTTTATTAATCTACACCTCCATCAGCAAAAGATGAGACTTCAGATTACAGAATTCTTTATTATTTTTTTATTATTTTTGCTTTTGAGGGCCCCACCTATGGCATATGGAGGTTCCCAAGCTAGGAGTCAAACTGGAGCTCCAGCTGCTTGCTGACAACCACAGCCACAGCAACGCCAGATCCAAGCTGCATCTGCGACCTACACCACAGCTCACAGCAACTTGGGATCCTTAACCCACCGAGCTAGGCCAGGGATAGAACCCGCACCCTTATGGATTCCAGAGAGGTTTGTTAACCACTGAGCCACGACAGGAATGCTTTTTTTTTTTTTTTTTTTGCTTTTTAGGGCTGCACCTGCAGCATATGGAGATTCCCAGGCTAGGGGCTGAATTGCAGCTGTAGTTGCCGGCCTACAACCTATACCACAGCTCACAGTAATGCTGCAACCTCATGGTTCCTAGTCAGAATCATTTCTGCTGTGCCACAAAGGGAACTCCCAACAGCATTGTTTAAAGCAAAAGGAATCTTGACCTCACCTAGCCCTGAGTGGAGAATTCTAATAGCCAAAGTTTTGATTGGTTCATGACATACTAGAAATCAACCCTATATTCCTTTTACAGGAAGCAGTTAGCATTTGCAGTACCGAGGGAACTTAGAGGCACTGTGGAAGTTTCACCGTACAGCATCTTCTTTGAGGCTTTCCATGAAATATATCAACACGGAAAAGGAGGAAGAAATTATATCATTAGTTAAAGAAAGGAGTTCCTGCTGTGGTGCAGTGGAAACAATCTGACTAGCATCCATGAGGATGTAGGTTCTATCCCTGGCCTCATTCAGTGGGTTAAAGATCTGCTGTTGCTGTGAGCTGTGGTGTAGGTTGCAGACACGGCTTGGGCTTTGACCTGGCACTACTGTGGCTGCAGTATAGGCCAGAGACTACAGCTTCAATTTGACTCCTAGCCTGGGAACTTCCATAAGCTGCAGTGCAGGTTTGATCCCTGCCCTGGCAACTTCTGCATGCCCTGAACATGGCCAAACAAAGAGTAGCAGACACCTTTTACCCAAAAGTGAAGACAGAAGCATCAGGATAGGGGTGGCAATGAGGTATCAAGAGTTCTCACTTAGACATTTTAGGTTTGAGATGCTTATCAGACATCTACTTGGAAATGTTAGTTAGGCAATTGCATATACAAGGATAGAACTCAAGAAAAAGGTATGGGATAGAGATAAAATTTCGTCAGTAGATATTTAAAGCCAAGGAAAGGAAGGCAATTACCTAATTACTTAGTTGCTCACTTCCTGTATACACTCAGGTAAGTAGCTTCCTTTTCTTAAGTTTCAGTTTGTAACATGAATGACGGAACTAGATGACTTACAGGGCCTTTATAAATCTAATGTTGTGCAAAGGCAACCATTCTCACTGATCTGGGGTTAAGTTTAACCACCCTAATTCCATCCTAAGACAAAATTAGAAAAAAACCGCCCAAATAGCACGAGGTAGCTTATGTTTAACTGGGAAATATACCACAATGTTTTGGGAATCTTAATCCAAGTCCTCCGTTGTGCATATGCAAAAACTTAAGCTCCTGGATAAGCTGCATGCTGTGACATAGTAGTGAACAGGTATGCCAAGACCCAAGATGACTTTTATTGCTCAATATACTAAAGTCAGCGCATGGGTAACTAAACGAGAAAACGTGGGAATTAAGTCAGTTCTAAAGGCAAAGTAAATCTCATTCTGGGCCGTAATAAATCTGAAGAATCAGGCGGCCTATCTCGTACCTTAAGGACCTACCTTGGGAGCATTGTGTCCCACAGGGACATGAGGGCCCCTTCGGGATTTCATTGCAAAGCGCATGATTTGCCTCTTCACAAAAATAAATAGCAGTACAAACACCTGTCCAAAAAATGAAAAAAGTAAAGAATCTTTAATTAAATCGTTCCAAAAAAATATGCCTTCGTTTCAAATCCCCCAATTCGGGTTCTCGGGGATGCTTTGGGTAAAAGTTGGGGCAAAGCAAGGCCGTCAGCGACGGGGTGGATACAGGGAAGCCTGCAGCGGAGAGGCGTGAGGGTCTGCATCCTAGGGTTTAGAGGGAGGGTTCTCGGCTAGGGGCGGGGCAGTCCGAGTCGGTGACTTCTGCTCCCAGGTACTCCTGGGATAGGAGTCAAAGCCCAGAAAAAGCGCAGGTGAGTGGGTGGAGAATGAAGACAGGGAGCTGCTCAAGAGGAGGGCCTTTACTGGGTCAGACGCGACAGCAGGGACGGGTGGGGGAAATCTCCTCACCAGGCTCCCGTAGGCCATCACCAGCACGACATTCACGCCGGACAGCCAATTACTGCCAGACGCCATGGCCTCCCCACCCTGCGCAGAACTGCTCCGGTTTACCCCGCTGCACTGCCTCGTCAGCCCGGGCTCCGCCGAGGCAACAGCCCTTGGGTTCCCTGAAGCGCCCCGGCCATTTCCTTACGGGGAAAGACCAAAGCTGACCGGGCCTGAAAACATGGCGGTTGGGGGGGCTAGGAAAGAAGAACGACGCCTTCCCGCTTCCCCCCAACACGTGACTCAGGCACGCAATGGCAACCGGGACCCGCGGGTGCGGAGACGCGGAACTAAGCCAGTAAGAGGAAGCCGAGGCCATCCGTGCGTCACGTGGTAGAGGCGGGGCCGCAGCGGAGGAGGCGGGGCGGACGCGCCGAGCCGGAGTGAGGTGTCTCGTGGCGGGGCGGCACGCGCACGCTTGCGTGCGCGTCCCTTTTCGCGTCACGTGCTGGGGGACGCAGGAAGGCAAGTGGGAGGGGGAAGGCGCGAGAGCGAGCGCGAGAGGGAAAAGGAGGGAGGGGGGGTGGGGAGGAGGGAACCTTATATCACGTGACAGGGGCGGCGCGGCCCGGGGTGTCAGTGTGGAGGAGACTGAGGTAAAGTTGGGAGCGCAGCGGCGTTGGCGGCGGCGGCGGCGGCAGCGGCAGCGCGGCGGGGCCGGGTATTGTCCGCGGCCCCTTTAAATCCGCGATCCCCCTTTTACCCTCCCTCTTTTCTTCCCTACCCCCGCCGTATCCCCCTCCCTCGGTAGGCCCCCCCCGCACCGTGTGTTCCCCACTGTACACCCCCCCACCTAGTCGTGCGAGTCCTGGCGCCCCCCCACCCCTCGAGTCGGCCGCCGGAGGTTTTGTTTATGGTTGGGTTCGCGGCCTACTGGGCCGCGCCAGAGCCGGGGCCTCGATTTGGGAGCGTGGCCGGGGCGGGGCTTGGGGCAGCTGGAGGGGGGGCCATGCGGCTAGAGCCTGAGAGGGGGAGAGCGAGAAAGAGCGCGAGCGAGCGAGGCCTGGGCCTTGCCTGAGGTAGGGGCCTCTCTCTACCCTGGTCGGTGCCTGTGGAGAAAACGAGAAGGCCTCCTCCCTTTCCAACCCTCTGCGGGCCTCCTCTGATCCGGATCCGGCCTGGTTTGGGGGTGGCGGGGGGGGGGTGGGGGGAGGGAGGGCGTTGGGGTGGAGCTGCCCCAAACTCCCCCATGTGGCCCTCAGTTTGGAGTGCGGAGGATTAATTTGTTCCGGGTGGGAGGTAAGGAGGCGATTGGCCCCGTGAGCTCCCGATGTGGCGCTGAGCGAGGTGAGCCTCCCATCCTCCGCGCGTGGGCTTGCGTCCCCTCTCCGTTTCCAGCCTCTTTGTCAGCTCCTCTTATTACCCTTCCTTCTTTCTCACCGCCCAGGCTCTCGAAATATATTTTTTTGCTGCTGTCTTTGGCTTCCTGTCGTCCATACTGTAGTTTTGGGTACCCCAAACAATTATGCTATTTGGGAGGCTGGGCATACAGGCTCCCAGAGGATGTATTACGCCTAAGGGACGTAATTAGAGCAGTAGGGTATTTGTCCAATCTTCTCATAGTGGGACAGGAATTCCAAATTTCTTCAGACCCTTCACCTTGTGGACAGTCGCTAAATTGCTTTGCAAACTGATGTCACAAACAGGAGGCTGCTCCTTTTCCACCGTTCTTGAAATGTAGCCGTCTCTGGTGTAGGATGTTGTGGGGAAAAAAAAAAAACCAAACAAACCACCACAGTAACAGGCCTTTTTTGGTGTTATTGTTATCCCTTTTGCTTTTGATTGCCCCTGATTATTAGATGGAGAACTCCTTTTTTGTTTCCTCCCCATCCACCTTACACAGCCCCTATCTTTTGCTTTGGGGATATCTGATGCTGGGAGGTGACAAGGGTCAGTGACAACCCTCATTACTGGAGAACTAAAACGTTTTTGGCTTCTCATAGATTGATAAAACTGCTTTGAGATCCTACAATCATTGTCCTTAAAGATTATCCTATTCCAGTGATTATTTCCGTTGTGAACGGGAAGTCGGAAAGTATTGCTGGCATGTAAACTAATGGTGAAAGGCCTTAAAATGTACTGTTTTGGTTTTGATTTTTAAAGCCCCTACTTGCTAAATGTGTCCTAACTGGGAAGTACTCTTTTTTAAATTAGATTCAAATTGATGGGGAAGAGGATGCAGGGGTCATTGCTGCAGAGCATCTAGGGGAATTATTTGCTCTGTTAGAGGTACCAAGCTTTACCCACCCCCTCCTCCAGCTTCAGAGTTTCTGAATTGTTTCTCAAATTAGATTGTAAGCTCCCTGAGGGCAGCAACCAAGTTATATTGCATTTGTATTTCCTAAAGTACTGGACACATAGTAGATAACTCAATAAATATTTGTTATTTATTTTTTTCTGTAAAATTTCTCTGGCTATTTTTTTAAGTAGCTGGTTTTCAAAAAAAAAAAAATGGTCAAGGGCACTCCTGTGTTGAAACCTGTATTTGTTCCTGCAGTACTCCCTTGGTCTCCAATACTTCTTATCTATTTCCCTTAAATATTTTTACTTTCTAAGAAAGAGTATTTAACAAGATTCCTCGCCTCCACTGTGATAACTGGGTATGTGTCTCTGCTTGCTACTAAAAAGCTACTAATTCTGTGCCCTCCAGTGATCCATCCTAGATCACTTACTTTTGACCTATTGCTCAGTGTTGTTACTACCTAGGTGGTAAAATTTTCTTAGTCACACATTTCAGAGCACTTCTAAGAGGGAGCTGGAAGTTAATAGCAAAGTGATCAGGAGGTGCTTTTTTTTTTCCCCTTTCCTGAGTAGTTGTGTGGCTTTCAAGATGATTTTTTAGTGTATTTACATTGACTGGTACTGTCTAAGCAAGTTATCCATATAGCTAGTCATAAAGTTCATATCTATTGTAATGCGTGCTTACAAATTGAAATCACATGTGGAGTGGAAGGCAGTATTTGTAAGTTAGAGGACAGGTTACTGCCATGTTAGAATCTTCACCTTAGAGCCCAGTATAATAAAGCCGAAAAGTTTTTCTCTAGGTTTTTTTCTTTTTGATTTGAATTCAGGCATACTTGGTTGAACCACCTTTTTTTGTTGTTGTTAATTATGTATTGAAACTTGACAATAATGCCAGCCTGGGAAAAAGGACTATTGTGTATCAAATAATCCTGTACTGGCTAGACATATTTACAGGCCTTTTTGTGCACATGTGTTTGTAGGGGGAAGAGGTAATGGTTAAAAATTAGCCCTGAAGTTTCCTTAAAAATATGTCTTGGTGATAGGGAATGTAGAACTCTTAATTCTTCATGACCGCATCAAGCAACAAAGACCTATGTAACATTGACCCAACTGGCTGAAGAATTTATCCACCAGGAAGTTAGCTTTCTTTGTAATCCAAGAAACAGGTGAAATTCCTAATAGTTAATTCTTGCATATTTCTTGAAAAGCCCACCCTACTTCTCCCTCAAATTCAGCAATGTCTTCCGGGTAGCCTAAAATTACTGTATTTGAAGTTTCATTAATTGAAAAAATTAAATGTGGAGCAGAAAAGTATAAACTTATCCTCTTTGGGAGGGAATAAAGCAATGGAAGGTAACCTCTTATTTTGAGCACTCTATCATATGATGAATATTTTATTTACTAAATGCAGCAGCTGAGATTGCATTGTAAAACAGTGTGGATGAAGGCAACTTAAATTCAGTAGATTCCTTGCTTATTAGAAGTGTTATGACAAAAACTGATGGGTTTTGGGCAGGCCTTGTATCTCTTTAAAGACAACAAAGTCATCTTGCTGGCAATGATATGTCAAGTTTAAAGTTATTTCCCAAAAGCACTTTTTCAAATAAAACTTTGTACTAGATACTTTTGGTTTGGGACACATTTGGGATTCTCTGTGTCTTAAGGTGAGTGGTGGAGGGTAATTGCAATTCTGGTTTCTTGAAACTGTGGACCTAGAAAACCAGCAGATGCAGCCACGCACGCAGCCTTTTGGACTGTTATCCAGGGAACTGAGATTCTGGGCAAAAATCACTGGTGCTAATACATGCCTTGTTGAAAACTGGAAGTCCCCCACTCCCTACTGAGAGAAAGAAACTTGAGGGAGAAAGAGGCTAGACTTGAGCTTGTCCTTTTTTTCCAAGTGATGGAGGACACATTCAGCTTAAGTTGAAAAGGTTGTAAAGCAGGTAAAGCTGTTTTCAAAGGTAGATTGAGTACAGAGTTTTACATTGTTTTTATTTGCAATATAGATTAATGCCCTTCCTGGAAGGCTTTTGTTTCCAGGCTTTGCTGATTATCGTTCCTTCTGTCAGAGGGACTTTAGATAGTTTCATCTATTAGAAGACTTGATAATATTGTTTTGTTTACTGTCAAGTTAGTGAAACGTTACAAAACCTACTTATAGGGGACTAGTAACCAAACTGTGCTCATAACTTAAAAAAAAAAAACAGACCGTCACAACACATTTTATACATTTCTTATTCTACAAAATTGGATTAATAGCTGTAGTTCCTTAAAAAATTTATCAAACTATAAATATGTTGCAAGAACAGGTGAATGTTGGTTTGCTTCTTTGCAGAAATGTTAAGTGTTTGGTGAATGTGCTGATGAAAGTTTGAAAACATTTTGCCCACATTTAACATCTACGCTTTTCTTTTCTTTTTGAATCTTTCAGTATTCTACCTTGTAAATACTGTTATTTGTATATACTGTAAATGATGACGTCGGTGGGCACTAACCGAGCCCGGGGAAACTGGGAACAACCTCAAAACCAAAACCAGACACAGCACAAGCAGCGGCCCCAGGTAAAGAACCCAAGGGATGTGGATCCATGGGGATAGTCTTGCTGGTTGATACTCATTTCCATCCAATACAGCATCATTCTGTGCTTTGGATTATTGATTTGGTTCTTTATTCTTCTTACTGTATTTGAAGTTTCATTAATTAAAAAAATTAAGTATGGAGCAGAAAAATATAAAATTGGGGCTTGGTAACTGTCAATGACATGCTGTGATGTCACGTGCTTATTTTTTGTTTAGCATACTGCGTTATGAGACTTGGAAAGAATGGGTTGAGAGCTTTGTATCTCTAAGATAGCATTTCCTTTCATTAACCTGGATTTAAGCAATAACTTTTTTTTTCTCTTTTTCTTTTTTGACTGCACCATATGGAAGCTCCCAGGCCAGGGATCAAATCCAAGCTGCAGCTGAGAGCTACTCCCTGGATGCAGCAACACCAGATCCTTTCCCCAGTGTGCCACAGTGAGAACTCCAGCAATAACATTTCTTATTTCCTAGGTCTTCCAGCTTGACATATCTCTAGCCAGTCTTTGTCTTGCTACCTTTTTCCTTTCCTTTGCTCTTATTTTCCCTAACTTTTATTTTACTCTCTGGTCTCATTGAGGCTTAATCTGATTTTTCCTTTACCATCAGGAGTTAACATCTTTACTTTGTTCCTTCGAAATTAACAAATGAGATAACCTAGAACATTGCTCAGTTTTAAAGAGTAGGAGTTCCGGTCATGGTGCAGTGGTTAATGAATCCGACTAGGAACCATGAGGTTGCGGGTTCGATCCCTGGCCTTGCTCAGCGGGTTAAGGATCCGGTGGTGCCGTGAGCTGTGGTGTAGGTTGCAGATGCGGCTCGGATCCCGCATTGCTGTTGCTGTGGCTGTGGTGTAGGCCTGCGGCTGCAGCTCCAATTCGACCCCTAGCCTGGGAACCTCTGTATGCAAGAAATAGCATATCCGAGAAATAGCAAAAAAAAAAAAAAAACAAAAAAAATAAAGAGTAACCTCTTGGTGCTAAGGTTTAATGGATTGTTTTGTATTATTATTATTATTATTGTTATTTTCTTTTTTGGCTGCCCTGCAGTATGTGGAGTTTCCAGGCCAGGGATCAGATCCCAGGCACAGTTTCAAACTACTGTGGCAACGCCAGATCCTTTAACCCACTGTGCCAGGCTGGGGATTGAACTTGGTTCCTGGTGCTACAGAGATGATGCAGCTCCTCTTGCACCAAATGGGAACTCCTGTTCTGTTTTTTGAAGTTGGGTTTAGATACTTGTTTTTTATTACCAGTCTGGTATTGGTTGGTACTTGATATGAATGGATTAACATATTTGGTTATGGTCAGGTAAATTGAATAGGTAAGACTAGAATTTTCCTCTTACTCATTTTCCTTTCATCCTCCCCTACCCCCAACCTTGGCTGCACCTGTGGCATGTGGAAGTTTCTGGGCCAGAGATCAAACCTGAGCCACTGCGGTGACAATGCTGGATCCTTAACCTGATGAGCTAGCAGGGAACTCCCATTTTTCTTTCTAAGTGATCTTCTAGCAAAATTTTAGTATTCAATCTCAACTGAAGCTAAAGTTTCTGACATAAATGTACACTGGATACTTAGAAGATATGTTGAGTTTATCCTCAGACTAAACTTTATGGTGCTCTCATCCCTAAGGGATAAGAGAGTGGCATTGTTCATTGCAGAAACAGCAACAGGGTTTACACGTGATTTTGTAAATATATTAATAAGTGAACTAAGGCACAGATGTTTCAAAATGGTGCTGTGATCGCAAAATGAAAGGCTCTTTAACTGTGAATGCTAATGAAAAAGCTCCCTGTTTTTTTAGAGATTGTAGAGTGAAACTGTGACAGCTTCACACTTTGTTGTTATTTTGCTCATTGAAACACCTTAAATGGTGATAATGTTTTATTACTTGGTCATTTGTGACAAGCAGAAGGAAATTGGGGCGGGAGATAGTAAATATTGACTACATGGGTCCTTCTTATTTCTTTCTTAGGCCACTGCGGAACAAATTCGACTTGCACAGATGATTTCGGACCATAATGATGCTGACTTTGAGGAAAAGGTGAAACAAGTGAGTGAATTGCTAATTTGCCATACGCTGTGGGAAGAGACATCATGATTAAAGCCCATTTAAATAGAATTGATGCCCACGAGGATACTTTCCACTCTAGACATTAAAAGAATTAATGAATTGAAATAGGATAGGTTAAGCCAATAAATTAGTGCTTTTATTGTCTGGATTACCCTACCCCTTTGGACAGATACCTTGTTCAAAGAAGTTTTGTATTAATTTAATTTAATTTAACTTTATTTTTTGCCATTTCTTGGGCCACTTCCTCGGCATATGGAGGTTCCCAGGCTAGGGGTCGAGTCGGAGCCGTAGCTACCGGCCTACACCACAGCCACAGCAACACGGGATCTGAGCCGCTTCTTAATTTTAATCTCTTGTTTATTGAATGACTGTGGGTACCATTGTACAGCAACAGAGCAGTTGTGGCATCTAGGAAATGTGGAAAGTCATGGTATGCTGAAGCCTGTGCTTCTGTGTTTGATTCTCAACTAGATGGTTTATTGTTTGATTGCTTCATAAATAATCTTGCTCCATCCCTAATCACAGGTGTTAATATTTTACTTTGAAACCAGAATACCAAAGTCCTGCATATTTTGCTTCTTTAAGCCTGGTTCTTTCAAACTCAGCTATGTCTTCTCCCTTTTCTTTACCTGGTTTTCTTGTGTGGGGAGTGCAGCCTTGTTCATGATGGTTGCTCATCTTTCTCTTTCAGTTGATTGATATCACAGGCAAGAACCAGGATGAATGTGTCATTGCTTTGCATGACTGTAACGGAGATGTCAACAGAGCCATCAATGTACTGCTGGAAGGAAACCCAGATACGGTAGAGTGCTAATAAAGTTTTAGAAAGTGGGTCCCTGCTTGAGAGACTAGTATAAATTCTAAAAATAGCGAGTGGAGTAACTCAACCTTCAAGCAGAGTACCTTATTCTCCAAATAAAGCAAGAAAATGTCTTTGAGATTATTTGCTGCAGGTTGCAAATACTACGATTACGTACAATAAATAGGGGAAAACAGATCAAATCAATATTCTAATTGGTCTGGAATAAATTATGCATTCTAGGTTAGTGACTGTTTAATAAGACTTGGTTAGTGTGAGTTAGAGGTGCTATTTAATAGCCTTAGTTACTAATCTTGGAAAATTTCTGCTCACCTGTTTTATTGCTATTGAACAAAGCCATAAACGACTGGATTCTGATTTCAGAACACTCCCATCAGTATCACCTTTGCATTTCACAGAACCTTTTCGTCATACGAACTTAGTTTTGTTGAGGTAGCAGAGAAACAAATTTTATAGCTTGTTGACCATACCTGGAGATGATATGTGTTATTGGAGGAACTCTTGCCCTAGAAATTAGAGTTGTTTTCACCTCTTTCTCTCTTTTTTACTTAATGAGAATCCTGTTTTGTTGCTGTGTTATTATTGTATAAAGTTATTAAGTCCCTTAAGAACAGGGATTCTGCCTTACTAATCTTTGGCATGTTCCTGTAGTGTTTACTAGAGACCTGTATTATTTTTTTATGAGCAATATATCATTCGAAGTCATTTTCATTTACTAGGTCTCGCTCTGGGGATCTTTGGGATAGACTTCATCCTTAAAGAGAATAACTTACTAATGTTACAGTGTCACTTTAGCTGAATGTTGGAGGTTTGTCAGTTTCCTTGAGAAACAACAGTGGAAAACTTTTTTTTTAGGTCTTTTTAGGGCAGTACCCTTGGCAATTGGAGATTCCCAGGCAAGGGATGGAATCTGAGCTGTAGCCGCTGGCCTAAGCCACAGCAACACCAGATCTGAGCCGCATCTTCGACCTACACCACAGCTCATGGCAATGCCTGGATCATTAACTCACTGAGTGAGGCCAGGGATCAAACCTGCATCCTTGTGGATACTAGTCAGATTCATTTCTGCTGAGCTGTGACCAGAACTCCAAGGAAAACTATTTTTAATTGTTGAATTTAAATTTGTAGAACTTTTTAAAAAGTGGTCCTAGATTAGATTTTGTATTATTGGCCTTATTTGAAAATTAATGCCTGGATAATTAGATAGCAGTTTTGGTTCATTTTGAGTTTACTCCAGAGTAATTATCTCAAGATTTTCTGGGGAGTAGGATGAAGGTGGAGATGGGTGTATGTTTGCTTTTCATTTTATTTTTTTTTGGCTGTGCCCGTAGAATACAAAAATTCTCAGGACAGGGATTGAACCCATGCCACAGCAGTGATCTGAGGCACTGCAGTGAAAACACCAGATCCTGTGCTACAGGAGAACTCCCATCTGACTAAAATTTTAGAGTGCAGGCTGAGCTAGAGGGTAGAGAAAGTAGAGGCAGGAAGATCAGTCTGAATTTTAAAAAGGTGGGGGCTAGTTCCTTGGTGGCTCAGCAGGTTAAGGATCCAGGTTGTCACTGTCATGGCACAGGTTGCTGCTGTGGTACAGGTTTGTCCCTGGCCTGGGAACTTTCCTGCAGCCAAGAAAAAAAAGTCTGATTTTTTGTTGTTGTTGTTGTTGTTGTAGTTGTAGTTGTTGCTATTTCTTGGGCCGCTCCCGCGGCATATGGAGGTTCCCAGGCTAGGGGTTGAATCGGAGCTGTAGCCACCGGCCTACCCCAGAGCCACAGCAACGCGGGATCTGAGCCGCGTCTGCAACCTACACCACAGCTCATGGCAACGCCGGATCCTTAACCCACTGAGCAAGGGCAGGGACCGAACCCGCAACCTCATGGTTCCTAGTCGGATTCGTTAACCACTGCGCCACAACGGGAACTCCCTTTTTTTTGTGTGTGTGTGATTTTTTTTTTTTAATTTAACATTTTTTTGTGTGTAAGTCACAGTTTGTTTCACCTTTCTAGCATCTTCTGTCTATGCTACAAGATAGATCTTCCATGGTATCAAAAAAGAAAAGAAACTACAGAGTTCCTGTCGTGGCTCAGTGGTTAATGAATCTGACTAGGAACCATGAGGTTGTGGGTTCTTGGCCTTGCTCAGTGGGTTAAGGATTTGGTGTTGCTGTGAGCTGTGGTGTAGGTTGCAGACACGGCTTGGGTCTGGCGTTGCCGTGGCTCTGGCGTAGGCCAGTGGCTACAGCTCCAATTCGACCCCTAGCTTGGGAACCTCCATATGCCACGGCAGCAGCCCTAGAAAAGGCAAAAAGACCAAAAAAAAAGGAAAGAAAGAAAGAAACTAGAGTATGTAGGTTTTTGCCACAAATAAATCAGCTACTAGTGAATCCAATGGAAATTAAATTCACGTGCCAGGAATATTGGATGTATTTGGGTGGATGAGATCATATCAGAAAACTAGCAGTACCTTTGGGAAGATCATAGTAATTTTTTTTACTTATAGAACCCATCTGGTGCCAGCAACTGATGTGTGTACTATAGTGGAATGAAAAGGTGAAAGGTTTCTGAAACCTACCAGTTTTTGAGACAGATTAGTAAAAACTGTAGGAGCTGTTTGCTGTTTTGAGTCTAGTTTCCAGAGTTGTGGGTTTGTTGGTTTTTGTTTTTTTTCCTTTTGTTTTCTGTTTTGTTTTTTTGCTTTTTGCTTTATTTAGAGCTGCACTCATGGCATATGGAAGTTCCTAGGCCAGGGGTGGAATGGGGGCTACAGTTGTCAGCCTATATCACAGCCACAGCAATGTGGGATTCAAGCTGTGTCTGTGACCTACACCACAGTGCAGGGCAATGCCAGATTCCTGATCCATAGAGTGAGGCCGGGGATCAAATCCGAATCCTCATGGATACTAGTCAGATTCGTTTCTGCTGTGCCACAACAGGAACTCCAAGTTTTCAGCATTCTTGATGCAGGTTTAGCCATAAGGTTTACTGTAATTTATGAATTGAAGCTTCTATGAGCATAAAATGATCTACCAGCTACAGTGTGGAGTCACTTTGGATTGGAAGAGTATGAAACAAGGAGCTGCCAAGTCCTAGGTGGATACTTAAAAAAATTTTTTTTTGGAGTTTCCTTGTATCTCAGCTGGTTAAGAATCCAACTAGTATCCATGGGATGAGGGTTCGATCCCTGGCTTCGTTCAATGGGTTAAGGATCTGGCACTGCCATGAGCTGTGGTGTAGGTTGCAGATGCTACTCAGTCTGGTGTGCTGTGGCTGTGGTGTAGGCCAGCAGCTGCAGCTCTGATTTAACCCCTACCCTGGGAGCTTTCATATGCCACAGGTGTGGCCTTTAAAAAAAAAAGTAAACTGATTTTATAAACTCTATTAGAACATGTATGTGTGCTACGTGTTCTATAACTATGTATAAAACTGTACCTAAAAGTATAGTTGTAATTTTTTTGTTTTTTGGGTTTTTTTAGGGCTACATCTGTGGCATATTGAGGTTCCCAGGCTAGGGGTTGAATTGGAGCCTAGGCCACAGCCACAACAATGCCAGATCTGAACCTCATCTGTGACCTACACCACAGCTGATGACGACGCCAGATCCTTAACCCACTGAGCGAGGCCTGAGATCAGAACCTACGTCCTCATGGATATACTAGTCAGATTTGTTTCCACTGAGCCATTACAGGAACTCTTGAAGGTGTAGTTTTAAATTTACCTTTTTTGAACTTAAAAATGTTTAGATTGTGGTAAAATATACTTAACAAAATTCACCATTTTAGCCATTTCAAATGTGCAATTCATTGGCATTTAGGGCATTGACAGTGTTTTATAACCATTCACACTGTCCATTTCCAGAACTTTTTCATTTCCCAAATGGAAACTACCCATTAAACAACTCCCCATTTCTCCCCTCCCAATTCTGGGTAACATCTTCTATTTTCTTTATCTATGACTACTAATTCTTAGAACTTCACGTAAGTGGAATCGTATAAGTTTTCCTTTCATGTTTTCATTTAGCATGATGTTTTTAAGGCTTATCCAATATTGTGACTTGTGTCAGAATTTCACTGTTTTATAAAGGCTGAATGACATTCCATTATATGTATTTAGCACATTTTGTTTATCCACTCATCCATTGGTGGAGATTTGGGATTATTTGGAAATAAATTGTAAACATAATGGTACTTTATTCCCTAAATTCTTCAGCATGTTTTCCTTAAAGAAGGATGCTCTTTTTTATATGACTAAAATATTATCGATCCTGAGAAATAATTGCATATTACTATTTTGTATTCCTAAAATTATTAGATACTAGATAGCTGTTGCTGAGCAACAGGGGCATTGTAGTTTGAGTTAGATGGTTACTAGGATAATGAAGATCTGATAGTCTTGGTGTTTGTGCTGGAACTTTTATTTGTACATATTTTCTGCAAAAATGTGTTAATCAGTGTGTCTGTTAAAACTTTAAATTTATGGAGTTTCTGTTGTGGCTCAGCGGGTTAGGAACCTGCTAAGGATGTGGAGTCAATTCCTGGCTTCGTTCAGTGGGCGAAGGATCTGGAGTTGCTGTGAGCTGTGGTGGAGGAGGCAGACCTGACTGGGATCATGCATTACTGTGCCTGTACTGTAGGTTGGTAGCTGCAGCTCCAATTCAACCTCTAGCCTGGGAACTTCCATTTGCGGCCCTAAAAAAAAAAAAAAAAACTTATTAAAAAAACCTTTAAATTAATGAAGCTCCTTTTCTAAGGAAGGAGTGTTTTGCAAGACTGTTTCGTTTATTTTGCTTATTACAAACATTCCTTCCTGCAATCTGGAATGAACTGTTTTGAAGAAGGTTGAATTACATCAGCTTAGGATATATAGGGAGAACAGAGCAGATAGAACCTGTAATAGAAGATTTCCTATAGTCAGCATGTCTCAGGGCCAGGGCTGTGCTCTCCTGGCTGCTGTTTGATTTCTTTTACTTAGTTATTTCTGTTATTGTTGTTATTTGCTTTTTAAGGGCCACACCCATGGCAAGTGGAAGTTCCCAAGCTAAGGGTCAGATCAGAGCTGTGGCTGCTGGCCTATGCCACAGCCACAGCAATGCCAGATCCAAGCTATGTCTATGACCTACAATGTAGTTCATGGCAACACTGGATCCTTAACCCACTGAGCAAGGGCAGGGATCAGACCTACCTCCTCCTGGATACCAGTTGGGTTTATTACTGCTGAGCCCCAATGGGAAGCGCCTCTGCAGCGTACAGTGCAGCTCATGGCAATGCCAAATCCTTTTAACCCTCTATGCCAGGCTGGGGATCGATCCTGCATTCTAGTGCTACAGAGATGCTGCCGATCCCATTGTGCCACAGCAGCAACTCCTGCTCTTCTTTAAATAAAGGAAATTGAAGTTCTTTGGTGGCTCAGTGGGTTAAGGATCTGGTTACGTCTGGGTACAGCTGTGGTGCATGTTCTGTCTTTGACTGGGGAGCTTGCATATGCTCAGGCACAGCTAAAAAAATAAAAAATAAAATTAAAATACATAAAGGAAAGTGGTGTGTATAGAGGAATGGGCAGTAGGTATAGTTGTTTTCCTCCTAAGTTCTAGATTGCTTAAATATGATAATATATTTGAGAGTCAGAGTTCCTGTGTGGCTCAGTGGTTTAAGGATCCAGTGTTTTCACTGCAGCAGTTTGAGTTCCATCTCTGGTCCAGGAACTTCTACATGCTTCAGGGGTGGCCAAAAAAAAAAAAAAAAAAGAGTCAAATGCTATTCATTCATTCTGAATTCAGAGATAACTTTAGAAACTTTGAGTTTTCTTTTTTGTTTTATTTGACATGAATAATGCTATAAAAAATTGGGAGTCACTGAATCCAAAGGTAATTAGATTTTTCGACCCAGAAAGGAAAGGACCAGTGAGTGACTAGGTCCTTTGACTAATATGCCAGATGACTGGACTGGATAAAGATCTTGGTGACCCTTTTGTAAGTGATCCTTGCAGTTCATTTGCTATAAGCACCTCCCCTACAAAAAGGGCTTCCATTTTGCAGTGATATGTATAGAATTTGTTTTGAGGTTCTGCCTTATACCCTCCACTTAAACAGAAATAGATGTATTTTATATATGGATGCTGAGAGGAGACTGGTCACCAGTTGTCCCAGCTTTTATCTTTGGTTTCCTGATAGCAATCTATATTGACTAGACTGAATGTTCTGGTTTTCTTTAGCATTCCTGGGAGATGGTCGGGAAGAAGAAGGGAGTTTCAGGACAGAAGGATGGTGGCCAAACGGAGTCCAACGAGGAAGGCAAAGAAAATCGAGACCGGGACAGAGACTACAGCCGGCGACGTGGTGGACCACCAAGGCGGGGAAGAGGTGCCAGCCGTGGACGAGAGTGTATGCATGGGGCTTTAACAAAACCAGTGGGTTAGTAATGCCTAGACTTCAGGGATGTCAGGGCCCTGCTAGGCTGGACCTGGTAACCATTATCATCCTTTTGATTTTTCTTAAAATCATTTGTTCTGAGACCTTGGCATCTCTTATATGCAGCCTTTTCTAGCAACAGCCACCAGTTTGGCATGAAATGACCTTGTAGCTATTTGTAAAATTATTTAACTGACAGCTCTCTCTTAGGGTTTATCACCATTCCCCTAGTAACCATCATATCCCATCCTTCCAGCTCATTTTCTTTTTGTTTTTGTCATCCCACCATCATATGTACGTACCATTTCTATTGACTTTGCTCTGGCCATTTGTGGTGGTTTATTTATTTTTTTTTAATTTCAGTTCGGGGTCAGGAAAATGGATTAGATGGCACGAAGAGTGGAGGACCCGCTGGAAGAGGCACAGAAAGAGGCAGAAGAGGTCGTGGCCGAGGCAGAGGTGATCAGTTTGTTTTGGGGATGAATACTGGGAGCAAGGAATGCTTATTAGTTTAGTAAACTTCATTTACTAATGGAGTTTAGATGGAGTCTGGATGCTTAATTGTAGGTGTCATGCAAATTCTATATTACTGAGTGGGAGTGGGAAGAAAAGTAGATGTCATTTCTTCTAGTCTTTATTGTTGCTATTACTGTATTTGCTTGAGGATCCAGCAGTTTGATCAGGAGAGGAACAGTCTTGTCTGTATTAATGATTGTCCTACTATGTTATATTACTGATGTGCTTGCTACAGACAGAGAAGGAACATCTGATGATTTCAACCACTTAACTTTCCAAAGCTGCCTCAGTTGACAAGGTAGTTTTATTTTATATCAGCTTTTAAAATACTTTTCTCTCTTTTTTTCATTTTTTAGGTGGCTCTGGTAGGCGGGGAGGAAGGTTTTCTGCTCAAGGAATGGGGTAAGTTTCATTGATCCAATGTCAAAGTTTTTAATTTTTTTCCCTAAGCCTTAGTGTAATATCTTAGAGTGGCTAATATCCTGAGGATAATATGCAGCTATTACCAAAAGGTGAGCAGAAAGGCTTCTAGATTATTTAGTCAGGTCAGTAGACATAGGGCTTATTTGAGAGAGAATTTTTTTTTAAATCTCATGACTGTATTTGAATAAATACACCTACTATTTTCCCAAGATCTTCATATGGATTTTATTATTACTGATGTCCTAAGACCAAAAAGACAGACATGGATATTATATCATGAGGGGTTCCTGTCGTAGCTCAGCGGAAATGAATCTGACTCGTATCCGTGAGGACTCAGGTTCAATCCCTGGCCTCGTTCAATGGGTTAAGGATCCCAGCATTGCCGTGAGCCGTGGTATAGGTGTAGGCCAGCAGCTACAACTCCGGTTTGACCCCTAGCGTGGGAACATCCATAATGCTGCGGGTGTGGCTGTAAAAAGACCAAAAACAAAAAGTATGAAATTATACCATGAAATTTTAGGTCAGCTGATAAGTGAAGAAAAGTAGACAGCATATAGGATTATAGGAGGGGGTCATGGTTGATGTGGACTAGGAAAGGACAGTCATGATTCTGATTGCTCTATTTTTTTTTGCTTTGCTTTTCTTTCTTTCTTTCTTTTTTTTTTTTTTTTTTTTTTTTTTTTGCTTTTTAGGGCCGCATCTGTGGCGTATGAAAGTCCCAGGCTAGGGGTCGAATCAGAGTTGTAGCTGCTGGCCTATGCCACAGCCACAGTGACACAAGATCCAAACAGTGTCTGTGACCTATATCACGACTCATGGCAATGCCAGCTCCTTAACCCACTGAGCAAAGCCAGGGATTGAACCTGCATCTTCATAGATACTGGTCGAATTTGTTTCCCCTGAACCATGACGGAAACTCTTGCCCTCTTTTTGAGTTAATTTTTACTGGTGATGTTTAGAGCTCAGAAAGTCAAGCCTTTTTTTCCCCCATCCCAGAACCTTTAACCCAGCTGATTATGCAGAGCCGGCCAATACTGACGATAACTATGGCAATAATAGCGGCAATACATGGAACAACACTGGCCACTTTGAACCTGATGATGGGACAAGTAAGTGTCTGTTTTCTTTGTTTCTTGTCTCTTGGAACCTAAGGATATAATTTTTTTTAGATTATAATCACATGAAAAAGGGGAGGAGTTTTTGAGTGTGGAGACGGAGAGAAAGAGATGACAATTGAATTACCGTGTAATCTCTTTATTTACTGTGTGCCTATGGGCGTATTATACATGCTGTTTTATTTGAACTTCACCACTAATTTATGAAGTAGGCATTATTTCTTATCACTTTCCAGATGATAAAACTTAGACTGTAAGTGGTTATGAAATTTACTAGTATTTAAACTCAGATGTTTGACTGTAAGGAAGCCTGTGCTCTTTCCATTGTACCTTTAGTTCCAATTGTATTTCCTAGTGTTTCTGTTTGGCTACCTAGCTTTGCCTTTTGAAAAGATATCCCAGATTAATTAGTCAAGCCACTACTTGTAGAGATGAACAGGGCCTAGAATTAACGCTTACTGTTAATTTACTTGTTTTGGGGTACAGAGATAGGAAAATCTTTTTCGTGTCATTTTGGAGAAATTGCAATATCTGAGCAAGAAGGAAGACTGGAGACTTTTCTAGCTCTCTTTGTTGGATAGTTTTGGGGTGTGGTGGAGCATTATGGGGTTTGCTTTTTTTTTGTTAGTTTTTAGTGTACATCTGGGCAAGGTGTATGTATTAGGATATGTTAGGCTTGTAGGATACACAAAGATGTGTTCAAGAGTAAAAGGTACTTTCACTATGTTAAATAAGAGCAGCTGCTGGGTTCCAGAGTACATTCTTATGAGATCTGCTACCTCCTTCTGGCTGAGCCAGCACATGGAAAGCCTGAGACTCTTTCGCTTATAAAGATTGGGGAATGGGTTAATAGTAGAACATGAAATAGGCTCTTGACTCCTTATCTGTTTAAATTTACCTTGTCCCCTTTCAGAGATCAGTGATCTTAATCCTTTGTCTTTAGGAGGATCTTTGGCACAACTTCTCATCTACTGCCCACAAATGCTATACCTCAGTCCTAAATATTACTTGCTTTTTTTTTTTTTTTTCAATCAAGCTATCTTATAAACTCATTTCTCATTTGTGGAGGCTAAAGTTGAGTTATTGTCAAGCTAGATAACTTTTTGACTTCTCTTAGCCATTTGACTATGAAATGTCCTTTTCTATTTTAACTTATGTGTTGGAGGCATTAAAACTGCTCCTCATTCATCTCTTGATAGCTTTGTAGAGTAGTGGTAATAGTCTGAACAACAAATACTATTTATTTTTTTGTCTTTTTGACTTTTCTAGGACCGCACCCGAGGCATATGGAGGTTCCCAGGCTAGGGGTCTAATCGGAGCTATAGCTGCGGGCCTACATCAGAGCCACAGCAACTCTGGATCCGAGCTGAGTCTTCGACCTACACCACAGCTCATGGCAATGCCAGATCCTTAACCCACTGAGCAAGGCCAGGGATTGAACCCGCAACCTCATGGTTCCTAGTTGGATTTGTTAACAACTGAGCCATGATGGGAACTCCACAAATACTATTTTTTGAGGTCTAGTTCTTGGGTATTTCGCTTTTTATTGTTGGCAGAAAAAAATAATTGAAGTTGAAGATTTGTTTTTGTTGTGAATAGAAAATCAGGCATGGAGTCCCAGTCCCAGATGGCGAGCCTTAGCTGTTTTCTGTGAGGACCTGGTTGGAAAAAGAGGGAAGGAAGAGGTGTGTTTGTTTATATTTAGTAGAAATAGCAGATTTGGGAGGCTAGGCTCAGAAATCTGATTTGTGACTGAAATAAAAATTATGTGATGCTGCTGTCATCTTGTTAGTGTGAAAGTGGTTTTTTCTTTGTTTTTATTTTTTGTTTTTTGTTTTTGTCTTTTTGGGGCCCACTTGTGGTATATGGAGCTTCTTAGGCTAGGGGTCTAATTGGGGCTGTTGCCGCCGGCCTACGCCACAGCCACAGCAACACCAGATCCGAGCCGCATCTGCGACCTACACCACAGCTCACGGCAATGCCGGATCCTTAACCCATTGGGCGAGGCCAAGGATTGAACCTGCAACCTCATGGTTCCTAGTCGGATTTGTTTCTGCTGCGCCACAACGGGAACTCCTGAAAGTGTTGAGTATAAATAGCTTCATGCATTCCCATCCTTACTAGTTTCACGATACGAACTTGATCTTCATGCATGATTTTTTTGTGTGTGTTTTCATGATAGCAAACTTCAAATTCCCTTTTTAATTTAAAAAGAAACTCAAATCTACCCTTAAAATATCCACAGGTACAGTGGGAATTGTGTATTGGGGGCAAACATTATCATTTACAAGCAAAATTTCACTGGTTGTTTTTTCTTTTCTTTTCTTTTTTGTTTCAGGACTTGATTTCATTGGGGTTGAGGGGTCAAATTATCCCCGAAAATTTGAGACTGCTCCTGGTATGATACATCCAGGCGCCTAACTGCCCCGGATACTTGATAGATTTTTATGAACTCAAATATCTGTGGATATGTCATTTTTCTGTCTTCCTGCTTTTTATTTTTCTGCCCTTTCCCCCCATATTCCATGCCTGTTTTCCCTCCTTAAAAATTTAGTTTAATGAATATTTAACATTTATGTTGTCTGTGCTTTTTGCTGATGGAATGGAAGTCCTAATCTGTTGTTCAGAGTATTTGCACTCTTTTTGCTCCTTAATGCTTCTTCAGTGTCGTCCTCTTTCTTAGCCAAGACCATATGTCCTATGTAGGAAGGTGTCAAGTAGCTATCTACAGTCTTCTTTTCCATTCCAGGTGGAATCACCAGAGTATGGGGGGGGGGATTTTTTTACATTGAGAGGTAGCCTCTCAATAGTAATAACTTCTCAGGTCACTTCTAACTCTAGGATTGTGTGTATGTAATAGCCTAGATTTTTGGATTCCAAATAGCCAGGGTGGTGTGATTGTCAGTAGGAAGGAAGAGTGGTATCACCAGAGAGGGAGAGAAGAATGTAATTTGTAACTTGTCTAAACTGAGATTGGACTTTAGTTTGATTTGGAGAACATTGTCATTATTAGGTGGTTTGGAATTTCCCTGGTACAATTTTAACATTGTCCTGGGAAAAGCATTGCCTTGAACATGGTTTTCTCAAGCAAATAGGATTTTTCATTTTTAAATGTTTAGAAGAATTTCAGATAGGTTTTGTAGGTGTTAGACTGTTTCTCTTCCTTGACAATGAAATCTGATTGCCAGACCTTCATTCTTATAAGAACTTCTCTCCATTTGGAGAGAGTGCTTTAAGAATTATTAAACATATGCTGTTATTCTAGAGAAGAAAATAAGGGGTTTTCTTGTCTCTTCTACAGATATGTTCTTATTTCTTAGGGTGGTCCTTCGGTTGAAGGGAGGATTTCTAGGTCTCGTAGAAACTCATCCGTATTCCTTAAGAATAGGCAGGTTCCCTTTTTGAGGATATTTGTGTACGTGAAGCAAAACAAGGGGATGTGGAACGTGGTCTGATTGCTTATGGACCTCTCCTACAAAAACTGTGTTCTGTCTGTATCATTACCAACATGAGGAAGTGTGTACACCTCCATTGACTGTGCCATGACCTTAGCAGGTCAGATTTCGTGTTCTCTGTGATGAGGATTAGTGTGATGACTAACACATATACTTGATTCTTCAGTCTCATCTGATGTCTTCTGAAAACTGATCCATTGAGATTTCTTATAGTTAAACCAGTACGATTTGTGAACTTGACTTCTGCTGAGTATACAGTTTAAAATTCACTTCCCATGGCAGATAGGTGTCAGTGCTCTGTTTGGATTTCGAGCCTTTTCTTCTTCACTGCCCTTTCACTGTCATGTGGCGGCCTTTGTGTTCCTCTGTGTCCCTGCTGCCATCTCTCTTCAGACTGCCTGCAGTATTATTATCTTAAACCAAATAGATAGAGTTTGCATATTTCGGGTTATCTATTGCCATTTCACTGAACTGATCACTACGTCAGAGGAAGGGTCTTAACAAATTGCTTGGAGTCTCACTGTTTCTTGCATTTTCTCTCTTCTCTCTTTTTTTTGTTGTCTTGCTGTCTTACTCTTTTTCCTGTTATAGCTATGTAACAAAAACTGATAGCTGTGAAATCATAATCTTATTAAAACCCTGGTGTTCTGAGGTAACCTTTGCTAAAGAGTCTTTTCCTTACTCTGAAGCCAAAGAATCCCTTCTGATTACTAAATTCTGGTTACACTTTTGGCTGCCAAAAAATTTAATACATTAGTGTTTTCTGCACTTGCTTTGTACTGGCACTTAAAGTTAGTTCATTGTTTTTCCTTTATTCCCAGGTGCATGGAGGACTGCAACAGAGGAGTGGGGAACTGAAGATTGGAATGAAGATGTAGGTATTCCCAGGTCATTCCTCATTAGTACCGTCTATCCCTAAGTGGTGTTTAGGGATAGAAAATGGGTATGTTTCTACCCTTCAAAATTCACCCTTAAGATTCTGACCCAAAACTTTTACATCCAAAATAGTGTTCTGAGCCAGAACATTTCACATATGTTATATGAAGGAGACTGGGCATGAACAGGACTCTGTGGAACCAGACTATGGAAAGGGCAAGTGCACTTGTGTAAGTCTAATATCTGATTGTCGGATTTATCCCAGGAAGAGATGGTGGTTGGGTAGGGCACCAGAATGGAATTAGGCAGGTAGTGTGTTGAGTAACAGCTTCTGGTGGCACATGACTCTACTTGGAGCAGTTCAGTTACTAGATTCACATTTACGCCTTGGTGTATGGTCCTGTAATTGGCTTAGAGGTGGGTACGAAATGAGAATTACAATACCAGATCCTTAGGTTTACAGTCTAGTTGGCTTTGGAAAACAACCCCCCCTTTTTTTTTGTTTAATATATCTCAAAGCCCAACTTGGTGACTGTAATTGAAATGAAATGAATATATAGGTTTGGCCATCTTCCAGCTTGACTAAACTTGGAAACCTCATAGATGGGTGGCACAAGGTGGTACATAAACAAGCTCTGTGAATTCACTGGAGTATTGCCCGAAGGAAAGAATTTTGCTGATCACTGGTCACAGTCAAGCTTTTGCTGTGAATTATAGTTTTCTGTGATTATGGGTGAAATTTCCGGTTTGTATTGATTCAGGCAAGACAGAATATAGTATGAGGAAATGGTGTGTCCAGCTGTTGGTTTTCAGGCCTGAGTTTTAAAATGTTAGATGCATCAACATGAGAGGGTGATTCTATTGTAGCTGAGTCAGACTGCCTTATGACTACTTTCTAAGATTTAGCTTGTCTGCTTAAGCACCTTTTAGAGAATGATATATTTGGGAGAGCAGATTCCCTGTTTTTTGTGGGGAGATTTTAATGGAAAAGTTAAAAAAAATCAACTTTTGAATAGTAGCAAGAGTTATTTCCTATAATGGCTTATCTAATTGTAGTGTTTTCTAGTGGAGAGATGAGGTGTAATAAGTCACTTGAAGGCAGAAAGTGCATGTTGTTAAAATTATTCCTGAAAAAAATCTTAACTCACCAGCACTTGGGCTTTTAGTTTTCCAAAGCCAAGAATTAAGTTTTTATTTCTGTGTTCATCTTGGCTGTGATCTCCCTTTCGTTGAGAGGAGTAGTATGGTTTGCATAGAGGTAGGAGTTGGTAACTCTAGTGGGAAAATGCAGATGCTCTATTTTCCTGTCTAGCATATTCACCTTCCTATAAGTTCAGTGTGCATATTACATGACTCCACTAGATTTTATTGGGTTTCTCTTTCGATAAAACCATTGTGCATAGATAGAAGGGGCTTGAACATTGGTCCTTTCCGGATTCTCAGGGTGGATAGTTCTCTCTTCTAAGGGTTTTCCCCTTTTTCTTAATGTTGACTTCCCCTTATCTATACCAGGTTTCTGACTGTAACCTACCTAACACCAGGAGTGACTAATTCCTCTGTTTTCCAGCTTTCTGAGACCAAGATCTTCACTGCCTCTAATGTGTCTTCAGTACCTCTGCCTGCGGAGAATGTGACAATCACTGCTGGTCAGAGGCAAGTGTGTGGTATAGTTCAGTTATCTTCTCCCAAAGGGATCTGCTAAGTTAGCTGTAAGGAAGAATGGCACTGGGCCTTGATAGACTCCCATGGTGTTGGTGATAATGATAAACATATCACATTAGGTTCTTATTTGGTTGATTGGTAGATTTTTAGGAGCTCACACTAGTTAATTTATGAAGCGGCAATCCATGTATTACTGTTTTAAAGCTAATTCTCCCAAAGTAGCCCTTCCATACATAGGTCAGCCTTGTCAGCATCACAGGCATTGATTAAAATTTAGAACAACATAAACTTATCTTGTGAGTCAGGTAAGGAAAACCTAAAAGTGGAAAGTTTTTGTTTATTTCTGAATTTTGCAAAACTATTCAGTAGCTGCTTTTTTTGGGCGGGGGGGGGGCACGCCTCAGCTTGTGTAAGTTCCCCAGTCAGGGATTGAACCTGAGCCACAGTAGTGCCCCAAACTGCTGTAGTGACATGCCATATCCTTAATCCACTGTGCCACAAGAGAACTCCCCTCTCTTGCTTTGTAATTATGATCTTTGTCTGCTTAGCTGACTGAGTATGGTGACCCTTTTTTCCCCTAGAATCTGGCTAATGAATTTTTAAGAATTTGAACATAGGTATTGGGGTCAGTAGAGGGAGATACACTCACCAGGGAATATTTTTATCCTGTGAAAACCTCTTTGATTATTTCTAGACCTGGGTATGATAGCTGTTGACTCAAAATGTCCTAAAGAGAAGTCTGATAGGAGTAGGATGTTAAGAATGTCATTACCAGAGGTAATGTGTGTGTTTTTTTTTAATGGTATCAAATATATATGATTTTTTCCACACTGGGTATTGCAATTATTTGATACCAGCTAGGTGTTTAGCAGTTTAATTGATTTCTGGCACTAACTCTCTAGAGTTAGCACAGACCCAAGTTGGCAGCTTAGTACCACAAGACTGCCTTTATTTCAGAGGTTAGCTGCAAATAGGTGCCCAGGTTACTACCCACACACACATTTCTGCCCAGCTGACTACAATCTTGAGGGTTCAACAGCCCCCTCCACAGGTTATTTGCTAGAATGACTTAGAGAACGCAGGAAAACATTTTACTTGTTGTCACTGGTTTATTATAACCAGTAGCCTGGAACAGTCAAATGGAAGAGATGCGTAGGGCAGCGTATGGGAGGTAGAGCACAGAGCTTCTAATCCCTCTCTGGGTGCTGGCCTCCCAGCCCCTCAGTGTGTTCACCAACCCAGAAGCTCACTGAGTCTTATTGTTCAAGAGTTTAATCAGGGGAGTTCCTGTTGTGGCTCAGAGGAAATGAGTATTCATGAGGTTTGATTCCTGGCCTTGCTCAATGGGTTAAGGATCTGGCATTGCTGTGGTACAGGTCTCAGACACAGTTTGGATCTGTGTTGCTGTGGCTGCGGTGTAGGCCAACAGCTGCAGCTCTGATTCGACGCCTAGCCTGAGAACCTCCCTATGCCTTGGGTGCTGCCCTAAAAAGACAAAAAAGAGTTTTAAAGTTTCATTACATAAGGAATGATTGATTAAGTCGTTGGTGATTGAATTCAATCTGTAACTGCCCTTCCCTCACTAGACATGGGTGATGTGTAGGCTGAAAGCTCCAACTCTCTAACCACTTTCTTGGTGTTTCTGGTGACCAACCACCTTCTTGAAACTCTGGGGGGGCCCCCACCCTGAGTGCCTTTATTAGTATCAACTGGTTGAAAGGGACCAATTACGAAAAGCATGACACTCCTGTTACTCATGAAATTTGTAAAAACCAATAGTATATATTTTCATTATACAAGTCACTTGAAATTTTATAAAAATTGGAAAAAATTCCCCAAACCCTTCTTGTTCCAAAGCCACTTGATGCTAGCATTCTAGTATGTAGTTTTATTTATTAGACATTGGCGATGACAGGTATTCAGTCATCATGGGTGGCTGAATTAAGCTCATGGGTGAAAATTTGTAAATTTTGACCCAGTTAGCAAGTTGCTGTATTTAAAATTAACATTCAGTATTCATTAAATTGGAGTTCCCATTGTGGCACAGCAGAAACCAACCTGACTAGCATCCATAAAATGTGAGTTAAGGTCCTGGTCTTGCTCAGTGGGTTTGGATATGACATTGCCTTGAGCTGTGATGTAGGTTGCAGACAAGGCTCGGATCTGGCGTTGCTGTGCCTATGGTATAGGCCAGCAGGTACAGCTCTGATTCGACCCCTAGCCTGGGAACCTCCATGTGCTGCGGGTGTGGCCCTAAAAATAAAGGCCGAAAAACCCCAACAACATTTCATTACACTAATTTCATGAATGTTGATATTTAAGAAACACTGTGGATGGCAACCTCATTGGAACACACCCAGATACCGTCATGGCTCTTATACATCCATCAGTTATTTTGGTGAATTAAGCATCTCTGGCTTTGTGTTTCTGGGGAGTGGACTCATTTTGACTTATCATAATCTGAGTCAGGTGTTGAGGAATGTTAAAATGTTCAGTCATTATTCATCAAGATCCCATCTCTCCACTAGAATTGATCTTGCTGTTCTGTTGGGGAAGACACCATCTTCAATGGAGAATGATTCATCTAATCTGGATCCATCTCAGGCTCCTTCTCTTGCCCAGCCGCTGGTGTTTAGTAACTCGAAGCAGAGTGCTATATCACAGCCTGCTTCAGGGAACACATTTTCTCATCACAATATGGTAAGTAGGAAACATGGTATATCCTAACCAAACTTTTCTGCAACCCTAGCACATACATACAATACTTACTTTCAGTGACACCCAGAGTTTTGGGGCAGAGTAAAAGCATCTTATTTTGCCTTCCTAAGCTGACTTGGGTGTGGAGATGTTGAGTTGGGTAGGAGGGGATAACTCTAGAAGAGAATTTAACTTTGGACAGACTGAGTCTTAAAAATGAGTTAGCATCATTTATTGAGTACTCATTGTGCTGAACATGGTTTGCTATTATTCATGAAGAGAGGAGATCAATGACAACCAATTTTAATCCTTTCGCAGTACTAATTAAGCATTGATGGGAGGTTGTTGCAGGTCCCTATTTCTTCTTTCTTTTTAGGGCTGTACCACACCTGCAGTATATGGAGGTTCCCAGGCTAGGAGTTGAATTGGAACTACAGCTGCCAGCCTATACCACAGCCACAGCATCACCAGATCCGAGCCATGTCTGTGACCTACACCACAGCTCACAGCAACGCCAGATCCTTAACCCACTGAGCAAGGCCACAGGGATCAAACCCACATCCTTACAGGTCCTAGTTGGGTTCGTTACTGCTGAGCCACGGTGGAAACTGCTAGTTTCTTATTTTTTGATGGAGCAAAATTACCATATATATTTACATAAACCAGACATTTCTGAGCTAGGCTTCTGAAAACTTGGGGTCTTCCTGAATCTGCCACCTTACCAGCTGTTTCTCTCTCTCTCTCTCTCTCTTTTTTTTTTTTTTGTCTTTTTGCCATTTCTAGGACCACTCCCATGGCATATGGAGGTTCCCAGGCTAGGGGTCCAGTCGGAGCTGTAGCCACCGGCCTACACTAGCGTCACAGCAACGCAGGATCTGAGCCACGGCTGCAACCTACACCACAGCTCACGGTAACGCCGGATCCTTAATCCACTGAGCAAGGCCAGGGATCGAACCCACAACATCATGGTTCCTAGTTGGATTTGTTAACCACAGAGCCATGACGGGAACGCCTCTCCCTTTCTTTGTAAGTGAGACTAAGAATGCTTACTCTGCCTACCTTAAAGGGCTTTAGGAAGATAAATAAAGTAACGATACCAGTTCCCATTGTGGCTCAGTGGTAACGAACCAACTAGTGTTCATGAGGACACAGGTTCGATCCCTGGCCTCTCTCAGTGGGTTAAGGATCCGGCGTTGCCATGAGCTGTGGTGTAAGTTGCAGGCTGTCGTGTAAGCTGGCAGCTGCAGCTCCAATTTGATCCCTCTCCTGGGAGCTTCCATATGCTGTGGGTGCGGCCCTAAAAGACCAAAAAAAAAAAGCTTTACAAATTTGATGGTAGTAGTGGTATTAGTTATTAATAACCTAGAGCACTTACAGCAAATGGCTTGTTCAGAATATTTTTAAAAATTCAAGGTCATCAACTATGGCAGAGGCTAAATAACTAAATAAAAGATGATGTAAGAACCAATTTTCTTAATGGTTAACAAATCCTAAGTAGTATTGTTTTGCCTCTTTGCTTTTACTTTTCCTGTTTATTTTTTGGTGGAGGGACACCATTTTTTTTGTCTTCTGAGCCAAAGGTGTAGCATATGGATGTTCCCAGGCTGGGGGTTGAATCAGTGCTGCACCTGCCAGCCTGTACCACAGCCATAGCAGCACAGGATCTGAGCCCTGTCTGTGAGCTACACCAGAGCTCGCAGCAATGCTGGATCTTTAACCCACAAATTGAGGCCAAGGATTGAACCCGAATCCTCATGGATACTAGTCAAGTGCTTTACCACTGAACTTTGATGGGAACTTCCTTTTTTTTTTTTTTTTTCCAACTATAGTATTAAGAAAGTGTAGTTTGTAATACACTTTTATTTTTCTAGTAATAAGTTTAAAGTAATTTATTCAACTAGAAAACTGCTGAACTCTAATCTAGAACTCTTAGTTTTTATTTTTATTTTATTTATTTATTTTTTTTTTGTCTTTTTGCCTTTTAGCGGGCCGCTCCCGAGGCATATGGAGCTCCCAGGCTGGGGATCTGATCAGAGCTATTGCTGCTGGCCTACGCCACAGCCATAGCAATATGGGATCCGAGCCGTGTCTGCACCCTACACCACAGCTCACGGATCCTTAACCCGCTGAGCAAGGCCAGGGATTGAACCCTCAACCTCATGGTTCCTAGTCGGATTCGTTAACCACTGAGCCACGACGGGAACTCCTAGCACTCTTAGTTTTTAACTGTTGTCTTAAAATAGTTTTTTGTGTTAATAGTAATTTGATGTTTGATGTTTGATACTCTGCCATATGAGTGGTGACAGATGAAAAAAGACCAGAGGAGGGAAAAAGAAGGAAATGTTGAGATTAAAAAGAAGAAAGAGGAGTTCCCGTCATGGCGCAGTGGTTAACGAATCCGACTAGGAACCATGAGGTTGCGGGTTCGGTCCCTGCCCTTGCTCAGTGGGTTAACGATCCGGCGTTGCCGTGAGCTGTGGTGTAGGTTGCAGACACGGCTCGGATCCAGCGTTGCTGTGGCTCTGGCGTAGGCCGGTGGCTACAGCTCCGATTCGACCCCTAGCCTGGGAACCTCCATATGCCGCGGGAGCGGCCCAAGAAATAGCAACAACAACAACAACAAAAAAGACAAAAGACAAAAAAAAAGAAGAAGAAGAAAGAAAGAAAATGGGACAAAAGTCATAGGAAGATACATTGAAGATCAGGAAATAACTCCAAACCCCTAAGATACGTCATATGACTGGAAAATGCGTTAAGTGCTCTTTGTCACTTTTATATTGCCTTTAATATCTGGAATTGATTCGCAACCAAGTCCCAATTCTGATATCAAAAAGCAGTTTTTGTGGTGTTCTCTTGTGTTGCAGCAGGTTAAGGATCCAGGGTTGTCACTGCAGGGCTTGGGCCGCTGCTATGGTGCAGGTTCAATCCCTGGCCTGAAAATTTCAACGTGCCATGAATGTGGCCAAAGAAAGTTTTCAGTATACCTCCACTTTAATTTGTGTCATGTTATACGTTAATATAAGCACTTTTCTTTCTAATTGCTTGTATTAATTAGTATGCTGTTTCCATTGAAGATAAATGTTAGAGGATTAATTCTTTTAAACTTTAATATATGTGGGAGTTCCTGTCGTGGCTCAGTGGTCAACAAATCTGACTAGGAACCATGAGTTTGTGGGTTTGATCCCTAGCCTCGCTCAGTGGGTTAAGGATCTGGCGTTGCTGTGAGCTGTGGTGTAGGTCTCAGACGCTGCTCGGATCCCAAGTTGCTGTGGCTCTGGTGTAGGCCAGTGGCTACAGTTCTGATTCGACCCCTAGCCTGGGAACCTCCATATGCCACAGGCGCAGCCCTAAAAAGACAATAAATAAATAAATAAAATGTAATATATGTGACATAGGAGCTGCGCCCCCCCCCCATTATCGTAACATACGAACATTCTGTACCTTTAATAATGTTTCACACTTGCAGAATATTTGGTAATCATTGCTGTGGGGGATCATCTCTCTACCATAGGCCTATACTTTCAACTAGAGTTCCATTGTTTTTGTTTATATAGTCTTAAGATATAGACTGAAGTGGGAAAAAATGTCTTACCTTGAGTTAGACAGATTCGTTTTGTATAAGCACTGCTCAATAATGAAGATCATGATATGGTTAAATAAGAACTTGAAGACTACATTAAATATTAAATAAATTTAATTATCATTAAGTTAAATTTTTGGGGTGTTCCCATTGTGGCTCAACAGGTAACAAACCCGACTAGTATCCATCAGGATGTAGGTTCGATCCCTGGCCTTGCTCAGTGGGTTAAGGATCTGGCATTGCCAGGAGCTGTGGTGTAGGTTGCAGATAGTGCTTGGATCTGGCGTTGCTGTGGGTGTGGTGTAGGCCAGCAGCTACAACTCTCATTCTACCCCTAGCCTGGGAACTTCCATATGCCACAGGTTTGGCCTTAAAAAGCCAAAAAAAAAAAAAACCCCTTGGAGGTTCTGGAGAATAGTCAAGGCCACATCTCTTGGACTAGGCTGGTAGTTTTACTTGCTAATAGGAATAGAGAGACTCCCCCAGAAAGGTTAGTAAGTTTTGCTTTGTTACTATGATTACCCTGTAGAACTTCGGGGAAAAAAACACAAAACAACAAAATCATATTGACTCGTTACCTGACTGTCCAGTTCAGAAGTTGGGATGGCCCCTTAATTTTTCATCTTTGCCTCTGATAGTTACTAGAAGCATTGAGACGAAGCCCAGTTAGTTGTTTTTGTTCTTTTTGAGCTGTTTAGTAGAAGGTGCAAAGACCTGAATGGCTAAAGTGAAATTTTATATCATTATCATGTTAACTTAATAATCAAATACTGGTTGATTTAAAAAGGTAAAAGGGGAGTTCCCTGGTGGCCTTCTGATTAGCACTTGGTGCTTTCACTACTGTGACCAAAAAATAAGAAAATAAAATATATAAAAGGGGAAACCTCCTTCAGTCATTAAAGAAGTCCTTGAGAAGAAAGGTGGAGAAAGTGATAGTAATGGCAAACATTTTAACGTTTATCACTTTTTTTGAGAGCTTGCTCTGTGCTATGCACACATTAAATGCTTTACACATACTATTTGTGTAATTCTCCTACATCTTTATGGGGTACTACTTTTATTCCCATTTTTAGATTAGGGAAATGAGGTGCAAATTATAAGTAATTTTTCCACGATTTAACCAATATTTGTTTTTTAAATTTTTTTTTGTTTTTTTTTGTTTTCTGTTTTTGTCTTTTTGCCTTTTCTAGGGCCGCACCCACGGCATGTGGAGGTTCCCAGGCTAGGGGTCGAATCGGAGCTGTAGCCACCAGCCTACGCCAGAGCCACAGCAACACGGGATCCGAGCCACATCTGTGACCTACACCACAGCTCACAGCAACACCGGATCCTTAACCCACTGAGCAATGCCAGAGATCGAACCCACAGCTTCATGGTTACTAGTCGGATTCGTTAACCACTGCGCCACGACGGGAACTCCATTAACCAGGATTTGTATCTAGACAGTCCTAGTCCAGAGTTTGTGCTGTAATGGACTATTCCATTTTGTGACATTCTTTACTTGTCCTATCTCTACTGGCTCTTAACCCAGACAGGTATCTTTTTTGAGTAGCTGAACAAGGTTGCTGGCTATGAATTTCTCTAATCTCTGTTTTAATTTACAGGTGAGCATGTTAGGGAAAGGATTTGGTGATGTCACTGAAGCTAAAGGCGGCAGCACCACAGGCTCCCAGTTCTTGGAGCAGTTCAAGACTGCTCAAGCCCTGGCTCAGTTGGCAGCTCAGCATTCTCAATCTGGAACCACCACCACCTCCTCTTGGGACATGGGCTCCACCACACAGTCCCCGTCGCTGGTGCAGTATGGTGAGAAAGATGGAAAATGACTTGAATTTTTTAAGTATTAGAGCCTTACTGCCAAGAGGCTGGTAGGAGTAAGGAGTGGAGAATGTGTCCTGAGGTGAGGATAAGGGCCGCCAGCTGGCTAGTTTCCCACAGTGATAGGCGCAGTTCTGAAAGCTGGGGGATAATAAAAAGTTGAGGCTGTAGATCTCTTTCATCAAATTGAGCCATTGATGTAGTTGCAGGTTTCTGTTGATCTAGGGATGTTTTGGGTTTTCCCTAGGTTTATCTCTAGTATTTAAAAACGTATTGCCATTAAAAAATTCATGGATTTTGCCATTTTAGGACTTTAAATACAGGCAATTCCTAGATTCCTTCCTTTTGTAGGCATGGTAATAGTGTTGATTCAGTTGGGTTCTGCTTAAGAACAAACATGACCCAATGATTGTCACCTGTAGAAATGAGATTAAATCTTAGAAGACCTGTTCTCTATGAGATTCTGACCCCTCGGGGTCTAGTTCACGGCTTTAGAGTAGGGTAATAGCATTTTCTTGAGGTTCACAAGTGTCTCTGGCCTCATACATGCTGCATTTCCTCATGCAGATTTGAAGACCCCAAATGATTCAACAGTGCACAGCCCCTTTACAAAGCGCCAGGCTTTCACTTCTTCTTCAACTATGATGGAGGTGTTCCTGCAGGAGAAGCCACCCGCAGTGGCTACCTCCACAGCTGCACCTCCACCGCCCTCTTCTCCTCTGCCAAGCAAGTCCACCTCGGCTCCACAAATGTCTCCTGGGTCTTCAGACAACCAGTCCTCCAGCCCTCAGCCGGCTCAGCAAAAACTGAAACAGCAGAAGAAAAAAGCCTCCTTGACGTCTAAGGTATTCGAAGTTTTATTTTTTTTATTTTAAAAATTTTTTTATTTTTTTGTCTTTTCAGGGCCGCACCCTCAGCATATGGAGATTCCCAGGCTATGGGTCTACTTGGAAGTGTGTTCGCTGGATCCGAGCTGCGTCTGCAACCTACACCACAGCAATGGCAACACCAGATCCTTAACCCACTGAACGAGGCCAGGGATCGAACCCATAATCTCATGGTTCCTAGTCAGATTCATTTCTCCTGCGCCATGACGGGAACTCCTATTTGAACTTTTAGATAGATATTTTTTAGGGCCAAGTGGTGGGGGATTTAAGAATTGAAATTGTATAGGAGTCATTTGGATGTATATGTAAAAGTTTCTTATTAGTCTTACAGTAAGTCTGTACTCCACCATTACTTTGTCTTCCCTGCAGATTCCTGCTCTGGCTGTGGAGATGCCTGGCTCAGCAGATATCTCAGGGCTAAACCTGCAGTTTGGAGCATTGCAGTTTGGGTCAGAGCCTGTCCTTTCTGATTATGAGTCCACCCCCACCACGAGCGCCTCTTCAAGCCAGGCTCCAAGTAGCCTCTATACCAGCACGGCCAGGTAGAGAAAATATCTGTCATAAAACATCCTTTATTAGATTTTTACCTCTTTTTCTAAGTCTCTCACTAATTCCTAGAACTCTGGGCACACCAGGCCTCTGATTGAGGGAAAAAGAGCCATTTGTAGCATTTTGTTGAACACTTCATAATGTAGTAACTTAAGTTTATTTGTAACTCTAAACAGAAATATATCCCTTGAGCACTTCTAGAGCGTCCAAACCCAGTTCCTAGAGATGTGTATTCCACCTCTGACAGAGTACCTTGATATCCGCCACAGCTAAAAATGCTTCGGACACTTTTAGCCTTTTGGTATGGATTTATGCCTATGAAGGGTGTAACTTTGAACTCCTAGGAACGAGGTGGCACTAACATATTAAATAATTAAAAGAAATCTTTGCAGTAGAACCTTTTCTACCTTTTCTAATAGCTGTCAGGGGAGGCCATCTTAAGCAATAGAAAATCCTAGAGGCATTTGAGTACTAGGCTATTTTTTTTAATCCTTAGAATTTAAAAATGGAGATGTCTTGCTCTGGTCTACCTCTGTTGAGTCATAATTGCTATTAATGCATGCGAATATTTTAAAAGTTTTTCTCGGGAGTTTTACTTAAAACGGTTGTTGAGAAAGCCAGGAGCTCAGAATTCCTTAAAATGAGTATAACAAAAGGTGATTTTTCTCATGCTTAGGGTTAACGTTATGATGGTATCAGAGGAACCAAGAGAAATGAATCCTTTCTACTGACTGTCTTCTAATAACAGCAGAGTGTAGGGGAGCGAGAATTATTTCTCTTCCTTTAAGAGACTGAAAATGGTTTAAACTTCATTCTTAGCTCAGATCCCTGACTGTGTAGGATATGGAAATTCATTCCTAATGTTGTCAGGAAAAAATTATGGTAGTTTCTTAAATTGTTGCTAGAATTTTTCTTTTTGATTGTAAACAATTTACTTTAGTAGTAGATCTCCACTGTTTCTTTAGTATCAGTGGAGATGTGTTCTATTCGTTTCTCTGAGATTTTCCTTTTCCATTTTTCACAGTGAATCTTCATCTACAATTTCATCTAACCAGAGTCAGGAGTCTGGTTATCAGAGTGGCCCAATTCAGTCAACAACCTATACCTCCCAAAATAATGCTCAGGGCCCTCTATATGAACAGAGATCCACACAGACTCGGCGGTACCCCAGCTCCATCTCTTCATCACCCCAAAAGGACCTGACTCAGGCAAAGGTATTGCCTTCACAAGCCCTTGGGCATTGGTTAGGAGAATAGTGGACAAAGTCCCTTAAATATCAGTGTTTTCCTTCTTAACAAATGGTACTAAGATATCTCTGAAGTTCTGGTTGAGAAGCTGAATCACGTTTTTGTGGTAGGTGAAATAAAAGTTCTTTTCAGTAAGCTTGGAGACGTAGAGCCCAGAAGATCATGCTTTTTGTACTTAAGGTTCATTCTTTCTAGTAGAGTCAGTCTCATGAACCTGTTTTCTGTTCTTGGAAGATCTAATTTATAGACTTGTGAATGCATATCAGTAGACCTCGCCTTGCTGTGTCTTGGCTTGGTGAGGGGGACAGCATATGCCAGAGGCAATGTGGAGTGACTGTCAGATGCAGCCATCAGAATAGGTGATTTGGCTGAACTGTCATACTCCCACATCCTCCACCAGGGATCACTGGATTTGGACCTTTCCTGCGTCTGTTTTGGGTTTGGGATCTCTTCAGCAGTTTGGGTGCTGCCTTCTCTTGCCTTGGGTCACACAGGGTTGGTATATTTTATTTTTGTTTTTCTTAATTTTTGTTAACTTTGGAATAGTCTGCATTATGTTAATCCTTTCATTAACTGAATTTCTATGAAAGGTTTGTTGACAGAAAGTAAGTTGAGGTCAGTGTGCAACTTGACCTGTTCACTTGATTTTGTCTATTTCTTACTCTTTGTTTTGTTTTGTACCAGAATGGCTTCAGTTCTGTGCAGGCCACGCAGTTACAGACCACGCAATCTGTTGAAGGTGAGGGTTCTCCAGGTTTTTTTCCTCTCACTTGTAGTGTTTCTCCTTCCCTTTCAGTATTTTTGCATTTCTGAGATTGTCGTGAAAAGAACCCCCGCCTCAATGATTAAAACTACTGGTTATAGTCTTAGCTTCTTTCTTTCTACTTTGTTGTTTAATCTCAAAGTTATATGTTTAAGGTTTTTGTCTTAAAAACAGTGATAATCCCCCTGATTCCCTTTATTGGACAAATGAGAGCAGTGTTATGAAATGCTTATTAGAATTTGAAAAAAAAGATTGTGCCTAAATGAAAGTGGTCCATTACTAAGTAACTCACACTCTTGTCTTTGGGACAGCCTAGGACTGGCATCACCTCTTAACATCTTGTAGATACTCCCTTTCCTCTCATGAGGTGAATTCTTTTAATTTTTTCCAGGTGCTACAGGCTCTGCAGTGAAATCTGACTCACCTTCCACTTCTAGCATCCCCCCTCTCAGTGAAACGGTATCTGCAGCTTCGTTACTGACGACAACCAATCAGCACTCATCCTCCTTGGGTGGCTTGAGCCACAATGAGGAGATTCCAAATACTACCACCACACAACACAGCAGGTGATTTGGGGTGAGGATGGAGGTTTAGCACAGACCTCTCTGGTTCTGTTCTAGTATCTCTGCCTGGCAGAGACCATATTAGCTAAATGGATGACCTAAAGCTATGGGAAGTAAAGTCAGAGGGGTCTTTTTTTTTTTCCCTTTTCCAACATCTATTCTTTTTTTTTTTTTTTTTTTGGTCTTTTCTAGGGGTGCACCTGTGGCATATAGAGGTTCCCAGGCCAGGGGTCTAATCAGAGCTGTAGCCCCTGGCCTACACCAGGGCCACAGCAACACCAGATCTGAGCCGCGCCTGCGACCTACACCATAGCTCACGGCAACACTGGATCCTTAACCTGCTGAGTGAGGCCAGGGATTGAACCCTCAGCCTCATGGTTCCTAGTTGGATTTGTTAACCACTGAGCCACGAACTCCTCAACATCTATTCTTGCTTTAACTGCTCACTACCCCTGGCTGGCCACTGTTTTTACCATATGATATCAGATCTCCTTAGTCCCATATTCTGCCTTATTTCTTTGCCTATGTTCTTGACCGAAGCTCCAGGTCGGATAACCATAGCATTATGGCTGATGGCAACCTCTTTTTCCTTATAGCACGTTATCTACTCAGCAGAATACCCTTTCATCATCAACATCTTCTGGGCGCACTTCGACATCCACTCTTTTGGTAAGTGTGATGCTGTAATAGAGGAAGTGTGATTTTCTTACACTTAAAACTATCTAGCTGTAAGATTCTCCAAAGAAGGGACTCTTGAAAATTTCTTTATGAGGTGGCAAAAATGATAGTTGATCTCAGGTTACCGGAAGTGGGTAAAAGGATGTTTGAAGCCAAGAGAGGCAGAAGAATCCAAAAATTGCAGAGCTTTGGACCAGTTCTCAAAGCCCTGAAAGTGACTTTGCTCAATGTGGGTTTTTTTGTTTGTTTTTTTCAACAGTGAAACTGAGTGAGACCTGATATGCTATGATACATTCTTTAAGAACATCCTTTCTGACTGATAAAGCCATTCTCATTCATTGGTCTGGGGTATGCCAAACACGAGTCCTGAAAATAATTAGTGTAAGTCTAGGCATCACATGAAAGTGGAGGCCAGTTGAGAACTTTTGTTCAAACAGTTTCACTGTTGTGATTTATAACAACTATTTATGGAATTAAGCTGAGATGGTAAGGAAGAAAACAACTTCAAAAGGACCCGTTCTGGGCCACGCTATCTGGCTTGTCAAAATCCTGGGGCAAGGTAATGAGGGCTAAGGCTTTCTTAGGATTCTCTCTTTCCTCAAGTATATTATTTCAGGTTTAAATTCATGAGAACTTGTACTTTTTTCTAGCCCTTGAACTGGTCTGTTTTCTGAAGTAGTGAAGAGTGTGGGAGTGAAGTCTTTGATGTATTTCTCAGACCTAATCTCTCTCTTACTTCCTCATTGGCCAGCCAGTGTTAGTTTCTGGGGAGTTTTCCCCCACTTGCTTTGCCACCTTTTTCAGCAGGGTGATAACGTGCACTGGGTCTGTTGTTACCATCCTTCCCAGATGAATCTTGGGGACTATGTAGCTGGATAATATTTAGTAACTGCTAAATATTTTGGCAAAGGGCACCTGGTATCCTGCCTCAGCCTTTTTAACTGAGAACTTGATGTGATGTAATTGATGGATGGGCTTATCTTTCCTGCCCTGTTGTACTAATTGCTGTCTCCTCTTCCTCTCTCCCGCTGCTCCCTCCTTTGAAGCACACAAGCGTGGAGAGTGAGGCGAATCTCCATTCTTCCTCCAGCACTTTCTCCACCACATCCAGCACAGTCTCTGCACCTCCCCCAGTGGTCAGTGTCTCCTCCAGTCTCAATAGTGGCAGTAGCCTGGGCCTCAGCCTAGGCAGCAACTCTACCGTCACAGCCTCCACTCGAAGCTCAGTTGCTACGACTTCAGGTAGCCCTGTGTGGAAGGTGGATCAAATTCCTTTGGGACGGAGGAACAAAGTAATTCTGTGACAGGATAAAAATACAGTTTTTCTCTTTTAGGAAAAGCTCCTCCCAACCTCCCTCCTGGGGTCCCGCCGTTGTTGCCTAATCCATATATTATGGCTCCTGGGCTGTTACATGCCTACCCGGTAAGTGAGACTGAAGTGTCTTCTCCAAAAGAAGAAGATGGTGTGGCTGTTCTTTATAGCTCTGGCTTCTGGTGGAAGACTATAATTAATAAATAATGAGTAGTAAATCAGTGATTGTTGCATGTAAGCAAACAAGTTTTTAATCTTTGTAGTTTTGGGGAGAAACTTTTTTAAAAAAAGAAGGACCAGAGCTAGATTGGTCTCTCTATTGTGTTATTTTCTCTGCATGAAACACAAATTCTGGGCCTCAGAAGCCAAAGACCAGAGTGTCTAACTGGAATCCCTTTCAGTTTCTTAGAGAATTATTTTCTCTAGCTGGATTGATTCCTTATCTCTAGGGGTCTGTGCAGGCTCTGACCTATCACAGTAGAGTTCCCTGAGTTAGTCTGGGATTATTTTTGAATAGATAACTTAGAGTAGTAGCTTTTTGCTCTGTTGTGTTTTCTATCAGCTTCACATATTCAGTGTCTGGTAAGATGAAGGGTATTTATTTAAAATTAAAAAACAAAACAAAACACTTGTTCTTGCCTTCAGAGTCTACAAGAATGTCATACAAATGAAACATCCAATAGCACTTTCTTTTTTTATTTTATTTTTAATTATCTTTAGGGCCGTACCTGCGGCATGTGGAGGTTCCCAGGCTAGGAGTCCAATAAGAGTTACAGCCGCCGGCCTGTACCACAGCCACAGCAACACAGGATCCGAGCTGCATCTATAACACTGGGTCCTTAACCCACTGAGCAAGGCCAGGGATTGAACCCACAACCTCATGATTCCTGGTCGGATTAGTTTGCACTGTGCCACAACAGGAACTCCCAATAGCACTTTAAAAATAGTAACACACAGGTGTGTTCCAATTTCAGCCCAGCAGTAACGAACCCCACTAATATCCATGAAAACTCTGCTTCGATGCCTTTCCTTACTCGGTGGAGGATCTGGTGTTGTCATGAGCTGTGGTTCAGGTTGCAGATGTGGCTTGGATATGGTGCGGCTGTGGCATAGGCCCACAGCTATAGCTCTGATTCAGCACCTAGCCTGGGAACTTTTGCAAGTACTTCTCTAAAAAGACCCCCCCCCCCCAAAAAAAGAAAAAAAAAAGGCAATACACTACCTTAGTTACCCAGACATTAGAGGAGAGAGTAGGGTAAAATGTTAATCCTCTGTGAAGGAGATAAATTTTTTTTTCTTTTTTTTTTTTAATGGCTGCACCCTCGGCGTATGGAAGTTCCCAGGCTAGGGGTGAATATTAGCTACAGCTTCTGGCCTATACCGCAGCCACAGTAATGGGGGATCTGAGCCGCATCTGCAACCTACACCACAGCTCAGGGCAGTGCTGGATCCTTAACCCAATGATCGAGGCCAGGGATCGAACCTACAACCTCATGGTTCCTAGTAGGACTCTTTTCCACTGTGCCACAATGGGAGCTTCCAAAGGAGATAAAAATTTTTTTTTTTTTTGGCCATTTCTTGGGCCTCTCCCTCGGCATATGGAAGTTCCCAGGCTAGGGATGTAATCAGAGCTGTAGCTGCTGGCCTATGCCAGAGCCACAGCAACGCAGGATCCGAGCCATGTCTGCAACCTACACCACAGCTCACGGCAATGCCGGATCTTTTATCCCACTGAGCAAGGCCAGGGATCGAACCTGAAACCTCATGGTTCCTAGCTGGATTCGCTAACCACTGAGCCACGACGGGAACTCCCAAAGAAGATAAATTTTAAGCCATGTTTTAAAAGCTATAGGAAACAGACTGGTAGAACAAAGCAAGCTATTCATGTATGACTTGTGACTTGTGTGTACCCTGTTGCTACACAGAGGCCAGTTAGTTGAATATGTAGGTTAAAGAAAGCTTCAAGACCTTCCATGACATGTAATCTCTTTGTACTTCTTAAAAATGAAGGAAATAATCTATGATCTCTTTTTCTTTAGAATGAGGGTGAATGTTCTTTTGGTTTATCTTGTCTCTAAGCTCCTTGGTTTGCTACCATCATGATCAGTCCCCATTTAATACTCTTAACATATTTGTGTCTTTTAGCCACAAGTATATGGTTATGATGACTTGCAGATGCTTCAGACAAGATTTCCATTGGTGAGTATGTATTTATAGAGCTTAGGAAAAGGAATGGATCTTAAAATTAAAGTTTGAGTTATTCCAGATATTAGGTTGATAAGTCACAGACTTGGCTCTTTCCTAGCCAATATCTCCATACACATACTTTGATTTAAGATACATTAGAACGTAGGGGCCTAGAGGCTGCTTCTAACAGAAGGTAACATGTTTGTTTGTTTTTGTTTTTTGTTTTTTTAATCAGACTTGTGGCATCTTTGAAGTAAACACATTGTAGTCTGATCTATAGCTCAGAGTACTCTGGAGCTTTTAGAATGCTTCCTGTATGTCTTAAATACTTTGATGAATTCTAGAAAGGAAGCTCTGTTTTCTCGGTAGTAGTAGATTTTTAGGGATAATATCTAGAGGTTTGAGAATGTTATTGGTACTGATGGACTTTTGAAGTGTTTTCCAGTGGGCATACCCGTAGACCTTGCCTGACTGTGCCCATGGCCAGGCAGGGGGGACAGTGTATGCAAGAGTCACTAGGAGTTTGTGCTAGCTCTACCCAGCTTAATCAGTGGCTGGATAAATTGCAATACTCCAACATTGTCCTGCTTCTAACCCTGTACCACATGTCCTCATGCTGGGAAGTAAGTGACATTGAGTCTCTGCTCTGTTATTTTTCTTGTAGGATTACTACAGCATCCCATTTCCCACCCCCACCACTCCGCTGACTGGGAGGGATGGTAGCCTGGCCAGCAACCCTTATTCTGGTAGGACTGGATGGGGCTGAATAAAGGGAAACTGTGTTGGCATTTGTGGCAGAAACCTGTTAGTAGAGGGAAGGGATCCAGTTCTCCCCTTAAGATCTTTGGCAGAAGTACAGAATGGATTGATAGACTCAGAATCCTGCTAAAGATGGGCATGTGGCAACTTTGGTTCTCATCCCACTTTCTGTTGTCTCCCTGTGATTCCAGACGATGTCTTGACTTCTCTCAGCTATTCTCCAGCTCTTTCCCAGAAGTATTGTGGTCAAACTGGCCTTCCTCTACTCATCTCTGCTCCTGCTTCCTAGTCAAATGGCCATCTCATTGCCTTGCTCAGCCATGGACCTTCTTTTTTTTTTTGGTCTGACCTGTTGTCTTTATTGACCTATCATTGTTTTTCAAGTCCAGTATGGAGTGTTCCTCATGAAGGGGAATTGGAGAGGAAAAGAGGGTGGGGTGGGGAAGAGATGAAAGAACATGGGTGGGCAGAGAAAACATACAGAAGCTTTATTCTGGGAGCCTGTCTCTGCCACAGCATTGCACAGTCATGCAGTGTTAGTCCTTGACTAACTATGCTGAGTATGTGCTGAGCAATGCTAAAGGGAGCCACGAAGACATATAATTCAAAGAATTGAACTTACCAGTCTTTGAAGGCACTCCTGGAATCATGTGAGATCAGAAGAGATAATTCTACGTTAGCCTGGGGAGTGATAGAGGCAGGTACATTTAATCTCTCCTGTCACAGGTGACCTCACAAAGTTTGGCCGTGGGGATGCCTCCTCCCCAGCCCCGGCCACAACCTTGGCCCAACCCCAACAGAACCAGACGCAGACTCACCACACCACGCAGCAGACATTCCTGAACCCGGCGCTGCCTCCTGGCTACAGTTACACCAGCCTGCCATACTACACAGGGGTTCCGGGCCTCCCCAGCACCTTCCAGTATGGGCCTGCTGTGTTCCCTGTAAGTACTTGGCCTGGGTCTTTGCTTGTGGTGAAGAATCCTAACCTTGGACACTGTCCTAGTTGCTTTCAAGGCTAAATGACTTGTTAACAATGAATGAGGAGGAACAGTTTTCACCTCTGGCCTGGGAGAGGGAGTGCGGCTGGAATTGGTGGTATAGGGATTCTAGAATTAGCTAAAGGGGGAATGTGATCCTATATAGCTTTGCTTCCCTCAGACTGTCATTCATTCCCTGAGCCCATTTCACTAAGCAATCTGAACAGCCTACATCAGAATGGGTAGGTGTCTGAATGCTCAATCTCTGGAGTAGGACAGGTAGGTACTCTGCTGCTGTTTCACCATAGTTCTGGCGTTTTTTGCTCTTCAGGTGGCTCCTACCTCTTCCAAGCAGCATGGTGTGAATGTCAGTGTGAATGCATCAGCCACCCCTTTCCAACAGCCAAGCGGATATGGGTCTCATGGATACAACACTGGTAAGCTCACCTTGACCCTGGCCATCATCGGTGCCTGTGGGACGTGATTAAATGAGTTTCCGGGAGGAAGGTTTGGTGCTTGAGGAAAAAGGGTTGGTGTGGGTATTCTGCTGCTCCATGTATGATTGTTAATGTTTGACTGACTTAGGTATCTGAGCAGCACCAACAGAGGACCTTAAAACTAGAACATGTGTCCAGTTCATGATGGAAATGCCCTGGGGCACGAGTTGGCTATTAGAATATGTTGGCTGGCCTAAACTTTGGGTGGGAAGCAAGAGGCCCCAAGATTTTACTGAGATGTCAGCAGAGGCAAATATTAACATCTAAGTACTGATAGTAAAATAGGGGATGTATGCACTGAATAGAAGCGTTAAATGGGTTCTTAGCTATCATGCTACGGTAGGTTTGGCTTAGATCTCTTTGATGGAGTTCCTGTCATGGCTCAATGGTAACGGACCCATCTAGTATCCACGAAGACCTGGATTCGATCCCTGGCCTCGCTCAGTGGGTTAAGTTGCTGCGAGCTGCGGTGTGGGCCAGCATCTGTATCTCCAATTCAACCCCTTGCCTGGGAACCTCCATATGCTGCCAGTGGGGCCTTTAAAAAAAGAAAGAAAGAAAGCCAAAAACCAAATCTCTTTGTAGTACTATTTTTCTCATGTGGCCCCTTTTTATTCCCTAGCTAGAGGGCCTAAGATGAGAGAAAGGAGGAGGGCATGACTGCTGTTTAATAGGGGGAGGGTTGGACCTTAAGGTTCCTTCATCTGTGTCGCTGGTCTCTTTGTAAAATGTGTTTGCACATCTGATGGCAGGGAGGGAAATAGGGAAATCCTTTGATGGGGGCTGACCAAAAAGATACTTAGCTTATCCTTTGCTCCCATACCTGTCGCCTATTCCCCATTTTTGGAGAAGAGGGAGTAAGAAAGAGTCTGAATAAAACAGTTCCGTCTACTTTTTTCAGGGCCTTGTTGAGGTATGTGGGGAGGAGGTGGTCGCTACTACTTAGAGTTGGGGTTGAGGGTTGTCCTTTAAAATTCTCAGCTCAATTAGGGTTTCATGGTGATTTGGATGGAGCTGTGTCTGTGCTCTTTACCTTTGTATAAGCTCCAGGTAGTTAAAATTGTCTAAGGTTTTTAGTAATTGGGAAACTCTGAGCTGAGCTAAGAGGGCACTAGGTCTGGGAACTAACAACCAGGTGGAGGTTTGAATTGTGTTGTATGACTTAAGAGTGGGTCAAAATTCAAACTAAAGGGATCCTGAAATACCGCATTGAGATTTAATAATACCTAGACTCCTTGTGGCTAAGGACCCCCTCTCACTATGCAAGGTCCACCCTCATCCTTGGTGGGGAGGATTATAAGCTTTTGACTTGGAGTAGCACTCTTCTGAGAATATGAGATTTAGGGCTTAGCTGGGCCAGGTTCAAGAATTTTAAGAGGTTAGATGACTGGTAATGTAAGAGAATGACGCACCTGATTTTGGAGCCTCACACCTCCCTTAAGATTTCAGAAATCTCCTATAACAGCCCTTTTGAGAACCCCTAGTTGCCAACCCCTCATCAACCTCTAAATTCATTTATTTTTATGTATTTGATTCCTTTTAGGAAGAAAATATCCACCCCCTTACAAGCATTTCTGGACGGCAGAGAGCTAATTTGGCCCAAGGCTGGGGGCTGTGTTTTGTGTGTGTGTATAAATTTGCACTGAAGTCTTGTTTCAGAAACCAGACCACTGAGGAGAGCCTGCCGAGCTGTGGCCATGGCCTGCGTGGCTTGGGGAAATGAGTTGGTGGATACCTTCTGGGCTTTTGAACTTGCCCTTCCCCCATTTCCTCTCCCCCATATGTCTGACCCTGTCTTACCCATTTTGAATCCAAGCGGTGCAGCACCTCCGAAGCATCAATGCACACACCTGCTGTTGCTTTTGATTTCTGGAAGGCATGTAGTTTCAACTTGTAACAAAATATTTGTAGTCTTCAATAAACTGTGGTATTTCTTTAGCTAACTCTGGCGTTCTTTCCGTGCATGTCTTTCTGGACACTAGGAGCCAATGTTGTGCTGTGGTTGAAGGGTGGAGGGTGGCTTTTTCAATCAAATCCCAGCATAGCCAAAGGACTTTGAACTTTTCATATGATGATTTTATTAAGGTGGGGGATGGGAAGCGGCCTCAGTTCCCAGCCTGTTGATAGGTTGGTAAAGAAAGCTCTTTGTAGAAAATCTCCGATTCTCCATGCTTATTATAGCTCTTTACTTTTCCACTTAGATCTTCCCCCTTGTCTCTGACATAAGCAGAGGGGAAAGGACAAAAAAGGTTGTGTCACGTCATTGTGAAAGAGATGGTGTTCAGAGCTGTTGTTAGGGGAGTATCTTCCAAGGCTTAATTTCCACATCCGGTTTCCAAAGGCCAAGTGGCGGTTGAGATCTGATAAAGTCTTTAGTGACCAGCTAGTTGATGACTCAGGCTGTGGAAACTGTTCTAGCCTGGAACATTGTTCTTAGTCCCTCGATGGCTTTTCAGGGATTGTGGATTAGTCGTTTTGCACTTGTGGGTGTAGCCAAGAATGTGTAGGAGAGGTTTGGTTAGACATCTCCTTGACTGTGGAAATTCTCATTCCCTCTCAATCCAGTTGCCCTACACCTTCAGGCTTTTGTTCATAAGAGTTAACTTGAACATTGAGAACTCCATCTTTGATTAATTGGAATCCCAGACATTTCACTTTCTTTGTATTTGTTCCCAGCCCTCTGAAGTAATTTTGTCCTGTGAGTGTGCCCAACTTTCCCAGGGTCTGCCATTCTGGGAGAGATTGGTTCTTATTTCTCCTCCCTGCTGTCCACACTGTCTTAGTATGATCATCCCTACTTGTGAGGGATAACCAGGGAATGGTGACTTTTGGAACGAAAGCAAGAAAACTCTGTAGTCTGAGCAGCTTTCTAATTACTGGTGAGTAGCAGGTAGGGAAACCAATGCCCATTATCTTCTAGGGTGTCACATACTTAACACGGAGGCCATTAAGGATACTACACGGAACATTCTCTTTTCTCCTGCATTTCCAGTTGTTTCAACCAATAGCTCAATTAAGGCCTCTAGACTAGAAGCTGGTTTTTAGCTAGCCCAGCCTCTGGACGGAGTGAGACCAGAATGGAACCAAATTCCTCCCTACTACCCAGCTTGAGAATCAGCCATTTCTCCCGTTCTGTACAGGATGACCGAAGGGTGTCAGCAAGCTCTGTGAGCCTTTGCAGTAAAAATAAAGATCACCGTCTCTTTTGGTTTCCCTCAAAAATGTTCTATTATGTCTATTAACACCTTATCAACCCTTCCCCACAAACTTCCTCATTAGCTTATCCTTTTCCATAAATGAACTCCTGTTTTAAAGTGATGCCTGTTGCCAGTGGTTTGCCAGATGGGCACCTGGGGGTTGAAAAGGGAGGGCGATAAAAACCTACCCCATTAGTTCTTGTGTGTTGTCCCTTTCTACTTTAGTGCCTTTGGAGTGTAGAGTTGATACTTTGGAGATGGAGAAGTATTTTCTCATGCTTGGTTTCTGTAGGTCTGTTCTTACCCTATTTGGTATTTGCTCATCCCTGGAGCTATATCTGGACTTGTGATGTGGGAGGGTTTTCTAGGGTAAGATAACCCCTTCTATAGAGAAGATTCTAAACTGGCTTTCCAAGGTGGGCTTAGTTTTGAAAGCTGCCTTTGTCTAGGCATTGGGAGGACTTGGGTTCTGGAGTCAAACTCCAAGGAGATTGCTGTTGAATTGTGGGTGACTAGAGGATTCCTCATTTGTGATTTGGTTAGTTCAGTGCTTCTAAAAAAACTCTCATCAAAGTGCTCCTAAAAACAGAACGATCCAAAGACATTTTCTGACTTCTTTCTCGCTTCATGAGAACAAATCTTTTAAATGCATGCTTTAAATTTCTAGTTAAATTATTTTCCTCAAATACTTGAATACAATTTCTCTAGTAAGATGCTTTACATAATGGCTTTTTCCTTGATATCCCAGGAGGTAAATAAAGCATGTGTATTTCAGCTTAAGGAGTACAGATTAGAATGAGGAATCGTACTATTTTGGTTTCCTTAAAATTGTAGTGATGGGAGGGAGTTTTCCAACAAGGAACAGAATAGTTGCTGGAGTATAGACTCTAGCTTTTATCTCATGGAAAGGCTGAAGTTGTAAACTAGAATGACAGTTGGATTTTGTGTTCCACCTAGGCTGTAGGAGATAGCCTACCCCGTCTACCTTCCTTACCCTTCTCTCCTGCCCATGCTTAGTCTTAAATTGCGAAAATGGAAATTCACCTTTGTGTCAGCTCTTTAAAGCATAAATCTGTAACTTAGAAGTGCCAGGACTCCAGGGAAGCCAGACTGAGTAAACTGAGGATGAACGTACGCTGGGGGTTGAATCGGACTGCTCCTCTGCTACTTAACTTATGCTTACCTTATGGAGTATGGATTTTGAGCCCATTGAGAAGCAGGACTGCAGGACTGAGTGACGTTTGGGTTGATTGATTTGCAGTAGATGTTAGAAGTTTAATATATTTCTCTTGGGCTTTGGCAGAGAAGTGTTTTGAAAACCATATGCTAGTGAGTTTTGGCTACATTCCCTAGTCCCCTTGCAAAACAGCACACCTCACCCTCACATAAATATTCAGCACACATCTGGAGGGCAAGAGAACCCTTAGGGAGCCTTTGTGTCATGAGCTCTTATCCCTCAGGACTGACTGGAAGCTGGAAAACCAGACCAAAATTCCCTTGCAGTGCTATAACTAGAAAGGCTGCACACATCACCTCCCAGGGATGGGGCCAGGCAGCTAGTTGAGCTAATCCTCGTATCTGTTTCCTCCTCCCCCAGGTGTATCAGTCACCTCCAGTAACACAGGCGTGCCAGACATCTCGGGTTCTGTGTACTCCAAAACCCAGGTAGGTGCCTGGCTCTGGGTAGAAGTGGAAAAAGAGAGATGGACATAGAGGAGGTGGAATTGGAATGATAGAAGTACAGTGAGCAAGAACAACCCTATGAGAGGTGTCAGGAAACCCTTCCTGCTAGAACATGAGTGGGCTCTAAACTTCAGTTATTGGAGAAGTTTAAATTTAGCCTTCTGGGAAAAAGCAAGAAAATTGTTACAGGAAGGTGAAATGTGGTAAATGGTCATACATCATGGGATGTCCTGTGCAACTGTCCTGGCCCTTTACTTCCCGCTCTCAACCTTTGCATAAATTTCCAAGAAAACAAATATGGAATGAATGGAATGAAGTTTCTTCCATTCTTTCTAAGTATATCTATAACAGAGTGGGAAAGATATAACCCAGTAACTAAAGTAAGGCATCTGAGTTGTCCACAGATTCGTATTATGTTGCTTTTTTCCCCCACCACCGTAAATAATTAAAAATTTGATATAAGGTATCATGAGTTATGGTGGAATGCTCCATGACTGAGACCATTAACACTCAAAATGCCTCCATGTGTATTCATTTCTTCTGAAATATCCAAGGAGTTCTAATTTTTACCCAACTCCGGGGTGTCCTGATTTGTGCTAGGAGTAGTCAACAGATTTCTCCATGTTCATGAATGATGGGTTTTACCGAGTGCTTTCACACTGTCCTCCCATTTGGTCCTTACAGCTGAGAGGTCATTAGCATCCCTGATTTATGTACAAGAAAACCGAGGCTGAGAGATGAGTAGTTTTCTCTGGATGATACAGCTAATTAAAGGGGAGAGCTGAGGCTGAGGCTCAGTATCTGACTTCCTGTGTGTTGGTTCCTTCTCTGACACCATGCTGCTTTCAGAGGGTGGGGAATCTTGGGATCAGAAGTTCCTAGGATTTGTTTGCTGATCCTTTTTACTATCTCTCAACCCATTCTCCTGGATAGCAGTCCTTTGAGAAACAAGGTTTTCATTCCGGTACTCCTGCTGCCTCCTTCAACCTGCCTTCAGCCCTAGGAAGTGGGGGGCCCATCAATCCGGCCACAGCTGCTGCCTACCCACCTGCCCCCTTTATGCACATTCTGACCCCCCATCAGCAGCCGCACTCCCAGATCCTTCACCATCACCTGCAGCAGGATGGCCAGGTAATAGCCCTTCCCCCTCTCTCCTTTCCCTTCCTCTTCCTTCCTATCCCTTGAGACTGCCTCCCTTTTCCTTTTCTTACCCTTCCTCACCACCACCTTCACCCAATCCTCCCCAGCGCCAGCCATGGGCACACAGCACATACAAGACACAAGCGTACATAACACGAGTGGCCGGCAAAGGAGATGTCAGAGAAGGGGCCAGATTGAAACCTTTTTTGCCCAGTCCGTTGGTGCCTTTCTCCTCCACCTCCTCCCATAGCACAGTTGTCCTCCTCCCATCTACCTGGCTCACACCTCCCCTCTTACCTCTCCCAGCCTTCCCCCTTCCCTGACATTATAGCTTTCCCTTCTAATGGTGGAGTTCTATTGTCAAAGTTTGTCCCTTTATTTTCCATATATCCTGGTTCTGCCTCAGCTACCATATTTGCAGATGATTCTCTGTTGCCAGCGCCAGCAGGAGGAGCAGGTAATGAAACTGAATGATGATATGCTTGAACCCACTCCTTTTCAGTCCCCATTTCACCTCCACAGTTCAGGGAACTTGAAAAGATTTCATGGTCACAAATCGGGACACACAAACACAAACACCTTGCTGAGCTCTCTGGCCTCCCGTTCCTCTCTTGTCCTCCCCTCCTCAGTGCCTTCTATTTCTTTCTACCCTTCCCTGACTCTTGAAACACTTGGTTACTGGAATGGAAAGGATTCTTGGGGCAGCATCTGGAGCCTCGGGCCTCAGACTGTGACTTTTGCCTTGTCTGAAATGGGCTCTTGATGTGATGTGGGGGTGGGGGTGGGGAGCCATGGGGTGATGCAAGTGACCTCTCCTCCTCTTGTCATGGGGGCTGTGGAGATGGAGTAAGGGCTTCCTTGCTCCCAAACCTAGCTCTCCAAATTGAAAAGATCAATGAAAGTGAAATTGCCTTGTGAATCACTCATCTCCAAGAGGCCATAATTCTCTCTAGAGAGTAGCCTTTCTTTGGAGCAGGGGAGGATGGATTTGGGGGCGTGGGGAGAAGGTGGAATTGAGAATGAGTAGAACGGATTCACTATCTTGTCTCTAAAAGTATCCTGCCCTCTTTTCATCTTTCCCTTATTTGAAGTTTGAAAGTGCTTTTTTACTTGCCAGAGGTGCTCTAGCTGCTGTGTAAATCAAATTTCCTATGGTTGCAAAAGGATAAGCTTCAGAGTAGCTCTAAGCAAGGGGAATGGGAGAGTAAAACAATTTCCAAATCTCCACCTGAAGATGTCACAAATTTGTCCCACTAACTAGACTTTTCCTCCCCATTCATCCTCCCATTCCCCTGCAGACGGGCAGCGGGCAACGTAGCCAGACCAGCTCCATCCCGCAGAAGCCCCAGACCAACAAGTCTGCCTACAACAGCTACAGCTGGGGGGCCAACTGAGGCCCTGACCCTCTTCTCCCGGTCCCATCTTCTGAGAGGGCTTCTCAGCCTGGCAACTATGGAAACAGCATCAAAGAGAGAAAGGAATGTGGGGGGGTTCCGCTGCCCCCCACACCCAGCGGCCCACCCCATGCCTCAGCTTCATGTCTGTCCCATTCCCATACCATCCCCACTCTGTTGTATGTATTATAGGATTTGTATTTTCTTCTTTTTTTTTTTTTTCCTTTCCTCTCCTCCTCCCCTCTTGCATTCAAGATTATGAAACTTTGCTGTGGGCCCTGCCCTTCCTTCTCCTCCTCCTGTTCACCCTGGTGGTGTGGGTGAGGTGGGGAGGGGGGACCCCCAAATATATATCAGCCCAACAGCCCTAAGTCTCCTCCTTTATTATTAGGAAACAAAACAACAACAACAACAAAAAATGGTGTCATGAACATGAACAGCATTGTCAGATGAATTAGTTGAAGTGTTTTTTTTTTTTGTACTGTGTCTTCAAATTTAATGGATTAATGTGTCTTGTATATATAAAAAGAAAACCTCTACCTTCAGCCTCTGCCCATTCTTGCTCCGTCTAGGATATCCTCAGTCTCGTCGATGACCAGCTTGGTGAATAAGTATTACTGTACCAGCTGGGCCTTCTCTAGCAGGCCCCGAAGGCAGTGGAATAAAATGAAATCTTCGCCCTTTAAGAACTCCGACCTTAATGTGCTAGTATCTTGCCCCTGAGGGGGGTTCCCTTCCGTTCTCCCTTAAGAATTTCACGGCGTGGCCTGGAAAGAATCACTGCAAATCTTCATTTTCTCCAGATCTACAGCAGATTTTAGGCGGTGAAGGGAGTGGGATGGATAGCAGATACTGGGTGGAACGGAAGAGGATTAAATGAAAACTGAAAGAAATGGCTTTGCAGAATCAGTTTAATTAAGATGGGTCCAGGCAAATGAACTGGAAAGAAATGAGGGCAACATGCACTGTTGTTGGCTAGCAAATCTGAAGCAGTAGTTCTTGATGCTTGAGTGCTTTCATTTCACATAACTAATACCCAGCCCCTGAAAAGAAGTCTAGAGTCAGGCCAGGGTTAGGATGGGGGTGGGGTACAGGGAGGCAGAGGCTTTGAAAGTCAAATGATAGGAAAAAGATACTAAAAGCCCTCAATTTTTCCCTCCCAAGAGTTCCCTTGCTCTCTTAGGAAGTCTTTAACCTGCTGGTTGCAGAGCTTGCCTGGAAGAATTAGAGGAATTCTTAACAGCTGGAGAGAGAAGTCCTTGCGTTCCCTGAGTCTTTTTCTTTTACTCAACTCTGGGGAAGTCACTACATTAGAAGGAGCTTGATACAACATTTTGTCCATCCCTCTGGTATCAAACTTAACTGGCTCAGTCAGGAAACAAAACCGAGGTGGGTCCAGGAGGAGTCCATGGGTGTAGTGATCCGGCGGTGAGGGAGGGCTTTGGTCCAGTTCATTTGTGCGGATGGGCTGCCCTCTGGCGGCTGCCTCCGGTGCCATCCGGCGTGAAACCCTTGAGACACCCTGTCGGACCGACCGCATTGGTCGGCAGAAGGAATTGCCTTAGGAGTCAGGTGACTGTTGGAAAACGAAAATTAAGTACACCCGCTCCCTTCACAGGGAACAGGTGGGGTAAAAAACCTTTCGAATTCGATAGGCCTGCCCCGCCCCCCACCTACGCCCTGCTTACGGTCGTTTTACGACAGTGTCCGACCGATCGCAGGCTTGCTTTCAGGCAGCGTGGTCTGACGCTTCGCTCAATTTCCGACAGCGTAGCTTTGGTTTCTCCCCCCGGCTTTGGGGTTGGAAGGTTCGAGTCCCACGACGGGAATGAGCCTCTTTGATCTCTTTCGGGGATTTTTCGGCTTTTCTAGACCTCGGAGGTGAGAATGGGTCCGGGTCAGATAAGGGAGGGGGATCCGCTGAGGGAAGCTTGACCCCTGACACACTGTTTTTGGAAAAACATCCTTTTCCCCACTCATGCAACTTCTGTGGAGAGGGCAGAAGTCACTACATTGAGCACACACCCCGCGGCAGTAACCAAGGCAGTCGTTAAGAGGAGAAACAGGCGCTTAAACGTTTCTCCGTTCTGGGGTGATGCAGCAGGGGCCCAAGTGTGGGGAAGACAATGCAGCTCTGGGGAAGGGGTCAGTGAGCAAGTGAGCGGGACCTTGGGAGAGAGGGGAGGGGTTGGGGAACGCTGAAGAAAAGCTGAGGGGAAATGTTTGGGGGAGGCGAGGACTGGCTTTGATAAAAACAAAGCAGACACGATGCCCAGTTCTCTAACCCTCACTTCAGCTTTCCAGTTTCCTACTCTTGTCCACCTTGTCCCCCATTAGCTGGTTTTGTAGATTAAGTAGTGCCGAAATCTTGGTGGCCAATCTGCATCCATCCCCAGCCACAGAGATCCCTTTTTTGGAGGGATGACTCGCGACGAAGATGAAGATGATGAGGAAGAGGAAGAAGCCACATGGAGCCAGGGGAGCTCGAGGTTTGAAGATCCCCAGCCTCCCGAGGAATTTGGCTTTGGCTTCAGCTTCAGCCCAGGAGGAGGAATGCGTTTCCACGATAATTTCGGCTTCGATGACTTAGTACGGGATTTCAATAATATCTTCAGCGAGATGGGGGCCTGGACCTTGCCTTCCCGTCCTCCTGGTGTGTGGATGTCCCTGGGGGAGAACCTGTGGTTTCTGCTGGGTCGGTGGGTGAAAAAAAGGAGCCTACAGAGAGTAGTTGGGGGGTGGGAAGAGAGAAAATGGATGATTTCAAGATTTAAAAGAGCCCAAGATCTTTCCCTCCCACCCCCAGCATCCACCTGCCACCTTTCTGCAGAACTTCCAGGTCCTGAGTTAGAGACACCTGGTGAGAGACGGCAGGAAGGGCAGACACTTCGGGACTCAATGCTTAAGTATCCAGATAGTCACCAGCCCAGGATCTTTGGTGGGGGTCTGGAGAGTGATGCAAAAACTGAATCCCCCAAACCAGTACCAGACTGGGATTCCCAGAGACCTTTTCATAGGGTGAGTACATCTGGGCCTGCAGTGAGAGCCTGTGGAACAAAACTGCAAAGACTGGAATCTTTATTGGAATCTGACAGATTTGGGTTGGAATCCTAGACCCTCCACATAAGAGTATTTATCTGTTTTCTATATTAAGCTTTTTGTAGGATTTTCTTTGGGGGGGGGGGGTGAGGGGAATGGAAGTTCTTTTTGTTTAAAAAATATATATATTGGTTGAAATGATTCTTGGACAAGGCAGAATTATAGGGGTAGGCTAAAGTATCCGTACAGGGATGCTTTTTGGTAAAGAGTTACATAGAACAGCTAGGAAGGAGGGAGGGGTGAATAAATTAAGCTATTCTGATTGGGATTATTTCTCCTGAGCAAAATAGTTTTGGAACTTGGCAAAACTTTGGGTTCTGTTATCCCCCCCCCCCCCCCCGCAAGTTTCAGATTTATGGTGCCATTTGACCTACTTTGGCTTCTTCTAGTTTGATGATATGTGGCCTGTGACCCCCAGTTCTAGAGCCAGAGAGGATAATGGTGAGTCTGGAGGGAGAGGACATTTACCAGCCCTTTGTTCCCCCTCCCTGAAATTTCTTCCTGCCACACTTGTCCTCTTTCCCTTGGACTCTTTTTATTTTTTCCTGTTTCCTCTCTTGTCCTTCTAGATCTTGATTCCCAGGTTTCCCAGGAGGGCCTTGGCCCAGTTCTGCAACCCCAGCCCAAATCCTATTTCAAGAGCATCTCTGTGACCAAGATCACTAAGCCAGATGGGGTGAGTTGGGAGAGAGGAGTAAAGGGAACTGTGGTCAAGAATATTCTGGAAATCGGGATCTATGTAAAGAAACCAGTGAACTCAGCTTTAGTGATGTACAGGACATGTCCTTGTAGACAGTAGAGGAGCGCCGGACTGTGGTGGACAGTGAGGGCCGGAAAGAGACCACAGTAACCCATCAAGAGGCAGGTGACAGTCCTAGAGATGGTAAGTGAAGAGTATGAATCAAAGGGGTCCATCTCTTAATTCTTTGGGAAAGGGAAACCCTTACTCTCCTATGCTTTAATATTATTCCTATCAGGGAAACCCTTACTCTCCTATGCTTTAATATTATTCCTATCTTATGCGGCTGCCCAGTCTCTTTCACTTAGCCTATGTGTGTCACTTTTTTCCTTAGGTCCAGAATCAGCAACACCTCCATCCCTGGATGATGCCTTTTCCATCCTGGATTTGTTCCTAGGACGTTGGTTCCGGCCCCGGTAGCCTTGTGAACCCTCACAGGCCTTTAGGTTCTTTCTCTCTCCCACCCTTTGCCTGCTGTCAGTGGGCTTAGTTCTTCTCCTGCCACCTCAGGGCCTTGCGTGTGTGGAACAGTGAATTGGGGGTATGTTAGTATGTCACTCACCCTAATGACCAATAAAACCTTTATTTATGCTAATCCCTTGGCACTGGTTTTGTCAAGGTTCTTCTACTTTCTTATACTGTCCAGTACTTCTGAAACTTAACTTGGCCCTCAAGAACTTACTTGTTAATTTTTTGTTCCACTTCCAAAACCTGATTTTGATAAGGGTCAAGTATTAGTAAAAAACTATTTTCCTTATGAAGATAACTAGTGATAATTCCGGGAAAATTGCTCCATGAGGATGGATCAGATTGAAAAAACGGAAGTGTGTGTGTGGAAGTATAGGTGAATAACTACTTCTGTAGGTGTGGGATTTCTATGATTGGATAGTTCATGAGATAATTCAAGGAAGTTGAACAAGTAATTTTTTTCTGTACTGGCTGTTTTAATTTTTTTTGTATATGTTAGTAAAAATACAGCTAGTAAATATTGGTCTCTTCAACAAGTGGTGGTGGGAAAGCTGGACAGCCACACATAAAACAATGAGGTTAGAACATTCCGGGAGTTCCCATCGTGGTGCAGTGGTTAACGAATCTGACTAGGAACCATGAGGTTGCAGGTTCGATCCCTGGCCTTGCTCAGTGGGTTAAGGATCCCACGTTGCCGTGAGCTGTGGTGTAGGTTGCAGCTGTGGCTCTGTCGTAGGCCGGCGGTTCCAGCCCCAATTAGACCCCTAGCCTGGGAACCTCCATATGCCACAGAGCGGCCCTAGAAAAGGCAAAAAGACAAAAAAAAAGAACATTCCCTCACACCAGAAAAATTAAAAACAAAAAACTCAAGGCCTAAATGTAAGACATGAAACCATAAAACTTCTCAAAAAGAACATAGACAAAATGCTCTGACATAAATCATAGCAAACTCAGACTTGGATGAGACTCCCAAGGCAAAATAAATAAGTAAATAAAAGCTAAAATAAATGAGACCTAGTTAAACTTAAAACGTTTCGCACAGCAAAAGAAACCATTAAGAAAGTGAAAAGACAGCCTGTGGGTTGGGAGAAAATATTTGCAGATGATGCACCTGACAAGGGTTCTTAATGTCCAATATATATGAACAGCTCATACAACTGAATATTTAAGAAAAAAAATCAAGGAGTTCCTGTGTGGCTCAGTAGTTAACGAATCTGACTAGTATCCATGAGGACGCAGGTTCAATCCCTGGACTCAGTGGGTTAAGGATATGGCGTTGCTATGAGCTGTGGTGTAGGTTGAAGACTCAGCTCGGATCCTGCGTTGCAATGGCTGGCAGCTACAATTCTGATTCGGCCCCTAGACTGGGAACCTCCACAGGCCTCAGGTGCAGCCCTAAAAAGACAAACAAACAAACAAACAAACAAAAAATGGGCAGAAAGGGGTTCCCTCATGGCTCAGTGGGTTAAGGACTCAGTGTTGTTACTGCTGTGGCTCTGGTTACAGCTGTAGCGTGGCTTTTGATCTCTGGCTGTGTGCTTGACCAGAAAAAAAAGTCTTGAACAGACGTTTTTCTAAGGAAGACACAGCTAACAAGCCCATGAAAAGCTGTTCATCATTGCTAATAGAAAAATGCAAATCAAAATCACAGTGAGGGGAGTTTCCGCCTCAGCTTAGTGGAAACAAATCTGACTAGTATCCATGAGGATACGGGATCAATCCCTGGCCTTTTCCTTGCTCACTGGGTCAAGGATCCAGTATTGCTGTGAGCTGTGGTGTAAGTTGCAGCCACGGCTTGGATCTGGTGTGGCGTGGCTGTGTTGTAGGCCAACAGCTGTAGCTCCAATTTGACTTCTAGCCTGGGAACTTCCATGTGCCTAGAGTATGGCCCTAAAAAGAAAAAAACAAAACAAAACAAAAAAAAACACCTACCATATGATCCAGCACTTCCACTCCACTCCTGGTATATATAGCTGGAAAAAACTGAAAAATACTAATTTGGAAGGATAACATGATGTACCCCAGTGTTCCTAGCAGCACTATTTACAATAGCTAAAAAATGGAAGCAACCCAAAAGTCCATCAACAGATTGGATTAAGAAGTGACTGTGGAAGTTCCTGTGATGCAGCAGAAGCAAATCTGACTAGGAACCATGAGGTTGCAGTTTCGATCCCTGGCCTCACTCAGTAGGTTAAGGATCTGGCGCTGTCGTGAGCTGTGGTGTAGGTTGCAGGTGTGGCTCGGATCTGATGTTGCTGTGGCTGTGGCTGTGGCTGTGGCTGTGGCTGGCAGCTACAACTCCGATTCAATCCTTAGCCTGGAAACCTCCATTTGCCGCTGGTGCAGCCCTTAAAAAAAAAAAAAAGTGAGATACTCCATTTTCGCTAACATGAAGAGACCTAGAGAATGTTTAGTGAAATGAGTCAGAGGGAGACAAATTCTTCTATCATGTTGGAGTCTAAAAAATAACACAAATGTGTAGATAAAACAGAAACAGACTCACGGACATAGAAAACAAATTTGTGGTTACCAAAGGGGAGAGGGGATGTGAAGAGGGACAAATTAGGGATATGAGATTTACAGATGCATACTACTATGTGTAAAATAGATAAGCAACAAAGGTTTTTACTGTATAGCACAAGAAATTATACCCATTATCTTGTAATAACCTATAATGGAATATAATTTGCAAGAAATAGTCACTATGCTATATACCAGAAATGAACATGGTATTGTAAATCAACTATGCTAATTTTAAAATTATTGCATCTTTCTCTCATTGAAGTTTTACCATTATGGTTTAGAGTGGCAGATCTTACAAGTTTATTTATCTCTTTTCCCTCAGAGATAAATGACAATAAAGAGATTTTTCTAAAAGCATATCGCAAGAACATATATCTCGGAGTTCCCGTCGTGGCACAGTGGTTAACGAATCTGACTACAAGCCATGAGGTTGTGGGTTTGATTCCCTGGCCTTGCTCAGTGGGTTAAGGATCCGGCATTGCCGTGAGTTGTGGTGTAGGTTGCAGATGCGGCTCGGATCCCGAGTTGCTGTGGCTGTGGCGTAAGCCAGAAGCTTCAGCTCCTATTGGACCCCTAGCCTGGGAACCTCCATATGCCATGGAGAATGTTTAGTGAAATGAGTCAGAGGGAGACAAATTCTTCTATCATGTTGGAGTCTAAAAAATAACACAAATGTGTAGATAAAACAGAAACAGCCCTAGAAAAGGCAAAAAGACAAAAAAAAAAAAACAGAAAATAAAGAACATACATCTCAAAACATGCACATACAGTCCTCAATTTATGATGATTTGACTTTCAATTTTTCAACTTTACAATGGTGCAAACATCATGTGCATTCAGGAGTTCCTGCTGTGGTCCAACAGGGTTGGTGGCATCTTGGGAGCACTAGGATGCACTTTAGATCCCTGGCCCAGCACAGTGGGTTAAGGATCTGGCATTGCTGCAGCTGTGGCTTAGGTCACAATGGCGACTTGGATCTCATCCCTGACCAGGAAAATCCATATGCCTCAGGGTGGGCAAAAATGGAAAAAAAAAAAAAATGATGTGTGTTCTGTAGAAACTGTACTTTGAATTTTGAATTTTGGTCTTTTCTCAGGCTAGTGATGTGTGGTATGATACTCTCTCATGAAGCTCTGCAGCAGCAACAAAGCTTAGCTCTCGGTCAGCCACCACGTCACAAGGATAAACAACCATTCTATTTTTCTTTTTCAGTATGATATCTAATAAATCACAGATATTCAACACTTTGTTTTAAAATAGCCTTTGTGTTAGATGATTTTGGCCAATTGTAAGCTCATGTAAATGATCTGAGCATCTATAAGGTAGGCAAGGTTAGGCTATGATTTTCAGTAATTAGGTATATTAAATGAATGTTTAACTTTTGGTGGGTTTATGTTTGGAAAAAATATGTACATATATATGTACAAATGTTAGAAATACACACATATGTATGTATGTATACATGTCTTTGCCGGGTCTTTCTACTCTTTTCTATTAATCTCTTTACCTCTTTGCTTATCTTTGTGCCTATATCACAATTTTTTTTATTTTTTAATTTTTTAATTTTTTTTTGTCTTTTTGCCATTTCTTGGGCCGCTCCTGCGGCATATGGAGATTCCCGGGCTAGGGGTCGAATCGGAGCTGCAGCTGCCAGCCTACACCAGAGCCACAGCAACGCAGGATCCGAGCTGTGTCTGCGACCTATACCACAGTTCACGGCAATGCCGGAACCTTGACCCACTGAGCAAGGGCAGGGATTGAACCCTCAACCTCATGGTTCCTAGTTGGATTCGTTAACCACTGCGCCACAACGGGAACTCCTACGTTACAATTTTAAATACTGGAGTAGTTGTATTTAGTAGAACATGTCCTCCCACTTCTTAAAATCATTATTCTCTAACTCTTCTAGTGTGTAAGAATGAATTTGGTAGGGTTTCTGGATATAAAACTAATATACAGAAATCTGTTGCATTTATATTTACTAACAACAAAACATCAGAAATTAAGGCAACTATCCCCTTACCGTTGCATCAAAAAGAATAAAATAGGAGTTCCTTGTGGCTCAGCAGTAATGAACCCAGCTAGTATCCATGAGGACACAGGTTTGATCCCTGGTCACACCCAGTGGGTTAAGGATCTGGTGTTGCCGTGAGCTGTGGTGTAGGTCTCAGATGCAGCTCGGAGCCCCCATTGCTGTGGCTGTGGTGTAGGCTGGCAGCTACAGCTCCAATTCAGGTGCAGCCCTAAAAAGACCAAAAACAAAAACAAAAAACAAAAAACCAACAGCAACCTAAGAATAAACCTACCTAAGGAGGCAAGACACTGATTAAAGAAATTGAAGATGACACAAACAGATGGAAATATATGCTGTGTTCTTGGACTGGAAGAATCAATATTGTTAAAATGACCATTCTACTCAAAGCAGTCTGCAGATTCAATGCAATTCCTATCAATGCCAGTGGCATTTTTTATAGAACGAGGACAAAAAATTGTACAACTTGTATGGAAACATAAAAGACCCTGAATAGCCAAAACAATCTTGAGAAAGAAGAACAGAACTGGAGGAATCATGCTCCCTGACTTCAGACTGCTACAGAACTACAGTAGTCAAAACAGTATGGTACTGGAGTTCCCTCTGTGGTGCAATGGGATTGGCTCTGCAGGGTCAGGACGCAGGTTTGACCCATTGCCCAGCACAGTGGATTAAAGTATCTGGCATTGCTGTATCTGTGGTGTAGGTCACAACTGTGACTTGGATCTGATCCCTGGTCCAGAAACTCCATATGCCACGGGTGGCGAAAAAAACAAAAACATGTAGTTCCCATCATGGCTCAGTGGTAATGAACCCAACTAGTATCCATGAGGATGCAGGTTCGATCCCTGGCTTTGCTCAGTGGGTTAAAGGATCTGGCATTGCCAGGAGCTGTGGTGTAGGTACAGATGTGGCTTTGATCTGATGTTGCTGTGGCTGTGGCATGGGCCATCAACAACAGCTCCTATTCGACACCTAGCATGGGAATTTCCATATGCCACTGGTGTGGCCCTAAAAAGACAAAAACAAAACAAAAACAAAGCCAGGTGTTCCTGTTGCGGCACAGTGGTTAACAAATCTGACTAGGAATCATGAGGTTGCAGGTTTGATCTCCAGCCTTGCTCAGTGGGTGAAGGATCCAGCATTGCCGTGAGCTGTGGTATAGGTCACAGACATGGCTTGGTTCCCACGTTGCTGTGGCTGTGGTGTAGGCCAGCAGCTGTAGCTCCAATTGGACCCCTAGCCTGGGAACTTCCATATGCCATGGGTGTGGCCCTAAAAAGAAAAAAAAAAAAAAGACTCCCTGGAGTTCCCACTGTGATGCAGTGGGTTAAGGATCCAGCATTGCTGAGCTGGTGGTGTAGGAGCGGCCCTAGAAAAAGGCAAAAGGACAAAAACAAAAAACCGTATGGTACTGGCACAAAAACAGACATATAAATCAATGGAATAGGATGGAAAGCCCAGGAATAAAACCCATGCACTTATGGTGAATTTATGACAAAATAGGCAGAATATGCAGTGGAGAAAAGACAGTCTCTTCAATGAGTGTTACTGGGAAAACTGGATAGCCACATGTAAAAAAATGAAATTAGAACATTTTCTAATGCCACATACAAAATTAAACTCAAAATGGATTATAGACCTAAAGGTAAGAACAGATACTGTAAAACTCCTAGAGGAAAACCTAGACAGAACACTCTTTAACATAAATTGTAATTTTTTTTTTGATTCATCTCCTAGAGTAATGAAAATAGAAATGAAAAGAAACTAATGGGACCTAATTAAACTTTAAAGCTTTAGCACAGCAAAGGAAACCATAAACAAGATGAGAAGACAATATATGGATTGGGAGAAAATATTTGTAAACTATGCTACTGACAGAGGATTAACATCTAAAATATGCAAACAGCCCATATGGTTTGTGTGTGTGTGTGTGTGTGTATAAGTGTCTTCTTTATTTTTTTAATTACTCAATGAATTTATTACATTTATAGTTGTACAATGATCATCACAATCCAATTTTATAGGATTTCCATCCCACAACCCCAGCGCATCCCCCCACTCCCCAAACTGTCTCCTTTGGAAACCATAAGTTTTTCAAAGTCTGTGAGTCAGTATCTGTTCTGCAAAGAAGTTCATTCTGTCCTTTTTTCAGATTCCACATGTCAGTGAAAGCATTTGATGTTGGTGTCTCATTGACTGACTTCACTTAGCATGATAATTTCTAGGTCCATCCATGTTGCTAAAAATGCCTGTATTTTGTTCCTTTTAATGGCTGAGTAATATTCCATCATGTATATGTACCACATCTTCTTGATCCAGTCCTCTGTCAATGGACATTTAGCTTGTTTCCATGTCTTGGCTATTGAAAACAGTGTTGCAATGAACATCGGAGTACATGAGTCTTTTTGAGTCGTGGTTTTCTCTGGATAGATGCCCAGGAGTGGGATTGCTAGATCAAATGGTAGTTCTATTTTTAGTTTTCTGAGGAATCTCCATACTGTTTTCCACAGTGGTTGCACCAGTTTACAATCCCACCAACGGTGTACTAGGGTTCCTTTTTCTCCACACCCTCTCCAGCACTTATTATTTGTAGACTTTTGGATGATGGCCATTCTGGCTGGTGTAAGGTGGTACCTCATAGTGGTTTTGTTTTTGTTTTTGTTGGTTGTCTTTTTGTCTTTTGGGGGCAGCACCCGTAGCATATGGAGGTTCCCAGGCTGGGGGTCTAATCGGAACCATAGCCACCGGCCTATGCCACAGCCACAGCAATGTGGGATCTGAGCCGCATCTGTGACCTACACCACAGCTCAAGGCAATGCCAGATCCTTAACCCACTGAGCAAGCAGAGATTGAACCCACAACCTCATGGTTCCTAGTTGGATTCATTTCCACTGTGCCATGACAGGAACTCCACTCATAGTGGTTTTGATTTGCATTTATCTAATAATGAGTGATGTTGAACATCTTTTTATGTGTTTTTTGGCCATCTGTATGTCTTCTTTGGAGAACTGTCTGTTTAGATCTTCTGCCCATTTTTTGATAGGCTTGTTTGTTTTTTTGGTATTGAGCTGTAGGAGGTGTTTATAAATTTTGGAGATTAATCCTTTGTCAGTTGATTCTTTTGCAAAGATTTTCTCCCATTCTGTGTGTTGTCTTTTCATTTTGTTTAGGGTTTCCTTTGCTGTGCATAAACTTTGAAGTTTGATTAGGTCCCATTTGTTTATTTTTGTTTTTACTGTCATTATTCTAAGAGGTGGATCTGAGAAGATGTTGCTGTCATTTATATTGGAGAGTGTTCGGCCTATGTTTTCCTCTAAGAGTTTTATTGTGTCTGGTCTTATATCTAGGTCTTTAATCTGTTTGGAGTTTATTTTTGTGTATGGTGTTAGGGAGTGTTCTAATTTCATTCTTTTCCATGTGGCTGTCCAGTTTTCCCAGCACCACTTATTGAACAGGCTGTCTTTTCTCCATTGTATATTTTGCATCCTGTCATAGATTAGTTGGCCGTAGGTGTGTGGGTTTAATTCTGAGCTTTCTATCCTGTTCCACTGATCTATATTTCTGTCTTTGTGCCATTACCATGCAGTTTTGATGACTGTTGCTTTGTAGTATAGTCTGAAGTCGGAGCCTGATTCCTCCAGCTCTGTTTTTCTCTTTCAGGATGTCTTTGGCTATTCTGGGTCTTTTGTTCTTCCAAACAAACCTTAAAATATTTTGTTGGAGATCTGTGAAAAATGTCCTTGGCAATTTGATAGGGATTGCATTGAATCTGTAGATTGCCTTGGGTAGTATAGTCATTTTGATAATATTAACTCTTCCAATCCAAGAGCAGGGTATGTCTTTCCATCTATTTGTGTCATCTTTGATTTCTTTCATCAGTGTCTTATAGTTTTCAGAGTACAAGTCTTTTGTCTCTTTAGGTAGGTTTACTCCTAGGTATTTTATTCTTTTGGATGTGATGGTAAACGGGATTGCTTCCCTAATTTCTCCTTCTGATCTTTCATTGTTAGTATATAGAAATACCATCAATTTTTGAGTATTAATTTTGTATCCTGCAATTTTGCCAAATTCATTGATGAGTACTAACAGTTTTCTGGTAGAGTCTTTAGGATTCTCTAGGTATAGTATCATGTCATCTGCAAACAGTGATAGTTTTACTTCTTCCTTTCCAATTTGGATTCCTTTTATTTCTTTTACTTCTCTGATTGCTGTGGCTAGGACTTCCAAAATTATGTTGAATAGTAGTGGCAAGAGCAGACATCCTTGTCTTGTTCCTGATCTCAGTGGGAACCATATGGCTTAATATCCAAAAATAAATAACCCAATCAAAAAATGGACACAGAGTTCCCTTCATCGCTCAGCAGTTAATGGACCCAACTAGGATCCATGAGGACTCAGGTTTGATCCCTGGCCTTGCTCAGTGGGTTAAGGATCCAGTGTTGCTGTGAGCTGTGGTGTAGGTCGCAGAAGTGGCTTGGATCCTGTGGCTGTGGTGTAGGCTGGCAGCTGTAACTCTGATTGGACCCATAGCCTGGGAACCTCCATATGCCATGGGTGTGGCTCTAAAAAAGCAAAAAAAAAAAAAAAGTCGGGTTCCTCTTGTGGCTCAGCGGGTTAAAAACACAATGAGTATTCATGAGGATGTGGGTTCGATCCCTGGCCTCACTCAGTGGGTTAAGGATCTTGTGTTGATGCAAGCCATGGCATAGGTTGCAGATGTGACTCGGATCCTATGTTGCTCTGGCTGTGGCCAGGAACTGCAGCAATGTCTCGGAAATTCCATGTGCCACGTTGTGGCCCTAAAAAGAAAAGAAATAAAAATAAAATAAAATAAGCAACAAGGACCTACAGTATAGAATAGGGCACTATATTCAATATCTTTCAATAACCTATAATAGAATATAATCTGAAAAAGAATATATATGTATATGTATAACTGAGTCAATTTTCTGTACATTTGAAACTAACACAACATTGAACTGTTGAACTATACTTCAGTTAAAGAAAATAATGCAATTTCTTTTTCTTTTTCTTTTTTTTTTTAGGTCTGCACCTTTGGCATATGGAAGTTCTCAGGCTAGGGGTCAAATCAGAGGTGCAGCTGCAGGCCTTTGCCACAGCCACAGCCACAGCAATGTCAGATCCAAGCCATTTCTGTGAACTACACCACAGCTCATGGCAAGGCCAGACACTTTAACCTTCTGAGTGAGGCCAGGGATCAAACCCTCATCCTCATGGATACTCTTACCATGATTCTTTTTTATTTTTGTCTTTTTAGGGCGCACCCTCTTGGCATATGGAAGTTCCCAGGCTAGGGGTCGAATCAGAGCTGTAGCTGCCAGCCTACACCACAGCCGCAGCCACATCAGATCTGAGCCTTGACTGTGGCCTACACCACAGCTCATGGCAATGCCAGATCCTTAACCCACTGAGCAAGGCCAGGGATTGAACCCGCATCCTCATGGATACTAGTCAGGTTTGTTACCACTAAGCCACAATGAGAACTCCCCTTACCATGACTTTTTATGTAGTATAAAAAAGTCCTAAGAAACCAACAACAAAAAATTACTAACAGTAATAAGTGAGTATAGCAGAGTTTCAGAATACAAGATCGTTATACTCTCCAAAATGTATTTCTATATATTGGCAGCAATCTGAAAATAAATCATTTCATTCATAAAAGTATAATTAATAGTAACATTTTGGGGGGCCAGAGGCATGTGGAAATTCCCAGGCCAGGATCAAACCTATGCCATGGCAGCAACCCGAGCCAGATCCTTAGCCACTGAGCCACTAGGGAACTCCTAATAGTAACATATTTAAGAATTATTTCAGGAAAGAAGTTTAAGAACTACCATTGGACCCTACAAAAATTGCTGAGATAAAAACATCTAAATAAAAGGAAAGATATACTATGTTCATAGATTGGAACACAATATTGGTAACAGAGTAATTCTGCCCATATTTATCTATAGATTATTCAATTCCTATCAAATCTTAGTACTTAAGAATATGTAAATCGATGAGTAGTTTCTCCTCACTATGGGGCCCTGTTTTGGAATGGAGACCAGGTGAAGCAGTTTTAGAAAGTCATAGGGACCTGACTGTTTTACTCCCCAATGTTGGTGGAGTGAAATCCATGTTTTCAAAGAAGTTTCAGCTTCTTTGAAATTGACCTATAGAACATTCAGGGCAATACCTGTGGGGCATTTTGGGATTCTCAGATACCTTATTGCTTTTCTCTGCTTCTTGCACAAACCCTGGTACTACACAGGTCTGATGGCTGTTGTGGTTGTCCCCATCCACTTATACCGCAGGGTTGTGTAGTTTGTCACATAGGTTTTTTGTTGTTGTTGTTTGTTTGTTTGTTTGTTTTTAGAGCCATGCCTGAGGGATACAGCAGTTCTCAGGCTAGGGATCAAATTGGGGCTATAGCTGCCAGCTTATGCCATAGCCACAGCAATGCAGGATCCGAGCCAAGTCTACAACCTACACCACAGCTCATGGCAAAGCCAGACCCATCCTTAACCCACTGAGCACTCCAGGGATTGAACCCACGTCCTCTCGGATCCTAGTTAGGTTTGTTACCACAACTAGGGAACTCCAAGAAAAAAATAATTTCTTTGTCCACACCTGTGGCATGTGGAAATTCCCAGGCCAGGGATAGGACCCGCACCACAGCAGCCACCCAAGCCACTGCAGTGACAACACTGGATCCTTAACCTGCTGCACCACAAGAGAACTCCCTAATAAAACTGTTTTTAATGAGTCTTTGATTTTGCTATCTATTTGTCCTATCTTTTTATGTGGAGATTCAATATAGTCTTAAAAACTAGGCTTTTGGAGTTGCCACCATGGCTCAGTGGAAACGAATCTGACTAGCATCCCTGAGGATGCAGGTTCAATCCTTGGCCTTGCTCAGTGGGTTAAAGGATCCGGCGTTGCCGTGAGCTGTGGTGTAGGCTGGCAGCTACAGCTCTGATTCAACCCCTTGACTGGAACCTTAATATGCTGTGGGTGCGGCCCTAAAAAGACAAAAATATAAAAATAAAAAACTAGGCTTTCATTGCTGCTGCTATCTCCCCGGGATTCCCACCATCATTACCTTTTTTACACACAAAAAGGTAACACTTTATTTAGTATCCTAAAATGAAATTTGTCAATAATATAATCTGTCTATACACATAATAATTACATATATAATATATAATCAAATTTTCTATAAAGGAGAAATAAAAGAGTAGTTTATAATAAAATTGTATATGTCATGGAGTGCCCGTTGTGGCTCAATGGGAACAAATCTGACTAGTATCCAGGAGGATGCAGGTTCGATCCCTGGACTTGCTCAGTGGGCTAAAGATCTGGCATTGCCATGAGCCATGGTGTAGGTCGCAGCTGTAGCTCTGATTTGACCCCTAGCCTGGGAACTTCCATATGCCAAGAGTGCGGCCACAAAAAGGAAAAAAAAAAAAAAAAAAAAGAAGCGATTCTTTCTCCTTTAAAATGATAAGAGAAAGAGTCAGAGAGAAGGGATGTGATGACTTTGATATTCTTCAACCTGAAAGGCTCAAGGAGGGTGGCCAGCAGGAGGCACTGTAGAGTTGGGAAAACTAAGTGTCTTAGTTTGGGTGCCCCCTGGAAACAGACGCTAATCTGGACAGTTTAATGCAGGTTTATTTAGGAGTGCTCTTAGGAAATCTACCTGTAGGGCAGTGAAGAAAGCAGGATTGCACAAAGGGAGTGCTGGCACAATCTGGTTGCAGCTGAATCCTCAAGTGATCCTAGGATTTTACAGGGAGTTCTGGCAGAGAGAGAATTCTTCTGAATTGTCCCAAGTTAAGGCAAAGGGGCCAGGACTTTGTATCCCTGAACCTGCCAATTGTTGACTGCAGAAAACCTGCTGAGAAAGGACAAGACAGTTCAATGTGGCTTTCCAATCGGGAGGCAGCTGTGGGCCATCGGCAACTGATAGTCCTAGCAGCTGGGAAATGGGCTCATGACCTTAGAGAGGATCTGAGTGAAGCACTGTGGTGCTACTACAGTTTACCACTTGCACTGCTTGGATCCATACTTGTTTACCCAATTGGGGGAATGTTTCTATAGGTTTCTGATTGGTTTTATTTCTTGGAGGAAATGTAAGAGGAGGTTTAGTGGAAAAATCTACAGCCTTAACTGCTGCAATTGGTTTTGAGGCTTCAATGGATTCTTCTGATCCACCTCTGGTACTAATTCTAGATTTTCCTCACCTTTGGTAAGTACCTCTGTTGGTCTCGGTAGCTGGAGAGTGGGAGCACCCAGGCCATCACCCCAAGAGTGCCCTTGGTTACCATGCCCTGCTTAGGCTGTGGCTGCTATGCTGCTATTCTTGTCTTTTCTTTCTTTCTTTTTAGGGCTTCACCCTTGGCATATGGAAGTTCCTAGGCTAGGGGTCCATTTGGCGCTATAGCTGCCGGCTTACACCACAGCCACAGCAATGCAGGATCCAAGCCATGTCTGCAACCTATGCCATAGCTCACAGCAACGCCGGATCCTTAATCCTCTCCCACTGAGAGAGGCCAGGAATCAAACCCGCATCCTCATGGATCCTAGTTGGGTTCCTTTACCACAGAGCCATGAAGGGAACTCCCTGATTTTCTATTTACTGTTGAAACTGAGCATGAAAGCAGCAAGAGTAGATGACTTGAAAGTCAGACATGCCTGCTGTCTCTCTGGTGTAGCTGCAGTCCTCCTTTCTCCATCAAAGACCATTACTCCTGCCAGTATAATGACTTCTTTTCTTGCCTGCGTGTCTCTTGCTACAAAGACCCAAAGTTCAAAAGGGATTCTCACTGTGACCCCTGGGGGAAGCACTCCATCTCTGGTTTCCAGGACCTCTAGACCTCAAAATCTAATTCCCCACATGTTTCATTGTGAGTGAAGGTAAGTGGAGGATACTTGATTCCTATCCTATATCCACATAATTAATGCCCAGATCCATGTAATCTTTCTGTTGAGGACACAGACTCATACAGTTGTCATTGATTTAGGGTACATATTACATTCTGGAGGAGAGTGCCTCATCCTCTTGGGGGTTCATCTTGAAGCCATGTCTTTAAGAGGCCACTAAACTTCTCCATCAGACTGTGGCCTCTGGGTGGAGCAGTGTAAGACCAGTGAATCTTTTGGTCGTGTGCCCACTGCCACACACCCCTTTCTATAATGTGGCTCCCTTAGTCTAAAATAACGCAGTGTGGATCCAATGTCAACAGATCAACTACTCTGTAAGTCCTTGGAGAGTAACCATACTAGGGGCTGAGTGTTGGTATTTGTTGATGGCAGACTGGACATTGACAGCAGCAATAGCTAACTGAGCGGTGGAGAGTAGGAGTGCATGCTATTGGGTCCATGCATAGCCTCTATCCTACCACCAGTTACTCTAATTAGTCAATCCATTGTCTAGAACTGGGGTGGCTGATGACAGGCAGTGGCTAAGTCATTCTGCCTACTTGGTTTTTCAGTGCCTAATCTGTGATGGGTGCTTTCTGGTGGGTGTTAACATGTGATGCAAAGATTTTACACTTCAGAGCACTCCCATAGGTCCATCCACACCGCATCCTCAGATTTCTTGTCTCTGATCTTCCACTTTGATTTTTCAAGCCAGACCAGTTATGACTGTGTACATTCTCACCTTCTCTTTCTACACAATGTGCATGACCAGATATACTGTCCAAATCTCTGTCCACTGGGAGGATTTCCCCACACCACTGTCTTTCAGGGTCACTCCTGATGGGTTGCACTGCAGCAGCAGTCAAATTTTGTCTTTAATCCACGTAACGTTGCAACTCATTGCAGAACAAAGCTTATTCCTTCTCTGAGCCCTTGTCACAAGGGATTCATGTCATAGCATGTCCATGCCCTCCCCTCAAATTCATGTATTGAAACCTAATCACCAATGTGATGGTATTTGGAGGTAGGGTCTTTGGGAAGCACTTAGATCTGAGAGCAGAGCTTTCGTGAATCAGATTAGTGCCCTTATAGAAGACACACCAGAGAGCTCCCCTGAACCTTCTGCCACATGAGGACACAGTGAAAAGACAGCAGTCTATGAACAAGGAAGTAGGCCCTTATCAGAGATTGAATCTACTGGCACCTTGATCTTGGACTTAGCAGCCTATAGAGCTGTGGGAGATCAATTTCTGTTGTTTATAAGCCACTCAGTCTGTGGTATTTATTTTATTTTATTTTCTGTCTTTTTTTTTTACCTTTTCTAGGGCTGCACCTGCGGCATATGGTGGTTCCCAGGCTAGGGGTCTAATCGGAGCTGTAGCTGCCAAGCCTATGCCAGAGCCACAGCAACTCAGGATCCGAGCTGCATCTGCAACCTACACCACAGCTCATGGCAACGCTGGATCCTTAACCCGCTGAGCAAGGCCAGGGATCGAACCTACAACCTCATGGTTCTTATTCGGATTCGTTAACCACTGAGCCACGACGGGAACTCCTATGGTATTTAATTATAGCAGCCTGAATGGACTAAGACAATCCCCAATGTGGTAATGTGAGCTGAGGAAGAGATAGCTGTGCAACACTGATAAATGATACGAGAGTCTGGGCCACTTACTTTTCAGCCAACTGTTGCCCTCTGCCCCTGCTTATGCCTGAAACCAAAGCTGTCATTTCCATTTAACAATGTGTTCCTGCTGGGTCCACCCTTCCTAACAACATGGAAGATCGGACAGAGTCCACATTATGATAGGCAGTTCTGGCTACTTGGTCACTTGACGAATTGTAATCAAATGCTCTGTCTGTTTTGGAACCCAGTAGCACTGTAAGAGCTGCTTTTCAAATGGTATGTATTTCTCTGCTGCAGATGGCATGGCTGGGGGTCAACATTATGAGGCTCCTGTTAGAGCTTGCCAAACCACACACAGCATCTTTGCCTGCTACAGATACTCTAGTCTATTGGATCTCCTGGGTCATATGGGTGCAGAGGCCTTTTCTGCTTTGATCCCACTCAAAGTTGACAGCCTTCGCTGTCAGTAAATTGGTCAGTGTTGTATTCTCAAGTGTGAAATACATTGCTCTTAAATACTATGTGCAAGGTGTTATTTGGAATTCCTGTTGTGGTGTAGTGGAAACAAATCCTTCTAGTACCATGAGGTTGCAGGTTGGATCCCTGGCCTCGCTCAGTGGGTTAAGGATGGATCTGGCATTGCCGTGAGCTGTGGTGTAGGTCACAGACATGGCTTGGATCCTGCGTTGCTGTGGCTGTGGCACAGGCCAGCAGCAGTAGCTCCGATTCGACCCCTAGCCTGGGAACTTCCATATGTGGCGGGTATGGCCCTAAAAAGAAAAGAAAAAGAAAAAAGAAACAAAAAACAAAAACCACTACCAAATTCAGCTTGGTCTTTGTATCCCAGGGTCAACTAGTCATTGATGGGGGCCCTATAGGACACATGACCTTGGCTGAGGCAGTTTCCTGCCGCAGAAGGCATGGCCATGAGGGCAACAGCTATCTGCTACCAGCATCTGATATTCCCAGGAGCTGGGGAGTGGGTGGATTGTCCCTAAAGAGGGGACTTGGGTGGGGCACTATAATATTTGCTAAACCCAGTAAAGAAGTATTACTTCATAAGGATGTGCCCAGGACTGTGTTAGAGCTCATGTAATTATTATGGCTCAGCTCTCAAGAACCTCATAATCTATATACGGTACTTTAAGGGAGTTGCTGCTGTGGCTCATTGGGTTAAGAACTTGACCAGCATTAATGAGGACGTGGGTTTGATCCCTGGCCTTGATCCAGTTAAGGATCCAGTGTTGCTGCAAGCTGTGGTGTAGGTCATGGACATGTCTCGGATCTGACATTGCTGTGGCTATGGTGTAGGCCAGCAGCTGTGGCTCTGATGCAACTCCTAGCCTGGGAACTTCCATATGCTGTGGACACAGCCCTGAAAAGAAAAAAAATCTGTGTATCTGTTTCCACCTACTAGAGCAATCTCTAGGAGGACAGGGACAATGCTATGTTTTGTTTACCACTGTTTCCCAGTGTCTAGAACTTGATTCATAGTCAAATAAATGTTAATTGGAAGCTTGTGGTATAAAGAAGTAGGAAGTGGGGTTTCCTGTCATGGCACAGTGGAAACAAATCAGACTAGGAACCATGAGGGTGCAGGTTCGATGCCTGGCCTCGCTCAGTGGGCTAAGGATCCAGTGTTGCCGTGAGCTGTGGTGTAGGTCGCAGATGAGGCTTGGATCTGGCGTTGCTGTGGCTGTGGTGTAGGCCGGCAGCTGTAGCTCCGATTGGACCCCTAGCCTGGGAACCTCCATGTGCTGTGGGTGTGGCCCTAAACACCCCTCCCCCGCTACAAAAAAAGAAGTAGGAAGTGGCTGTGTGTTAAGCAGAATAAGAGTGGCAAGCCTCCACAGAAGTGGAGGTGGGGCTCCGCATGGGCACAAAGCCCTCAGATGGAGCCAGGGCAAGAGAAAGAGCGTTCTTTAGTCAAGGTGAGACCACATGAAAGTACAAACCCTTGTGTAGGTTTTATTCCTGCATTCTTTGGCCCGGTCTCTCTGGACGCATGTTGCATTTTCCAAACATCCGAATGGTTTGGGGAAAGACTTCACATTCCACTTGAGAGGCACTATGGAATCAGACAGAGGGTCAGAAGATCTGGATTTGAGTTCAGACTTAGCTATTAACTAGCTGTGTGGCCTGGGGAATTCTCAGGCTTTCTCAGGATCCTTATCTGAAGAGTGGGCACAATAGCACTCCTTTCTACAGGTGTTGTATGAAGCATGGTACTCCCTCCAGTTTGTCAGCATAGGATAAGGCTCCTCTTGGGAGGAATGAGGATGAAAGACAGACACTGGGCAAACTCCAGGCTCTGTTTTTGCAGAGTCTGCCCACAGGTAGTCTTCCATTATCTCTATCCTCCCCAGCTTCCACTCCTGCACAGATGTTAGTTGCTGTTGCTGAGCTGATTGGGTTTAAAGTCTTTTCCTTATCTTTTCCTCTGACAGACAGGAGCTAGCTATGTGACAGCAGTGTGCCTATGCAGACGGAGGGAGCAGCGACCAGAGGTCAGGTGTCCTCACCATGGCCTACACTCTGTCCCTGGCCAAACTCAAGGAATGGCTCCGGATCCACAACCTCCTGGTCCGGCAGTGCCTGGCAGAGTTTCTAGGTGTGTTTGTGCTCATGGTAAGCAGGGTAACTGGGGGAAGGAAAGAGGAGAGGTGGGCAAAAGTTTTGGGCTCCTCCTGGTGTCCTTAGCTCTTCCTGTCCTGCTACAACTCTCTATCATTTCTGTTCCCCAATCCCCCAAGCCTCCCTGCTCTTGTCCCTTCTATTCCTTTCCTGATCCCTCATTTTTATTCCTGTCCCTTTCCGTCTTTCCCTTTCCACTTCTCCCATTTTCCCCTTCCCCCTTTCTTTCCTTTTCTTTCTTCCTTCCTTCCTTCCTTCCTTCCTTCCTTCCTTCCTTCCTTCCTTTCCTTTCTTGCTTTCTTGCTTTCTTTTTGCTTTTCAGGGTCACACCTGCAGGATATGGATGTTCCCAGGCTAGGGGTCAATTTGGAGCCACAGCCACAGCAACTTGGGATCCGAGCCACATCTGCAACCTACACCACAGCTCACGGCAACGCCAGATCCTTAACCCACTGAGCGAGGCCGGGGATCGAACCTGTGTCCTCATGGATAATAGTCGAGTTCATTTCCTCTGTGCCAAAACAGGAACTACCCACCCACCCCACCCTGTCCCTCTTTCTGCTTTTTCTTGCTGATCCGGTAAGTCCTTACATCTCTCTTGGCCACTCCCCTGTTGGTCTGCCGGGCTCCCTATTCCTTTTTCCTTCTTTATCTTTCTTCTCCCCAACAGCTCTTCACCCAGGGGTCTGTGGCCCAGGCAGTAACCAGTGGAGAAACTAGAGGCAACTTCTTCACCATGTTTCTGGCTGGCGCTCTGGGCGTTATACTAGCCATCTACATTGGTGGTAATGTCTCAGGTGAGGAGGGTGAAGTCTGGTCATTGGATGGGGGAGAACATGCAATTGAGAGTGCTAATAGTGAAAGGGCAGATCTCATGTGACTCACAGACATTATCCTTGAATGTCCTGGCCTGAGATATGCCTTTGGCCAGGTCCAGTCCCTTCCCTCTCTGTATCTCGATATCTCCCTTCCTCACATTCATTCTCCGATCACATAGGCATAAATCTGTGCCAAGGCATCAACTGTAAGTGCTCTCCTCTTGTGTCCCTCACCTGAAGGCCCCTGAGATTTGTGTTTGCTCAGGACCTCACCTGCTCATCCTCCAGACAGACACTGCTTCAAGCACTGTAGTTGAAAGAGCAGACAGACCCAGGTTCAAACTTGGCTTCACTGTGTGACCTTGACAAGTTGCTTAACCTCTTTGAGCCTCAACTTCCTAATCTATCTGATGGGAAGAGTAACATTTGTCTCAAGAATTGTGGGGAGGAGTAGCAGTGTTACCTGGTGACAGTGCTTGGCACTGACACTTAATGGATACTGGTTTTCTTTTCTTTATCCTTGAAGGGGGCCACCTGAATCCAGCCTTCTCCCTGGCCATGTGTCTTTTGGGATGCTTCCCCTGGGCCAAGTTTCCCATTTACTCCTTGGTGCAGTTGGTGTCTGCTTTCTGTGCCTCTGCAGCCACCTATGCACTCTATTACTGGTAACAGAGAGAATGGGTTGGGGGCACCTGTGTGTGGGCAAGGGTGCCTCAGAGCAGTTTTGAATGAGCCAAGATGGACATCTTGGGTGTCCCCCTACCCTGCAGATGCCCTACAGAACTATACAGGTGGGAACCTGACAGTGACTGGTCCCAAGGAGACAGCCTTCATCTTTACCACCTATCCTGCCCCTTATCTATCCTTGAGCAATGGCATCCTGGATCAGGTAGGTGTAAAGGGGTGACTTGGGAAAGTCCCAGCCTCTGACCCTGTCCCCTGGGACCCCAGCCTATTTTTCCAGCTCTGGGTGGGATGGGGGGTTGGATTTATGTTTGCACCCTACCTTCACCAGCCGCCTATGTTGGACAACAGGGGCTGGTGGCCTTGGAGTATTTAGGTGAGATGGGGCAAATGGAGCCCCTGGCAGCTGAGGGGAGCCCCTCTGCCTCTGTCGACTCAAAGGTTCTGGGCACCTGGTTGCTGATGGTGGGGATCTCAGCTATCCTGGACACACAGAACAAGGGAGTGCCTGCAGGTCTGGAGCCTGTGGTAGTGGGGTTGCTGATCCTGGCCATTGGGCTATCCATGGGTGTCAACTGTGGGTACCCGATGAACCCTGCCCGGGACCTGGGCCCACGGCTCTTCACCTATTTGGCCGGCTGGGGTCCTGAAGTCTTCAGGTAGGAGATGGCCTCCCCTGGTGCTGTTCTTCCACTCGCATCCCTCTGCCAAGACCTCTGACCCTGGGCCCCAGTTCCCTCCTCTTAAATAGATCTTTTGGCCTCTCATGCCTCTTCTAAGCCCCAGTTCTCCTTTTCTCTTTTGTCCCCTCTCTCCCCTTTCTACCTTTTCACTGAACCAGTAAGATTTAGAGGTTGTGTTCTTGGGCACATCACATTACCGATTTGGGCATTAGTGACCCCATCAAGAAAATGCTTACATTCATATAATTCTCTAAAGAAAGAGGCTAGACCAAGCTCTCCTGGGGTCTCCTCCTCTCTAAGTGCTATGCTTTGCTGCCAAAACACCCTCTTTCTATCACCCCAGGAACTGCTTTAGGGAGTTCTCTTATTATTACCCCTAGTCCTTTGGGGGAAGGCTAAGGGACTCACCCCTGATACCTCCCTCCTGTTCTTGCAGCGCTGGTAATGGTTGGTGGTGGGTGCCTGTGGTGTGTCCTCTGGTGGGGGCCGCTCTTGGCACAGCCACATATCAGCTGCTGGTGGCTCTGCACCATACTGAGGACTCAGAAACAGCTCAGGAAGTAAACTGTGCCCAACCTGAAGTCTCAGCCTGAGAAAGTCCTGCTGCAACTCAGATGTGGATGAGTAAGCTGTGATTCTGACATGACAGTTCTCATGGACATTGAAGACGGCTGGAGACCTCTGCCTGATGACAAGATGTTCTTTCTCTTTATTAATACACCAGGCCCTGGGAAGCTTCTCTGTTTATTCATTTAGTCATCGCTTCCTCCTAAACTGAGGAGGATCAGGTACAGCGAGATCCAGTTTAGGACCCAGGCTTTTCATCCCCTCCTTCCCCATGCAGGTTTTCAGATCCCAGGACTTCCAGGAACGTGGTTCCTCAAAGTAGCCGCAAGAGGGTGCGCACCCTGGAAACCGGATTGGGAAGGCTGAGGGAATCTGCAGGGTGGTGGAGGCCATCCATCCAGTTCGGAGCATAACGCAGGGGACCTCCTCCAAAGCTTAGTCCCCACTGCCTGACTTTCAGTTCTCCTAACCTCAGCGCCGTCCGCCTTGATGCTCACTGGGGCACCTCGCCTAGATTCAGCCACCCCCAGACAGTAGTTAGGAGTGGGCGAACAGCCTCCACCAAGGGGGCGTGGTGGTACGGGGAGAAGGAACACAGCCGCCAGTGGAACACAGCCATTCAAGCGCCTAGAGTCTGGGGGAGCTAGGCGGAGAAACTGAGGCACGAGCCAATGCCTAGACTTTCCGGACGGTGTCATTCAATCAACGGGTGAACTACAATGACATGAGCCAGGGCGAGGAGAGAAGGAGAAGGGACAGAGGGCTCCGAGGGAAATCAGTGTAGGGGCAAGGGACAGCTGGCGCGGAGGAAAAATCTCGTCGCTCACCGCTTCCCAACTCTCACACACCTCCTTGAAGAAGACGCTCTTTTAGCAGAGAAGCAGCGTCCTTCTATTTCCACTCTTTAAAAAGCAAAACTCAGCGCTACCTTGCCTCCAGACTTTTTTTTTTTTTTTAATGCGGGATAAATCTGGGAGTGGGTGGGCGGGCACCGCGGCCGCGTACCGCTGAGCATCGCAGGGGTTAAGACCCTCCTCCTGCCCCGCACAAAGATGGCGGCGCCCGCCTTCCCTCGCCCTCATCCCTCCCCAAAACCCCCTCCCGCCCCCCGCCCTCTCCCGCCACCTCCGTCACTTCCGCCCCGCCGTGGCCGAAACTGACACAAAGTAGCGGGCCGAGGCCCCGGGGGGAGAGGGGCTGCTGCTGGGGGGGCGGGAGCCCGCGGGGAGCTGAGCCGAGCGCCCCCCGCCCCAGCCCCCGGCATGGGCAGGACGGGGCCGCCGGGGCGGGCGCCGAGCGCTGAGCGCTGAGGTGAGGCGAGGCGAGGCGGGGGCAGCAGCCCAGGAGCGCGGGGCCGGGAGGGCAGGGGCGATGCGGCTGCGGACGCGGACTCCGGGCTGGAGGAGCCGGGGCGGAGGGTGTGGGCAGGGGAGCCCAGGGGACAGGGAGTCGGAGCTGCGGTGAGACGGAGGAGGACCGGGAGTGGATGACTGGAGAGAAGACGGTGTTGGGTGCCTGAGGGTGGGGGGAGATTCTGGAGGCCGTCCTTAGGATGGGAGTGTGGGGTGCTGAAGGGGCGCGTGGAGACGAGGAAAGGGGCACAGGAGTGCGGAGGAGAAGTTTATGGGGCAGCGGAGAGAGGAGAAGCGCCCAGAGAGTTGTGGGGGTGAGAGGAGTACCCGGGTCCGAGGGTGTGGGTTCCTGGAGAAGGGAGTTAGGGGATGTCGGCTTTGTAAGGTGGCGATCTCTGTGCGTGCGGAAAACCAAGGGTGCAAACCTCTCTGGGAGCTCAGATCTGGGAGTGAGTCCTGGGTCTGTCCTTGGCAATGGAAGGTGGCCAGGTGTGGTGTTGGTGGCAAGTGAGCTGGGGGTCTTGGATTCCATTCGCTTCTGTTCCCTGACCTGCCCATAAATCCCTGCGGGTTTTCTCTGAAAAAAAGAAGTCAGTCTTCCTGGATTTGGGTTGGAAGGGAGCAGGGGCCAGGCCTAGAGGAGGAGCCGTTTTCCTTCGTGGAGCTTTGCCTTCTTCCCAGAGCTGGCTATTTTTATCCCAAATGTGGCTGCAGAGGGGGCTGGGGCAGGGTGACGGGGCAGAGCAACGTGGCTGATGGGCCTGGGTTCAGAAAACCCAGGCTGTATGAGACTGGGAAGGAGAAGTGAGAGAAAGTTCCTGTTCCCAGGTCTCCCACCTCCCTTTTCCTTCCCTAATACGGCCCCCCAGAGGGATGAAGTCTTCAGCCAAGCCAGCTTTCAGCCTCCCCAGGGTCTTAGAGGTAAAACAACTTTCCTGGTTGGTGTCCAGGTTCCTGACTCCTAAGAACCCATGTGGCTCCTTCATTAACTCTTTCTTTCTTAGGACTCAAACCCAGATCTTCAGGCTTAAAGCGATTCTTGATTGCCTCCCTTACCAGGGCGGGGCTGGCTTTGGAACTTGTGATGCCCACCCTTGCATCCTCTCTTTTAACCTCTCTCTCCTTGCCCCACCCTCCTATGACTCAGACTCTAGCCTGGGTGGAGACCCTGGCTGGGGGCCCTGGAGGAGGGCTTGGCATCTTGAAACTGGTTGAGGTTTTTCTTCCTAAGCCAGGCACCCTTGGTTGCCAGGGTTGGGAAGGGTCAGAAAGGAAAAGGACTTCTGGCTCTGTATTGCCTGATCGGGGTTCAGGAAAGGAGTCTGGGTTAGTGCACGAAGAGCTGGCGTGGGTGACAGGGCCTTGGCCAGAGTGTGTAATTACAGAGGTTGGGCAGACAGGCAATTAGTATCTCTTGGGGCTGACAGGCTGGCGGGGTGTTCCCAGGAGGCAGGAAACAGGGGCCAAGGGGGAGAAAGGCTTTCCATCCAAAGAAAGAGGAGGTGACAAGAGGACCCAGGACCTGGCTGGGAGTTTCTGGGATGAGGCTCTGTGACCCTGTCTTGTAGTCCAGGCCTTTTTAGGTGAAAGGAAGGACATGGGGAGATGGAAAGAAGCAGAGGCCCATCTGACTGATGCTCCCTGAACTTGCACCCAGTGCCCTACTGACTGGACTGGGCTTGGGGTGGGAGAAAGCTAGAGGGGTGGCTCCCCACTGGGGTTGAGAAGACCCCTCTGCTGGCCCAGAAGGGCAGCTGACCCAGACTGAGAGGAAGTGGTTTAGGGACTGTGTACAGGAAGTGAAGGCCCTGCCTTTAATGTGAGCTCCCCTGGAGGAGGTGATAATGGAAGCCCCCAGTACTGGGGGGATGGGACAACTATAAGCTTTTTGAGAAGGGTGGAGCCTGCCCACCCTGTTTCCTGATGCTCTGCCAGGTGTTTCCTGGCTCATGTTCCCTCAACCCCACCCTTTGGTGGAAATTCTGCTTTTCAGTAAACACAGGAACCCACTCATTGCACCAGGAGGGCACATGGGGGCATCCATTGTCCCTGAGATGGGTACCTTGAGAGCTGTGCCCCTCCTGTCAATATCTGGCCTTTTCTCTCTGCCCACTTCCTTGCCGTGCAGATCTTGGTTTTTGCAAATCGTCAGTCCATGTTATCCAAAGTAGAGGCATTGGGGAAGGTGGTGGGGAAGTCTCCTCTTCTTTCTCAGGGGCCCATTAGGTCAGTAAGAGCAAAGTGTTGATGTGGAGTTTGCGGGAAGGCTGGGGGCGGGGCAAGGTCAGAACTGGGAAGAAAACCTTCAGGAGGAGTCTGAAAAGGGGAGTGAAGAGTTACCCTCAGCTTCCTGACCTCATGCATGTGTTACCTTCCTGCAGGGTCTCCCATGGGATTGCTGGGACCTTGCTGGGTGAGATGGCACTGTGTGCAAAAAAGCGCCCCCCAGGTAAGACAGGCAGGAGGGGGGTGGTGGAGGGGGAACCCTTGGGACCTTCAAGAGTGGGTGTTATGGCTGGAGGAGCAGAGGGAAGAGGGACAACCGGCAATGAGCTGAAGGAAGGTAGATTGCAATCCTTATCCATCCTGGGAGGAGCCTTAGGAAACCGAATTCTTCCTCTTGATCTCTAAACGGGGTTCTCCCCCAGGAGGGTGCTTAGTACCTGCCCCTCACCCCTTAACACCCAGACTCTTATCTTGGGGCACCTGGAGCTTCAGCTCTCTGGTCTGGGGAGCCCGGGGTCCTGTGTTCCCATCTTCTCCCCTCAGTCCTCACACTACATCTCCCCACATTTTTCCCTATACGCAGGTCCTCCTTGTTTTCCTGCGGGTGGGGGCAGGGGGTGGGAGGCGGCGGGATGAGAGCAGTTGCCTGGGACAACACTGGCCGGCCCCTCACCCGCATTGGCCGGGCTGAGGGAGGCGGGGCTCCGCGCTGGCTTTCGCCTACGCGGCGCTGGCAGGAGGCTGCCCCTGCAGTCGGGGGGGGGGGGGGGGGGGGGGGGGCGGGGAGCGGGTGGGGGCGGAGCCCGGGGCGTGCGCGCTGCGTCCGCGGAGGGGGGTGGCGGGGGTATCTGAGAGCCGCGTTGCCGGGTGCGGGCGGCCACGAGGATGGCCGGGGCTGCAGGTGGGGCGCGCGCCCGACGGCCGGGGCTCCCCTCTGAGCGGCCGCAGCTCTTGTGCCTTCCTGGGGGGCCGCCCCATCGGAGCCGCTGAGGCCAAAAACAGACCGACAGGCAGTCCGTCCTTCCCCGCTCAAACTGGGATCATGACGGTCCCCAAGGAGATGCCCGAGAAGTGGGCCCGGGCCGGGGCGCCCCCCACCTGGAGCCGAAAGAAGCCCTCTTGGGGGACAGGTAACGGGAGGCAGCGACTGGCAGCTCTCCGAGCCCGAAATTTTCCCCCTCCCACCCTGACATTCTCTTGTCCTGGGCCTCCCCCAGCCTTCTCCGATCCTCCCCTCTCCAGACCCAGAGATCTGGGCTCGGGAGGTTCCCGTTCCTACCTCTCCCTTTGCATGGTCTTTGGTGACTGCGCAGGCGACTCAGTCTGAGGGGGTCTCCTTTGGGGAAGTTTTGGGAGCAAAGTGACCGTGCAGGTTAGGAGCACTCTGGGTAGGCAGAGGATGCTGTGGTCTGAGGTTTTGTTAATGCAGTGTGCTCTGCAGGGGGCTTGGGAGGGAGTGTGGGAAGGCGCCTGGAATGCTGCCTTTGGCACCAGGACAGGTTTGTCATTATGTTTACTGCCTAACCAGAGCACCCCCCTTTTTGGCCTCTGGTCCTGACCACAGGAGATGGCTGGAGAAGCTTTCCTAGGACACCCCCATGTTCTGGGACCTGAACTTGTGCCTGCAGTCCCAGACGTGCCAGTGTTCAGAATAGGTGTAGCTCATTTGTTACTCAGCGAATGATGTGTCGTTGAGGGGAAATGTGTGCAGATGGCACAAGAAAGGATACAGTTCGGAGCAACTGCTTCCAGTACATCCCATTCCTCCCTCTTTCATCCCTGTCTCAGTCTGCGTGACCCATATCCACGACCCCCCCACACACACTCTTGAAGATGAGCTTTGAAATAAGATGATGTCATTGTGGGCCAGTCAGAAGCTGCTGCTGGTGACATGTGACAAGCAGAGGTTTCTGTAGAGAGGACTGCACGTGGGGCTGGGATGCTGACTGGGATGCTGCGGCATAGCAGTTTCAGGGCACGGTGACCCTCTGTCTTGCCACCCAGCCCGCCCCTTAGGTTAGGAGGAGGGCAGTACCGTGGCTGGAACTGCAGGGCTTCCCAGGGGAAGGAGTCTTGGTGTCTTCAGCCGTTGTTCCACTGGAGCTTCCCAAGATGGTTAATTCCTACAGCATTAATCAAAGGGATGGGGGAGAGGAATGGAGTGCCCCCAGTGGAAGACCTTGACAGTTGTTGGGGAGGAAAGGAGAAGGCGTCTTGTCCTGTCCTGTGAATGTAATGCCCGCAGAGCCAAGTGATCAGGCTGGTGGGGACTAGAGGGAAGCATTTAGTGACACCTCAGGTGTGGTGCTAACTCCTTAGGACTACTATGAAAAGAACCAAGGGCCCTCAGGAGAAACCCCACAAAGTGGGGTGGGTCTGACCAGGTGTTGGGCCAGGCCTCAGTTTGCTCCTGACTGTAGCATCATTCTGTTGCAGAAGAAGAAAGGAGGGCGCGGGCCAATGACCGAGAATACAATGAGAAATTCCAGTATGCGGTGAGTGGCTGGTGACTGCCTCTGTCCTCCTTCTGAGTCAGAAAGGGGAAAGGTGCAGGAGCATCCTAGGTTGGGATGGAGGGCTGACTGGGAGAATGCTTGTGGGGGGAGCCTGTGGGGGGGGTGTTGGGGGTGGGGGGCAGCTTCCTTCCCACTCTCCATCTGCTACTAGCTGAATTTTTCATGCCTTCACCTGTCAGTGAAGCAGGATACATTGACCCCCATGAGACTCCTTTCTCTCCTCCTTCCCCCTCCCACACCTGTGGTAGTTAGCTTTTGGGGACAGAGGTTTGGAAAGGGTAGATAGGTTTGGAACCAATCTGGTTCTGGGCTGAGGCTGGAGGCTGCCTCATTATCTTCTCTCCCACTGCCACAGAGTAACTGCATCAAGACCTCCAAGTATAATATTCTCACCTTCCTGCCTGTCAACCTCTTTGAGCAGTTCCAGGAAGTTGCCAATACCTACTTCCTGTTCCTTCTCATTCTGCAGGTAAGTGACTGGTGGTAGACCCTTTGTAAGTAACTCACAAGGCCAAATAAAGTCAAGGAAGAGAAAGGTGTAGGGGGAAAGAGGGCGTAGGATGGGGCCTCAGAGGTATGCATTCTCTTTCCTTTTCTCAGTTGATCCCACAGATCTCCTCCCTGTCCTGGTTCACCACCATTGTGCCTTTGGTCCTTGTCCTTACCATCACAGCTGTTAAAGATGCCACTGATGACTATGTGAGTTGTTTTCCTTCTTAATTTATACCTTTCCACCCCCCACCCTACACCCTCCGACTCATCCTCCCGCACCCAGCACAATTCCTTGGTGACCTTTCCATCCCTTTCCTAGTCCAGTTAGATCTATGATATCTTGGCTGAGAGTAGGGTGGGGGCGTCAGGGAGAGTGCAGACCGTGGACAGGTGGTACCAGCATGAGCTGCAGTCCACGGATCATCTAAGTCCCTTGGAAAAGGTGTCCTACCTTTCTTTCCTCTCCTTTCAGTTCCGCCATAAGAGTGATAACCAGGTGAATAACCGTCAGTCTCAGGTGCTGATCAATGGAATGTGAGTGCCTGTTGGGGACCGAGGACCTTGGGGAGGAAGGGGGTCCTCTGGGAGCTTCTCTAGTTACTGACAGCCTGTTCTCTGTATTTTCTCATTGCCTCAGCCTCCAGCAGGAGCAGTGGATGAATGTCTGTGTTGGTGATATTATCAAGCTAGAAAATAACCAGTTTGTGGCGGTAAGGGACAAGGTGCCCCTCTAGGCCCCTCTCCCTTTTCTTTGGCAGAGAAGGCTGAGTCTTTCATGATTGACTGTTGCCTCTTAAACACCCACGGAAGGAAACCTTCTTGAGAGGGAAGTTTCTGTGTCGTGTTAATATGCCTCCTTTCTAGCCGTTCACGTGCCTTGAACTAAGCAAACCAAGAGTGCTTAGTGGAAGGAGGGATCATCACAGTGTCCACTGGGGGTGAAGGATTGGGTCTTTGGCCTTCTCATTAGGTTTTCTTTCTAGGCGGATCTCCTCCTCCTCTCCAGCAGTGAGCCCCATGGGCTGTGTTACATAGAGACGGCAGAACTCGATGGGTAGGTCCCATGTTCAGTGTCACCCTCTCCTTCTGCCTCCTGAGGGGTAACAGGCTTGTTTTTGAAAGAGGTTCTGAGGTCTGGGATCTGTGCCTTTTGGAACATTTAGGGGCACAGAAGGCTGTGGGAGTGTGGAAGTATGACCTCCCCTACAATGCGTGGGGACGGTGATGCTCCACCATCAGGTGCCCCCAGAGAATCTAGAGGAAAGGGAGGGAACCAGGACTCAGGAACACTGTCCTTCCAGAGAGACCAACATGAAAGTACGGCAGGCGATTCCAGTCACCTCGGAATTGGGAGACATCAGTAAGCTTGCCAAGTTTGATGGTGAGTAGTTTTGGAGAAGCAGCTTTCAGGTAGAGGAGGCGGGTTTGGGTTTGGGGGTTTTAATACCTTCTGTTTTTGGCTTTTTATTGCTGTGATTATGCAGCTTCCTGAGGTTTTTTTTTTTTTTTTTTTGGTGGGTGGGAGAGGGGGTACAAGGAGGTCAGAAATGCCAGGCGGGTGGCTGTCACTTACTTTCGAATTGGTGATCATTTCAAGAGATCTTCATGGCTGAAAGCGCCTTCCTTGCTGTATATGTTTGGTTTTTTTTTTTTTTTGTCTTTTTGCCATTTCTTGGGCCACTCCCTCGGCATACGGAGGTTCCCAGGTGAGGGGTCTAATCGGAGCTGTAGCCGCTGGCCTACACCAGAGCCATAGCAACAAGGGATCCGAGCCACGTCTGCAACCTACACCACAGCTCACGGCAATGCTGGATCCTTAACCCACTGAGCAAGGTCAGGGATCGAACCCGCAACCTCATGGTTCCTAGTCAGATTAGTTAACCACTGCGCCACGATGGGAACTCCAAAGCGGCAGCGCCCGAACCGGGACTTGAACCCTGGACCCTCAGATTAAAAGTCTGATGCTCTACCGACTGAGCTATCCAGGCTCACCCTTGCTGTACATGTTGAGAAATTCAGCTCATTTTTATTTCTTATTCATATACACTCCTCTGAAAGACAAACTATGTAGCGTGTATGAGAAAAAGCCCTCCTGCCCTCCAATTCTGGCCACCTTAGGTAGCCAGGGTAACTGGCAGTTTCATGTGTCTTCATCCACACTTTTCTCTGTGTTTATACAGACATGTGAGCGTAGGTCAGTGGGGTCCTACTGTACGAAAACCTCTGCAGCCTGCCTTTACTTATTCAATTCATCATAGGTATCTTTTCACATTGTCAGGTAGAGAAACTTACGTCGTTCTTTTTAATGATGTGTTTCATAGAATTGATATATCAATTTACTCGGCTCTTCTCTGACTATTCAGCTGTTTCCATTCTTTTGTTCTTCAAAACATGCTTCAATAAAATTGTCATGAGCTATGCTGCCATATCTGTAGAAGGAGTCCCCAAAGTGGGATTATTGGGTCCAAGGTATGGGGACTTTTAATGGGAGTTGATGCTGCCTCATTCCTGTCCCAGAAAGTTGCGTCAGTTCACACTCCCACTAGCAGTGTGTGGATGGGCCCAGATCCTGACACTTTCCATTCTCAGCTGCTTTTTCTGTGTTGTTGTCTTTTGGTCAAGACACAGATGGCACCTCGAGGGGGGGCACTCTTGTCGTCCGTGCAGGTGAAGTGATCTGTGAACCTCCCAACAACAAACTGGACAAGTTCAGCGGAACCCTCTACTGGAAGGAGAACAAGTTCCCCCTGAGCAACCAGAACATGCTGCTGCGGGGCTGTGTGCTGCGAAACACCGAGTGGTGCTTCGGGCTCGTCATCTTTGCAGGTGAGCCTCCAGGGGTCCAGGGAAAGAGGAGTAAGCGTTGGTACCTGCACCCTCCATCAGGAACGGTGGTATGGCGTGTAAGGTGAAAACCCTCCAGACCCGAATCCAAGCCTCTTGTCCAGCCAGTGTTCTCTTCCACCCTGATGTCCCATAGCCTGGGGACCCTGGCAGAAGCCCAGAGGCAGATTTGTTATTTGGCTTGCCCAGCCCTCGCCATTCCTTTCCAGGTCCTGACACTAAGCTGATGCAGAACAGCGGCAGGACAAAATTTAAGAGAACAAGCATTGATCGCCTAATGAATACACTGGTGCTCTGGGTAAGGCTTCCCACATATGGTTCCTGCCCCCGCCCTGGGCAGGTCCCTTTCCGGCCACCTCTCCTCCCTGGTCAGTAGTCAGGCTTCAGGTTTTGGCCTTAAAGCCACTGGCAGGTCAACCACTCAAAGACAGTGTTTATTTCAGGCTCCTTTTGGACTTGGAAGATGTTATTTTAAAAACCTTAGGAACGTGCATGAATCAACAACTTAAAGTTAAGACAAATCTTTCCTTCTCTGGATTCCAGTTATGATGATGACTTAGTATAGCATGTGACCTTCTGTTTGCTTTTGCTGGGGACAAGGAGGCCTTCATGGGGATGAAGTGGGAATTAAAAGAAAAATCGCCATTTGGAGGACGGATAACGGGGTCTTTTCCTCTGACTTCCAAGAGCAGAGGATCCCAAAGGAAAAGTTTCTGTTTTAGTTTTTGGCAATTCCTGAATCCTTCTCTTGTTGGGCTAGAAATCTGAGCCCCTTGTCAGGCTCTCCTCCCCTTTTTGCACCCTTACTGCCTGCCCCCCACATGCCAGCTTGGGAAGGCTGGGCCAGCTTCTAGTGAGACTGTTTCCTTCCTAGCCTTACAGGGTTTGCAGAAACCCAGCCAGAGAAGCTCTCAGGCAAAGGCTCTCATCGCCCCCTGGTGGTCCTTTGGCATCAGGATGGTTCCTGCTTTGTTTTAAAGCATCCAGAGTGGAGGCAGCTATGGAGATAGATGTCTGAAATCACATAGTGGTTTTGTTTTTTTGTTTTTTGTTTTTTTTTTTTAAATTTTAACCACCAAAACTTTCTTGTGATCCTTCTTCAGGGACTGTAAGCTTTATAAGTTTTTTGACTATCAAGAAATCTACATTTATGATCCTGATTAAAAACTTTTTTTTAGCAATCTGTATGGGATAATGAACATGACAGAAACTTGGCTTTTTTGTTGACTTGTGGAGCTTAGCTCAGGTAAACGGATTCCTTCCAATAAGCTTCTTTGGTGTGTTGAAAGTAGTTCACCCCCACACTTACCATCTTTGAGGACTCCTGAGGGTTCTAGGATGTCAGAGTGGGAGCTATACAGCTGTTTCAGCCTCCCCAGCATACAGCTGAGAAAAGCATCAGTGAGAAAGCCATTCAATGGTTGGTGGCACACTAGGACCTGTCACCAGTTCTGGGAGCTTCCCATTAGAGCATGCCACCTTTTTTTTTTTTTTTTTTTGCCTTTTGTCTTTTGAAGCCTGTGTCTGTAGCATATGGAGATTCCTAGGCTAAGGGTCGAATTGGAGCTATAGCTCTTGCCTCCACCACAACCACAGCAATTCAGGATCTGAGCCATGTCTGCGACCTACACCACAGCTCACAGCAACACCAGATCCTTAACCCACTGAGCGAGGCCAGGGACCGAACCCACAACCTCATGGATACTAGTTGGGTTTGCCATCGCTGAGCCACAACAGGAACTCTAGTGCATGCCACCGTTTTAAAGATGCCTGAGCACGAGTGGTGGCCTTCAGGGATGCACTTGGTTTGGAGAGCTTCCTAAGCAGCAGCTTAGCCTCGGCTTCTCATTCCTCCATAGATTTTTGGATTCCTGGTCTGCATGGGGGTGATCCTGGCCATTGGCAATGCCATCTGGGAGCATGAGGTTGGGACACGCTTCCAGGTCTACCTGCCCTGGGATGAAGCGGTGGACAGTGCCTTCTTCTCCGGCTTCCTCTCCTTCTGGTCCTACATCATCATCCTCAACACCGTCGTGCCCATATCACTCTATGTCAGGTATGTGCTTTCTCTGCCCTAAGATCTCTCCAGGGAGCTCAGGTCATCCCTTGGCAAACTTCTCTTTTCTGTAAAGATGAAATCCTTTGGGTCCTCTTCTTCCTGTGCTGTGAGCATTTTATGTTCTCCATTCGTGTGCAAAGCAAACTTCCTCATGGTTTCCTGGCACTTTGGATTGTATTAGAAAAAAAATCATTGATTTATTTAGCACATATTTATCACATGCTAGGTGCCATGGCACATACAAAGATATATTAGGAATGGAATTCCCTGGTGGCTCAGTGGGTTAAGGACCCAGCGTTGTCACTGCTGTGGCACAGGTTCGATCCCTGGCCTGGGAACTTCTGCATGCTTTGGGAGTGGCCAAAGAAAACAAACAAAAAGATATATTAGGAATGGATCGCCTTCTCTCCAGGAGCTTTGGCCTAGCCAGGGGAGGTAAATCTAAACATACTATAAAACAGCCCAGGGGACTATATCCAGTCTCTTGGGATAGAATATGATGGAAGATAATATGAGAAAAAAAATGTATGCATATGTATGACTGGGTCACTTTGCTGTACAGCAGACATTGGCACAACATTATAAATCAACTGTACTCTAATAAAAAATAAAACATTAAACATATTCTAAAACAAAATGGGGTGTTCCCTTGTGGCTCAGTAGATTACGGATCTGCATTGTCACAGCCATGGCACAGATTTGACCTCTGGCCTGGGAACTTTTTTTGTTTGTGTCTTTTTAGGGCCGCACCCACGGCATATGGAAGTTCCCAGGCTAGGGGTCTAATTGGAGCTACTGCTGCCGGCCTACACCACAGCCACAGCAACGTGGCATCCAAGCCGCAAGTCTGTGACCTACACCACAGCTCACAGCAACACCAGATCCTTAACCCACTGAGCCAGATCAGGGATCGAACCCTCATCCTCATGGTTACTAGTCACGTTCGTTTCCACTGAGCAACAGTGGGAACTCCTGGCCTGGGAATTTTTGTATGCTGTGGGTGCAGCCAAAGTAAAAAACACAACAAGACAAAACAGAACAAAACGAAATGGACGCAAGTGCTGTGAAAGTCATTCTGCCTGTAGTCTTATGCTTTCAGGTGAAGCAAGGGGACAGAGAGACGTGTAACATAGCCTTTGGCTTCAGAAGCAGCAGACAGGTTGGGGAGGAGAGATGCAAACAGTTAAGAAACCAAAATACCATCAGTTCCACCGAGATACCGCAGAGGCACAAAGTGCCATGAGGGTTGGAAGAGCATTACTCCACATGCAGTTAATCAAGGAGAGCATCTCTGAAGAGGTGGCTGTTGATCTGGGCTTTGCGTGGTGGCTGGGATGGGTGAAGGTAGAGCCTGGAAGAGAGGGCTGGAAACAAAGGCACAGAGTTAGGGTCCTTGGAATGGTCCTGGGACGTTTTGGCAGGAGCAGGAACCATGAGTGGGGGGCTGTGAGACAGAGATGTAGAAACATAAGCTTGCTCCCAATTGTGGAGGGTCTTGAATCTTTGCCATTGGCCTTTCACTTAGTAAACCATTAAAAGATTCTTAAAAAAAAAAAAAAAATCTAGGACTCAGCGTGTTAAGAACCCGAGGTGTCTGTGAGGATTCGGGTTTGATCCAAGGCCTGGCTCAGTGGGTTAAGGATTCAGTGTTGCTGCAAGCTGTGGCATAGGTCGCAGATTCAGCTCGGATCCGGCGTTGCCATGGCTTCAGCTACAGCTGCTATTCAACCCCTAATCCGGGAACTTCCATATGCTGCAGGAAGGTGCAGCCGTAAAAAGAAAAATAATAGTAATAAAATACAATCTAAAGAATGCTCTAGGAAGTGTTGGCTGGCAGTGGCATATGGCATGAGTAGGAGTAAGAGCACGTCCAGGATGGTTGCAGGAAAGAGAGTGTTAACAGGGAGAATGAGCAGGAAGGGGAGGCCTGCAGAGGAAGGAAGAATGGCGAGAAGTGAGATCTCTTTTGTACTTAGTGCCTTGCATTTGAGACAAGGGAAACTGTGACGTTGTTAAGGAAATACTTTACAGAGATGCTCAGAACTCTTCCCATGTGTTGATTTTTGTTCACCCAGATTCCCCGAGTAGTCCTCAGATCTCCCCATTAAGCCCTTGAGTCCTAGTGACAGTGAGTAGGAGTTTCTGTGCTGTGGGTGGACAGTGGGGCTTTTATTGAGCATTGGGAGGAGACTCAGAAGACTCGGGATTTAGTCCTGCCTACTCAGTAGCCACGAGACCCTGGGCAGACAGTCACTTGGGGCCTTAGTTTTCTCATGTAAAATAGGAATAATAACACACCCCCCATCCTCTTCCTAAGGACATCTTGATATAAGGTACTAGCTTGGGAAATAACATTTTAAAAATTAATTTACAAATTTCAGGTGGTAGCGTGTTCATCCATATCAGCACAACTCTGGTTCTTCATTACTATTGAAATGTTTTCTTGTTTGCAATCTGTTTTTTTTTTCCCATCTTTGGAGTGTGTTGTCCAAGTTTTGTATCCAAGTTCACTGGAAGCCCATGGTAGCTGCCTAAGAAAGTTTCTAAAATCTCATCAGGTTACAGTGTGTCTGTTTGGGAGGAGGGTGGAGGGGAAGCTTGACCAGCTGAGAGGGGAAAAGGCCAGGAGGGCTTTTCCAGCCAGCTCATTTTTGCGTGGTAACTGGATCCTGACGGCAGCCTCAGTCAGGTTGGAAGCAGGATTCCAGATGTGGCCCCTTTGCTTGGCTGTGCTGGACCTAAACACGAGGCCCTTTCTGAGATGCTGACACCCATATCCCAAAGGTAATGCCTAGTACAGAAGACGATGTGAACAGCCCTTGGGATGTCGAGAACGTGTGCCATTGTAAATTGGCATCGAGGCCCTGCTCTCTTCTGGAGTCAGCATCTCAGTCTGCCCCGTCTTCCTTCTGGACACCCTGGGTCGGGGCGTGGAGCCCTGAGCCGGGTGGAAGGAGCGTGCTCAGCCTGTGTGCGGGCAGCGAGGGGTGGGCTTCAGGGCCTCCCTGGGCTCCTCTCCCTGCAGGGGCATCTGTGTTGCTGTGGCACGTGCAACACCCTCATTTCTCTTTCTCTTTTTTTTTTCTCTTCCTTCCCTCTTGCACTTTCTCTTGTTTTCTCTGCATGGTTTCTGTATTATTAGTCCTGAGGTAAGAACTGGTTGAGCGCCTTGTCTGCAGTCCCTTCTCCTCTGCCTGTGCCATCTGTCCCGCCTGCCTAGGCCCTTTGCACCTTTTTTGTCCAGAGAGCATCGGAGGGTCGGGGTCGGGGAGCCCCTGCGCCGGCTGTGCGCGGCCACCTCCACCTTCAGGCTCTCCTTGCCCTCCCCTGCCCAGGTGTCCGTGCCCAGGTGTCCGCTCCGTTCTCGTTTCTCCCCAGGCGGAGGGCCTGCAGCCAAGGCCCGAGGGGTGGGGGGCACCTCCTCCCCTGCCCACCCCAAGCCTCATCTCCTGTCCCCTGTGCAGTGTGGAGGTCATCCGCCTGGGCCACAGCTACTTCATCAACTGGGACAAGAAGATGTTCTGCACGAAGAAGCGGACGCCGGCGGAGGCCCGCACCACCACCCTCAATGAGGAGCTGGGTCAGGTGGAGTACATCTTCTCCGACAAGACGGGCACCCTCACCCAGAACATCATGGTCTTCAACAAGTGCTCCATCAACGGCCGCAGCTACGGTACGGCTGCCCTACGGGGGCCGAGGGCTTGCGTCTCACCCGGAAGGATCATGCTGCTGCCACACCCACAGTTGTCTCGCCGTTTGGGTTTTACCCCTTCCCTCCTTGGGTCTGTGGGCCTTGAAAGGGTCTGCGGGGTGCCCCGGGTCAGGAAGCAGACGCTGACGGTGCCTCTCGTCTCCTCTGCCGGTGCCCCCACCCCGATCCCCCATCTCAGCTCCAGGTGGTAGGGGAGCTCCTTGGCTGTTTGAAGTGAAGCCCAAGACACTGGCCCCTGGGCACCCCAGCCAGGTTGGACCTTGTCAGCCCTGGCAGAGGGCTAGACTCTCCCCATGTTGCTGTCCAGGGTCCTTGTGAGTCTCTGGAATGTGACCGTGGGCTTTCTGGTGTGGCCCCGCTGCAGTGACCTTGTGGCTGAGCTGCTGGGATGGCTTGGGGCAGGGTGTGTGGGGTCGACTTTTATGCAGTGAGCCCCTCTCCTAACTGCTTTCTGTACTAACTCAGGCCTCATGGCTAGTGTGTAAGGCTTTGTTTGTTGTGGGTCTGAAGAGGGAAAGGCACCCAAGGGGGCCTAGGACTCCTAGGACTCCTGGGGGCATGGCTGTGGATTTGGAGCTACCCCAGAGGGGGGGAGAGCTGGAGTGGGGATGGTATCGGGGGCAGTGGGTGTTGGGCCCTTCAGTCCAGGGGTTCTGAGGATCCAGGGTGCCTGTGCCTCCTGTCCCTCAAGTCAGCTGTGTGAATCGTGTGACAATGACGCAGCGGTTAAGATTGTGGGTTCCAGGTGCCTGCAGGGGTTCTGTACTGGAGGCTTCTCCCCCTGCTCTGAGAGCTCCAGCTCTGACGTTGCTTCTCCTTCTGTCCTGGCTGCGTGTAGGTGACGTGTTCGATGTCCCAGGACACAAAGCTGAATTAGGAGAGGTAAGGTCCAGCCTCCATAGTGACTCTATATGACAATAAACCCAGGGCCCCTAGCCATTGTGTGTCGTCTGGTCAAAAAATGGAAGCTGCTTGGAGGAGATGGGTGTTTTAAGGAACACTTGGTAGCAGAAGTGGGAATCTTGAGGTCCATAGTGGACAGGATCCTGGGGACAGCCCCTCCCTGGGAGGCAGTCTGGTGACCCCCTCCCCTTTCTGATCGCCCTGTTACCTGCTCCAGAGGCCTGAACCTGTGGACTTCTCCTTCAATCCGTTGGCCGACAAAAAGTTTTTATTTTGGGACCCCACCCTCTTGGAGGCTGTCAAGATGGGGGATCCCCACACGCACGAGTTCTTCCGCCTCCTTTCCCTGTGTCACACCGTCATGTCGGAGGAAAAGAACGAAGGTGAGCCAAGTGGCTGGCGTGCGCTCTCCCCACCCAGCCTGCGCCTTTGTGCTTGGGCCACGCTCTGCAGTGCGGCTGCTGGGGCTTCCTGGGCAGGACCTGCCGCCAAGGGCGTGGCCACTGACACCATGTGTTCCTCCCCACTAGGGGAGCTGTACTATAAAGCCCAGTCTCCGGACGAGGGGGCCTTGGTCACTGCAGCCAGGAACTTTGGTTTCGTGTTCCGCTCTCGTACCCCCAAAACCATCACTGTCCACGAGATGGGCGAGGCCATCACCTATCAGCTGCTGGCCATCCTGGACTTCAACAACATCCGAAAACGGATGTCGGTCATAGGTGAGGCTGGGACCAGGGTCCCGGGGATTCGGGAGCAGTGTGCAGGCCCAGGATGGGTGCAATGTGCTGGGTGACCCTTGGTGTGCTGAGGTCAAGGGGCTCCAGCTGCCTGAGTTTTTCTGGGACTCTCTCCCCCGCCCCGCTCACAGTGCGGAATCCAGAGGGGAAGATTCGACTGTACTGCAAAGGGGCTGACACCATCTTGCTGGACAGACTCCACCACTCTACCCAAGAGCTGCTCAACACCACCACTGACCACCTGAATGTAGGTGTGAGGAGTCGGGGGCGCTGTGGTTCTGCTCTCCGTGCGGTGGGAGGGCAGGGGGCGCTGACCTTCTGGACTCCTTCCCTAGGAGTATGCGGGCGAAGGGCTGAGGACCCTGGTCCTGGCCTACAAGGATCTGGATGAAGAGTACTACGAGGAGTGGGCTGAGAGACGACTCCAAGCCAGCCTGGCCCAGGACAGCCGGGAGGACCGGCTGGCCAGCGTCTATGAGGAGGTTGAGAGTGACATGATGGTATGGGCTGCCGGACGGGCCGAGGCGGGGCACGAGGGCTCGTGCCTGGGACTCTCATGCCAGGGACCCTGTGGTATTTTCAGCTGCTGGGAGCCACGGCCATTGAGGACAAGCTTCAGCAAGGGGTTCCGGAGACCATTGCCCTCCTGACGCTGGCCAACATCAAGATCTGGGTGCTGACAGGAGACAAGCAAGGTGAGAGGGAGGAGATTGCAGGAGGGCAGAGGAGATGGCATCTGGACACCCCCTCTTTGGCTCCTCACGTGAGCCTCGGACGTCGGGCCAGAGAGTGCGCTGACCTTGTCAGAGGCCCGTCCATAGCTCCTGCGATCTCTCTTGGTAGAGACGGCCGTGAACATTGGCTATTCCTGCAAGATGCTGACGGACGACATGACAGAGGTGTTCATCGTCACTGGCCACACAGTCCTGGAGGTGCGAGAGGAGCTCAGGTAAACAGGCCTGAGGCAGGTGGATGCCTGCACTGCACGCAGGGGTTGGGCAGAGGCTCCACCACTGGGCTTGAATCCCCGCTCCTACCCTGGCAGACAGAGGTTTCATTTCCCCCTCACAGGAAAGCCCGGGAGAAGATGATGGACTCGTCCCGCAGCGTAGGCAATGGCTTCACCTACCAGGAGAAACTTTCTTCTTCCAAGCTCAGCTCTGTCCTAGAAGCTGTGGCTGGGGAGTATGCCCTGGTCATCAATGGGCACAGCCTGGTAAGTGTCACCATCCTATGCGTGGCAGTATCTTTTCAGAGAGCAGCTCTTAGATCTTACCTTGTGTCCATTTGCCTGGACTTCAGAGAAGCTGTGGTCTTAAAGAGTCCCTCCTGAAGAAACCTGGGGCTCTCAGTGCTCTCTGTGTTCCAGGCCCATGCATTAGAGGCAGACATGGAGCTGGAGTTTCTGGAGACGGCCTGTGCCTGCAAAGCTGTCATCTGCTGCCGGGTGACCCCCTTGCAGAAGGCACAAGTGGTGGAACTGGTTAAGAAGTACAAGAAGGCTGTGACCCTTGCCATCGGGGATGGAGCCAACGATGTCAGCATGATCAAAAGTAAGTGTGGACACGTAGGTGTGTTGCCTGGGCACTGGGGCAGGGAGAGGGGCCCGGGGAGGAATGATGGGGATGGAACCATAATGTGGTGAGGTTCGGAAGTGTGTGGCCATCTCCTTCCTCTTGTCATCTCTTGTCTCTGCAGCGGCTCACATTGGTGTGGGCATCAGTGGGCAGGAAGGGATCCAGGCAGTCCTGGCCTCCGATTACTCCTTCTCCCAGTTCAAGTTCCTGCAGCGCCTCCTGCTGGTGCATGGGCGCTGGTCCTACTTGCGCATGTGCAAGTTCCTCTGCTATTTCTTCTACAAGAACTTTGCTTTCACCATGGTCCACTTCTGGTTTGGCTTCTTCTGCGGCTTCTCGGCCCAGGTAGTGAGCTCCCCGGTTCCCTGGCTTGCCTGTCCGTAAGCTCCCTGAGGACAGAGATTGTGTCTGTCCTATTCATCACTTGGTTCCCTTAGGGCCTAGCTGTTGTCTGATGCGTGCATTTTAAAAAGTGCTTATTGAAGGATTGAGAGGGAGTCCCAGAAAATTCCTTAAGCCTCCACATATGCCAAATTGACTGTCTGCCTCCGCCTGAGGTGCCCTGTAGAAAGGCTGTGAGTTCACTCCTCTCTTGCTCCCTGTTCTCTTTCTAGACTGTCTATGACCAGTATTTCATCACCCTTTATAACATCGTGTACACCTCCCTCCCAGTCCTGGCTATGGGGGTCTTCGATCAGGTACAGGGGAGCTGGATGAGCGTACGGGTTGGGGAGAAGGACATTGCTTTGAGAGTCACCTGGTAGTGGTGGGTGTGTGGCACTTGTGCCCAAGCCTGTGGTCCCTGAGAAGGCAGTTCTTTGGGCTGGGCAGGGTGTGGCTGGTTCTCCCTCTCAGCCGCACCTGCCCTGTAACTCCCCTGGGCCGCCGAGCAAAGATTGATGAGGGGTAGCTGGCTTGAGATTGGGCTTAGCTGTTGAAGAATTTAGAGAAAAGGAGGCAGGGATGGAGTCTGCCCTTGGCCATCCTGAATTAAGACGACAGCGTCTGAGGCGTCCCGTGCCACCCGGCCCTCTGCCCACAGGATGTCCCAGAGCAGCGGAGCATGGAGTACCCCAAGCTGTATGAGCCAGGCCAGCTGAACCTCCTCTTCAACAAGCGGGAATTCTTCATCTGCATCGCCCAGGGCATCTATACATCCGTGCTCATGTTCTTCATCCCCTATGGGGTGTTTGCTGAGGCCACTCGGGATGATGGTACCCAGCTGGCTGACTACCAGTCCTTTGCAGTCACGGTGGCCACGTCCCTGGTCATCGTGGTCAGCGTGCAGGTATGAGGTGATCCGGGAAGAGCCCGCACCTCTGGAAGGAGTGAGCCTCCTGTCCCTGGGACTGCCCTGAGCACTACAGTTCTGTGTCTGGGAGGGGGGGACAGAGTTTTGGGGAGATGCTCCTTCTGCCTGTGACAACTGTTTTTTTTGCAGATTGGGCTGGATACTGGCTACTGGACAGCCATCAACCACTTCTTCATCTGGGGCAGCCTGGCCGTTTACTTTGCCATCCTCTTTGCCATGCACAGCAATGGGCTCTTTGACATGTTTCCGAACCAGTTCCGGTTTGTGGGTGAGTCCCCATGGCTTCCTCTTGAATTAGTGAGGAATCCCAACTGTTCTGGAACTAACAGGGTAAATAGGTGTTTATTCAACACTTATGTGCCAGGTATTGCGCAAGGTGCTGTGGGAATCAGGTGTATCTAACCCAGACGCTGCCCCCTGGAGACCTCCATATTCATGAAAAGGAAGAATAGCCCTGCCAGGCATGGGAGGCCAATAGGCAGCAGGCTTCACGGTCCCCGAAATGACTATGGGATGGTCCCACAGAGGGGGCTGCTGAGAGTGCAGCCAGAACTGGGGAGCCAGATCCCATGTCAGAGAGCTGAAAGTGTAAGAAGGCCGATGGTTTCTAGGGAATAGAGAGTGCTCCAGCTAGGGTGAGGCAGGAATACCCACTGAGGAGCAGTGGAAGAGAGGCCAGGAAGGCAGGCCGCTTGAGGTGCCAGAATGCCAGGCTGTCAGGTTTGTATTTGACGTCCAGGAGTGTCTCTCTCGCTCTTTTTTAAAAGACAGAGTGGAGAATGGCATCAAAGGATTACTTTAGAAAGATGAATGTTTCAGTGACCGCCAGTGAGGAAGCTACTGTAGCGATCGAGTGCAAGACTCTTCAGAACTGGTGCAGGGGCTGCGTGGGGGCCAAGAGGGGCTGGTTGGGAGGTATGAGGTGAAAGGCTGATTTTTCAATCTTGGCATCTGTACTAGATCTCTTCATTCACTCATCCAGGGAGCATTCAGTCACCACCTTCCTGGATGCTGGGGCTGCAGCAGTTAACAAAACAGGCAAAATCCTTGCCCTCTTGGATCGTATATTTCAGTAAGAGAGACAAATAGGAGTTCCCACTGTGACGCAACAGGATCAACGGCGTCCCTGGCCCGGGACTCCACGTGCTGCAGGGTGGCCAAAAAAAGAGAGAGAGACAAACTATTTGCAAGTTAACAGATATGAATGCCTGAAACTTATAAGTCCTATAGGGAACATCAGGCAGGGGTATTCCCTGGTGGCTCAGCATGTTAATCATCCAGGGATGACATAGATTTTGAGACTGAGGAAGTGGGGCTGCCAGAAAAAGAAATGGGAAACCCAGGGGGCTGCCCTCCGCCTGCTTTGTGACTCGTGAGACCACTGACTCCTCTGTTCACAGGTAATGCCCAGAACACCCTGGCCCAGCCCACTGTGTGGCTGACCATCGTGCTCACCACAGTCGTCTGCATCATGCCTGTGGTCGCCTTTCGATTCCTCAGGCTGAACCTGAAGCCCGATCTCTCGGACACGGTGAGAAGCTGGGCCGTCTGGAGACGGACGGGGTGTCTGAAAGCATCTGGGCTTAAACATGCCTGAGGCTGCAGTGTCTTTTTTTTTTGGTCTTTTTAGGGCCGCACTGGATGCATGTGGAGGTTCCCAGGCTAGGGGTTGAATCGGAGCTGCAGCCGCCAGCCTGCGCCAGAGCCACAGCAACTTGGGATCTGAGCCGTGTCTGTGACCTACACCACAGCTCACAGCAACACCAGATCCTTCACCCACTGAGTGAGGTCAGGAATCAAACCCACGTCCTCCTGGATGCTAGTTGGGTTTGTTAACCACTGAGCTATGCTGGGAACTCCAAGGCTGCAGTTTCTGCTAAGTGTGTGGGTGTGGTCCTCAGCCCTCCCCTTGGGCAGGGGCTCTGGATCCCTTCTCCGTGGGGATACTGCCCCACTAACAGGCTGCTTCCTTCCCGCTGCCCCGCCAGGTCCGCTATACCCAGCTGGTGAGGAAGAAGCAGAAGGCCCAGCACCGCTGCATGCGGCGGGTGGGCCGCACGGGTTCCCGGCGTTCTGGCTATGCCTTCTCCCACCAGGAGGGCTTCGGGGAGCTCATTATGTCTGGCAAAAACATGCGGCTTAGCTCCCTGGCGCTCTCCAGCTTCACCACCCGCTCCAGCTCCAGCTGGATTGAGAGCCTGCGCAGGAAGAAGAGTGACAGCGCCAGCAGCCCCAGTGCAGGGGCTGACAAGCCCCTCAAGGGGTAAAGGCTGGGACAGGGACGCCCCGTGCTGGTGATCAGCGCACGTGGGGCTGGCCGGCCACCAAGGGGACAGCGTCTCGGAACTGCGGGTCCTCTTTCCTTGCCTAGGTCCTCATCCTGTCTCCCCTGTAGACTCTGTCCTGCTGGTCCCTCTAGGAGCCACGGGGGCGTCCCCAGCTGAGGGTCCTCCCAGCAGCTGGGAGGGTGGAGGGGGCAGGCCCCAAAGGCAGAGTCGGGGCTGGGCATTGGGAATCAGCCCCAGTGGGGGATCAGATGTGGAACCAAAAACAGAAGAAAAAACTGTGAGAGATTTTGTCTGCCTCTGCCCTGCCTGGGAGTCCACAGGGAGACGATAATCTCTGTATTTTTTTACTCCCGCTCCCCAGAGGGGCCCCAGAGCCCCCGTTCCTGAATTACACAAGAATGTATCATGCCGGGAAGCCAGAGACCTGCTGGGGCCCTGGGCCCCTCACAGTGTGTGTGTGTGTGTGTCTCTCCTTGATTTGTGTTTGTGTCCAGTTTGGTTTTGTCTTTTTTATTTGGCAAGTGGAGGAGGCCTTTGTGTGACTTTTGTGTCGTGGTTGGTGTCTTAACTCTCCTGGGGGAGAGGAGGCTGGCACACACGGGTGCCCCAGCCTGGCTGGATGTGGGGAGGAGCCCTCCAGCGGCTGATGCCCGTGGGGGACAAAGAGGCCGACCAAGGAGGGAGGTGCCTGTCAGCCAGAGTCTACAGGAGGGTCTGGTCCTGTCCTTCCTCACCCTGAGAGTGAAGTGCCACCCCCTCCCCAACACGTGTATCTCAACTCCTGGATTCCGTAAGTCCTGCTGGTATTGGGCTGGAGCCTGGGAAAGTGGCCCCATCCGTCTCAGTGACCTAAAGCTGGGTATGAAATGTAGGCCGAAAAACATGTTCTTTAATTTTAAATTTAGACCCAGGTTCATTAGCAGAGTCCATCCCGACTTCCCTTCTCCCTCCTCATTGGTGTTTTCCTGCACCTGCCCCCCAGGACCTGAAGCGGCCCGAAAGGGGAAGCTGAGCACTGTGAGGTGAGGCTGAAGGGAAGCCGACCTCTGCTTCTCCCTTCTGGTAAACAAGGGGTCCCACCCGCTCCAGGCCTGTCATTGGGCAGGAGCTGGGGGGTCTATGTGGGGTGGGTGGGGGCAGAGCAGGGGAGACGGCCGCTCCGCTCCGTGCCCGGCTTAGTCTGCACAGCAGAGCCTGGGCTTGCCTGTCCTTCGTCTCCATCTGCACCTAGGAAGCTCTTCCCCAAGTTAGGTGTCTCCCAAGTTGGCTGCCAAATCTGTCTTGGGAAGAACTGCTTCCTTGTCTTTGGTAGTGGAGGGAGTTACTCAGGAATGGTGTGGAGCTGGGAGTGTGGGGTATGGAGATCTCAAACGGTCGACATGGGGGTCCCAAGGGAATTGGAGGTGGGTCGTGGTGAGGCGGGTGGGTGGGCAGGGAGTGGGGGCGGGGAAAGCGTGACAGGGAAATTCCTTTAGGCCACACGGTTTACAAACCCAACATCATGTCTGTTTGTGTGTCTCTCAAGGTGAGAGTCTGATTTTTATACCAAAGAGGAAAAGATTTTTTTTCATATTTGGTTTGTCTATATTATATAAATATAAATATATATATATATATACAGTTATATATATATTATTTTTTTGGTTCTCTCTCATTTTTTAGGGAGGGAGGAAAGTACCAAGTTGCATTGAACTGTAATTAAGGAACATTCTGTATAATTTATGACACATTTCTATACTTGCAAAAATTATATCATTTTATGGATATAAGAGAAAAATGCCTTTTTATAAAATTCCGATTTCTGAGAAGTGTGCAGTTTGTCTCTTTTCTGAGGTTTAACCAAGACTGGTGGTAAAAGTAAAGACAGAAACTTTCTTAAATGAAGGTGAGTGGGTAGATATGGGCAGAAGTGGAGACAACGGGGTCTGACTGGTGGGTAGGGCCGCCCCTCTGTCAGCACACCTCCCTCGATCTGAGCTTCAGCTGGGAGATGGGGCAGGGGGTGGGACTGCAGCAGGTCACGGGACTCTGTGTTCAGCTGGGTGCTTAGGACCTTGACCGTTTGCTTTTCCAGGCACAAGCCAAACTCTCGTTCCTAATACGCACTAGACAGTTGGGTATGTGTAGGGAAGAAGCACCAGGTAAATATTTGATTTTTCCTTTTACCCCCACCCCTTGCCTTTTCCCTTGGCACAGGTCTCAGCCTCCCATCTTCCTGGCTTTTCACAGAACTAAACATTAAGGAGCTTAAGTGTTAGAGAGCAAGACTGCAGGAATTGAAGTTTAGCAGCTAAGGTGAGCTTTGCTCCCGGGGTCGGGGAAGCCAGGAGAGCCCAGGGCTAGCACAGGACTCTGATGTCCATCTAACCCCCCCACCCCCACCTGTCCTCTTCTGACCTCACCAGTCCTTTCTGTCACCATCACAATCCTTCCTCTTCCTCCCCTTCTTCCTTCTCAAAAATAGACTTCCAGGTAGATGCTTAAGCTTGGAGCAAAGATGTAGACATCAGGTCACTCTTCCTCTTAATGAGGAATAGTCCTAGGCAAGGAAAGCACACAGACCCCAGGACACCACCTAGTACCTACCTCCATACAGGAGGAGCCTGTCCAGGTGCAAATCAGCATTTCTCCAGGGTCTTTCTGGACCCCTAAGTCTCAGGCAGCAAGTGGTCTCAATCCCCCCACGTCTAGAGCATAGAAACAGGCTTTAGTCCCTTGAGGCTGGTTAGGCTCCCAGCTTTCTTGTTCTTGTCTCCTTTACCCAACCAAGGGCTGATGCCCCCTGATCCTGTGACAGCTATTTTGCATCCTCAGCCCTGCTCCTCACCCCCATTGCTGACTGCAGGAGAGGTTTCAGGGGGTGGAGGCAATGCCCTTTAACTAGGGAGAGCATGTTCTCCCTACTCCTCCTCAAATGATCGGGTGAGGTCTCCCCTCTCCCAGGATCCCACTTTATGCATCTGAGGGGCAAGGCCCACGTGATTTTTTTTTTTCCTTTTTTTCTTCTTTGTCTTTTTGCCTTTTCTAGGGCCGATCCCACAGCATATGGAGGTTCCCAGGCTAGGGTCTAAATATTCGGAGCTGTAGCTGCCGGCCTACGCCACAGCCACAGCAATGCAGGATCCGAGCCGCGTCTGCGGCCTACACCACAGCTCACGGCAATGCCAGATCCTTAACCCACTGAGCAAGGCCAGGGATCGAACCCGCAACCTCATGGTTCCCAGTCGGATACTTTAACCACTGAGCCGTGATGGGAACTCCAAGGACCGCATGACCTTTCCTCTCCTGCCGCTTCCAGACGTGTTTTCTTCCATCTCTCTGTAAGCCTGAGTCTGAGTTTCCTGCCGCTCAGATAACCTTCTTGTTCTCCTTGATTTCCTTCTTCCTTCCCTGTGCTCATGAGGACTTGGGCTCCTGGCTGACTGTCTTCTGGTTGCTTGTCAAGACTGTGTGGGTGAAAGAGCTGTCTGATGTTCTGGCTTTGTTCTTCCTTGGCCTCCTTATTTCTTTTTCTTTTTCTTTTTTCTTTTTTCTTTTTTGCTTTTTTTAAGGGCTGCGCTTGTGACGTATGGACGTTCCCAGGCTAGAGGTCTAACCGGAGCTGTATCTGCGACCTACACCACAGCTCACGGCACCTCCGGATCCTTAACCCCATGACTGAGGCCAGAGATCAAAACCGCAACCTCATGGTTCCTACTCGGATTCGTTTCCGCTGCGCCACGACGGGAACTCTGTGGCCTCCTTGTTTCTGAGGGCATTCGCCTCTTCTCCACGAAAGAGCATGCTCCCTTGGGCACCCACTGTCATGGGTGTCACCTCCAAAAGCTCCCCGGCCCTTCACCTCACCTCCCAACACGCATTACAAACTCTTCCCTTTCTCCTGGTCACGCAACTCTGGGTGGGCTCTCACTTGCTTCCCATCCCAGCTCAGAGTCTGATAGTAACCACTTGGCCCAGCAACACTATGAGGCTGGATCCTCTGCCATCACTGTGCTGAGCGTCCACGTGGAAGGAAGAAGCCGCGTGGCCGAGTTGCGAAGAGGAGCTGGGTGTTCACATCTGCCCCTCGGCAGGCCCATCCGAGCAAGGCGAGGCTGTGCTTCTCTGCTCACTTTCCTTCTCTGCCTCGCTAACGAGGCCTTCCACCTCTCTGCTCGCCTCCTTCCCCCACCTCCCACCCTCCCCTCAGCAGATGGCTCTACCTCCTACTTCACAGAGGAAAAGAACTCCTTCCGCTCCTCAGAGGCGGGGTTGAATGCACCGCAACCTGTGCTCTGACTCCTGGCTCCTCTCACCTTCCCAGATTGTCCTCTTTACCTTCCCTGTCCCCTCCCCCACGGTTCCAACCTTTACCAAATAATGCTCAGCTTTCTTCTCCACCTGCCCCCACCCCCCCAAACCACTTAGGGATCTGTGTCTGTGTCCTTGACCCCTTCCTGCACTCCCTGCGGTCTGGCTCCTCCTTGACCCACCCCTGAAATGCTCTCACCAAAACTGCCTTTGACCTTCCTGTGGCCAAGTCCAGTCGACATTTCCAAGTCTGATCTAATTTGCAATCTCTTAGTCATTTGATTTGGTTGACTTTTTTCCTTGAAACTCTGCCCTCTGTGGGGTTTAAAAACAAAAAACAAAAACCTTCTCTGGGTTTCACTTCTGTTTCTCTGGCTGCTCCCTTTCAGTCTCCTTTCCTGGAGCCCCTTCCTCTGCTCTTTTCCCTCAGGGCGCCATTCCTGGCTCTGAGCCCTTCTGCTCTGTGCAGGGTCCTCAAAGGGCCCCATCTAAACCCTTTGGTTAAATGAGATTTGGGAGGAGTTCCCATCATGGCTCAGTGGTTAACGAATCCGACTAGGAACCATGAGGTTGTAGGTTTGATCCCTGGCCTCACTCAGTGAGTTAAGGATCCAGCGTTGCTGTGAGCTGTGGTGTAGGTCGCAGACGTGGTTCGGATCTGGCGTTGCTGTGGCTGTGGCATAGGCCAGCAGCTACAGCTCCGATTAGACTGTAGCCTGGGAACCTCCATATACCGCGGGTGCGGCCCTAGAAAAAGACAAAAAGACAAAAAAAAAAGGGAGAGTCACCATCATTCACCTCCAGATTGGACTTCTCCCTGCTCCCCCTCGTGCTCTAGCCCCTGTGTTCAACCAGCCATTGGACTTTTCCACTTGGATGACCCAGCAGCCCCTCACATTCAACACACCCCCCAGTGAACATGACTTCCCCCAGCACCCACCTGCTCCTCCTCCGACATCCTCTATCTCAGTGAGTGATACTCTACCTCCCCAGTCACCAAAGCCAGACACACAAGTCCTGGAGAAGACACCACACATCTGCTCTGGCACCGCCACGTTCCATGTTGTCTATTTCGTCTTGATGTTTAGCACGAAATGAATTAAACTGCAATGTCCTGAGCCAGTATTTCCCAAGTGATTGTGAACAAATTTCTGCTCCCAAGGAGGGGCCATTTAGGTTGGGATTCAAAACACAAAGACATTTTTTGGCCAGAAAGCCTGGGTGATAGCACATTCCTCGGTGCTGCAGGAGGCGATGGGGAGAGACCGGGGTGCTCAGGTCAGACAGCCCGGTGGCTGCAGCATCCCCCTGGCACCACCCCCTCAAGCACAGGGGAGGGAGTCACTATAAAGCCCCAGGACTCTGGACTGTGATCGCCACTCAGGAGGGATCAGTTATTAGGAGATTCCCTGCACTTGCAGCCCGAGCTCTGGAGCTAAAGGGAGGAGCTGATTCCTCCCTCTTATCTCATTTCTTGGAACTCAGGAAGGCTGCACCCAAGCTTTTACATCGTGTAGGGGAGTTTGGGTTTGGGGAGTTACATCCTAAGGTCAGCGATGAGGGTGGTGGGGGTGGCTCTGACCGTGTCCAGTGAAAGAAAAGGTGGCTTGTTCCAGGCTTCAGGACAGACTCTCCTCTGGAGCTTCATCTTATCTTGAAGGACTATGTCCCAACCCCAGTGAGAGTCCTGTCTGACTCTCCCAACACCTCCTGGAAGCTTTCCAGTTTCCTGGGAGATGCCTCGCAGAGGCAGCTGCTGGGCCAGCTGGGGAAGGTGTAGCCTTCATCTTGCTGGGTTGAGGCAGGGAAGTCTTCCCTAAACATTTCCTGGGGCCTGGAATCTGTCTCCCCACAAAAACTTTATGGAGTGTTTCCCCTTAAGAAATGAATGTTTCCCGAGTTCCCGTTGTGGCTCAGCAGAAACAAATCTGACTAGTATCCTTGAAGACACAGGTTCGATTCCTGGCCTCCCTCAGCGGGTTAAGGATCTGGCGTTGCTGCCAGCGGTGGTGTAGGTCGCAGCTGTGGCTCAGATCCCATGTTGCTGTGGCTGTGGTGTACGTAGGCGGGCGGCTACAGCTCCAATTCAACCCCTAGCCTGGGAGCTTCTATATGCCACAGGTGCTGCCGTAAAAAGACACACATACACAAAGAAATGAGTGTTTCTGGAGTTCCCTCGTGGTGCAGTAGACTAAGGATCTGGTGGTGTCACTGCTGTGGCTTGGCTTGTTGTTGTGACCAGATAGATCCCTGGCCTGGGAACTTATGCATGCTACAGGTGTGGGGGTGGGGGTGGGGGAAGCTAAAAAAGTAAGTGTTTCTGGATGGAGAATGAGATTCCCCCTTAGCTAAGTCAGCTTGCACTCTGCCTGGGCTGGAGACTGCAGAAATCTATTCCGCCACAACTGCAGGAACCAGAGGCCCCAGCCATCCTGGGAAAGATTGGCTTTCCGTCTCCTAGGACCCAGCAGGGACTTGTATGGGAAAAGTACTGGGAAGAGATGGAAAAGAGGCCCAGGTTTACGCAGGGCCTGATGGATGTGAGGAGGGGGTGCAGGTGGAAGGAAAAGACCGTCTCGCTCCTTCTGCGTGCAACCATCTTATCTCTGCTCAGCTTCCTTGTGCGAGCCCTGTGCCTCTCTTCGCAGTCACCCTCCGCCTTGTGTGCAGCAGGAAATGCCTCAGTACAGAGCTGCTGTGCCAGGGCTGCAGGTCTAAACACCTGCTCCCGGCTCAGGAAGAGATGCTAGAAACCATGTATGCCTCTGTTTCTCACATTGCCCGGGCTCACCCACCTGCATGGCAGAAGACCAGCAGCTGCTGTGGAGCTTGGACCTGAGGGTTAAGTCTTTTTGCTGGAGGGGAAAGATGACTCCTAGAAATGCAGCAGGTCTGATCTGTGGGAGTGTTAACCCAAATTTTAGAAACAGAAACCTGGTTGAAATTTAAAAGTATTTATTTGGGGCTTGTTAGAACTGCAGCCCAGGAGACAGAGATTCAAGAAGCATTTGAATTATGTTCCCTGGGACTGAAAAATGTGGAAGCTTCTAAAGGGCAAAAACTGCAAGACTGCAGTTAGTTACCTGAATTAATCAAGAATTATAGTTGGAGGGAATTCCCATTGTGGCTCAGTGAGTTAAGGATCCAACACTGCCACAACTCAGCTGCAGCTGCAGCTCTGATTCGACCCCTGGCCCAGGAACGTCCATATGCTGCAGATATGGCTGTTAAAAAAAAAAAAAAAAGAATTATAGTTGGAGCTGTCAAGAAGTAAGGAAACTGGTTACGTAAGGATTGAATGGAGTCTGAAAGGCTGCATAATTATAGGAGAAGACCTTGAGACCATAAGATTGCAGCTAGCAGGTGTTGTTTTGAATACCCTGGCAATGGTCCTTGGGTTTAGAAAAGTTCAAAGAAAAGTTGAAGTTCTCAGTCAAGCAAAGATCTGTCTCAATAGCTAGATCCTCAATGGCCTCCTGACACCATTTTTGGGTGTTTCTTTGTTTGTTTTTGGTCTGCAGCATGCAGCAGCTTAATTTGGGATCTCAGTTCCTAGACCAGGGATTGAACCTGGACTGCAGCAGTGAATGTGCTGAGTCCTAACCACTAGGCCACCAGGGAATTCCAAGACTCCATTTTTGAATGCCTGAACTGTGATTATTCTTGTTGATAAAAAAATGTTGACTGCCATTTCAGTAAACAATGAATATTGCCACCATCAAGTCATCAGCCACTGCAGCCTGTGCAGTGTTGCACCCTCATGGGATTCGGGATGGAGAAAAACACGCCGTAGGTAGTTAAGATGCATATCAAAGGAATAATTTCAGTGTGCCCAAATGCTTGCATCTTCCCATACACACAAAAGCACTAAAGCCATTAACTTGAGATGTTTGTGTTTTTGTAATTAGCAGTAATCTTTGGATGTTTGACTACTGTTTTTGTTTGTTTTTTTTTTTTTTTCAGCAAAAACTATATGTCCTGGCTCCTCCCTTACCTCCGAGCTATATGAGAGGCTGTCTCCTGATCTATTGTCCTCAGTGAGGGCTGTGAATAAAACACACCTTGACACTTCTAAGCTGTGCATTTGGGGGGATTTTTTTTTTTTTTTCAGTCGACACTCCTTTGTAATTTCAATTTGTCATTGGGAGGTGGAAATACAAAGGATCTGGGAAGAATGCTGGAGACCTTCTTGGCTACTGATGAAGGCTGTTCTCTAGGTCTGCCCCACGGCAAGAAGAGGGAGAAACAGCCCTTGACTCTGTCTTTGGAATTAGCATAGTAGAACAGGCCAATTTGTCCAGCAAGTTTCCTGCAATATCTCAGCCAGTGGTTCTTAATCATATTGTCTCAGGATCCCTTTGAAAGCTATGCAAGAAACTATTCATGTGTCCTTACAGAGGACATGCAGTTTAACGGGCTTCTCAGCTGTCTATCCAGGGATGCCCAAGGCAGGCCTCCTGGTACATTTATGCGCCCCAGTACAAGTAACAGATGGAAGCCCACGTACCACTTATCGGAGTCCTGAGGCCTTAAGAAAGCAGGCTGACAGTCTCTTCAAGTATGTTCTCTCCTTCCATCTTGACAGATACATCTTTGTAACAACTTGGAAGGGCAGGTTTGGATTTAGAACTCAGGGCTCCCCAAGCCTCAGTCTGCCCCCTTTTCCTTTGCATTCCCCTCCCCACCCTCCATTCTGCACTGTGAGGTGCTTCACGCTCACAAGTTCAAGCTCCATCTGCATCCCTATGAACAGTGGTTCCTGGCCATCTATTGGGGCCAGGTGTGCAAACCTGTAGAGGGGTCTATCCACCGGAGGACACCCCAGGCAGAGGCCTGCAGAGACCCTGATGTGGGTTTAGGGCTATTTGGGCAGAAAACACCAGTGTCTAAAACAGTGCTTCTGGTGAATGGCCAGCTTTCGCAAAACACAATGTATTTTACAAGCATTGGAACTAACAATACAATGTATTATACTGGAGTTCCCGTCATGGCGCAGCAGAAACAAATCTGACTAGGAACCATGAGGTTGTAGGTTCCATCCCTGGCCTTGCTCAGTGGGTTAAGGATCCGGCGTTGCCGTGAGCTGTGGTGTAGGTCACAGATGAGGCTCGGATCCTGCGTTGCTGTGGCTGTGGTGTAGGCCGGTGGCTGTAGCTCTGATTCGACCCCTAGCCTGGGAACCTCCATGTGCTGTGGGTGCGGCCCTAAAAATCAGAAAAACAAAAAACAAAAAACCAACAATACAATGTATTATGCTACCATTACTGGAAAGTGGAAGATGATCGGGAGCTTGGAAGTTGCTGCAAGGTCAAATTATGATAAAAGTTTCTAAATGCTTTCTTCAGTTTCTATATTTAGCATGTTGTGAACCAGTAACACATAGTTTTCTGGTTGGCAATGATTAGAAAACCACTTTAGTAGCCCTGGTCTAGGAGTCAATGTGGGCTCCAGATAAGCAAGTCCCTAGGGTGGGAAGGTGAGGAGGGGTACTTTAGATCTGCTCAGGACAGTTGCCTTTCTTGCCTGAGTCGAAGAGTGGTATATCCTACATCATGGTACAAGTCTTCTACTGGGCCAGTGGCCAAGGATAGACAAGAGAATCAAAGACAGATGACATATGCGTGAATAAGAAAATCTGTTCTATAACAGAAAAGCTTTACTGGTAAACAGCAATCAACATAATAAAATTTGAGCTCTCTAGAAACTCTAGAATGTAAAATATTCAGGTACCATAATGGGGTTGCTGACTGTTTTTTGTTTGTTTGTTTTGTTTTTGCCCTGTCCTGGCTGGAGTTGCTATGGTGTCAGCTGCCAGTCACAGCTGATTGCTCATTCTGTGTCATTGCTTGACTCTGGTTATGCCAATATGGGCTCTAATCACCACATGCTGGTTTTCTTCATTCTTTCCTTCTAGCATTACTTACTGTCTTTTTTTGTTGTTGTTCTGTTTTGGTTTTTGGCTGTGCCTATGGCAGGTGGAAATTCCTGGGCCAGGGATAGAATCCATGCTGTAGCAGCGACCCAAGCCATAGCAGTGACAATGCCAGATCCTTAACCTGCTGAGCCACCAGAGGACTCCAGCATTGCTATCTTCTGTAATAAATTTTTTTACTTAATCTACTGAAATCATAGCACAGTGACTTATGGAAAAGCCAGAAGAAAGAAGGGAAGGCAGCAAAGGCTGGTAGGCTGAGATGTGAGGTAGAATGGCCACCATCATGAATGACTGGAACTTTCCCATTGATGGGCCAGAGCAATGACTTAGGCTCTGCAGGGCTTCCAGAGGCAGTAAGGGGAATGCTGAAAAGAGGGTTCCTGCAGCTGCAGCTTGGCCCTTGCCCACAGAGTCTGCCTTGTCACCAACTGGGCCATGGAGGGAGGGAGAGGAGCTGTTGCATGCATCACAGAATGAAAGAGATAAAAATACCCTCATCCTGGGCAGATGAAGATTCTTCATTGAGGAGTTCCCATTGTGGCTCAGCAGGTTAAGAACCTGACTAGTATCCATCAGGATGCAGGTTTGATTCCTGGCCTCACTCAGTGGATTAAGGATCTGGCATTGCCGTGAGCTGCAGCGTAGGTCACAAACACAGCTTTGATCCTGCATTGCTGTGGCTGTGGTATAGGCTGGCAGATTCAGCTCGGATTTGACAGCTAGCCTGGGAACTTTCATATGCCTCAGGTGCAGCCCTAAAAAAAAAAAATTCTTCACTGATAGGTGTGCCTACTGGGAAGAAAGGGAATGGAGATGGTTCTGCAGACACAAGTGTTATTTTCCTTTGGAGCAAAGAGCCACTCCTGGAGTTTTGGTACCTGAAGAAAGTAGAAGTTTCTCAAATTTAAAGAAGCTTCTATTTTGACTACCTTATAGAAACTAGTAAGTACTTCTATAAATCTAAAAATAATGGAGCTCAAGATTTCCTAGAGAAGAAATAAATTATACTTTAAATGTGTTTCTTTTTAAGAAAATTTTAGACATTAGGTGAAGGTAAAATTGAGGGGGGAAATGCTTAGCTACGAATTAAATGAATGGCTGTTTGCAAGATTACAAGATAAATAAAGAATTCAAACTGATGTCAGGTTAGTATATAAAAAAAGAAAGTGAGAGAGAGATAGGACTGAAATAAAATTATAAATGAAAGAAAATGGGGAGTTCCCATCATGGCTCAGTGGTTAATGAATCCGACTAGGAACCATGAGGTTGTGGGTTCAATCCCTGGCCTCGCTCAGTGGGTTAAGGATCCAGTGTTGCCATGAGCTGTGGTGTAGGTCGCAGACACAGCTCGGATCTGGCGTTGCTGTGGCTGTAGCTCTGTCGTAGGCCAGCAGCTACAGCTCTGATTCGACCTCTAGCCTGGGAACTTCCATATGCTGCAGGTATGGCCTGGAAAAGACAAAAAGAAAAAAAAAGACGAAAAAAAAAAAGGAAGAAAGAAAAAAGAAAAGAAAACAGAAGTTCCTGATGTGGCGCAGTGGGTTAATGATCCGGCCTTTCTCTTTGGAGGTGCTGGTTTGATCTCTGGCCTGGTGCAGTGGGTTAAGGATCTGGTATTGTTGCCAATTGTGACATGGGTCACAGCTCCAGCTTGGATTCGATCCCTGGCCTGAGAACTTCCCTATGCTAAGGGCATGACTGAAAAAGGAAAAAAGAAGAAAGAAAAAAAGAAGAGGCAGTTATAACTGATACCACAGCACTATAGAGGATCAGAAAAGACTGCTAGAACAAATATACACCAACAAATTGGACAACCTAGAAGCAATGGATAAATTCATAGAAATATATAAGCTATTAAGCCTGAATCATGAAGAAATAGAAAATCTAAAAGGTTTAATCACAAATAAGAAGATTGAATCAGTAATCAAAAACTTCCCAGCAAGAAAAGCCCAGATGGTTTATCTGATGAATTCTACCAAACCTTTTTTTTTTTGGTCTTTTGTCTTTTTTTTTAGGGCTGCACCTGAGAGTCATTTACCAAACATTTAAAGATGTCATGCCAGGGAATTTCCATGGCTTAGCAGTAACACAGTAATGCACCTGACTAGTACCCATGAGAATGCAGGTTCAATCCCTGGCTTTACTTGGTGGGTTAAGGATCCGGCATTGCTTTGAGCTGTGGTGTAGGTCACAGATGGTTCAGATCCCGCGGTTCTGTGACATAGGCTGGCAGCTGCAGCTGCAGTTCTGGTCTGACCCCTAGCCAGGCTAGGGAAACTTCGATATGCTGCACGTATGGCCCTAAAAAGCAAAAAAATAATTAATAAATAATGCCAATCCTTCTCAAACTTAAAAAAACTGAGGAGGGGACACTCCCAAACTCATTTGATGAGGTCAGCATTACCCTGATATCAAGGCCAGATGAGGACATCACAAGCAAAGAAAACTATAGGCCAATATCCCTGTGAATATAGATGCAAAAATTCTCAACGAAATGCTAGCCAAACAAATTCAATAGCACACTAAAAGGATCATACACTGGAGTTTCCATTGTGGCTCAGGGGGCTAAGAACATGACTAGTATCCATGAGGTTGTGGGTTTGATCCCTGGCCTTGCTCAGTGGGTTAAGGATATGGCCTGGCTTCAAAGCTGTGGTATAGGTCATAGATGTGGCTCAGATCCAGCATTGCTGTGGCTATGGTTCAACCCCTAGCCCGGGAACTTCCATATGCCCCAAGTGCAGCTGTAAAAAGACAGTAATAATAATAAATTGCATGTGACCCAGAATAGCCAAAGACATCCTGAAAGAGAAAAACAGAGCTGGAGGAATCAGGCTTCGACTTCAGACTATACTACAAAGCAACAATCATCAAAACTGCATGGTACTGGCACAAAGACAGTGGAACAGGATAGAAAGCCCAGAATTAAACCCACCCACCTACAGCCAACTAATCTATGACAAAGGAGGCAAGACTATACAATGGAGAAAGGACAGCTTGTTCAATAAGTGGTGCTGGGAAAACTGGACAGCCACATGGAAAAGAATGAAATTAGAACACTCCCTAACACCATACACAAAAATAAACTCCAAATGGATTAAAGACCTAGATATAAGACCAGACACTATAAAACCCCTAGAGGAAAATATAGGCCAAACACTCTCCAACATAAATGACAGCAACATCTTCTCAGATCCACCTCTTAGAATAATGACAGTAAAAACAAAAATAAACAAATGGGACCTAATCAAACTTCAAAGTTTATGCACAGCAAAGGAAACCCTAAACAACACAAAAAGACAACCCACAGAATGGAAGAAAATCTTTGCAAGTGAATCGATGGATAAGGGATTAATCTCCAAAATTTATAAACACCTTCCGCAGCTCCATACCAAAAAACAAACAAGCCTATCAAAAAATGGGCAGAAGATCTAAACAGACAGTTCTCCAAAGAAGACATGCAGATGGCTGAGAAACACATGAAAAGATGTTCAACATCACTCATCATTACAGAAATGCAAATCAAAACCACTCTGAGGTACCACCTTGCACCAGCCAGAGTGGCCATCATCCAAAAGTCTACAAACAATAAGTGCTGGAGAGGGTGTGGAGAAAAAGGAACCCTAGTACACTGTTGGTGGGAATGTGAACTGGTGAAACCACTGTGGAAAGCAGTATGGAGATTCCTCAGAAAACTAAAAATAGAACTACCATTTGATCTAGCAATCCCACTCCTGGGCATCTATCCAGAGAAAACCACGACTCACAAAGACTCATGTACTCCGATATTCATTGCAGCACTATTTACAATAGCCAAAACATGGAAACAAACTAAATGTCCATCGACAGAGGATTGGATCAAGAAGATGTGGCACATATACATGATGGAATATTACTCAGCCATTAAAAAGAACGAAATACCAGCATTTTTAGCAACATGGATGGACCTAGAAACTATCATGCTAAGTGAAGTCAGCCATACAGTGAGACACCAACATCAAATGCTTTCACTGACATGTGGAATCTGAAAAAAGGACAGACGGAACTCTTTGCAGAATAGATGCTGACTCACAGAGATTGAAAAACTTATGGTCTCCGGAGGAGACAGTTTGGGGGGTGGGGGGAATGTGCTTGGGCTGTGAGATGGAAATCCTGTGAAATTAGATTGTTATGATCATTATACAACTACAGATGTGATAAATGCATTAGAGTAATTAAAAAATTTTTCTCTAATAAACAATAAAAAAAAATAAATTGCATGTTTGAAAAAGCCCATTTCAGAGTTCTCAGAGCTACTTCAATGGGCTTCTTCCCCTTAGCGGGTTCTCGCTTCTTCTCATAGCAAGGCCCCCAAACACGATGTGCACTTCTGCCTCAAACAAAGAAACCAAAGAGGAGTTTCCATCGTGGAGCAGTGGAAACGAATCTGACTAGGAACCATGAAGTTCTGAGTTTGATCCCTGGCCTCGCTCAGCAGGTTAAGGATCTGGCTGTGGCATTGCCATGAGCTGTGGTGTAGGTCACAGATGCTGCTTGGATCTGATGTTGCTGTGGCTGTGGTGTAGCCTGGCAGCTGTAGCTCTGATTAGACCCCTAGCCTGAGAACTTCCATATGCCATGGGTGTGGCCCTAAAAACCTAAAAAAAAGAGAGAGAGAAAAGAAAAAAGAAAGAAACTGATTCCTGTACCCAGGCCAGAGGAAACTTCCTACTTGCCAAAGGAAGAAAAAGAACAGCAAGAAACAATTGAACATATTGATGGATTACAAAATGAAATAGACATTTAATGAATAAGCCAAAGAGATTTTGAAAGCAGAACATAAATACAACAAACTGCACTGATCATTTTTTCAGAAGAGGTCAAAATTGATCGCTAAACCCCCAGATTTTGGGGTAACAATATTTGTCAACCACCCACAAGTGTCTGCACTGCTTGGGGAGGAGGATGAAGAGGTGCTACATTATCTGACAAGAATTTAAGTGACAGAATTTGAAGATATTAAGTCAGGCTACAGAATAGATTTTTATTTTGATGAAAACCCTTACTTCAAAAATAAAGATCTTGCCAAAGAATTTCATCTGAATGAGAGTGGTGAGCCATCTTCAAAGTCCACTGAAACCCAATCTGGAAAGGATTTGACAAAACGTTCAAATCAAATGCAGACTAAAGCCAGCAGCAGGAAAGAGTTCACGTCATGGCTCAGTGGAAATGAATCTGACTAGGATCCATGAGGCCGCAGGTTCGATCCCTGGCCTCACTCAGTGGGCTAGGGATCCAGGCGTTGAGCTGTGGTGTAGGTTGGAGACATAGATCGAATCTTGCTGCGGCTGTGGTGTAGGCCAGTGGCTACAGCTCGGATTCAACCCCTAGCCTGGGAACCTCCATATGCTGCAGGTGCGGACCTAAAAAAGAAAAAGAAAGGAAAAAAGAAAGAAAGAAAAAAAAAAAGCCAGCTGCAGGAAGAGACAGCATGAGGCACCAGACAGCTTCTTTACCTGGTTTACTGATCATTCTTTTTTTTTTTTTTTTTTTTGCTATTTCTTGGGCTGCTCCTTCGGCATATGGAGGTTCCCAGGCTAGGGGTCGAATTGGAGCTGTAGCCACCAGCCTACGCCAGAGCCACAGCAACTCGGGATCTGAGCCGCGTCTGCAACCTACACCACAGCTCACGGCAATGCTGGATCCTTAACCCACTGAGCAAGGCCAGGGATTGAACCCTTATCCTCATGGATACTAATCAGGTTCGTTACCCACTGAGCCACAATGGGAAATCCTAGCCGCCCTGTTTTTGAGGTCTCTTTTCTTCTTTACCGTGCTTCTCAATTTATTTTGGAGGGAAATACCTTGAGCAGACTTCTGTGGGAAAAGAAATCTCTACCCCTTTCTGTTCCAAATTCATTTTTATCCCTTCCTGTCTCCATAAAAACTTTATGGATCAATACCACTATGCTCTGTGGGAAAAAAAGAAAAACCTTCTGGTCCTTTAGCTCTGCTGGAAGCTGGAGGGTGCTAGGCCCCTGTGAAGTCATGCACAGAATTCTAGCTTTTTTCCTCCTTTCTCTGACATTGGGCTTAGAGATTACACTCTGTTTCTATGTGAATATGTACAGTTAGCAATGTGTACCTGTCTTTTTTTTCTTGCTTAAAAAAAAAAAAAAACTTTAGGGGAGTTCCTGTCATGGCTCAGTGGTTAATGAATCTGACTAGGAACCATGCCATTGTGGGTTTAATCCCTGGCCTTGCTCAGTGGGTTAAGGATCCGGCATTACCGTGAGCTGTGGTGTAGGTTGCAGATGCAGCTTGGATCCCGTGTTGCTGTGGCTGTGGTGTAGGCCGGTGGCTACAACTCCGATTAGACCCCTAGCCTGGGAACCTCCACGTGCCAAGGGTGCTGCCCTGAAAAGACAGAAAGAAATAAATAAATAAACAAAAAAAAGCTATGTACATTTAAAAAGACATAATACTGTTGCACATTTAATATCTCAGTATAATGTAAGCACATACATTTTTTATTTTTATTTATTTTATTCATTTATTTTTGTCTTTTGAGGGCTGCGCCCACTGCATATAGAGGTTCCGAGGCTAGGTGTCCTGCTGGCCTACGCCAGAGCCACAGCAAAGTCAGATCCAAGCCGCATCTGCGACCTACACCACAGCTCAGGGCTACGCCGGATCCTTAACCCACTGAGCGAGGCCAGGGATCAAACCTGCAACCTCATTGTTCTTAGTCGGATTTGTTTCCGCTGCACCACGACGGGAACTCCTATGTGACTAACTTTATTTCGAGATATGCTTGTACCTATTAAACCACAGTATCCCATTTCCCTTTCCTTTCCCCTGGCAACCACCGTTCTGCTTTCTGTTTCTATGATTTTCACTGTTTCAGATACCTCATGGAAGTGGAATTATACACAATTTGTCTTTAGTTTTTTTTTTTTTTTTTTTCTTTTTAGAGGGCCGCACCCAGGGCACATGGAGGTTCCCAGCTAGGGGTCGAATCTGAGCTGTAGCCACTGGCCTATGCCACAACCACAGCAATGCCAAGTTTGAGCAGCATCTTCAACCTACACCATGGCTCACAGCAATGCCAAATCCTTCACCCACTGAGCAAGGCCAGGGATCGAACCTGTGTCCTCATGGTTAATAGTGAGATTCATTTCTGCTAAGCCACGATGGGAACCCTGGCTATTTGTCTTTTTTATGACTGACACTTCATTTAGCATAATGTCTTGAAGGTCCATTCACGTTGTGGCTTGTGTCAGGATTTCCTCCTATTTAAAGGCCAATAATATTCCATTGTATGTACATGCCACATTTTGTTTACCCAGTCATCCGTCAATGGACCTTTGGGTTGTTTCCACCTCTTGTCTGTTATAAATAGTGCCACAGTGAACATGAGTGTGCAAATATCTCTTCAATATCCCGCTTTCAGTTCTTTGGAGCATACTAGAGGCAGGATTGCTGGATCTTATGATAACTATTTTTAATTTTTTGAGAAAACTTCATATTGTTTCCCATAGCGGCTGCACCATTTTACCTTCTCACCAACAGAGCACAAGGATTCTAATTCTCCATATCCTCAACAAAACTTATTTTCTGAGGTTTTGGGGGTTTTATTTGTTTGTTTGTTCGTTTCATTTTTTTGTTTTGTTTTGTAGCAGCCATCCAGTGGGTATGCCAGCTTTATATACTTCAACTGAAACCTCATGTATCAGATTGGAGTCAGAAGCCAACATCAGAATCAAACTTTTATTTTTAATTTTTTTTAGGGCCGCACCTGTGGCACATGGAAGTTCCCAGGCTAGGGGTCAAATCAGAGCTGCAGCTCCCATCCTTTGCCACAATCATAGCAATGCAGGATCCAAGTTGAGTCTGCAGCCTATACCCCAGCTTAAGGCAATGCCAGATCCTTAACCTACTGAGCAGGGCCAGGGATCAAACCTGCATTCTCATAGACGCTAGTCAAGTTTTTCACCTCTGAGCCACAATGGGAACTCCCAAGTTTTTATAAGCCAGACATTAAAATAAAATTGAAAAAGGGTAAAATAATGCCATTTGTATTTCTGCTTTTTTTTTTAAACAAATGAACAAATAAAACCCCCAAATAAAATAATGTTATTTGTAATGGTCTAATTTGTTATTATTTTATTTTATTGTTATTATTATTTTTGGGTTTTTTTAGGGCCATACCCATGGCATATGAAGGTTCCCAGGCTAGGGGTCGAATCGGAGCTATAGCTGCCGGCCTACACCACAGCCATAGCAATGCCAGATCCAAGCCGTGTCTGTGACCTACACCACAGCTCATGGCAATGCTGGGTCCTTAACCCACTGAGTGAGGGCAGGGATCGAACCCGAGTCCTCATGGATACTAGGTGGGTTCATTACCGCTGAGGCACGAGGGGAATTCCTCTCAATTTTAATTTCCAATGTGATATTGTTAAATATAATTCATATAAAGAAATGCTCTGAAAAGCAAAAAAAAAAAAAAAAAAGTTCTTCTTGTAGCTCATCGGGTTACGAACCCAACTCCTATCTATGAGGACATGGGTTCGATTCCTGGCCTTGCTCAGTGGGTTACGGATCCAGCATTGCCTTGACCTGTGGTATAGGTTGCAGATTTTGGCTCAGATCCTGCATTGCTGTGGCTGTGGCTGTGGCTGGCAGTTGTAGCTGCCATTCTACCCCTTGCCTGGGAACTTCCATATGCCAAGGCCCTAAAAAGATGAAAGAAAGAAAAAGAAAGAAAGAAAGAGAGAGAGAGAGAAGGAAGGAAGGAAGGAAGGAAGGAAGGAAGGAAGGAAGGAAGGAAGGAGAGAAAGAGAAAGAAAGAAAGAAAGAAAGAAAGAAAGAAAGAAAGAAAGAAATAAAGAAAGAAAGAAAGAAAGAATGAAGAAAGAAAGAAAGAAAGAAAGAAAGAAAGAAAGAAAGAAAGAAAGAAAGAAAGAAAGAAAGAAAAAGAAAGAAGGGAAGGAGGGAAGGAAGGAAGATAGGAAGGAAGAAAGGAAGAAAGAAAGAAAAGTTTTGCTGTTCTGTATAACTTCTTCTTTTTTAATGAATTTTATTACTCACAGGTCCTGTAAGGTACATGGACACCCAAGGGCCACACAGGAAGGCTGTGAGTAAGAGAGTGCGGACCGGTGTCTGTCTTTATTAGGGGGCAAAGGTAGGGTGGCTGGTGTTTCACTAATTTCTCAAGTAGGTTCAGCCTTTCTCAGTAACTTTCTAAACGGTGGTAAAATAGATTTAACATAAAACTTAATATTGTGACCACTTAAAAATGTGCAGTCCAATGACATTAAGACCTTGGTGATGTTATTCAGCCAGTACACTGTCTATTCCAGAACCTATTCATCCCCCCAGATGGAAACCCTGTACCATTAAGCAGTCGCTCCGACTTCCCCACCTTCGAGCCCTCAGCAGCCATTAACATGCATCCCATTTCTATGGATTTGCCTATTCTGGGTATTTCATATGAATAGAAATGTGTACTATATTGCCTTTGTGTCTCTGCTTCTTTCACCTAGCGTGATGTTTTCAAGGTTCTTCGGTGTTGTGGTGTGTTACATGATTCCTTTTTTGGCCAAGTAATACCCCATCGTGGGACTAGACCCACTTTGTTTATCCCTGCATCTGCTGAGAAACATTTTGGTTGTTTCCACTTTGGCTATTGTGGATGGGGCTGCTGTGAACATTTGTGTGCAAGTTTTTGAACACACACTTTCCATTCTTCTGAGCCCTTGCTAGGAACGAAATTTCTGGGTCACACTGGCGATTCTATGTTTAACTTATCAAGGAATGGCCAAACACTTTTCCACAGTGGCTCCACCATTTGACATTCCCATAAGCAGTGTATGCATGTTCCAGTTTCTCCACGTTTTTCCAATAGTTGTTATTTTCCCTTAAAGTTGTTTGTTTTATTACAGCCATTCATTATAAGTATGAGGTAGTATGTCATTGTGGTTTTGATCTGTATTTTCCTGCTGACTAACAACACTGAGCATCTTTTCATGTGCTTCTTGGACATTTGTAAAACTTTTGGGGGGAAATATCTATTCAAGTCTTTGCTCATTTGTTCTTCTTGTGTTTCTTTTTGAGTTGTAAGAGTTCTTTATGTATTCTGGACCCATATCACTTAAATGATTTACAAATATTTCTCCCATTCTGTGGTTTATTTTTTCGGTTGATAGTGTCTTTTGATACATGAAAGTTTTATTTTTTTATTTTTTATTTTATTTTTTTGTCTTTTTAGCTATTTCTTGGGCCGCTCCAGCAGCATATGAAGGTTCCCAGGCTAGGGGTCAAATCGGAGCTGTAGCCACCAGCCTATGCCAGAGCCACAGCAACGCGGGATCCGAGCCGAGTCTGCGACCTACACCACAGCTCTCGGCAACGCCGGATCGTTAACCCATTGAGCAAGGGCAGGGACCGAACCCGCAACCTCATGGTTCCTAGTCGGATTCGTTAACCACTGCACCACGACGGGAACTCCTGATACATGAAAGCTTTTAATCTTGATGAAGTCCAACTTATCTATTTTTTCTGTTGTTGCTTGAACTTTAGTGTCATAATTTACAAACCATCACCAAATCCAAGGTCATGAATATTTACCCCTATGCTTTTTTTTTTTTTCATTTTTTGCTGCCCTGAAGCATATGGAGTTCCTGGGCCAGGGGTGAGATCTGAGCCGCAGTTGCAATCTATACTGCAGCTGTGGCAATGCTGGATCCTTAACCTGTTGTGCCAGGCTGGGGATTGAATCTGCATCCCAGTGCTTCAGAGACACCGCCAATCCCATTATACAACAGTGGGAACTCCTTTACCCCTATGTTTTATCCTAATACTTTTTATAGCTTTAGCTTTTAAATTTAGGTCTCTGATCCATTATGAGTTAATTTTGGGTATGTAATGTGAGATAAACCTCCAAATTCAGTCTTTTACATGTGGATATCCAGTTGTGTTCTTAATGATTTTTGAGAGTATAAAGCGGTCTTTCAGCCAAAAAGCTTAAGAATTTCTGGTCCAAAGTAACTAATAAGGAACTATATCCAATCTCCTGTGAGAGACTATGATGGAAAAAATTAATAAAAAAGGAATGTGTATATATGTATAACTGAGTCACTTTGCTGTACAGCAGAAATTGGTACAACATCGCAAACACAAAAAAAAATTTTTTTTTGCTTTTTAGGGCTGTACCTATGGCATATGGAAATTTCCAGGAGCCCTGAATATGGGTTTTCCCATTGTGGCCCAGCGGGTTAAGAATTTACTAGTATCCATGAGGATGCGGGTTCGATCCCTGGCCTTGCTCAGTAGGTTAAGGATCCAGAGTTGCCATGAGCTCTGATGTTGGTTGCAGACACAGCTCAGATCCCGCATTGCTCTGGCTGTGGTGTAGGCTGGCAGCTGTAGCTCTGATTTGACTCCTATCCTGGGAACTTCCATATGCCCTCAGGTGTGGCCTTAAAAAGACAAAAAAAGAGAAAAAAAGAAAAAGAGAGAGAGAGAAAAATACCATTTATAATGAGCTTCCCAAAGAAATATCTAGGAATAACTCTAAGTGAACTATCCATGCCATCACATCTCTAACCTCCTTTGTGCTCTGCTCCAGACACTTGCCCCCAGTTCCCCAGAGGTAACCTCTATTTTGATCCCTAACACCATAGATCAGCTTTGCCGGTTTTTATACTTTATATCAACTGAATCAGGTATTCTGTGATATTTTGTGCTGTACAAACAGTCAGTGGGCCTGACATGGCCCGAGGGCTGGGGTTTGTTGACCCAGGATTGGATAATCATAAAAGTCCCAATAGCTATGAATGGGCTTCAGCTTCATCATCCTCAGATATCCTTTGGGTGATGGTGGTGCCAGGGGGCAATGTTCCTGGGATAGCTCTGCCGTTTCCCAGCCCTCATGTTCACACTCAGCGTGCCAGAACAAGAAGGAGGAGGTTTCTCCTGTGCCATCACGTCTGTCCTCAAACCGAACCAGGCAAGTGCTATGCCGCACGCACGTGAGTGTGTGTGTGTGTGTGTGTGTATGGTGTGGGGCATTCTAAATGTGGGGCCCCAGGGCAGGAGTTCCACGTACTCATAAAAAGTCAATTTTTTTTTTTTCAAATCCTTGTTTTATTTTATTTTTCATTTTTTGGCCGCCCACAGCATATGGAGTTCTCCAGCCAGGGATTAGATCCCAGCCACAACTCTATGTTGCAGCTGTGGGCTACATTGGATCCTTTAACCCACTGTGCTGGCATGGGGATTGAATCTGCATCCTGGTGCTGCAGAGATGCTGCTAATCCCATTGTGCCACATTGGGAACGTCAACAAGTCAATGTTTTTTGTTGTTGCTGTTTTGCTTTTTAGGGCCGTACCTGTAGCATATGGAGTTTTCCAGGCTAGGGGTCGAACTGGAGCTATAGCTGCTGGCCTACGCCACAGCCAAAGCATCGCCAGATCTGAGCCCCATCTGTGAGCTACACCACAGCTCACAGCAACACTGGATCCTAACCCACTGATCATGGCCAGGGATTGAACCCGCATCCTCATGGATATTAGTCAGATTCATTTCCACTGAGCTATGATGGGAATTCCACAAGTCAATGTTCCTGAATGCAAGAACTTTGCTTATTGTGGCAGGAGTCCAGACAAGGCAAGGAGAAAGTGGCCAGGGATGGAGTTCCCTTCGTAGCTCAGCTGTAATGAACTCGACTAGTATCCACGAGGACACGGGTTCGATCCCTGGCCTTGACCAGTGGGTTAAGGATCCGGCATTGCCGAGAACTGTGGTGTAGGTCTCAGATGCGGCTCAGATCCCGCGTTGCTGTGGCTGTAGTGTAGGCCAGCAGCTACAGCTCCTATTTGACCCCTAGCTTGGGAACTTCCATATGCTGCTGGCGCAGCCATAAAAAGACAGAAGAAAAAAGAAAGTGGCCAGGAGTGAGGCCAGAGATAAAAGCAGGAGCATTTTCAGGAGAACTCTTTCTCTGCCAAGGCAGTTCAGCCTTATCCAGGGAATAGGCCGAAGCCCCTGAGGGGTGTTAAGTGGAAGAGAGCCTGCCCCAGCCCAACTCAATGGCTTTTTGGTTCCTTCTTCTCACACTGCCCTTTCCTGTGGTTCAAAGATTACAATAGACCAACAATTTATTGATTTCTTAAGTTATTCAATGAATCTAGAGTTCTTCCTCTCTAACCCCCTCCCCTCCATCACCCTGGGAAGGGTGGAGCTCCAGGAAGAGGATGGGGTGTGCTGCCTGGAGCCAGTAGCATCTTGATTGTTTAGCTTGGAAACCCTGAGGTCAGAGAGCTGGCCGGTGGGGAGGGGAAAGGAAGACCCTGGAAAGTCCCCTGAGCCTAGCAGGTCACAGACCACAGAGAAGTGGGACTATAGAGGAGAGCCTGATTCCCAACACAAGGAAGGGGCGTTCTGGGTGGCTCACTGGGGTAAAGATCTGGCTTTGTCACTGCTGTGGAGCAGGTTCCACTCCTGGGCCAGGAACTTCTGCCTAACACAGGCACCAACAAAAAAAAAAAAAAAGAAAAAAAAATGAAAGCAAGGAGGAAACAATTGGCAGCTCCACAGGAGTCGTCTGTGGTAGCAGAGCTGCAGGCATTTTGTACATGGGTGGGTGTGGACCTCTTTTTCAGACAGAGCTGTCTCCTCGTGCTCTGGTGGTCTCAGGGTCTCAGCGGCTGCTTTCTCCCTCCTACGGATCCCACAGGCCTGTTCTGTTATTGGCCACATTTTTGGAGTTTGTGCAGCTCCAAACTCTCAGAGGAATATTTCATTTTTAATTTATTTTTATTTTTTATTTTTATTTATTTTTGTCTTTTTAGGGCTGCACCAGCGGCATAATGGAAGTTCCCAGGCTAGGGGTAGGGCTGCAGTGGCGGCCTACACCATAGTCACAGCAATGCCGGATCTGAGCCACGTCTGCGACCTGCACCACAGATCACGGCAACACTGGGTCCTTAACCCACCGATTGAGGCCAGGGATCAAACCTGAGTCCTCATGGACACCAGTCAGATTTGTTACCGCTGAGCCATGTCGGGAACTCCTCAGGGGTTTATTTCAAATGTCCTTATTTTACCTTCCTATTTGGTTTTGATTTGGGCTGAGTAAGGAACTCCTGATTAGGGGTACTTTCCCATCACAATTTTGAAAGCATTGCTCCATTGCCTTCTTCCTTCTAATGTTGCTGTGGAGATCAAGCCATTCTGATTCCTGGTTCTATCAGTTTGGGTTCCATCAGGAGGCAGAAACACAGAGTGATTTAAACAGAGAAGTTTACTGTATTAAAGTATGTTAGTATGACAAAAGAATAATTCGAAGAGGTACGAAAACTTTATGGTATCTGAGGGCCGAGGGAGGTTTCCCAGGGAGAATACCTTTGGAAGGGGTCTTTCCCCAGGGCAGGGGATCAGACCCACTGGCGAAGCTGCAGCCCAGTGGGTGGCAGAGAAGTGTGTTGGTTTGCTGTGTAGACAGGGAGCAACCCTTCAGGGTGAGGTAGGAGGTAGATGGGTCCCTGGGCGAAGAACAGCTGGGACTTGTTAGACTGAGCAAATTGTTTCTCTTTGTCAAGGAAAAAGTTAATTGTAGGAACTGAGCTCTCTGGAGTAGAAAGATGAGATGACCACTTCAATCATCCCTGGGGTCAAGGCGATCTCCCCAATTACACATGTGCTGTAAGACTCCTAGGGGTCATAAAGTGAGAGGGTGCCAGGCCTTAATAAGTTCTGATACCGTCCCAGCACCCTTTGCTCTGGAATCCATCTTTGCCAAAAAATGTTCAGGCATACCAGGGAGGGTCCTGTGTCCAGTCAGGTGTGAGAAATAAAATAATCGGCTAAAGGTAAACAAAGACCCGGAAGCATTGTCCTATATAAGAGATTTAAATCGCCTCTCTGGTGTGCTTCTCACTCAAGGGGGACCCCAGAACCCACACTCCTCTTCAGGGTGTGTATTATTTGTTTCTGAAATAAACTACTCCGTGTGCGCCCCCACACCTTGTACTGTGTCTCTATAAACTTTAAAACTGTTTTCATAGTCTTTGCCTCCTTGAAACATTCTTGCTTTCAACAGGGGGCAAGAATCCGGGCAATTCTGCATTTAGCTTCTAGTGGCTAGGATTTGTGGTTTTCAGCTGGGCTGCCCAGGTTCAATTCCTGAGCAAAAATTAAGATCTTGCCCCAAGCCATCACTCAACTGCTGCCTCTCCCAAATCAAGGGCACAGTTGAGCCACAGCTGTTAGTCTAGCACACAGAGGGTGGGGCACTAGTGTAGTAAGCCTGCAGTGCACAGAGTCCATGTGTGAGGGGTTGCAGCATTGCGAGGATGGTCGGGTGCATGTCTGGGGCAAAGCATCCCAAGATTAACTTCCACCCCATCTCTGACCTATGGTGAGGCTGCTGGAACCAACAAGAAGCCCCTTCCTCCAGCAGGAAAGTCACTCCAGCATCTTCTAACTAAAAAGCTTAACACTGCTTGCTGTGAAGGAGAGATGCTTAAAAGAATCCCATCCACCATCACTGAGAAGGCCTTAAAAGGTGGATTTGGAGCAGAGAAACAATACATTGGTAAGTGGCACATTGATTTTATGTAGGGGCTTTTTTTTTTTTCTCGCCGAAAGTTTGTAAAAGTCTCTCTTTGTCTTCAGTGTCCCCTAGGTGTGGGTCTAGTTTCATTCCTTGTTTTAGGTGCTCAACTTGCTTTTTCAGTCTAGAAAATGTCTTTTAGTTCTGAGAAATCTTGAATTATTTCAAGTATTCTTCCTCTATTTTCTCTTTTCTCTCTTATTATTCAAATAGTGTTCTTCTTGGACTGTTTCTCACACTTTTTTTTTTTAATCTTTTTGCCTTTTCTAGGCCCCTCCCATGGTACATGGAGGTTCCCAGGCTAGGGGTCTAATCAGAGCTGTAAGCTGCCAGCCTTTACCGCAGCCACAGCAACACAGGATCTGAAACGAGACTGCGACCTACACCACAGCTCACGGCAATGCCAGATCCTTAACCCACTGAGCAAGGCCAGGGATCAAACCCACAACCTCATGGGTCCTAGTCGGATTCGTTAACCACTGAGTCATGACGGGAACTCCTGTTTCTCACACTTTTAAAAATCTTTTTTGTTCTTTTCTTTCTTTCCCTCTCTTTTTTTTTTTTTTTTTTAAAGGGGGTTTTGGCTCTTGCTTCTGGAACATTTCTTTATCTTTCAACTCTTCTACTGAATTTTGGGGGGTTTTTGGGCCACATTGTCAGCATGCAGAAGTTCCTGGGCCAGGGATAGAACCCAAACCCCCACCACAGCTGCAATGAGAGCTGTTGCCAATGACAGTGACAATACCAAATCCTTAACCTACTGAGCCCAAAAGAACTCTTCTACTGAGTTTTAAATTTCTACTGTCATGTTTTTAATTTCCAAGAGTGCTTTTTTGATTCCTGAATGTTCTTCCTCTTTTTAGATAGCTTCCCTTTTTTGTTCCACAAACACAATGGCTTTTAGTGTCTATCTGAGAATATGAATGATACTTAAAAAAAAAAAAAAAAAAGAGTCTTCTTGGAGTTCCCTCATGGCATAATGGGTTAAGGATCCATGGTCACTGCTGTGGCATGGGTTAGATCCCTGGCTGGTGAACTTCCTCATGCCAAGGTGTGGCCAGAACAAACAAATGAAGTCTTCTTCCTACACAGACTCTGTTTCTACAAGTTGCTTTTCATTCTGTTTTTTGTTTCTATCTTCCTCATTGGAGGCTGTCTGGTAATCCTTGACTGTCTGACTTTTTTTTGGCCACACCTGCAGCATATGGAAGAGAAAGGGCCAGAGATCCAATCTGAGCTGCAGCTGCACTGCAGCAACGACACCGGATCCTTAATCCACTGCTTTTATATTTTTTAATTTTTTTTTCCTTTTAAGGGCCACACCTTTGGCACATGGAAGCCCCAGGCTAGGGGTTGAATTGGAGCTACAGTTGCTGCCTATGCCACAGCCACAGCAAGGCGGGATCCAAGGCGGGATCCAAGCCGTGCCTCTGACCTGCACCACAGCTCGTGGCAATAACGGATCCTTAATCTACAGAGTGAGGCCAGGGATGGAACCTGTGTCCTCATGGTTACTTGTCAGGTTCATACCCACTGAACCACAACAGGAACTCTCACAGTGAGAACTTCTGTCCGACTGTTTCTGTGAGGCAAACTGTTATCATTCAGGTTGCAATGGTAAACATTGGTTCACTCAGGATAATTTGTGTATGGGGGGGATTTATTTATAATAAAATGGCTGTTTACAAAGGCAGAGTGGAGGACCTGAGCCCCTGGTGGAGAGACACAGGGAGCCTGAGGTGACATCAGATAGGAACAGAAGAGCAAACAGCCTGACTTCACTCTCTTCCCTCCCCTCTCTTCCTCTTCATTGGCCAAACTGCCCAGAAGTTGGAGGTGGGGGAGCTCATCATCCATACCTGGGAGCTTCCCCAGACAGAGAGCAGTGCTGAGAGGACTTATGGGGGAGCAGATGGGAAATAATCTGACACAGGAACCAAAATGCTGACTGGAAGCTCTGTGGCGGGGGGCAGTGATGTCTGGGTGGGGCCCTTTGCTGGGAAAAGTCCCAAATGTCTGGATGGATCTTTCCTCTCAGGCTTGTCAGATTTCCCGGAGAAGAATCCTAACAGTTCCCTTCCAGGAGAGAACATTGGTCTGGCCTCCAGTGTTCTGGTTGCGAAAGGAGCAGAGGGCTGGGGCCTCAGGCTGTAGCATTCAGCACACACACAGTTAGTCCTCTTCTCCATACCATGCTTAGGCGCTCAAATATCCTCCCAGTTTAGAGACTCTCTGTTTTGCCCCATTCAGAAAATTAAATCTGCAGGTTTCAGTGTCCCTGTAATAGAAGGTAGAAGAGGGAGACTGAGAGTGTTGCATATTTTGATGAGGGGGGCGGTGGAGAGGTGGCGGCTTGATGTGGCATCTAAGCTCCCAGACCGGGGATTGAATCTGGGCTGCAGCGGTGAAAGTGCCAGATCCTAACCTCTAAACCACTAGGGAACTCGGGTTCTCTGTTGTTGCATTGTCGGAGTTCTTTGTGTGTTCTGAATATTAATCCCTTATCAAATGTATACTTTACAAATATCTTCTGTCATTCCGTGGGTTGTCCTTTCGTTCTTTTTATAGTACCTTTTGATGCACAAACGTTTTTAATTTCTTTATTCAACATTTCCTAGTGCATTATCTTTTTAAAAATTACTTAATGAATTTTGTTACATTTATAGATGTACAACAGTCATCACAACCAAATATTTCAGCACTTCCATCCCAAACCCTCAGTGCATCCCCCCACCCCAAACCTGTCACAAAAGTTTTTTTTTTTTTTTTGGCCATTTCTTGGGCCGCTCCTGCGGCATATGGAGGTTCCCAGGCTAGGGGTCTAATCGGAGCTGTAGCCACCGGCCTACGCCAGAGCCACAGCAACGCGGGATCCGAGCTGCATCTGCGGCCTATACCACAGCTCATGGCAACGCCGGATCCTCAACCCACTGAGCAAGGTCAGGGATCGAACCCGCAACCTCATGGTTCCTAGTCGGATTCGTTAACCACTGTGCCACGACGGGAACTCCAAAAGTTTCTAATTTTGATGAAGTCCAATTCATTTATTTTTTCTTTTGTTAGCTTATTTTTTGGTGTCATATCCAAACCCAGTATCACGAAGATTTTTCTGTATGTTTTCTTCTAATAATTTTATAGTTTTTTTTTAATGGCCACACCTGTGGCATATGAAAGTTCCCAGGCCAGGGATTGAACCCACACCTCCATAGTGACCCAAGCTGCTGCAGTCAGATTCTTAACCCACTGCACCACAGCAGGAACTCCAAGAATTTTATAGTTTTGGCTCTTACATTAAGATCTTTGATCCAGATTGAATTAATTTTTTCTAGATGGTTCTTTCTAGGTAATGACCCTTCTTTCTTTTGCATGTAGATATCCAGTGTTTCCTGAAACATTTGTTAAAAAGACTGTCCTGGATAGGGAGTTCCCATTGTGGCGCAGTGGAAACAAATCTGACTAGGAACCATGAAGTTGCGGGTTTGATAGCCTGGCTCAGTGGGTTAAGGATCTAGCATTGCTGTGAGCAATGGTGTAGGCCGCAGATGTGGCTTGGATCCTGCATTGCTCTGGCTGTAGCGTAGGCCAGCAGCTGTAGCTCCAATTGGACCCCTAGCCTGGGAACCTCCATATGCCATGGGTGCGGCCGTTTAAAAATAATAATAATAAAAGAAGAGGATTGAAGATAAACATTTGAAAGAAAAAAAGATTTTGTCCACTGAATTAAGTGGCTTGGGGGAGATTTCTTCATGGCTCTTGTCACCATTGGGATGATTTTTTTGCTTAGTTTGTTCCTTTGTGGGTGTTAATTGTCTTCGGTTTCCGTCACTGCTGCTCCTGTCCGCTAAGGTGGCCCTCCATGAAGGGTTGTAGGGTGAGTGGTGCCTTTAGAAAGGGCAGTTTCGGAGTTCCCATTGTGGCTCAGTGCCTAACGAACCCGACTCGTGTCCATGACGACTTGGGTTCGATCCTTGGCCTCAATCAGCGGGTTAAGAATCCGGTGTTGCTGTGAGCTGTGGTGTAGGTCGCAGATGTGGCTCGGATCTGGTGTTGCTGTGGCTGTGGTTTAGGCCAGCAGCTCTAACTCTGATTAGACCCCCAGCCTGGGAACCTCCATATGCCGCAGGTGCGGCCCTAAAAAGACCAAACAAACAAAAAAAAAACAAAAAAAAAAGAAAGAAAGAAAGGCAGTTTCAGGGAAGAGGGGTGTCAAAGCAGAGGTTAGATAGGATGGGAAGGAAATGGGGAAATAGGGGCTTTCAAGTACTATCAGTTTGGCTGAAAGTAGAGAAGAGACGGGGAAGTGAGAGGAAAGGAGTAGGGAAGTTCTTTGTTTCTCAAGGTGGGTGAGAGCAGAGCATGCTGCGTGTAGTGGGTGGGATCGGTTGGAGAGGGACAGGTTGATGACACAGGAGAAGAGGGGGATGACTAACTTATGGTCTAAGGTTCCAGAGAAGGCAAGGTGGGATCCTTGAGGGTATTAGCTTAGGACAAGAGGGGCACAATCTCTGTCTTACCTATCTCTGAATTTGTTGTAGTACCAATGTCAATGTTTGGCACATGATCAGCATCCCCAAAATATCTGTCAGAAACATAATGATAGGGATGGAAATCCTGTGAAATCAGATTGTTATGATCATTATACAACTACAGATGTGATAAATTCATTTGAGTGATAAAAAAATTTTTTAAAAAAAGAAACGTAATGATATATCCTAGCAATATGCTGAGTTAATACTACGCGCCCGGCACTGTGCTGAGAAATTCAAGTATGTTATCTCATGTAATCCTCATGTCCACCCAGTGATTTGGGTCCTACTGTGGCCCTGTTTTACTGGCAAGGAAATCAAGACTGGGTAAGATTAAGTAAATAATACAAAGATTTCAGAATGAATCTGGCTCAAAAGCTTAAAAAATTTATTTTGTTTTATTTGTCTTTATTTTTATTTATTTATTTATTTATTTTCTGTCTTTTTGCCATTTCTAGGGCCATTCCTGTGGCATATGGAGGTTCCCAGGTTAGGGGTCGAATTGGAGCTGTAGCTGCTGGCCTTCGCCAGAGCCACAGCAACTTAGGATCCGAGCTGCATCTGCCACCTACACCACAGCTCATGGCAACGCCGGATCCTTAGCTCACTGAGCGAGGTCAGGGATTGAACCGGAAACCTCATGGTTCCTAGTTGGATTCGTTAACCACTGAGCCACCACGGCAACTCCTATTTACTTGTCTTTTTAAAGCCACACCTGCAGGCACATGGACGTTCCCAGGCTAGGGGTCAAATCAGAGCTGCAGATGCCAGCTTACACCACAGCTATAGCAATGCAGGATCCTAGTCTTTGACCTGCACCACAGGTTGGGGCAACATAGGATCCTTAACCCACTGAGCAAGGTCAGGGATCAAATCTGTGTCCTCAATGATGCTAGTCAGATTTGTTTCTGCTGAGCCACGAAGGGAACTCCCTATTTATTTTTTTAAACAGCTTTATTGAGATATAATTTGCATAACATAGAATTCTTCCATTTTAAGTATATGACTCAATGGGTTTTTAGTATATTCATAGATATGTGTAGCCATCACCACAGGCTATTTTAGAACATTTTCATTACCTCAAAAAGAAACACCATAACCTTTAGCTATCACCCCTCTATTTCTTCATTCATCCCCTACGCCCCCAGCACAAAGCAACCACTAATCTACTTTTTATTGCTGTAGATTTCCTAGAATAGAAAGTGTATTCTGGGGAATTCCCCTTGTGGCTCAGCAGTTTAAGAACCTGACAGTGTCTGTGAGAATGCAGGTTCGAACCCTGGCCTCGCTCAGTGGGTTGAGGATCCAGCATTGCTGCAAGCTGATTTGACCCCTAGCCTGGGAATTTCCATATGCTGCAGGTGCAGCTGTAGAAAGAAAAAAGAAGTATATTCTGGACTTTTTTTTTTTTGCCATGCCCACAGCATGCGGATGTCCCTGGGCTAGGGATTGAACCTATGCCACAGCAGTGACAACAGTGGATCCTTAACCCACTAGGCCACCAGGGAACTCCTATTCTGGACTTTCATATGAATGGAATCCAACAGTATATAGATGTTTGTGACTGTCTTCTGTTAATAGCATAATGTTTTCAAGGTTCATTCATGTTGTAGTATATATTACTACTTTATTCCTTTTTATAGCTGAATTATATAGTCCATTGTATGGAGATAGCACATTTTGTTTATCCCTTCTTCTGCTGATGGGCATTTGAGCTGTTTTTCCTTTTACTGTGGATGATGTCTCTTTAAACATACGTACAAGTTTTCGTATGGACAAATGTTTTTATTTCTCTGGGTATATATTTGGGAGTGGAATTGCTGGGTCATATGGTATCTCTTTGTGAAATCATTTGGGGAACTTCCAGAATGTTTTCCAGAGTGACTGTATCATTTTACCTTCTCACCAGAAGTGTATGAGGTTCTGATTTCCTCACATTCTTGTCAACACTTGTTATCTGACTTTTAATTCTGGCCACTAGAGGTCTAGCTTTTAATCTGTTTGATATGTCATTTCAAATTTAATAGAATTACATTCAACATGATCCCCCCAAAAATGTATAATATATTTAGCAAAGAGACTTACAAAAATGGTCAATATAAATAAGGTTTTTTTCTTGGAGGGAAATTTCCAGGTAGCAGGAAAATAAAATAGAAGTAACACCCACCTTCTTCCACGACTAACACTCATTTCCACAGGCTGATTGAGGTTACCACACATGTAGATTTTTATCATTATCAGGTTAACAGTTACCGAGCACTTAACTGGAGGCCAGGACTGAGTTCAGTACTTCAGATCATTTTCTCAGTTAATCCTCACAATAACCCTGTGCCATAGAAACTCTTAACTGTTCCCATTTTAAAGATAAAAATGAGATTGGAGAAATGGGGTTTGGGAAGTGTCCAAGGTCCTCAGCCAGCTGATGGCAGAGCTGGATTTGAACTCAGGCAATTTGGCTCAGGAATCTGCTTACACATGTATGTCTGCACGTATGTCTACAGCTATGCATACAGGAATCATTGCTAAAGAGCCAGCTTATGGACGCAAATGGAGCAAATAATCAGCAACGCAAGGCAGCATCATTACTCAACTCTTCTGTGAAAATCCAGAGGGTAATGCAGCCTCTGCTGGGAAGTGCAAGAACAAACAGCTCACACGTACTCATGAAATCCAAGTTTAGAATATCTTCCAGGAAAGATGAAATGGCAGACAGAGGTAGTAACTGCAGGGGCCCCAGCCCGGACAAGGAATACTGTTGACAACAGAGACAGACCTGGCTGGAACCTTTAAGTCTGCTGGTAAATTGCTCTCTCATCCAGAACACTGTTTAACCCACTAGAGGGGGACTCAGCACCTAATAACAAATTTCTATTGCAACCTGTTCATTTTAGAGTGATATTAATGAGATACAATTTAAAAACATTTTCAGATAGACTCTTCTGTCTACAAAAAGATATACTCTGGGAATATTTACTTTTACCTTTATAACTTAATTCTCATGTGAATCCTATCAGGGTACTTTTATTTCCCCTGTCTTACAGATGGACACATTGGAACACAGTGATGTTAAGTAATTTGTCTAAGGACACACAGCTAATAAATGGCAGAGCTGGAGGGTGAACCCAGGCAGTCTGGCTCCAGAGTCGGTGTACATAGAATTATATTGCATATTGCCATTATAAAAAAAAAATGGCCACACCTGCAGCATATGGAAGTTCATGGGCTAGGGATTGAATCAGAGCTGCATCTGTGAGCTACTCTGTAGCTGCAGCAATGCCCAATCCTCTAACCTTCTTCTCCAGGATGGAGGATGTAACCCGCACTTCTCAGCAACCCGAGCTGCTGCAGTTGAATTCTTAACCCACTGTACCACAGCAGGAACTCCCGTATATTGCGTTTTAAAAAGTCCACACTCTTAAGGAGTTTCAAATTAAATCCTTTAATAACATGGGCCATCTCCCTTCCCTACCTACTCAATAATGCATGTATTTTATTTTTTTTTGAGCATTATCTAGTACCTGGATGATATAACCAGATAAAAACATATATTGGAAATAGAGTAGAATAGAAATAGCAATGCTCTGAAAATTCTTACACTGAAGAAAAGACATGCATGTGTTTTCAGTAGATTTATACACTAGTGGGATACAAAAAGAAAGCTTCGTGATTTAAAGTTGAGAGAATATCCTAGTAAGAGTAGTAACCTAGGGAGACCCAATGAAATACATTGAATGACTTGAAAATTATGAGAAATGAAAATCATCTGGGGAGTTCTCCAGCACAGCAGGCTAAGGATCCAGCATTGTCATTGCAGTGTCTCTGGTCACTGCTGTGCCTTGGGTTCCATTCCTCACCTAGAAACCTCTGCATGCCAAGGGCGTGGCCCCCAAAAATTATTTTTGTTTTTCCTTTTTTGGCTGCCCTTGTGGCACATGGAAGTTCCCCTGGGCCAGGCGTCAAATCTGAGCCAGAGCTGTGACCTACGCCACACCTGCAGCAATGCTGGATCCTTAACCCACGATGTCAAGCTGGGGATTGAACCTGCACCACCACAGAGACAAGCCGGATCATTAATCCACTGTGCCACAGCGGGAACTCTCTAAAAATTATTTTGGGAAGAAAAGAAACCATACAAAATAAATCATGTTAGATGAAAAAAAATTTTTTTGGCCTCACGCCCAAGGCATGCGGAGGTTCCCAGACCAGGGATAGAACTGGCTCCATGGCTGTGACTCAGCCGAAGCAATGACACCTCTGGATCTGTAACCTGTTGAGCCATCAGCAAACTCCTAGATGACCTTTTTCACTTAACAATGACTTCATTTGAATGACTCTTTTGTGCCGGGCCTCACACTAGGTGCTGGACTAATCTTTACCATAACATTTTTGCCTAGATTATTGCAGAACCTCCAACTGGTCTCCCTCTCTCCCCTGTACTCCAGCCCTCACTTCTGAAAAGCTGGTTCTTGCCACACCTCCCATCAAAGCTCAGCATCTCTTGCAGGGTGAAAACCTGAGACTTTATGTCATTCTATGGAGCCCTATATGCATTAGAATCCTGTTCCCTCTTTTGCTTCTCACTCACTTCCTCCAGTAAGCTGGCCACTCTGCCATTCCCCACACGGGCCAGGCTCCCTCCCACCACAGGGCTTTTGCACTTGCTAGTTCCTCTACCTGGAAGGCCTCCCCCAGCCACCCCCGCAAGGCTCACTTGTTGGTTATTCACTCCAGTGCCCGCTTCTCAGTGAGACCCTAGTTAAAATTATCACCCTACCTCCCCCACTTCCTGTCCTACTCTTTCCTTTTTTCCTTTAAGGTAATCATCACCAGATAACATACTATATATCTTCTCTTTTATTTTATTGTCTCTTGTCCATACTACCATGTAAACTCCTCGAGGGCACAGATTCCCCCCCCCCCCCACTTTGTTTATTGCATCTGTTTTACATATCTGAACTTTAAAGCCTGGTTTGTTTAATTTTATAATTGTGATGCTTTTAAAAAATGTGTAAAATGAGAGTTCCCTGGTGGCTCAGCAGATCCAGGACCCAGCATTGTTACTGCTGTGGCTCTGGTTACTGCTGTGCTGTGGGTTTGATCCCTGGCTCAGGAACCTCTGCATGCAGTGGGCATGGTCAAAAACCAAAACAGTGGTAAAATGCATATGATATAAAATTTACCATTTTAACCATAATTAAGTCTGCAGTTCAGTAACATTAAGTACATTCACATTTTGTGCAACCATCACCACCAACCATTTCCAGAACTCTTTTCATCTTGCAATACTGAAGCTCCATACCCATCAAACAATAATTTCCAAAATTTTCATTGAAAAAAAATACAGGTACCCCTATGTTCATCACAGCACTATTCACAATAGCCAAGACATGGAAACAACCTAAATGTTCATTGACAGATGAATGGATTAAGAAGATGTGGTATATATATGCAATGGAATACTACTCAGCCACAAAAAAGATAAACTAATGCCACTTGTAGCAACATGGATGGAACTAGAGATCCTTATACTAAGTGAAGTAAGCCAGAAAGAAAAAGACAAATACCATATGATATCACTTATTTGTGGAATCTAAAATATGGCACAGATGATCTATCTACAAAACAGAAACAGATCATGGCCAAGGAGAGAAGACTTGTGGTTCCCAGGGGAGGGAGGGAGATGGATGGGCAATTCAGGGTTTTTTGAAGCAAACTTATATTTGGACTGGATGGGCAATGGGGTCCTACTGTACAGCACAGGGAACTGTGTGTGATTGGGTCAGTTGGCTGTACAACAGAAATTGAAGAAACACTGTAAATCAACTACACTTTAATAAAAGTAAATAAATAAAAAAATAAACAATAATGTCAATTTTGTCTCCCCTCAACCCCTGGCAAACACCACTTTACTTTTTGTCTCTATGAGTTTGACCTCTCTGGGTTCTTCATATAAGTGGAATCATACAGTTTTTGTCCTTTTGTGTCTGGATCGTTTTGCTTAGCATATTGTCTTTGTCATAGCATGTGTCAGAATTGCCTCTCTTTTAAAGACTGCATAATATTCCATTGCATAGCGATACCACATTTTGCTTCTCTCTTCATCCATAGATAGACACTTGCTTCTATTTTTTGGTTATTGTGAATAATGCTGCTCTGAACGTGGGTGTGCAAATATCTTTTGAGTCCCTGCTTTCAATTCTTTTGTACATATACCCAGAAATAGCATTACCAGATCATATGGTAGTTCTATATTTAATTTAACTGTGCTGCTTTTAATAGTTATAAAATTTTAACATTCTATAAATATTACAAGAAGAGATTTAATAACACCTTTCTGAGAATGGTGCCAAAATTCTCAAAGATGTGAGATTTCATATATATATATATATATATAAAATATTTACATTATATGTAACATAAATATTATTAATATTCAATATAATATTAAACAATATTATTAATATTTATACAATAGTAATATTTAATATAACATTATTAATATTAATAATATAATATTATAGTATTATATATATATAAATAATCTCCATACAGTGAAATTTTTTTTGTCTTTTTAGGGCTGCACATGGCATATGGAAGTTTCCAGGCTAGGGACTGAATTGGAGCTGCAGCTGCCAGCCTATGCCACAGCCACAGCAATGCCAGATCCAAGCAGCATCTACACCCTATGTCACAGCTCATGGCAACACTGGATCCTTTAACCCACCAAGCTAGGCCAGGGATTGAACATGCATCCTCATGGATACTAGTTGGATTCTTAACCCACTGAGCTACAATGGGAACTCCCACACAATGGAATATTACTCAGCCATAAAAAAGAATGAAATTCTATCATATGCAACAACATGGATGGGGTAGAGGCTATTATGCTTAGTGAAATAAGTCAGAGAGAGAAGAACAAATACTGTATATTATCACTTATAGGTGGAATCTAAAAAATCAAACAAAACACAAATAGACTCACAGATATGGAGAACAGCTAGTGGATACCAGCGGGGAGAGGGAAGGCAGAAGGGGCAAGATGGGGGCAGGGGATTAAGAGGTACAAACCATCATGTGTAAAATAAATAAGCTACAAGGATATATTGTACAACACAGGGAATATAGCCAATATTTTATAATAACTTTAAATGGACTATAATATATAAAAATACTGAGTCAGGGAGTTCCCGTCGTGGTGCAGTGGTTAACGAATCCGACTAGGAACCATGAGGTAGGGGGTTCGGTCCCTGCCCTTGCTCAGTGGGTTAACGATCCGGTGTTGCCGTGAGCTGTGGTGTAGGTGCAGACGCGGCTCGGATCCCGCGTTGCTGTGGCTCTGGCGTAGGCCGGTGGCTACAGCTCCGATTCAACCCCTAGCCTGGGAACCTCCATATGCCGCGGGAACGGCCCAAGAAATAGCAACAATAACAACAACAACAACAACAAAAAAGACAAAAAGACAAAAAAAAAATATTGAGTCATATGTTGTGCACCTGAAAAACGCAATATTGTAAATCAACTATACTTCAATTAAAAAAAAAAATCACAGAGTTCTTGTTGTGGCTCAACGGTTAACAAACCCGACTAGGATCCCTGAGGATGTGGGTTTGATCCCTGGCCTCGCTCAGTGGGTTAAGGATCTGGTGTTGCCTTGAGCTGTGGTCGTGGACACAACTCAGATCCCATGTTGCTGTGGCTGTGGCATAGGCCTGCGGCTACAGCTCCGACTGGACCCCTAGCCTGAGAACCTCCATATGCCACGGGTGAGGCCCTAAAAAGTCAAAAAAAAAAAAATCACTTCTCTGGATTTCCTGTCTTGGTGCAGTGGGTTAAGCATCTGACTGCAATGGCTCAGGTTCAGTCTCCTGCCTGGTGCAGTGGGTTAAAGGATCTGGTATTGCCACAGTTGTGGTGTAGGTCAAAGCTGTGACTGGACCCCTGGCCCAGGAAATTCCATATGCTGCAGGTGCTGCCATAAAATTTAAAAAAAATCCCTTCTGGGGTAAACTCAGCTGGAGATGTGATGAAAAATGGAACAGAAAATGTATTCAACTGTGCTGCAGGTGGTGAATGGGGAGAGGCTCACTGTTTTGCTGGAGCTGGGAGGCTGCATTCCTCCCACTGTGGAAGTGCAGACTTCTCCCCAGGCTGGCCAAGGGTGCCAGAATCAACTGGGGAGTGCTGCTCACCTGAGTTCTGCTGATGAGAGGGGGCCCCCATATTATTATTATACTATTATTATTTGTGTGCCTTTTTTTACATATTTAGGGGTTGAGTTGGAGCTGTAGCCGCCAGCCTACGCCACAGCCATCGTCACAGCAATGTCAGATCTGAGCCCATCGGCGACCTACACCGCAGCTTGTGGCAACTCCGCACCCAGGGATGGAACCCGCATCCTCATGGATACCAGCTGGGTTCTTTAACCCGCTGAGCCAGGACGGAAACTCCCACATTAGACCCCAGCTGCCCACTTGCTATCAATCTCCTCTCTGCGGAGGAGAGAGGCAAAGGGAAGGCTTCGGGGAATAAGGAGCACCTTTCTGTAATTATTGATGAGTTAGGGCCAGAGGCTGGGGTTGGGGGTGGGGGGTCTGCAGGTCAGCCTGCTACCCTTCTTAGGCTGTCATTGCCCATGAAGGTGAATAGAGCACAAAGGGTATTGTTCTCAACTTTCCGAGTAGAGAATCGCCCTGACACATCAGCCCAAGCCTGGGGGGTTAAGGGCAGGGCAAATTTAAAAAAAAAAAAAAAAGACTCCTTTGAGTCGGGTTATCTGGGATCTTGACCAGCTGTCACTGCCTGTGTCACCTTTGGCAAACCACTCCACCTCAGGAGGCCTGAGGGAGGAGGAGCAGGTGATGAATAAGTACCTTTTGGATTCAAAACAATCTATGCATTTATTCTATGGGGCCTCCAACAGACTGTGGCAAACTTTAAGAAGCTTAATCTCTTCAGGTCAAAGGTGAGCGAGGACTTGCCTTCTGGGAAGGAGCCTGATAAAACAACACCAGTTCAGAGCTTCCCCCTCTAGGGGAGACCAGGTCCACAGCAAGGACACGCCCAGAGTGGGTGAGAGTGTGGGAGGCCCAAGAAGCCGGTGTCCCAGCCCCCCTCCCCTCCCAACCCACCTACCCCGGAGCCTTGCTGGGATGGGGTAGACAGACGTCCTGCGGTGCCCTTGGTCCTGCGGTGCCCTTGGTCCTGCACGCACAGCACCCTCCCTCAGTGAGAGTTTTGGGTCAAGAGCCAGTCCTCCCTCCAGAGGTACCACTTACCAGCTGTGCAGTCTGGACAAAGTCACCTCACTTCTCTGCACCTCAGTGTGCTCTTCTGAACACTGGGGACAATATCTCCTAACCTTCTGGGTTAAGAAGTTCAGAGTAGTTCTGGAGTTTCCGTCGTGGTGCAGTGGTTAACGAATCCAACTAGGAACCATGAGGTTGAGGGTTCGATCCCTGGCTTTGCTCAGTGGGTTAAGGATCTGGCGTTGCCTTGAGCTGTGGTGTAGGTCGCAGATGCAGCTCGGATCCCGTGTTGCTCTGACCATGGTATAGGCCGGCAGCTACAGCTCCCATTAGACCCCTAGCCTGGGAACTGCCATATGCCACAGGAGCGGCCCTGGAAAAGGCAAAAAGACCAAAAAAAAAAAGTTCAGAGCAGTTGTGAAAGCACTTTGTAAGCAGCACAGTTACCCAGGAGAGGTGCCCTGGTTAAAGTCCTCGCTGACCCTTCGACTGCAGGATCACAGCAGGGTGTCTCACTTCCCAGGCCCCAGGGTGCTTCAGTCCTGTCTGGTCCTCATTTCCAACTTCTGGTGACCTGATGTCCTCATCTACACTCTGCAATTCACCCCGGAGCTCTTACCAAGTCTATATCCCCCCACCCCCCCACCCCCCCAGGAGTTCCCACTGTGACTCAGTGGGTTATGAGCCCAACTAGTATCCATGAGGATGCGGGTTTGATCCCTGGCCTCACTCAGTGGGGTAAGGATCTGGCGTTGCCATGAGCTGTGGTGTAGGTTGCAGATGAGGCTGGGATCACTCGTTGCTGTGGCTGTGGCAAAGGCTGGCATCTGCAGCTCTGATTGGATCCCTAGCCCAGGAACTTCTATATGCTGCAGGTGTGGACCTAAAAAGCAAAAAAAAAAAGAAAAGAAAAAGTCTCTATCTCCCACATTCCTGAGTCTTCTCTTCCTGGAACACTGGTGACCCCCAGGGGTCTGGCATCAGGAACCAGGTCTGGGAGAGGGCAGGTCAGACTGAATTGAGCACATAGGCTTTCTTCTCTTGCTTAGCAGTGTTTTTCATAACACAGCCTGGAATGTTGGTTCAGGAATTTTGAACCTCTACCTGTTGCAGAGTTCAGGTGGGGCTTGACCAGACTCTATTCCAGGGAAGGCCACATCCCAGACAAATGCCCTCCATGTACCACACCCTGCTCAGCAGTGCAGATAATGGGGTGGTGAACAAAGTCAGCGTGGGGTTCTGAGGTGGCACAGAGACAGACCACATAATCTGACCTCGGAGATGATAGGCATCCAGGGAGGCAAGGAAGAGAGAAGACACCTCACCTCCCTGGAGGAGACATCCCAGCCAACTTTTAAGGGTAAGTGGAATGTAGGACAATGAGGGGAATTTCTGGCAGAGGGAATAGCTTGAACAAAGGTGTGGAGGTAAGAAGCCATAAATAGGAGTTCCCGGTGTGGCACATCAGAAACGAATCCAACTAGGAACCATGAGGTTTCGGGTTCGATCCCTGGCCTCGCTCAGTGGGTTAAGGATCTGGTGTTGCCGTGAGCTGTGGTGTAGGTCGCAGAAGCTGCTTGGATCCCGAGTTGCTGTGGCTGTGGTGTAGGCTGGCAGCCATAGCTCCGATTAGACCCCTAGCCTGGGAACCTCCATATGCCGCGGGTGTGGCCCTAAAAAGGCAAAAGACAAAAAGAAAAAAAGAAAAAAAAAGCCGTAATAATATTGTAGAAACGTAATTATATTCAGAAAATGAGGTTGAGAAAATAAAGATGGGCCAGATCTTTTAATATGAACCACAATACCAGCAATTTGCATGTTGTTGTTCTCATCTTACACATCAGGAAATAGAGACTCAGAGAGGTTAAGTAACTTGCCCAAGTCACACAGCCAGCAAATGGCAGAGCTGAGATGGAAACACCATCTGTCTGACTCCCAGCTGATGGATTAGAGATGGGGAGGCCCCCTTTGGTGCAGGAGCCAGGTGGGGTCTGAGACACCTGTTCTTGGGCTTCAATAGCCCTCTTTCAAACTCACCTATCTGAACAGAAGGCTTTCTGCAGCCTTCTGGTTTTAGACTGCAGCTTGTAGTCCCTCTTTGATCATTTTCAGGTCTGTATCTGCCACAAGTAGGGGGAGGGGCAACCACAGTGGGAGCCCCACCGCAATGTCATTTTATTTATTATTTATTTTTTATTATTTAAAAAAATTTTTAGTGCTATACAGCAGGATCTCATTGCCTATCCATTCCAAAGGCAATAGTTTGCCACTGTTAATCATATTTATTTTATTATTTTTGAGGGCCACACTGTGGCCTGTGAAATTTCTCGGGGCAAGGACTGAACCCGTGCCACAGCAGTGATCCGAGTCACAGGAGCGACAATGCTGGATCCTTAATCCACTGAGCCACCAAGGAATTTTAAACAGCAGGAGAAAGGGCTAGTGCCAAAAGATCTACCTTCCAACATGCTTTTTTCCCTCGCCTGTGGGTGTGGCTGGAGCAAGCCCACCCAAACCAGCCTCTGGCATGGGGTGGATCGGGGCAGGTACCTGGTTCTGCCAAGCACTGCTGATGGGAGGTTCCCACAGAGAAACCTAGAAGCACGCCGGCTGCATTGCAGAAACCCTATTTCTTCAGGCCGGATCCTATCATCTGGGGGCTTCCACCAAACCATGCCCACTCCTGCTGCCCCAGGAGCCTTGGTCCTGGTCCTGAAGCCCAAAGTGGAAAAGCACATCCTCATAAGCAGTTGCTGGGCCAGAAACCTCTCAGCCTAGACCTTATTTCAGTAATTTTCATTCCTTTCAAACTCAGCTCTGAGGCCACCTGTCAGATTCAGGGTCCCTGGGGAACATTGGTGGGCCCTTTAAAGAGATGGTTGTGGTTGCTTCTGAAAGCCAAGTACCAGTTTCTATCTGTCACATCAGGAGGGTGGACGTGCCTGTTTTGACATCGATGGAGCACCTGTGGTCTGGACTCTGTGTCGTGTGTGTAGATCTTTATAACCATGGTATCTTCATAACCATCCTGATATTGACTTTCTTATCTCTCTCTGACATATGAGGAAACAGAAACTCAAAAGATTTCACACAGCTGTCACAGAAGGTGGAGGTCTGGAGGGGATACTTCCATTTGGAAGCTTCCAGAGCCCAAATCTGTCCCTGGCCTGTGCTGCAGGGAACACAGGCACAGAGAAAGGATGAACCTTTACTCTATCGAGGATCTCGATGCCCGAGCCTCATCCCAGATCCATTAAGTCAGAATTAAATCCATTAAATCTCTGGGCGTGGAGCGATACATCGGTGGCTTTTGGGGCTCCCCGAGTGATTCCGAGGGGGCAGAAAGGGCTGCCAAGCGCTGCTTTACTCTAACAGTAAGCGGCACATCGCCTCCTCCAGGCTCTCCAGGTGCTCCTTTCACAGAGTAATCCTGGTCACGAAACCAAAAATCAAAACCGAGCTGGTGGCGTCTAATTCTCCTCTTCTCATCAATAGAAGGAGAGGGAGGGAGAGTTCGCCCCCGCTGGGCTCGGGGCTCAGGGCCTCGCGGCTCAGGTGCGGCGCTGCGGCCGGAAGCCACCCCCTCCGCTCGGCCGGTGCGCGGGGCTGTTGCGCCATCCGCTCCGGCTTTCGTAACAGCACTCTGGGCCGGCCGAGAGACGACTCCAGCGCGAGTTCCTCAAATGTTTTCCTGCGTTGCCAGGACCGTCCGCTGCTCTGAGTCATGAGCAAGTGGGAAGTCGCACTGACAAGGAGCCCAGCCAGAGGGAGCCGAGTCGAGTGCGGCGCGGGGCTCGGGGACTAGCCTTGCGTGCTGAGCGCGGGCCCCCCGGGGATGGGGGCTGCCCTCGGGGCTTGAGCCCGCCCGCCGCCCCGCCCCGGCCGCCCGGCCGCCCGGCCGCCCGCCTGCCTGCCTGGCTGCCTCTCTGGGATCATGGGGCATTAGCTGAGGAGGAAGCATGCTGGCCGTCCGCTGCGCGCTTCTGACCGCTCTGCTTGCCGCGCCCGGGATGGCGCTGGCCCCGAGGGGCTGCTCCAGACTGGGTAAGGGCTTCGGGCGCATCTGAAGGGCTTGGACAGCTGGTGGGTGGGGGAACCTCTGCGGCTGCCGCAGACTCAGGGCAGCGGAGGGAGGCAGGAGGGGTGACGGCCCCCCTGGTCGGGGCTAGCTTGGGTCCCCGCGGCACAAGGTGCGGTCCCGGGCTGCCCCGGCTGTCCGGTGGCGGCCGCTCGCTCGCGCGCCCCCTGCTGCGTCCTGCGCCTTTGGCCGGGCGCGCTCTCCCCGTGACGGCCCTGTGGCCGGGAAGCTCCCTGCGGTCTGCGTCCAGGACAAGGTGTGTTCTCGCGTGTCCTTCCCAGCGCCCCCGGGAGTCCTTACACAGCTGTCCCGGGTTACTTTAAGAGGCGATGCCCTAGCGGAGTGGAGTTCCTGCCCGGGGCGTCCTTGGTACCAGCGCCCCGTTTGCCCCTCAGCTTTGGGGAAGGCACTCCTCCTGGCTCTCCCCTCCGCCCCCTGGGTTCATGTGTGGATGACAGTGCCTTGACTGTGAAGGGACTGATTTCATGGGCTCTGAGTCACGGACTCTCCCGCTGCCTTGTTGCCGGCACTCGCTTAGGCAGACACGAGCTCTAGCAAGCTGGATGCCCCCCTGAGAATTGAGGCCAAGTGGGGAGGCTGCCCAGGGATTGGGGCGGCTTGAGGCTGGCACACACTGGACTCCACTGCCAGACCACAGGAGGGGGAGGTAGGGGGACAGGGGGCACTTGTTGCTCCTGCGGACTGTAATCCGCCTCTGGCCGGCAGTCCTTTCTCTGGGCTCTGGCGGCATGCCCAGCTGCGTGTCTAGTCGCTCCTCTGGAGGAGCCGGGCAACTGTTTGTCCAGAGGTTTATTTTAGGGTCTGAGGGCTTCTTTGAGGACACAGTGGAAAACCGTGGGGGCAGCTGGCAGGCTTCTGGGAACGGATTGCTGGTGAGGCGGGGGCTCTGGCTTTCACTGCTAGAAGGCACTGCTAGACCCCACTGTGCTCCTGCCCCAATGAACACCCACCCTCTGCCTGTCTCTCACTCCCTGCTGGAGAGAGCTGGAGGCTGATGTGCCTGCAGCTCTCTGCTTTCTGAATGGTTGTGTTCCTTGGGTTTGGAAGAGGAAGGTGAAGGGATTCTTTTTCTTGGCACACATTTATAACTCCTGCGGGTAGTAGCCATTGTTGATGGAGGCCTCTGGTGCTTGACATGAGTTTTCTAATCCTTCACCACGGGATCTAAATCTTACGTGGTTCCAAAGAAGAGACTGAGGGTCACAGAGGTTGGGATAGGAGGTTGTCAGGCTCAATTGGTGGAGGCCCACTCCTCCATGTTCCTCTGTGCCCATGTGGTAGGTCCCGAAGACTGCCAAATGTAGAACTAGCCCAGCAGGCAGAGCTGGGGGTGTTTAGGGGGCAAGCTGAGGGTCCTCCTTGGCTGGCTGAGCTCTGGGCAGAAGAGGCCAGGGGAAGGGAAGGCCTAGGTTGGTCGGCTGTGCTGTCAGAGGAACGCGAGGCAGGGTTGAGGCCTGGGTCACCTGGGAGGGAGCAAGGCTTCTTTACCTGCCTCTGTTGCTACTCGCACCACACCCCAGGGCACCTGCCCCAGGGGAATGACTGTTGTGGCTGCCGCTTCCTTTTGCTTCTGAGTGGTTGCAAGGTATGGTGAGGGCAGCCAGTTGCAATCAGTTCTCCATTTTCCTGGTCCTTAGGTGGGACAGGCAAAGTGGTCTCAAGGCCTGGATGGCCTGTGCAAGGCAGAACTGAGAGTTTGGGGAGGAAGTGAAAGCCCTCCCAGTTCAGAAGGAAAATGCAGAGAAGTAGAAAATACCCAGCTCCCCCCTCCCACACGCACACAGACTCAGCCCACAAACTCAGAGCAAAAATAAAGACCTCGCACAGGAAACATGGAGCGAATGACTGTGAGCGCTCTCGCTTTGGAGAAGAGAGGGGCCGGGGGGAATCGCAGAGGCTGGAGTTGGTTTAGAGGGGGAAGTCCGCTGCTTCCCGGGCTGTGGGCTCTTGTAGCCAGAAGGCATGTTTTCCTTGGGAACAACAGCTGCCCACACCTCTGATTGCCGGCAGGGCTGCTCAGGTGAACTTGCTAGAGGCCTGGACTAGCTGGGACAGAGGTGTCGGGTGTGGAAGGCCTGGACATCGGTGACTCAGGTTCCTTCCGTCTTCTGCAACGCAAGAGTCTACACAACGCAAACACCTGTCAATCTCTCAAAGTTCTGTCTCAACCTCTGAACTTCCCTTTCTGCCCCCAGTGCCTACCTGCCTTCCTAGCTTACCCGGCATCAGTATATCTCAAAAAGGTGGTCCCTGGGTCTAGTAGAATTGTGTGTGTGTGTGTGTGCGTGTGTGTGTGTGTGTACCCATGCGCATGTGCTGGGAGTGGGGGAGAGGTGTTTGATCAAAATACTGATTCTCGGCCTCCACCCTCAGATATTTTACTGAAGAGAAATACCTGGGAGTGAGGCTCAGGAACCATCCTTTTCAACAGACACTCCTTGGGGTTCCCACATTTGAGGCTGACTGGCTAAACGCTGTGATTGAGGAACTCAAGGAAGCCCCCAACCCCCACCTTGGGGCTTCTAGCTGCCAGAAATCCTGGCTTTGGCTCTGCCCCTTGTTTACTTATTATAGCACACATTTCTGGAGTCGTGTGATGCCCTGGGATCAACTACCAGAGTCTGCCCTAAAAGGAGCTTGGTCAAGGGGCTGAGAAAACCCTCAGACTCACCCTACGTGGTACCAGCTACCCAAAGTCAAGTTGTCTGGCGAGAGGGGCGGACCAAGACCCCAGCAGCAGACACATGGACCCTGTCTGCATATCTCATCCCTGACCCTCAGCATCCCTCGCTGCAGACTGGCTTAACAAACCCTCCCTTCCAGGGTGTTTGTAGGGATTACTGAAAGCCACCCAGGTGCTCGCTGCTGTAAATACCCTTGCCCTCTGGTTCTCCTGTCCCCCCAGGCCTGCGTGCCACCAGCTGATCAGTGCTCTGACCACCAGCCAGAGCATTTCTATCAGCAGATCTGGGCTTCTCCAGGTCAGTGTTAAGGGCCTACGGCTGCTGTCTAATACAGTCGTAACTTACTAAGTGTGGCTATTTGAGTTTTCATTAATTAAAATGAAATCAAATTTCAAATGTTGTTCTTGGAGTTCCCACTGTGGCACAGTGGGCTCGGAGGCATCTGCAGCGCCAGCACACAGGTTCAATCCCCGGCCAGGCACAGTGGGTTAAGGATCTGCAGTTGTCAGAATAGATCGAACCTGTGGCTTAGATCTGATCCCTGGCCAGGGAACTTCCATATGCTGTGGGGTGGCCAAAAAAGAAAGAAAAAAAAAATGTAGTTCCTTAGCTGTACTAGTCACACTTGGCTACCATATTGGACAGCTCAGAATTAGAGCGTTTCCATCATTGCAGAAAATCCTACTGGACAGCGCTGAATAGAGAGCTAAACAGTTTCTTCCACAGGTTTTCTCTTGTGTCATCCTTTATCCTCCTCTGGACCTTTTTCTCTCCACCCGAACGCAGCTCATCCTGTACAGTTAATTGTTAAGGGTTTGGAGCCAGACAGGTCTCTGCCCAGCCCTGCCATGGAGAAAGAACGTGAGCCCAGGCGAGGGCTTTTATCTCTCGGAGACGCACTGTCCTCACCTAGGAAAATAGAAATAACTACTACATTACCTCACAGGGTGGTTACGAAGACGAAATGCACTAAGTACTGCACACAGTGTGTAGGGAGGTCTCTAGCACCAAGCAGATACTTAAATATGTGTAGCTAGTAATTTACTCACTTGAAAATGGTATTAGGAGCTTCTCCTGTGTTCCAGGCACTATTCTAATAGATCTATATCCAGGATCTATTCTGGATACAGCAGTGAGTAAAAGAGACAAAAATCCCAGCTCACTGGGGCTTCATCCTGGTGGGGATATAAATTAAATATATGGTATGAGAGTGGCGAGTGCTAAGGAGGAGAAAGAACGCAGGGGAAGGGAGAGGGGGACTGAGTACATGTTGAGGAGGATGTAGAATTTTTTGTTTTTGTCCTTTTTAGGGCCACACCCGTGGCATATGGAGGTTCCCAGGCTAGGGGTCCAATCAGAGTTACAGCTGCTGGCCTACGCCACAGCCACAGCAACGCGGGATCCGAGCTGCGTTTGCAACCTACACCACAGCTCATGGCAATGCCGGATCCTTAACCCACTGAGTGAGGCCAGGGATCGAACCTGCATCCTTGTGGATCCTAGTCAGGTTCGTTTCCACTGAGCCACAACAGGAACTCCAAGGATGTAGAATTGATCTTTTTAAGGGGAGGCCAGGGAAGTTTCTCACCAAGAGGGTGATATTTGAATGAAGGCCTGAGGAAATGTAAAAATATTTAGGGATTCTTTTTTTTTTTTGGCCGCCTCCGGCATAGGGAGTTCAGATTGGAATCAAATCTGAGTCACAGCTGCAACCTATGCTGCAGTTATCTGGATCCTTTAACCCACTGTGCCGGGCCAGGGTTTGAACCTGTGTCCAGGTGCTGCAGAAACACTGCAGATCCCATTGCACCACAGCAGGAACGCCTTAGGGAATTCCTTATACTCCCATCTTGGGCAGAAACATTCTTACCTCCTTTTTAATAATTTGTTCCTACTTGAGGTCCTGTGGGTTCTCAAGCAGAGGGTTCCCTGGGGACGCGTGAGTGATCCCTGCCCTGGTGAAGCTTGGGGTGGTCACTGGGCCCCTGCGACTCCAGTGCGATAGGGAAATGCTAAATGTCCGGTTATTAACTGTGCCAAAGGATGAGTCTTTAGAAGAGAATCAGTAAGGGCCGGAGTGGCAAGAGGAAGATGGTTAAAAAAAGAAAAAAAGGCTTTTACCTCTTAGAGTCCCTCTTTGGTGACTCCTGGGGAGTGTCTGAGTTTCTTTTGGGTAATCTTTGCTCTCCTCTGGACTCGAGATCCAAAAAGGTCCAAAGTCTCTGTCAGAATCAGGGGCTTTTCTGGCACAGTCTTTCCTGGGTTTGGCCTGACGTCGAGCTGCACCTGGGCAGGCTCCCCCACACTCACCTGCCCCCACCAGCTCTGCCCTCTGGCTTTGCCCCTAGGTATGTGCCCCTGTAGCCCTGGCTCCAGGCTGTCTCCCAACTTCCTTTCCTGGAAAGCATCCTTTGGTCTTCCCTCTTCCCATGGCGGTTAAAACAACTGTTACCATCACCGAGTACCGATTGTACACAGAACTTGCTAGGCTCTTTGCATCTGGGACCTCACTTGCTCTTTACAGCAGCCGGGTGGAGAGGAGCGCTTATACTGCATAGCTGGGGTCCACTGCAGGACAGCGTGTTTTGTTGGGGGGGTAAAATCAGGAGGTCAGTTGAGTATTCTATTGGACAATGGAGAGAAGATGCTGAGGAGTTGGATACAGGATCTAGAGTCTGGACATGAGGACTGAAGTTGAGCTATGAATTTGGGAGTTGGCCGACAGCAGATGTTATTTCAAGCCTTGAGAAGAGAGGCAGGAGTGTAGATGAAGGAGAGAAGAGGCCCTGGGCTGAGTCCTGGGATGCTCCAATCTTCTCCGGCTGGAAGATGGGGAAGAGACTGAGAAGGTGAGACCAGTGAAGCAGGAGGAGAAGCAGGAGAATTGTTGTCCTGAAAACCCAGTGAGGACAGTGCATCAAGAGGCGGGAGCTGGAGTTCCCTTGTGGTGCAGCTGGTTAAGGATCTGGTATTGTCATTGCAGCGGCTTGGGTTGCTTCCGTGGCTCAGGTTCGATCCCTGGAGCTAGAACTTCCGAGTGCTGAGGGCATATCACCTCTCCCCACAAAAAAGAGGTGGGAGGAGTTCCCATCATGGCTCAGTGGTTAACGAATCCGACTAGGAACCATGAGGTTGTGGGTTCGATCCCTGGCCTTGCTCAGTGGGTTAAGGATCCGGCGTTGCCGTGAGCTGTGGTGTAGGTCGCCGATGAGGCTCGGATCCTGCGTTGCTGTGGCTGTGGTGTAGGCCGGCGGCTGTAGCTCTGATTCGACCCCTAGCCTGGGAATCTCCATGTGCTGCGGCAGCAGCCCAGGAAATGGCGAAAAGATAAAACAAAACAAAAAAGAGGTGGGAGCCATCAGTGGTGTCAAATGCTGCTGAGAAGAGGACAGTGTGACCCATGGACTTAGCTACACGCAGGCTGTTGGTGATGTTGTGTGAGGCGTTTCTTTGAAACGGTGGAGGGCTAAGGTTGACAGGAGTGGATCCGCAAGAGAATGGGAGGAGGGGAACTCGAGCTGCCAGGCAGAGGCTGCTTCTCTGAGGACTTCAGCTGTAAAGGGGAGTAAAGAAATGGAGTGTTCGTTGGCTGGAGAAGTGGGGCCTTGAAAAAGATGTTGTACAAGATGACGGCTCTCTCAGCACGTTTGCCTACTGATGGAAATGATCTAGCAGAGACCGAAAACGGACGGAGAGGTGAGAATTGTTGAAGCAGTGTCCTTGAGTAGGCGAAAGGAAACCGAAGCTCAGAGAGGTGAAGTAACTTGCTCGAGATCGCACAGCAAGGAAGTGACAGACCTTGCTTTGAATTCTGCTTTTTCCATGATATCACGTGGGCTGCCAGCTACCCCCACCCTTCCCTAAGCCCTCGGACGTCAAGGTCATTGTCTCTCTTCTCAATATTCTGAGACTCAGTAACTCCATTCCCACCAGTGTGGCAGAGACAGCCCACTTTTTGCCCCAGGAAGCATCATCCTTCTTCAGTACTTCTTTTGAGAAGAATCCTTAAGGCCACAGCATCTGTTTAAGCCCTCGTACTGTAACCCCAGCCTCCCCATATCCATTCAGCTCATTTTGGGTCAGGGGAATGTTTTGCAACCACATGTCACTGTAATGAACTTTCTCTGTCTCTGAACGAGGCAGCTGGGCTGGAGAGAGGGGAAATGAAAATAGCTCAGGGGTCAGACAATCCAGGCCTGTCTCTTGGCTGTCCATTTAACAAGCCAGCTGACCTTGGGCCAAGTCACTCCAAGCCCAGGCAGAGCACTGCTTCTTGAGGCTGAAGCAAACCAAAGTGGGTGCTTAATAGCTGTTTTTGATCCCCAGAGTCCGTTGTGACGGGAGGAGGCTATAGTATGGAGACCTTCTCCGAGTTCCCGTCGTGGCGCAGCGCAAACGAATCTGACTGGGAACCATGAGGTTGTGGGTTCGTTCCCTGGCCTCGCTCAGTGGGTTAAGGATCTGGCATTGCTGTGAGCTGTGGTGTAGGTCGCAGATGCGGCTCAGATCCCAAGTGGCTGTGGCTGTGGTGTAGGCCAGCCTCTGTGGCTCTGATTAGACCTCTAGCCTGGGAACCTCCACATGCTGTGAGTGCGGCCCTGAAAAGCCAAAAGCCAAAAAAACGACTTTCTCACAGAAAAGGGGAAAGACACACTAAATGCCATGGGAATAATAATTACAATTGCTCACATTTTTTGAGAGATCAGACGTGTCTTGAAAATAGTGTTAAGTTTTAAACACTGATTATCTAATGCAGTCTTTGCAACAACAGTTTGAAGTAGGTATTATTATTTCCATTTTATGGATGGGACAAGTGAAGCCTAAAGGGGTTAAGAAGCTAGTTCAGGGTCACAGCTAGTGACTGACCCAAGGTTGGAACTTGGGTGTGTCTGAATATTGGGCTGGAATTCTAAACTATTGAACCCAGTGGACTAGGAAAGAGTTCACTTATTTCTATGAAATAATGAACTTCCTCTTTAGTTTAGTTTAGTTTTGTTTTGTATTTCATTTTATGGATACACCAAATTTATTTACCTGGTGTCCTTTTAATGGACATGGGCTTTGGCTTGTTTCCCATCCTGCCATTACAGACGGTGCTCCGGGGAATAATGTCGCAAACCCCTCTTTGCCTGAGTGCAAGAACATCTGCAGGATAAATTCCTCGAGGGTGAATCTGAGGGTCAAAGGCTCTGTGCATTTGTACTTTTGAGTGAGGATGGAAGTTGCACCGCTTCATAATACTTGCAGCAGTGATGCGAGAATGTTCTCTTCCCCACACCTTTGAGGAAAATGTGTTTCTGCACAGAAATGGTGTCTGTGTGGAATTAATTTGCATTTATCTTTCCTTTTTTTTTTTTTTTTATGCTTTTTGGGGCTGTACTTGGCGGCACATGGAGGTTCCCAGGCTAGGGGTCCGATCAGAGCTGCAGCCACCAGCCTACACTGGAGCCACAGCAACTCGGGATCTGAGCCGTGTCTGCAACCTCTACCACAGCTCACGGCATGCCAGATCCTTAACCTACTGAGTGAGGCCAGGGATCGAACCTGCATCCTTGTGGATCTTAGTTGGGTGTGTTTTCTGCTAAGCTACGAAGGGAACTCCAATTTGCATTTATCTTATCTGAGTGTAATTGTACAGGTCTTTCTGTGTTTAAGATACATTTGCATAATCTTTGTATAAACTGTTGGTTCATATTCATTGCTTATTTAAAAAATTATGTTGGTCTTTTACTTATTGTTTACAAGAGTTCTTAATATATTAAATAATTGTGATTTGTGTTACGAATATTTTTCTCTATTTTGTCATTTGTCTTTTTTTGTGAGGTTTGGTTCTTGCCATGCATTTTTTTTTTTCTTTCCTTTTAGGGATGCGCCCCAGCACATGGAAGTTCCCAGGCCAGAGGCTTGCATCGGAACTCCAGCTGGCAGCCTACACCACAACCACAGCAACTAGGGATCCAAGCCATGTCTTTGACCTACACCACAGCTTGTGGCAACACCAGATCCATAACCCACTGAGTGAGGCCAGGGATCAAACCTGCATCCTCACGGATACTAGTCGGGTTCTTAACTCGCTGAGCCACAACAGGAACTCCTTGCCATGCATATTTTTAAAAAAATTTTAGTTGGGGGGAGTTCTTGCTATGGCGAAGTGGGTTAAGAATCAGACTGCTGGAGTTCCTGTCGTGGCGCAGTGGTTAACGAATCCGACTAGGAACCATGAGGTTTCGGGTTCGGTCCCTGCCCTTGCTCAGTGGGTTAATGATCAGGCGTTGCCGTAAGCTGTGGTGTAGGTTGCAGACGCGGCTCAGATCCCGCGTTGCTGTGGCCCTGGTGTAGGCCAGTGGCTACAGTTCCGACTTGACCCCTAGCCTGGGAACCTCCATATGCCGCGGGAGCGGCCCAAAGAAATAGCAAAAAGACCAAAAAAAAAAAAAAAAAAAAGAATCAGACTGCAGTGGCTTAGGTGGCTGTGGAGGTTTGCTGTCAATCCCCTGCCAGGTGCATCAGAATAAAGGATTTGGTGCTGTTGTGGTGTAGGTCACAGCTGGGCCTCAGATTCAGTCCCTGGCCCAGGAATTTCCATGTGCCTCGGGAGCGGCCATAAAAAAAAATTTGTAGTTGAGTTTATCAGTCTCTTTTATGATGTGTAGGTTTTGTATCATATTTAAGAAGATCTTCCCAGACCCAGAGTTGCTCTGTGGCTCAGTGGGTTAAAGACCTGGTATTGTCACTGCTGTGGCTCTGTTCGATGCTGTGGTGTGGGTTCAACCCCTGGCCTGGGAATGTCACCATGCCTCCTGAGTGGCAAAAAAAAAAAAAAAGATCTTCCCGATGCCAATGTTGTTTTTAAAAATTCTTTTTTTTCTGGTATCTTTAAGAAGTTTTTATATTTAAATATTTGATCCATTTTGAATTTATCATGGAGTGAGGTATGAGGTATGGATATAACTTTTTCCTTCTGGTTATCATCTGATGTCCTGTTTTATAGTTTATTGAATAATTCATCTTTCTCTCATTGACTTTATTATTTTTAATAAATTTATTTTATTGAAGGATAGCTTTTTTTTTACAATGCTGTGTTAGCTTCTGATGTAACAAAGTGTTAAAGTGGGGCTTGGTTCTATGTTAGCAAAGTGATAAAATGTGTACTTTTTTTAAGATTTAATTTTTTTCTATTATAGTTGATTTACATTGTTCTGTCAATTTCTGCTGTACAGCAAAGTGACCCAGTCATACATACATATATATATATATTCTTTTTCTCACATTATCCTCTATCATGTTACGTCACAAGGGACTAGATATGTTTCCTGTGCTTTATATACGTACTTTTTATGTTCCCTGATCTTACATACGTACTTTTTCATATTCCTTTCCATTATGGCTTATTGCATTTTTTTTTGTCTTTTTGCCATTTCCTAGGCTGCTCCCGCAGCTTATGGAGGTTCCCAGGCTAGGGGTCCAATCGGAGCTGTAGCCACTGGCCTACGCCAGAGCTACAGCAACGCGGGATCCGAGCTGCGTCTGCAACCTACACCACAGCTCACGGCAACGCTGGATCCTTAACCCACTGAGCAAGGCCAGGGATCAAACCCGCAACCTCATGGTTTCTAGTTGGATTCATTAACCACTGAGCCACAATGGGAACTCCAATTATGGCTTATTACAGAATATTGAATATAGTTCCCTGAGCTATACAGTAAGTGTAGCTTCCCCCCACTGATTTTAAGTTTACCTTTAAAAATCTACTGTATATACTTGAGTTTATACTGCCTGTCAGCATATTAAGTAGTTAAAAATCACAAATTCTGAGGCCTGATTGTCTGAGTTTGAATCCAGGCTCACCCCTAATTAGCCGTGTAAGCAGCCTCCTCCCCCGTTGAGATAGGTTCTTGGGAGGATCAAGTTAGGTGATCCATGTGCATGCTCAGCATAGTGCCTATATGTAGCCAAAACTCTAAGCTATTTTCAAATAACGGTGGTAAGTTACACATAGCATAGTCACACAGTTACATGTTTATCATCTTAGCCCGCTTAAAGGGTACAGTTCAATAGTGCAGATTGAACAATTTTGGTTACTATTATTTCTGAACTTTCTAGTCTCCTCCATAGCTTTATCTGTCTATTCATGTGCTACTACCACACTGTTTTACTTACTGTAGCTTTGTAATATGCTTTAGAGTCTGGTAGGGCTAACCCTGCCCCCAAGAGCTCTGCCTTTTCAGAATTCTCCTAGCTGTCCTTGCTTGTTTACTTTTCTGTTTGAACTTTAGAATCAGCTTGCCTAGTTCTGAGAAAAAAAAAGTTCCATTGGGTTTTTTTTTTCCCTTTTTTTTTGGTATTTTTTTATCTATTTAGGGCCACACTTGCGGCGTACAGAGATTCCCAGGCTAGGGGTTGAATCGGAGCTGTAGCCACTGGCCGATGCCATAGCCACAGCAGTGCAGGATCCAAGCCGTGTCTTCGACCCACACCACAGCTCACAGCAACACCAGATCTTTAAGCCACTGAGCAAGGCCAGGAATCAAATCTGCATCCTCACAGAAGCTAGTCAGATTCGTTTCCACTGAGCCATGATGGGAACTCCTGTTGGTATTTTTACTGTTGGTATTTTTATTAGGATCAAGTAAACTTCGAGATAACTTAGGGAGCACTGACATATTTGTAATGCTGAGTCTTCCTATCTCCAAACATGGTAGGCCTGGTGGGGCTTATTTATGAGGGGAATGGGGCAGGAGCAGAAAGTTGGAATCCAGATTTCACGGTTTCACTGAGGGTAGATGTGCCCGCTCTTCCATTCTGAGCTGCTTCCTTCATGGAGACAGGACGCTGGGCCAGTGTGTGTGCGTGCGTGCGTGCGTGCGTGCGTGTGTGTGTGTGTGTGTGTGTGTCCTCATGGCACTTGGAGATAAGGAGAGGGACGTAGGTTTGAATTCAGGCAGGAGGACTTTGGGGCTTTATAAAAATGTATATGACATTATAACATATACACGGAAGGGTGGATTCAGCAGAAATCTAACAGCCCAGTGAATTTTCACAAACAGCATAGACATGTAACCCCCATTCAGGTACAGGACCAGCCCCAGCAGCCTCTCTGTGTCCCCTTTTAGTCCTCCCACACATACCTCCTTTCTGTGACTTCTTAAGTCTTTAGCTTAGCTTCTCACACCCAAAGCGGTGGAGGAGTGGAAGCCAGGGGTGGATACGGTTTGGGATGGGGAAGGGGGAACAGATAGCAAGTTGGTGCTGCTCCCACCCCCACCCCCTTGCTTCCACAGACACATCAAAGTCCCTGATGTGGGCCAGGCTCCCAGTTAGACTCGGAGACCAAGTTCAGAGACAGAAAGACAACACCTGTTGTGCTGTGCTCCTGGGAAGGCAGTGGGCCGGGGTTCCCCACGATCCAGAGTCCCAGGGCCCAGGTTCCAGTCCCAGCTACACCCCACACTGGCTCTGTGCCTTCTGGGCCCTGGTTCTCCTCATCTCTAAAAATGGGCAGGTTGGCCCGAATCATCCTTAAAGGCTTTTATCACCCTAGAAGAGCGACCCTTAGCTCAGCACCCACTCGGTGGCTGAAGTGCCAACACAGCCCCTTTCAGGACCCAAGTCCTGGCCGTATCCACCTGTTGGCATCAGCGCCCTTCACACCCTGCTTGGTCTTGTCTTCACTCTTTTGATTTTTCAATCTGCTTCTTGGGGTTTGGTGGGGGTGGGAGCGTTGGTTTGTTTGTCCTCCTTTGATATCTTTTCCTCTAATTAGTTTATAATCTCTGAGAGGTGACCCAGGCCAGACCTTCTGGGCCCGGGGCCAGCTGCTTATCTGTGATGCTGCCAGGGGAGGATTAAATGTTTTTCTCTTGAGGAGTTGGTCACACGCGCTGCTCTGAGTCAGCAGCCAGCGTTACCTTTTTTATGGTCCAAAGGAACCTCCCAGGCCCTCTCCCCAAGCAGCAAGTATATAGTCCACTGTGCGGATGGAGGGGAAGGCTGCGCCAAGGTAAATACTGACTCTGCCAAATACAAGACAAACACGAGCAGGTACAGGAGTACAAACACATTACAGGGGGAGGACAGCGGGAGTCCACTGAGGAGGGGGCTGTGGAGGAGGTGGGGCTGGGGGCTGAGTTAGAGAAGGCGGCAGGGGCCAAGCCCTAAGTGGTGGGGCAGCTGGGTCTGGGGATTTTAGGGAGGCGAGTGGGTGATCTGGTGAGGGCCTGACATTGGACATCGAGGGGCGGGGGAGAACTTTTTAACTCATTTTTAAGTCACAGGATTTTTTTTTTCTTTTTTCTCTTTTTAGGGCCACACCCACGGCATATGGAAGTCCCCAGGCTAGGGGTTGAATCGGAGCTACAGCTGCTGGCCTACGCTACAGCCACAGCCACGCAGAGTCCAAGCTGCATCTGTGACCTATACTACAGCTCATGGCAACGCTGGATCCTTAACCTGCTGAGCGAGGCTGGGGATTGAACCTGCATCCTCATGGTTCCTTGTCGATTTCGTTAACCACTGAGTCATGAAGGGAACTCCAAAGTCACAGGATTTTTTTTAAGTCACAGGAGTTCTGCTGCTCTAGCGGGAAGGGATGCAGGTCGGGGTGCTTGGACCCTGGCTCCCTGTGGGAGACCCCGACGGGCTACTGGGTGTGGCAGGGCTGCAGGCTGTAGGAGGGGAGGCTCACTCCCCGCTCACACAGACTGTCTCCCGCCCAAGGACTCCCTTCTCTGCCACAGGGTGGAGGAGAGGAAATTGGGAGAGAGGTGGGGACTCGGTGCTGGGCACCCCAGAGAAGGGGGAATGGGCTGGAACACAGGGAAGCACCTAGATCCCTGGGAGCAGGGGGGTTTTGGCCAGACTCCCCCGGAGCCAAGGCAGACTCCCCCCACACCCACTCATTGTGTGAATTGGGGCCAGGGCCTTAACTTCTCTGCATGTCCATGAAGATGGGGACCGGCCTTGCCTGCAGCAGGGTTGCTGTAGGAGGCAGAGCTTTTAAGTAAAGCTCCTGGCGTGTGCTAAGCGCTGTAAGCAGTGGTGAGCGAGAGGCTTGTGACTATGCGGGAAGTCAGGATGTCAGTTTCAGTCCTTAGATGAGGATGCAGGGAGAGGGGACAGAGCATACTGGGGACTCGTTCTAGGCCCCGTGGGACCAAATTCTGCATGCATCTCTCTTCGGACATTGTGCACAGGTTCTCCTCCTCCTGGAGATGTCTCAGCAGCCACCTCCCTCCAGATCAGGGCTGTGATCGCTGTCAGGGGCCCCGTGTTTCCTCTGTGGCCCCTTCTGAGATCCTGTGTCTCTGCGACCCCAGAGGCTGGAGGCCATCCTGTGCTGCCAGCTGGTGTCCCTGCTCAGAAACCAGGGCGGTGGGATTAGCAGGCGTGAGCTAAACCCGGGTCTGTGGTGGCACCAGGCAGCTGCTTCACCGCTTACATAAACGGGGCCAGGAAGCCAAACTTGTTTTTGCTGGCAGGAGCAATAACAAGCTGCAAGAGAGTTGAGAAATATGTGTCTCCATGTGCGTGTTTTTCTCTGGTTATTGACATTTGCAAGTTTACTTGAAGAAGGAGAAAAGTAGAAAAAACAACAAAGCTGTCTGGGTTTCTGGCACCCAACCTTAGGTCCGGAGTGGAGAAGGACCCCACTTCCCAGGGCTGTACTGCAGAGTTCCCAGGCCTGAGAGGTGTTGGCCCTGGTGAGGGGCCTGGTGGTGCAAGGAGTGGGAGAGAACCAGGCTGGGAGGTGCGGGCTTGGTTGCCAGGGGTGACTGAGACCTAAATTCTCTGCCCCTTGAGGAATGGGAGGCGAGGGGGCTTGTGGGAATTTCCCTACCATGGAGCTCTCTAGGGATGAGATGCATTTGTCTGAGGGCACTGGGATGCCCTGGTCGACATCTTTCTCTAAAAGTCATCGGCTATGAGAATAATAAATCCGTAGATTGTGTTTTCACTCTGGGCTATTGTCTGAGATAAACAGACATGCTTCCTGCTCTCTGAGAGCTAATGATTCGGTGATAAGGTGCTGTGGCAGAAATGGGACAGCAGGGAGCTAGTCTGAACCCTCGTCTCACAGAGGGGGCGAGTGGGGCTCTGCCAGGGGCTGCAACATGCAAGTCACTGGCAAGACCGGGAGTAGAACTCCCGTCTTCTGATAACACAGGACTCTTTCCTCTCTGCCAGGCTGCCAGTCACTCTTTGAGATGTGCTTTATATTAAAGGACAAATCAAGACAAGTGTGTACCTTGGTGTCAGCCCAACTCTACCCAGGGAGTAGTCAGTGACTAGACCAGACCAGACCAGATGCCAAGTGCATTGACAGTTAAGGAGGCAATTTGGGAAGGCTTGTTTTCAGGAGAGGATGCTTTTCTGCTCTCGGTCGCAGGTGGGGTGCTTTTGTCCTCTGTTCCATTCCTTTTCTTTGTAGGAACTTGGGATGAAGGGTGCTGCCACCCTGCATCTGACATTGGCCTTGGTAAGAGCAAAGATGGCTCAATGGTCCTTGGCTGCCCCCTTCTCTCTCCTGCCTCTGGGATGCTTCAAGGTGCACTGGGAGGCCAGGAAGGGGCCATGGGGGTGGAGGGTGGGGGGCGATTGGATGATTAACAGAAGGGGGAAGCACTGTTGGCTCCTGTCCAGCAGGTGGGCATTGGAGGTGGGTGGGCACTGAGCTTGCCTTCAGAGTCAAGTCTGATCCCCTTGAAGGACACCAGAGATACCTGCTCTCCCTGGGCTCTCACTTCTCGAAGCCTTTCCATGCTGTTCCTTCTTTATAGAATGCCATTCCCTATAACTCCACTTCTTTTCTTTTCTTTTTTTTTCAAATGGCCACACCCGTGGCATGTGGCAATTCCCGGGCCAGGGATTGAATCCGAGCCGCAGCTGCGACCTATGACGCAGCAATGCCAGATCCTTTAACCCACTGCGTTCGGCCGGCCAGGAATGGAACCCTGGCAGCTCCGCAGTTACCTGAGCCGCTGCAGTCGGATTCTTAACCCGCTGCACCACAGCTGGTTGCAAGTCCTGTAGCTCCACTTATTAAACTCCACTCCTGTGTCAAAGCCTAACTCAACTCTTCCTTCCCTTGGATCCCTCCTCACTATGTTGGGGACATTTATCTTAGGGTGGCCTGTATTACAGGCAGCTTTAAGTTCTCCGGGGTGGGGGCTTGTGGAGAGGCATGTCTGTGCATAGTAAGTGTTCAATAACTGCCCGTTCTTTCTCCTGGATTAGGATTTCTGGCCCTGCACTTGATCGTGCACAAAAAATTCTTGAATTCTTAAGGAGGGGACAGGCAGAGTCTTGCCATCCTGGCCCCACATGGCTGAGCAATTGCTCAAGGGCAGATGCAAAATTGCGTGCTGTGCTGGTTGTCAGCGTGTGCTGGGCAAAACCCTTGCTCCCCGCCCTGTCCCCTCACTGCCCAGAGAAGGAGTGTGGGGATTGCTGGGGCCCATCTCTGCAGAGCAGGAAAGACTGTCTCAGGAGCTCCCTCCTCACCTGTTCCCCACTGTGCTTCTCCCCTTCGGCTCTTCCTGATCAGGGAGGGCCCTGGCAGACTCCGGGGAGCAGCCAAACAGGGCAGGTGGGGAGGGATGCTGTCCTTGTGTCCACCCGGGTATGAGGCCAGCACAGTGGAGGGGCTGTGTGGCAGCCAAAGCGACAGAGCACAGAGCTGCAGGGGTGGGGTGTGAACGCTCTCTGGCCTGGGAGGTGCTTTCCGAAGCTGCTTGTCCTGAAAAATCCACTCTCACCCCATCCCTCTTCCCAGCCCCCTCCACTCTGCTCCACGTCCTCTTTCTCCCGGGGCGTAACCACCTGGACAGACCCAGGCGCTGTGACTTGTTTGTTTTAAGTAGATGTATACGTTATTGTAAGAATAATGACAACAATTTATAGAAAATTGGAAGAAAAAAAAAACCTGCCGAAAGATGAAAGGAAGAGAAAGACATCACCTCTAGCCCCATCATTTGGAGAGGTGGGTAGAGGTACCAGCAGGGCATTCTGTGAATATCCCTTCTTCCTCTTCAAAGAAATGGTCCTCGGGCTCCCGTGCAGCCATGTGGGTGTCACAGGCGCTGACTCAGAGATGCGGGTCAGGAGGCTGAGGGGTGGGGAGGGGGAGGGGCAGCACTGCCCACTTGGACTTGAGCAAGTGTATTTTTTTGGTGGTCTTTCCGCTTGGAGTATTTGTGATCCTCCTGCCCAGGATGCTTTTAAAGGCATCGTTAACACAGCGTTGTTCAGAGGCTCTAGAAGAAATGTATTTTGCAGAAGGGCAGGGACAGGCACTCCTTGCCAATGGGTGGTTTATAATTAATCACTCCCCATTAAAAAAAAATAGTGACTCAGTTTTAAAGATTCAGAAAACCATTACTCAAGTTCTTTGGCAGAGGAAGCGCCCATTATGTTGCTCCCGAAGCTCTGCTTTAGCAGGAGGGGAAAAAAAAGTCTTTTTATTGGCGATTTCTCTGAGCTGCCCAAATCCTCTGGCCATTGTTAGTGAATTCAGGAATAGAACAGCCCCTGCTATTGTTCAAGCTGGTCACTAAACATGGCAAGGGCTTCCATCTGAACTGGGGGTAAGGGAAGTGACCAGAGAAATGTATTTCCTGGAACTGGCAAAGGCAGAAGCAGAAAGGACAGTCCCCTCTGGCTCCAGGCTCATAGTTGCTTTGCTCAGCATCTCCTGGTTGTGACAAGCTGGCTCCTCTGGTCTCTAGTGTAGGGCCTGCCCACCGCACAACACAAGGGACACCGCACAACGCAAGATCACCTTGTCCCGTGTGACAGGGGCTCCTGGGAGTCTTCTCTGTGGAGGTCCTGACCCCGTGGGCACTGCTTAGGTGCCTTATATTAAACATTTCTTAAGCACCGACTGAATTCTCTGCTGAATGCTAACAGGAAGTCACAATCTCGTAGGGTTAGGGATAGGAAACCTGTATATAGTTAAGGATGCTGCCATGTGAAATGTACCAGCGCAAGGATGAGCCTGCCATGGTTCTTGACCCCTACTTGGCTCCTCGGGTTAAGGACCTGACTCGCATCCATGAGGATGGGGGTTCCATCCCTGGCCTTGCTCAGTGGTTTAAAGGATGTGGCGTTGCTGTGAGTTGTGGTGTAGGTCATAGACTTGACTCAGATATGGTGTTGCTGTGGCTGTGATGTAGGCTGGTAGCTGCAGCTTCCATTCGACCCCTAGCCGAGGAACTTGCATATGCCGCAGGTGTGGCCATATAAAGAAAAAAAAATTTAAGAAAAATTTAGGGATCCATGAGTAGCGAATCTATTTTTAGAAGTGAGGGAGTGATGGAGTTCCCGTTGTGGCTCAACAGGTGAAGGATTCAACATTGTCTCTGTAAGGATGTGGGCTTGATCCTGGGCCTCACTCGGTGTGTCAAGGATCCAGTGTTGCTGCAAGCCGCAGCTTAGGCTGCAGATGCGGCTGGATCCAGTATTGTCGTGGTCATGGCATAGGCCCCAGCTGTAGCTCTATCTAATTTGACCCCTAGCCCAGGGAATGTCCATATGCCCCAGTTGTGGCTGTAAAAAGAAAAAGCGAGTGAGGGAGGGATAAACCCAAAATGTAACACCTTTAGAAGCAGGGAGGCTGGGGGCTACAGAAGTACAGGAGAAGCTTCAGAGACAATGACTCCCCCCAAAAATAGAGTTGCCATATGAGGCAGCAATCCACTTCTGGGGATATATCCAGACAGAACTATAATTTGAAAAGATATATGCACCCCTATGTTCACAGCAGCACTATTCACAATAGCCAAGGCATGGAAACAACCTAAATGTCCATCGACAGATGAATGGATAAAGATACGGTATTATATACACAATGGAATACTACTCAGCCATAAAATGGAATGAAATAATGCCATTTGCAGCAACATGGATGGACCTAGAGATTATCATACTGAGTAAATTAAGTCAGAAGGAGAAAGATAAATAATTCCATGTGATATCACTTATATGCGGAATCTAAAATATGACACAAATGGACATATCTACAGAGCAGAAACAGACTCACAGACATAGAGAAAGGACTTGTGGTTGCCAAGAAGGAGGGGGTGGGGGAGGGAAGGGTTGGGAATTTGGGGATTAGCAGATGCAGACTGGTATATATGGAATGGATAAACAACAAGGTCTTACTATATAGCACAGGGAACTAAATTCAGTATCCTGTGATAAACTATAATGGAAAAGAATATATGTGTGTATAACTGAATCATTTGCTATACAGCAGAAATTAATACACATTGTCAATCAACTATAGCTCAATAAAAATAAAAAAAAAACAACAAAAACATTCCTCCCAAGAAAGAAAGCTTTGCAGTCAGGGGGACACTGGTGCTGGGCCTCCAGGCCCAGGAGCACAGGCAGGAGGTGAGGTCAGGTGCCCAGGCTATTGCTGGGCCTCTCAGAAATCTTTGATCAGACTTATGGCTGCTGTTGGCTAGTAAATGGCTACACATTTGGTTAGAACGGCCAAGTGTGCTTAGCATGAAAACTTGCTGTTTTCTCTGGCTTCATTTCCCTCAGCTAGTTAGACTAATTTAATGAAGTAATTTTTAAATTTCTTTGGCTGCCCTGAGGCATATGGCGTTCCCAGCCCAGGGATCAGATCCAAGCCATAGATGCAACCCAGGCCACAGCTGCGGCAGTGTCATATCCCTTTTTTTTTTTTTTTGTCTTTTGTCTTTTTTGTTGTTGTTGTTGCTATTTCTTGGGCTGCTCCCGCGGCATATGGAGGTTCCCAGGCTAGGGGTCTAATCGGAGCTGTAGCCACCGGCCTACACCAGAGCCACAGCAACGCGGGATCCGAGCCGCCTCTGCAACCTACACCACAGCTCACGGCAATGCTGGATAGTTAACCCACTGAGCAAGGGCAGGGACCAAACCCGCAACCTCATGGTTCCTAGTCGGATTCGTTAACCACTGCGCCACAACGGGAACTCCAAGTGTCATATCCTTAACCCACTGTGCTGGCCGGGGATCGAATCTGCATCCCAGCACTCCCAAGAGGCTAGTCCTGTTGTGCCGCAGTGGGAACTCCAGTTAGACAAATATTTATATATAGTCTTTTCAGGGCAGCACCCGTGGCATATGTAGGTTCCCAGGCTAGGGATCAAATCAGAGCTGTAGCTGCTGGCCTACACCACAGCCACAGCATTGCCAGATCCCAATCCCCTGATCAAGGCCAAGGATTGAACCCGCATCCTCATGGATACTCGTTGGGTTCATTATAACTGAATCACGATGGGAATTCCTAGTTAGACTAATCTAAATCTTAGATTCTATGAATCTATCTAACCCATATTAAAAAAAAAAAGTTTACCTGTTTATTTATTAATTGGCCATGCCCTAGGCATGTGGAAGTTCCTGGGCCATGGATCAAACCTACACTGCAGCAGTGACCCAAGCCCCTGCAATGACAAGACTGGATCCTTTACATGCAACAGGAACTCTATGTTCCTTTAAACTTTTTTTTTCTTTTTTCTTTTTTCTTTTTTTTTTTTTGCTTTTTAGGGCTGTACCCGTGGCATATGGAGGTTCCCAGGGTAGGGGTCAAATTGGAGCTACAGCTGTTGGCCTACACCACAGCTCCAGCAACAAGGGATCTGAGCTGCAACTGTGACCTACACCACAGCTCATGGCAATGCCAGAGCAGGGCCAGCAAGTCCCTTAACCCACTGAGCAAGGCCAGGGATCGAACCCGCAACCTCATGGTTTCTAGTCAGATTCCTTTCCGCTGCACCACGACGGGAGTGCCTCCTTTAATCTTTAATATCCTTTCCTTGAGTGGCACACTCATAATTTTTTTCAGGGGGTGAGGAGTACCTTTGCTCTTTTTTACTTTCCAGTTGGGTCCCTGGAATAAAATGGGCATTACCCAAGGTGGTTTAATAGATAGGTGTAGGGTTCTGGAGGGAGCACTGAACAGAGCTGGAAGACCTGGTTTGCATGTCAGCTGTGTAGCTAAGTGATGGGTGATCTTGGACAAGTCTCCTTATTCCTCTGTGCCTCAGTTACTATCTGTAAAATGGGCCACCTACCATAGAGACCCTGGGATTCTGAGACTGCCTGCGTTCTCATGCCTCTTGTGAGTCCCACTGGGCCTAGGTGCATTCATTCATTTACACATGTACCCACCCAGTGCTCAGTGGGCCCTGGCCGTGTGCCAGGCAATTATCTAGGCACTGAAATATAATGGAACAAAACAGAGAACCTATTCTTGTAGCATTTGGAGTCCTGAAGAGAAGAGGCATATGGAATTGGTAATTATAAGGTGACACAGTGGAGCAGGTAGCAGTGAATAAGGGCCTAATGCAGCAGAGGCTAGGGAAGGCCTCCAGGGAAAGGACATTTAAGCTGAGACCTGGCAATAGGAGGAGGTGGGGTGGGGGTGGAGTCGGGGGAGAGTGTGCGAGGGAGTCTTTGGGGGAGGGGCCCTGTCCCTTCTAAGGCAGAGAAGGAAAGATGAGGCCTCGGAGCTCAGCAAGAGGCAGGCCTGGACCAGGCCTCTAAACTTGGACTTCATGCTATGCGCAGTGGCAGGCGCTTGAAGGGGTTTCTGATCAAAGGAGTCAGGGGGCCAGATGGTGGCTTGAGAAAGCTCCCTCTGTAGCTGGATGGAGAGGGCCAAGGCTGGGACGGAGGCCATTGCCATAATCGAGGCAGAGGTGACGGGGTCTGGGCCTGTGGATGGACTTGAGAGATGTCCCACCCTGGAGCCTCTTGTGGCTCCCAAATCAGAAACGGAGTCCCTTGCTCAGGCGGCTGTAGGCTTACCGAGTTCTTCTCTCCCCCAGCAGAGGTGGCGCAAGACGTGCTAACCAGCCTGCCGGGGGCCAGCGTTACCCTGACCTGCCCTGGCGGGGAGCCGGGGGACAACGCCACCATTCACTGGGTGCTCAGGAATCAGGTCACAGGCTCCCCCGACGGCCGACTGGCTGGCGTGGGAAGGAGGCTGCTTCTGAAGTCCGTGCAGCTCAGTGACTCTGGAAACTATTCATGCTACCAGGACGGGGTCCCAGCTGGAAGTGTGCGCTTGCTGGTGGATGGTGAGTTGTGTCCTCAGAACTCCCAAGACAGCTCCCAGCGCGGCCCCGCGCATTCCAGTGAGAGATTCCCTGCTTGACCCCTTAAATTCCTGTTATTGCCTTGGCCTAAGCATTTCGGGGAAAGGCCCAGTGATCTCAGCCATGGAGACTGGTGAAGCGGCCAGCTGGGTGGGGGCATCTGGCTGGTGGAGATGCCGTCCAGCTGGTCTTGTTGTGTAGTTAGGGCTTAGAGGTCGGGGGCAAGGCGGCCTGGGTTTGAATCTTCCTCCTTCATAACTTAGCTGCCCCTCAGTTCTGTGTTGTAAAATCAGGTTAATTTTATTAACGTCAGGATTGTTGGAAAGATTAAATGAGTGTGTGTGCGCGCGCACATACTTAGGGTGTTAAAAACTCTGCATTGCACAGAGTAAGCTCTCAAATAAACTATCTTTTTTTTTTTTTGGCCATGCCCTAGGCATTGGGAAGTTCCTGAGCCAGGGACTGAACACTTACCACAGCAGTGACAAACGCTGGGTCCTTAAACCCTAGGCTACCAGGGAACTCTCTCAAATGAGCTATTCTTTTTTTTTTTTTTTTTTGCTTTTTGCTTTTTAGGGCCACATCCTCAGTATATGGAGGTTCCCAGGCTAGGGGAGCTGCATCTGCAACCTACACCACAGTTCATGGTCCTTAACCCACTGAGCAAGGCCAGCGATTGAACCCGCAGCCTCATGGTTCCTAGTCGGATTCGTTAACCACTGAGCCATGACGGGAACTCCTGAACTATTCTTATTTTTAGAAATAGTAGGTTCTTAGCTCACTCCCATCCCATAAGACACCCGAGAGTCAGATGCCCTGTGTGCCAGGTACTTTCTTCCTTGGTGTCTTGTGTCATCCTTCCAATGTTCCAGTGAAAGAAACAGAATTATTATTATTATTATGTTTCTTTTTTGGCCACTCTGCAGCATATGGAGTTCCCAGGCCAGGGATCAGATCTGAGCCCCAGCTTCGACCTACACTGCATCTATGGCAGCGTTGAATCCTTTTAACCCACTGTGCTTAGCCGGGGATCGAACCTGCATCCTGGTACTGCAGAGCTGCCATCAATCCCGTTGTGCCAACGAGGGAACTCTGAAAGCCGTATTATTAGGATTATCATCGTTTAATTTTACAGTAGAAACTGAAGCGAGGTTGGGACTTTCCCAGGGCTGCACAACCAGGCCTGTGTGACACTAAAGCCCCCTTTTTTTTTTTTGGTCTTTCAAGGGCCGCACCTGTGGCATATGGAGGTTTCCAGGCTAGAGGTTGAATTGGAGCTGTAGCTGCCGACCTACACCACAGCCACAGCCATGCCAGATCCAAGCTGTGTCTGTGACCTACACCACAGCTCACGGAAACGCCGGATCCTCAACCCACTGATCGAGGCCAGGGAGCGAACCTGCAACCTCATGGATACTAGTTGGATTCGTTTCCACTGCGCCACAACAGAAATTCCCAAAGTCTCCCCTCCACCCATCCGAGTTTCTGGGCCACAGTTAGATCTGTGTGTGGCTGTCTGTGTGGCCTGGGGCCAGGGCTGGGGTGGGGTGGGGCCGGGCCAAGGGCTCCCTCAGAAGGGAGGTGAGCTGTGTTGCCCCTCAGCCTCTGTGCTCTCTTTGCAGCTCCCCCTGAGGAGCCACAGCTCTCCTGCTTCCGGAAGAGCCCCCTCAGCAATGTGGGCTGTGAGTGGAGACCTCGGAGCCCCCCGTCCCCCACCACCAAGGCCGTGTTACTGGTGAGGAAGTTGTAAGTATCTTGGGTGGGGCTGTGTGCCTGTCTCATCCATCCTTACTGAGGCCGGGGGAGTGTGGGGGGCTCTCAAAGGAGCCAGGTAGGAGGACTGGCTGGCCAGTGGGTCCAAAGTGTTATCATAGGAAAGTAACTTCTTTGGCCTGAGGAGAAGGGAATGGGGGAGGGAGATGAGACTGCCCCTCCTGTGCTACGTATTTGTCCCAAGAGCCACGGGGGGGGGGGGGGGGGGGGGGGCGCGGGGAGCAGGTGTTGTCCTTAACAGACGGAGAAACTGAGGTTCACGGAAATTGATTCTCTCGCTTAAGGTCATCTAGCTAGTAGGAGGCTCTGCCAGGAATCTAACCCCAGTCTATCTGATTTCATTCAAAATATAAGGGTTTTGGGTGTTGCTCTTAAGAAGATGCAAATGTCCTTGGGAGGGGAAGGGCAGCACGAGATTGGAGTCCTGACTGTGAGCTTATCAGGCTCTCTCCGTGATAAGGGCAGGGGAGAGGAAGTGGTGATAGAGTGGGGAGAGGGAGCTGGGGGCAGGGGGGCAGGAAGTCACGCCTGCTGGGGGGGTCCCTGTGACCCTGGGAGCTGGCACAAAGTGGGGGCTCCACGATGCAGAGATCACATCTCTGCAGTCTGGGGTCTTCATCTCCGAGTTACGGTCCCCATAGTCCAGAGTTTATCACTGAGTCTGAGCTGGCAGCATCCAGAAAGGCCAAGCCGTGACTTCATCCATTGCGTTCTGGTTTCCACATGTGTCTGTCTCGGGAGAGTCACTAGATGGTAAATACATGTGTTGATTGCCCACGATTGCCCATCTGCACACCAGCAGCCACCCTGAGGGCTGTTGGCTCACACTCCAAGAGAGGGAAGGTCAGAAACTTCCACAACTCAGAGTTCCCGGTGTGGCTCGGTGGTAACCAACCTGACTAGCAACTATGAGGACGAGGGTTGGATCCCTGGCCATAATCAGTGGGTTAAGGATCCAGTATTGCTGTGAGCTGCAGTGTAGGTGGCAGATGCAACTCAGATCCTGTGTTGCTGTGATTGTGGTGTAGGCTGGCAGCTGCAGCTCTGATGGGACCCCTAGCCTGGGAACTTCCATATGCAGAGACTGCACCCTAAAAAGACAAAAAAGAAAGAAGGAAAGGAAGGAAGGAAGGAAAGAAAGGAAGGAAGGAAGGAAGGAAGGAAGGAAGGAAGGAAGGAAGGAAGGAAGGAAGGAAGGAAGAAAAAAAGAAGGAAGGAAGGAAGGAAAGAGAGAGAGAGAAAGAAAGAAAGAAAGAAAGAGAAAGAAAAAGAAGGAAGGAAGGAAGGAAAGAAAGAGAGAGAGAGAGAGAGACAGAAAGAAGGAAAGAAAGAAAGAAAGAAAGAAAGAAAGAAAGAAAGAAAGAAAGAAAGAAAGAAAGAAAGAAAGAAAGAAAGGAAGGAAACTTCCATAACCTGAAGCCGAGTTAGGATATAAATTGTCTGGGACCTAGAAGTCATTCCTTCACAGTCAGGCTGTTCTGCTGGGGGGAAGGAGCCGATTCAATTGACACTAGCTCACAGCCTCCTCCTGCCAGCAACCTCAGGCGCTTCCATCCTCCTCCTCCTGGGCTGACTGCACTGAGCAGAGGAAGGGGTGTGGGGAGCCACAGCAAGAACCTGGGGTGTGCAGGGTGCTCAGACCTCACTCAGGCCTCTCCTTAGGACTCTGGGGTGAAAGAGGCCCCTGGAAAGAGGTTTTGTGTTCTGCTCTTTTTCTCCCGAGTGTGCACGTGGTCACTCCCTCCCCCCAGGGGGCCCGCCTGCTTGCTCACTCGCCGGCTTGCTCTTCGTACCTGTTTGGCAAGACTTGAGCATCAGCTGTGGGCTGTGTGCTGTACTAGGGCTGAGGAAGAGACAGGAGGCAAACAAGATAGGCCCCTGCCTTCAAGCCTAATGGGTGGGGGACACACCTGTAAGCAGATGAGCCCACCTTCTCAGTGTGAGGTAGGATGGATGTGTGTGTGTGGGGGGCAGGTTCTAACTCAGGGCAGGAAGGTTGGAGCAGCCGGCCCAGAAGGAAAGAGTTTGTCCTGAGCCCAGGGGTCCAACTCAAACTAGAACTTGGTGATCCGTCACTGCAGCAGCCGAGCAAGTGGCTGCCATGGCCTCGCATGCCCACACATGTCATATGTGGGTGAAGTCTTGGGCTTCTAGGCCAGGTGGGACAGGGTCTGACTCACCTCCGATATCTTCCTCACCCAGAATTCCTTTCCGAGCTCACCTGCCAGAAACACTTCCACCTCCTTGCAAACCCCTCCAGCAGCTGGTGCCTCTGGAATGACAGTCTACTGGCTATCCCAGTTCTTGGAGGGCAGGTCTTTTCAGTAGTGCCCTGAGGCCAGGGTGAGGCCTCTCCATTCCTCACTGCACCCCCGCCCCCCTACAGTGCCAGGAGCACAGGACCTGGCAGGGAGCCCCAGTGCACCACCTCTGTGATGCCTCAGTGATGGAGTGTGTGCGCCCTCTAGTTCAGCCCCTCTGACCCCCCAGGTGCTAAGCCAGATGTTTTACACTCATTTTTCAATTAATCCTAACAAACCCTTGTGAATTGAGTATTGTTAATATTCCTATTTTCTTCCTTCCTTCCTTCCCTCCCTCCTCCCTTCCTTTCTCATCTTTTTAGGGCTGCACCTGCAGCATATGGAGGTTCCCAGGCTAGGGGTCGAATTGGAGCTCCAGCTGCCAGCCTACGCCACAGCCACAGCAACATGGGATCTGAGCTGCATCTGAGACCCACACCACAGCTCACAGCACAGCGAGGCAGGAATTGAACCTACGTCCACATGGACACTAGCCAGGTTCATTACCACTGAGCCACAACAGGAACTCCTAATATTCCCATTTTCAAATGAGAAAACGGAGGCTTGGAGAAGTTGGTAATTTAGTCAGAACCCCAAATGTTGGGGTTCCCATCATGGCACAGAGGAAACGAATCTGACTAGGAACCAAGAGGTTGCAGGTTCGATCCCTGGCCTCGCTCAGTGGGTTAAGGATCCGGCATTGCCATGAGCTCTGGTGTAGATTACAGACTTGGCTCGTATCACCCATTGCTGTGGCTCTGGCATAGGCCGGCAGCTGTAGCTCTAATTCAACCCCTAGCCTGGGAACCTCCATATGCCGCAGGTGCGGCCCCCCCACCAAAAAAAAAAAGAAAAAAAAAGAAAAAAGAAATCCCCAGTGTTACAAAGTGTGGAGCAGGGATTCAAACCCAGGGTCAGCCTGAGGAGCTTGAGCTTCTAACCCTTGCCCCCTCCTCTCTCCCCTCCTGAATTGAGGCAGTGACCGAGAGCCTGATTGCGAGCCCCACCCTTGTTTTGTGTCCACAGTCAGAACAGTCCCGTGGAAGACTTCCAGGAGCCGTGCCAGTACTCCCTGGAGGCCCAGCGGTTTTTCTGCCAGTTGGCAGTCCCGGAGGGAGACAACTCTTTCCACATAGTGACCCTATGCGTCGCCAACAGTGCCGGGAGCCAGTCCAGCACACCCCAAACATTTGAGGGTTATGGAATCTGTACGTAAGCTCTTCAGGCCTCCCTCTCGACCCCTGCAGCCTTTTGCTTCTCTTGTGATTTCGTGCTCCGCTTGGACTTCTTGGAGGGGCAGGGGGCAGCTGGGTGAGGGGTTTGGTGAGCTGGTGCCTTTGGGGCTTTACTTGCAGGAGATCTGACTGTGGTGGGAAGCGGTCTGCGGCTGGAGGTGGGGTCCTGTCTGCTGGGAGCTTGTAGTCTTCATGGGTTTCTCTTGAACATGCTGCTACATAAGAGCCATGCTCGCTTTCCCCACAGTGCAGCCCGATCCACCTGTCAACATCACGGTCTCGGCCGTGGACAGAAACCCCCGCTGGCTCAGTGTCACCTGGCAAGACCCTCCCTCCTGGAACTCCTATTTCTACAGGCTGCAGTTTGAGCTCCGATACCGAGCTGAACGGTCAAAGACCTTCACAACATGGATGGTAAATTCTTCTTTTACTTCTGGATGGAAGAAGAGCCCCTAGGTCCTCAGGGGCAGCAGCAAGGGTGTTAGAAAGGAAAAAAATGAGTTTAGGGTCCGGCTCAGCCACTCACTATCTGCATGGCCTTGCATAAGCCGCTGAACCTCTCTGAGCCTTGGCTGCCTCATTTATAAGATGGGAATAATAACACCAGGCCAATCGTCTCTTGACAGGTCTGATGTGAGAGCAAGCATGTGACCTGGGCAGAGAGATGGGTTGTGCGCATGTCAAGGGTGTGCTTTGCAGAATTCTGTGGTGCGTGGGGGCGGGTCAGTGACGTACAGCTTGCCCTGTGGGCTCAGGGGGCAACCCCACCAGGCTCTGAGCCTCCAGGGTGCTGTGAGCCTTTGGAGCATCTCTGCCCAGATGCCTCGCCCACGGGACCTGAGAGAGGGAGCAGTTGAATGGCTGGAGGTGGCCTAGGACTCCCATGTCCCTGCGGAGCTGTCTCTCGAGTGCCACCCAGGCTCCACCCCCGAGTCACGGTGCCTCCCGCCCTCAGGTCAAGGAGCTCCAGCATCATTGCATCATCCACGACGCCTGGAGCGGCATGCGGCATGTGGTGCAGCTTCGGGCCCAGGAGGAGTTTGGACATGGCTTGTGGAGTGAGTGGAGCCAGGAGGTCACAGGCATCCCTTGGACAGGTAGGTCGTGAGCTTCGCAACTCTATCCATCACCTATTGCTCATGTACCGAGTCACCTCCAAACTCATGGCACCATAGCAACTGTTTATCTGCTCCAGATTTGGAACAGCTGGGCAGCTCTTGCGCTGGTCTTGCCAATGTCAGGAAAGCAGCTGCCTTAGGGCTGCACAGTCCAGGATGGGCTCCCTCTCACCTGCGATGGTGGCCATGGGCTGCTGGCTGGGGCCCCTGGTGCTCCCTGAGGTCCGGCATCTTCCAGGAGGCCAGCCCAGACCCCAGGGGAGAAAATCCCTTCACAACTGGATGGGAAGAGCTGCAAAGAATTTGTAGCTCTTTTTAATCTACCGCAGTTACTGATGCTTTTGACTTGACAAAAAAGATGTAAAGGTAATAATAACCACCTGTGGGGAATTACCGAGATGAGCGTGTTTGTTGCCGAACATGAATAATTCCAGAAAAATAGAAAGAAGGATGATCAGCAGCAGTCTTACCACCTAGGGAAAACAAGCGAGAACATTTTATTATACTCCTTTTCTAGGTATATTTGTGTGTGTGTGTGTTTGTTTTTTGTTTTTTGTTTTTTTTGTCTTTTTGTCTCTTCTAGCCGCACCCGCGGCATATGGAGGTTCCCAGGCTAGGGGTTGAATCGGAGCTGTAGCCGCCACCGGCCTACACCACAGCCACAGCAACACCAGATCCGAGCCACGTCTGCCACCTACACCACAGCTCACGGCAACGCCAGATCCTTAACCCACTGCACAAGGCCAGGGATTGAACCCGCAACCTCATGGTTCCTAGTCAGATTTGTTAACCACTGAGCCACGACGGGAACTCCGATGTGTGTGTATTTGTGTCTAAAATATCATGAGCATTCCCATGATATTAAATAGTTTGGGAAACGTATTGTTTAGCAACTGCATGACTAATTTTTTTTTAACCCATGGGAATTTTTGTAAACTTTAAAAATTTTTATCAAATTAAAACATGCTTGTGGCAAAGAAGGGCTTAAAATAATAACCAGTGTCCCTTGGCCCACCCCTTCCCATTTCCAGCCCTGCTTTCTAGAGGAAGCCACACACTTTGTTTCCAGTTCTTTGTCGGTGCGTCCTTCGCGCTGAACAACAAATTCATATGGCTGGGTTTTTTTCTTTTTGAGAAAATTAATTTGAGATGTTATCTTTTAACGCCTTGCTATGAAAAACTAGGATTTAATAGACCTACACACAGTGGAGGAATCTCCCTGACTATAACCCAGAGAACTGTCGCCTAGCCTCTGCTTGAATGCTTCCAGGGATGGAGAGCTTACTACCCCTTTTGCAGCCTGTTCCATTGCTCCCAGTCTCCTTATTATAGAATAGCTTGCAAGCTCGCTTCAGTGTCAGATCTCTTTAGCCCAGCAGCATAATTGAACCAAATCAGTTGTTCTTAATTACCAGGCAATTAAAAAAAATACCCATTTATTGAGTGTGTATGGATAAAAGGGAAAGATAGAAATGGCATCAATTGCTCAGGCCCGTTCTTTCTCCTACCCCTGGCTTCAGGAAGACTTTTACGTGGAGGCTGGCGTTCTTCCCCCAGAATGGATGCTGTGATTTGATGGGCTTTCCTCTTCCCTACCTTTGCTATGTGCCGTCCTTGTCTTTCCTGTCCTGGGTGAGCCCGAGGAGGGGGCTTGGGAGGTAGGGTGTCTTCTTCATTAGATGTAGGCAGTGTCCAGGGCAGGTTCAGATCTTTGTTGGTGTCGGCCCCCTCTCCTGTCCATCATGAGCAGGAGGCAGATTTCTATTGGATGCTCTTCTCGAAAGTTTACTTCTGGAGTTTCCGCTGTGGTGCAGTGGATTAAGGATCTGGCGTTGCACCAACTGTGGTGTAGGTCTCATGTGCGACTTGGATTCGATCCCTGGCCCAGCGACTTTCATATGCCGTGGGTGTGGCCGAAAAAGGGAAAAAAAAGTAAAAAAAAAAAAATTTTACTTCCTGGGAAGACCTGGGCCAGAAGGGAGGCCTAAGTCCTACATCTTACTTAGGAAGACCATTTAAATAAATCAGAACATCCTTCAGGCTAGATTGTGTTGACCTGTCCATGGTTGTCTTTGATCTGTATGCACTTTGAGCCAAAACGCACGCCTTCTTTGAATGCCAAACATTATTATGGCCTCAGGAGCCTTTGCAAAGGGAGAAAATTTATAACACCGTGCAGAGGAAACGTTCCTGGTACAGGCTGACACCTGTTTGCCTTTTATCCCAACTGCTTAATTTAGATGGTCACAAACAGCCTTAGGATGGTCAAAAACAGCCTTTTTGTTAGAAAGCTCTTTCTTTGTTTAAAATGTGTAATTATGATGAAATGTACATAATGTAAATGTACCATTTTCACCATTTGTAAGCGTGTGGTTCAATGGCGTTACTTACACTCAGACTGTTGTGCACCCACCACCATCATCCGTCTCCAAAACTATTTTCATCTTGCAAAACGGAAACTCTCCATCCATTAAGTAGTAACTTCCCATTCCTCCCTGTCTCCAGCCCCTGGCAGCTTTCTGTCTCTATGAGTTTGATTACTCTAAGTACCTTATATAAGTGGACTCACATGATATTTGTCTTTTTGTGGCTGGTTTATTTTATTTAGGATACCATCCTCAGAATTCATCCATGTTGTAACATGTCTCAGAATTTCCTCCCTTTTTAAGGCTGAATAATATTTTCTTTATCCATTCATCTATAGATGGACACTAGGGTTGCTTCCACCTTTTAACTATTGTGAATAATGCTGCTATAAACATAGGCGTACAGGAGGTCCTGTCGTGGCTCAGTGGTTAACAAATCTGACTAGGAACCATGAGGTTGCAGGTTCAATCCCTGGCCTTGTGCAGTGGGTTAAGGATCCGGCGTTGCCGTAAGCTATGGTGTAGGTCACAGACGAGGCTCGGATCTGGCGTTGCTGTGGCTGTGGTGTAGGCCAGCGGCTACAGCTCCGATTTGACCCCTGGCCTGGGAACCTCCATATGCTGTGGGAGCTGCCCCAGAAAAGGGAAAAAGACCCATAAATAAATGAATAAATAAACTTAGGTGTACAAATAGCTGTTTGGGTCCCTGCTTTCAGTTCTTAAGGGTATATACCCAGAAGTGGAATTGCTACATCATGTGGTAATTCTATTTGTAATTTTTTGAGGAGGCACCAAACTGTTTCCCACAGTAACTGCACCTTTTTACAATCTTACATTCCTGTCAGCAATACACAGGGTTCCAATTTCTTCACATCCTTGCCAACACTAGCTATTTTCCCTCTTCTTCCTTCTTTCTTTTTTTCTTTTTCAGGTCCACACCAGCAGCATATGGAGGTTCCCAGGCTAGGGTTGAATCGGAGCTGTAGCTGCCGGCCTACACCACAGCCACAGCCACGCCGGATCCTTAACCCACTGAGTGAGGCCAGGGATCAGACCTGCAACCTCATGGATACTAGTCAGATTTGTTTCCGCTGAGACATGATGGGAACTCCTTTCTTTTCTTTCTTTCTTTCTCTCTTTCTTTCTCTCTTCCTTCCTTCCTTCCTTTCTTTCTTTCCCCTTCCTTTCTTTTTTCCTTCCTCTCTGTTTTTTTAATTTTTACTTTATTTTTTTATTTTTATTATTATTATTTTTATTTTTTTGTGTTTTTGTCTTTTCTATGGCCGCACTCATGGCATATGGAGGTTCCCAGGCTAGGGGTCCAATTGGAGCTGTAGCCACCAGCCTACACCAGAGCCACAGCAACTTGGGATCCGAGCCGTATCTGTGACCTACACCACAGCTCATGGCAACACTGGATCCTTAACCCACTGAGCAAGGCCAGGGATCGAACCTGCAACCTCATGTTTCCTAGTTGGATTTTTTAACCACTGCGCCATGACAGGCTCTTCTGTTTTTTGTTTTGTTTTTTTTAATAATAGCCATCCTTATAGGTGTGGTATTGTGGATTTGATTTGCATTTCCATAATAAGTAGTGATGTTGATCACCTTTTCATGGGCTTACTGTTCATTTATGTGTAGATGTTTATTGGAGAAATGTCTATTCACGTCGAGAGTTCTTTCTCATGTGAACGCAGCTCTGGCCTCACAGGGCCTTGCTGTCTAGGGTAACCCCTGACAAGTCTGCTCATCTACTCTCTCTGGGTTTCTGTTCCCCTGCCAGAATACTGGATGGCTGGTGGCTTCCGCCCCTGTCTGCTCCCCTTGCCTTGAAGCTGCTCTCTTTTGTGGATGCTCCTCTTTATATTGTTTTGTTTGTTTGTTTGGTTTTTGTTTTTTTTGTTTTTTTGTCTTTTTCTAGGGCTGCACCCACAGCATATGGAGGTTCCCAGGCTAGGGGTCGAATCGGAGCTGCAGCCGCTGGCCTACGCCACAGCCACAGCAACTTGGGATCTGAGCTGCATCTGAGACCCACACCACAGCTCACGGCAACGCCAGATCCTTAACCCACTGAGCAAGGCCAGGGACCGAACCCGCAACTTCATGGTTCCTAGTCGGATTCGTTAACCACTGAGCCACGACGGGAACTCCCTCCTCTTTATATTGTTGATGTCATCCCCCCACACCCCCACCCCATGGAGCATGGAGTAGCAGGGACATGGTCTCTGCCTTTTCAGCCTTGGGTCACCATGCTTCTGTGACTTGCTAGCGTAACTGTGTAAGCCCAGATGCAACACCTGGCCTCTTCTCACGTAAGCAGCTGAAGAGTTTGTGGTGCCCACTCGGAGCAGGTGTGTTTTGGGGAGGTCTTCACACCCCCAGTGGTGCATATATCCAAGAGAGAACCCAGCTGCTCCCCTCTGCACTGAGGGCAGAGCAAGAAGAACTTGGATAATTCTGATGCAAGAGAGATTTAGGTTGGAAATTGAGGAGCCCTTCTGGAAAATGAGAGGGAGTTTAGAGCTCTAGGTTCGGGGTGTCTTACTGACAGTAGGGATATCTGACTGTTCAGGACATGTCAGTGCCCCAGCTACTGCTTTGATGGCCTTTCCAACCCCAAGGACCTACCTCCCACCCTCACAGCCCAGACGTATAGGAGGTCCCTCGCCTAGGGGTGGGGGTCTTGACCCAGAGGTCATGGGAAGTACATTGGACCTGGGAATCAGGTTGTATGACCTTGGTAAAGTTAGGTTATCTCTCGGGGCCTCAGTCTTGTTATTTGTTATGTAGAGATGATATGACCTGTCTTGTCCTCTTTGGAGAGTTTCTGTTTGTTTGTTTGTTTTATCTTTTTGCCTTTTCTAGGGCTGCTCCCACGGCATATGGAGGTTCCCAGGCTAGGGGTCCAATTGGAGCTGTAGCCACCGGCCTACGCCAGAGCCACAGCAACGTGGGAGCCGAGCCATGTCTGTGACCTACACCACAGCTCACGGCAACGCCGGATCCTCAACCCACTGAGCAAGGCCAGGGATCAAACCCACAACCTCATGGTTTTTAGTCGGATTCGTTAACCACTGAGCCACGATGGGAACTCCCCCCTTTGGAGAGTTTTTATGAGTTTAGTGAAAAGATATGCCTTAGACATAATAGCCCTTACTGCACATGTAGGGGGATTAGCAATTGCAGTGTGTATTGGTTGGTTCCTAAAGAGAGTGAGGCTATGGGCATGCCAGAATCACTGCCTGGATGCAGTCTGGAACCCACTGAATTGGAATGTGGAGGGGGATGTGGAATGGGTAGTTTGGGAAAGCTTTCCCGTTGATTATAGGACGTGTTGAGGGGCTGGGGGATCTTCCCACTGTGATCTAGTGGGAAGTGATAAGGCCGTGGCATAGACACTTTGTGGGGCTGTTTTGAGAGAGCAGGAGATGTTTGAGTCTTGCAGGATGTGTAGGAGTTTCCCACTTGGAGGATGGGGTTGACAGGCAGAGCGAACAGCAGGTGCAAAAGTACAGACTGTGAATAAAGGCAGGATGGTTTGGTGAGGCTGGTTTTGTGAGGAGGTTTTGTGTGGGTGGGAGGTCCGAGTGGGCCAGGCGGTGGCCGGCATCTCCTGCTGGAAGGCCTGCAACAGAGTGGGGTGGGGGTGGGGGGTAGGGGGGTGGGGGAGGGAGCTATGGAGCCTGGACCTCAGTGAGTGCTGCCCCCTCGAGGATAAGCCTGACCACAGGCAGGCTGTGCCCACAGGGAGGTTCCCTGAGTGAGGGCAGGGCCCTGAGTCACCCAGTCTTGGGGCCCCTGCTTGGCGGGCAAGGCCAGGTGACTGCTGACAGCAATTGCTGCGGTGACTCATCGAGTTCCTGCACATCAGGGCTTATGTCACGCTGATGTTAGTGCAGGAAGAAGGGGTTACACATTGATGGGGGCTTGTCAGCAGCTCTTTCCAGAGTAGGAGTTCCCCCAGATGTATCTTCTCTGATAGCACTGGCAGGGCTGCCATCATGCAAGTCTGCGGGCCCTTGGCACAGCAAGCTTGGGGCACAGTGCCTGGGAAAAGCCGACTGGACATAAGAGGGTTATTTCCTGCTCCTCCCAAATCCCTTAACCTCCCTCTCACACCTACGCCCTGTTCACCTACACGCAGAGAATAATTAGTACCATTTGTGACGGGAAGCGAGCCGTGGGGACCCGTGCTTGGGAATCACACTGATGGAGGAGGGGCTAGAGCTTTGCCTCCGCAAGGCTTTTGGGGGCCTGGAGGCCAGGGCTGTGGACTCTCGGGGCAGGTGGGTCTTCCTGGTCTGTTCCCTCAAACCCTCTGGTTGTCCCATTCCCCAGAATGGAGGGGTGTCTTTTTATTCCTCTCCTCAGCACCCCCCTAAGGGGGAAATTGTGCAGGTTAAAGAAGAGATCGTGCCCTGTTCGCCTCTCTGTGTTCATCCCGAGTCCACTGGTGCCCCATTTTCCACGGTATCTCCACGTGCCCATTCCATGGGGTGGCCTCGCTGTGTCCACTCTGTACAGTGTCATTGGGCTCTGGCTGCCCTGCCCATTACCAGCGCGACAGTAGGGAAATGCCTAACAGAGCCCAGGTTTGTTTAGTTATCGAATGGGAATAATAATGCCTGCCTCCAATCCCCTAGAACCAAAAAACCCACCTCGTAGGGTTGTGAGGATTAAACGGGGTGGAAAGCGGTTAGTGCACAGCCTGGCACATGCTAAGTGTATATTAAATGCCAGCATCACTGGTGTTCACCTGTGTCTCGGGCCACACATGTGTCTTGAGCTCTGGATGCTTGTCTCCACTCTGTTCAGAGCTGAACTCGAGTCCTCCTGCACAGACCTCCCTGTGTTCCTTGTGCAGCTAAGAACACCACCACCCCGCCTGCTCCCCAAGCCAGGACATCCCCAGGACATCAGGCTAGAAACCCCCCTCCCTTGGCTCAGGTTCTTGTCCCATATCAATAGAATTCCTACAAAGACCCCCTGCTCCCAGCTGATCTCTGCCTCTGGTGTGCGAGCATCCACGCCACTGCTATGGGCATATTTCGAGATCCCAAGCCTGGGTCTGCCACTCCCTAGCCCACAGCCACGGCTCCCATTGCCTTTGAGGTGATGCTCAAACTGCTGAGCTTGGAGCAACCAGAGGGCCTTCTTGGGCTGCCTGCCTGCCTGCCGTCCCTCGTGCCTGGCCCTCCCTTGCCTATTTCCCTCCAGCGGGACTGACCCTGGCCCATCACCTTTGCATGCATGTCCTGTCCTCCTGCTGTGTCTCCATCTGCTGACCTCCACCCTCATTCCGTGCCCATCTCCTCTTCACCTCCTCCCAGACCTTCCCTGTCCTCCAGCCTCTGTGCAGGAGTCAGAGGTTCCTGGGATTTCTGTAAAATTTTTTTAAAAGTTTCGGGGACCAAATAAGGCTACCAACTTTTATTTATTTATCTTTTTTTTTTTTTTTTAAAAAATTGTATTATATTGGCTGCTGCATGCTTCGTTCCCAGACCAGAGATGGAATCCTGGCCGCTTTGGTGAAAGCGCTGAGTCCTAACCACGAGGCCACCAGGGAACTCCCAGTCTCCAACTTTTAATTTTGCTAGTAAGGAGATAACATCAAAAGGTTAGGTAAAAAGTAGCTATTGCCAGAGTTCCTCTTGTAGCTCTGCAGGTTACGAAGCCCACTAGTATCCAGGAGGATGTGGGTTTGATCCCTGGCCCAGGGGCTCGGTGGGTTAAGGATCTGGGGTTGCCGCGAGCTACAGGGTAGGTCAGAGATGCGGCTCAGATCTGGCTTGGCTGTGGCTGTGGCGTAGGCTGGCAGGTGCAATTCCAATTCAACCCCTGGCCCAGGAATATCTTTTTAGGAGCGGCCCTGAATAGAAAAAAAAAAAAAAAAAGACGGAGTCGCTATTGCCGTTGCCCATCGCCCTTATTTCCTAAAAGAGAGGAGGAGACAAGCGCTTAAGCTCGGAAGGAGGAACACCTTGGCAGCCTTGTACCCTGTAGACAGATGTCCACACTGCCTCGTCCATCTGTTTCTCCTCTGGCCTCAGACAAGTAGACGTTGGTGCTGGGACCCAGCTGGAGGTGCTTTATTTCTCCTCAGGAATCTGTCAGCTTCTCAGTGAGGTTTTGGGGTTTGGGGGTATTGTTATTCACAAGTGGAGGAGCAGTGGTTAACCGTCTGGTGGGCGGTTTACAGGCTGTGAGGGAAGGTGTCAAGCTCAGAGTGGAAGGCACTGCCTGGCGAGGCTCCGCCGCTGGGTCGCTGTGTCCCCTGCCCCCGCCCCTCCGTGAAGGTCTGGCTTTGTGGTCTGCCCCTCTCCCCTTGTTCCTTCATCTCTCTGCCACCTTCTGGCCTCCTTTTGCTTTCTTTTTCTTCTTATTCTCAGCCTGCTCCTGTTTTCTGTCTCTGTACTCCAGCCCCTGAGCCCAGTAGCCCATAACTTAACTGGTCTTAAGGCAAAATTTAAAAATATTATGTTACAAACTGTTTTATGGTCTCTGTTCTGAATTTTGAGAGTTTTGAGAGTTGGGTCAATTTTTAAACAGGTATTAGGAGTTCCCACTGCGGTGCAATGGGATCGGCCGTGTCTCTGGAGCCCCAAGACAAAGGTTCAATCCCTGGCTGGGCACAGTGGGTTAAAGGATCCGGCATTGCCACTGTGTGATGCTGTGATGCTGCAACGGCGGTTCAGATCTGATCCCTGGCCAGGGAACTCCATGTGCTGCAGGGCGGCCAAAAAACAAACAGATATTGTGTGCTGGGCCAGTGCTAGGTCCTTTGAGCCTGTGATGCCAGGTGGTCTGTGCAGGAGGAAGTCATCCCCTTGCTTAGAACTGAAGAAACAAGGCCTAAGAGAGGTTGAGGGTCCTGATCAAGATCACACATCTGGTATGAAGGGCTCTGCCATCTTTTATTCATCTATTTTTTAATTTTTATTTTTGGCCCTGGCGTGCCAGTTCCAGATCAGGGATTGAACCCGGGCCGTAACAATGCAAGCACTTCATCCTAACCACTAGACCATCAGGGAACTTCCTGCCATCTTTCGTATTGGATTTCTCGGTTCCAAAACCCAAGCAAGCAAACCCAAACTAATTCTCAAATTAACGGAAATAAGTCTCTTGTTTTAAAAACTCATGTGGGAAAAGCTCTCAGATGGTCTTTATCCGTCTCACTTACTGGAGTATGTTATTCATTCATTCACTTTGTTATGAATATAAAAGTACGTCTTCCAGTCTGGAAATATGAATACAGGGGGCATAGTGTCCATGTAAATGTATCTAATAGTCTTTTTTCCCCAAGTGATTTTCCATAATTGAAGTTTTACTGACCACACCATATTAAGTACTGAGTTTACAAAACTGAGTAAGATACAGTCCCTGAAATTGAGACATATTCAATCTAGAGATGATTTTTTTAAGCTTTTCAAAATTTTAATTTTTTTAATTTTTAAAATTAAAAAAAAATTATGCCTTTTAGGGTCGCGCCCGCGGCATATGCAGGTTCCCAGGCTAGGGATCGAATCGACCACAGCCTCAGCAACGCAGGATCCGAGCCGTGTCTACAACCTACACCACAGCTCACGGCAATGCCAGATCCATCCTTAAACCACTGAGTGAGACCAGGGATCAAGCCCGCAACCTCATGGTTCCTAATTGGATTCGTTTTCACTGCACCACAGCAGGAGCTCTGAGATGATTTTTTTTTTAATGAGTTAATTCATGTGAAGTGGGTAGAATGGCGCCTGGCACATGGCGATTGCTCAATAAACATTTGGCTTGTTATCAATGTTGCTTTCTTATCTCATTACCATCACTGCTGACCCTACCCCTGTTAACTTCCTGGCACACAGGGGGCACAAGAGGGCTTACGAGGGCCAGTGAATGATAGTTCTCCCGCTCTTTCAACCAACATGCCAGCAGTGGTGAGGCGTTAGGAAATGTAAAACTCTTGAGGAGAGATATAAAATACTTTTCTTTGGAGTTCCCATCATGGCCCAGCGGAAACGAATCTGACTAGCATCCATGAGATTGAGGGTTTAATCCCTGGCCTTGCTCAGTGGGTTAAGGATCCAGCATTACTGTGAGCTGCGGTGTAGATTGCAGACGCAGCTCATATCCTGCATTGCTGTGGCTGTGGTGTAGGCTGGCAGCTGAAGTTCTGATTTGACCTCTAGCCTGGGAACCTCCATATGCTGAGAATGTGGCCCTAAAAAGACAAAAAATAAACTAAAATAAACTACTTTTCTTTTCTTTCTTTTTTTTTTTATTGGCTGTACCTGTGGCATATGGAAGTTCCTGGGCCAGGGATTGAATCTGAGCCCCAGTTGCAACCTGAGCGAGCACTGCAGAGACAACACCAGATACTTAACCCACTGTGCCACAGCAGGAACTCCTACTTTTTCTTTTTTTTTTCTTTTTTTTCTTTTTTTTTGTCCTTTTTGTCTGTCGAAACTGAGTTCTCATGGATGCTAGTTGGGTTTGTTAACCGCCGAGCCATAACGGGAACTCCAGAACGCCTCCTATTAATATTATCAATCTAATTTATGTTCCCCAAGCCTCGGTTTCTTCATCTATAAAATGGGAATGATTATTATTCATAACAATAAGGAGTTGCTGCACCTTCCATCTCAGGGGACAGAGGGTCTGAATCAGGGGTCCCCGCTGCCATCTAGAGAGCTTTTAAAAGTCTTGTTATGGGAGTTCCCTTCGTGGCCCAGCAGAGACGCGTCCGACTAGGAACCATGAGGTTGTGGGTTTGATCCCTGGCCTCGCTCATTGGGTTATACAACTGACGTTGCTGTGAGCTGTGGTGTAGGTCGCAGACGCGGCTTGGATCCTGCATTGCTGTGGCTGTGGCGTAGGCTGGCAGCTGTAGCTCCGATTAGCCCCCTAGCCTGGGAACCTCCACCTGCAGCAGGCGAGGCCCTAAAAAGATAAAAGGCAAAAAAAAAAAAAAAAGAGAGAAAATAGTCTTGTTATGTAAGACAGTGTTATTATGCATTAGAAAAAACGTCATTCATTCTGATAATATTCCTGGGTTATTTGAGATAAAATTCCCACTTTATCCCCAGAAATCTTAGCCATCAAAGGCTAAACATCCTTTTCTGGATCACATACCATGTTGGGGGGTCATAGCTGAGGGTAGAAATTACAGCGGTCTGCCTTTCTTCCTGAAACAGCTCTCTGGGTTTGGGAAAAAAAAAACAAACAAACCCTGATGTCTGAATCCTGTCCCCAAGATTCTGAGGTCATAGGTCAAGGATGGGATATAGAGGATGCTGAGCATGGCTGGATTTGGGAACCACTGGACTGAATGACCACCCGTGGTCAGCCACATTTCCTATGCAGTGCTGCCCCTCTCCTGGTTTTAGCTTTCATTCTGGTGTCCCTTCACCCTCTCTCTGTTCATCCTTCAGTCACCCCCTGTCATGAGTCTAACTGTTCTCTGGGCTGGGAGGGACACAAAGGAATAAGAGACTGTCTCTCCCATTCATCCTAGGTTGATTTGGGGCTAACTTGCTGTGTGACCTTGGACAAATTGCTTTCCCTCTCTGGTCCCATTTCCTCTCTGTACAATGGGGAGGGTGAACATACTCTTGGGTCCCTTCCAGCGCTACTGATCTGTGGTTTTTCTCCCCTCCTGGGGATGGCACACTCCCTCTGGAAATTCTGTCTTGAGCAGAAGCAGGGTCACCCTCTCCTCTACCCCATTGCTAGTCCTTATTCTACTCCTGGCTCAGGGAGGCTTGACATCTTCGTGTAAACCAGTTCTGTGGTATTTTCAGTTTCTTGATGGAAAAATGATGAACTGAAAAGAAAATATTTGAAAATCCAGAGCATTCCACCCATGGCCTGTCACGGTTCGGCGCCTGGTCCCTCGGGCCCACGTTTGCCGCTGAGCCTGGCTCTCGCTTTGATGCTTGACCTTTTGCTGCCTTGGGGGTTTCTGCAGAAACACAGTTCCCATGGAGTGGGAGGGGCCTGGGAGGGTGCCCAGTCTGCTACCCTTCTCTGGCAGAGTGCCTTAAACCCACCTAGGTGGATGAGAATATTTGTTGTTTAAATATTTTTTATTGCAAAAAGGTGCATAGGAAGAGATTCAAGTGTTACTAGTGCTTATATCCGGTGCTGTGGATCCTTCTATTTTTTTTTTCTCCTTTCTCTGTGTGAATATATATTATAGTATATCATGTAACATAATGAATAATGATGTAAATATGTTTCTTTAGAAACTTTGCGTCAAACTCTGGACTTTTTCTTGCATTTTTCATATAACATTATATCATATTCTCAACTGTTTTCTAAAAAAATTTTTTTCTTTTCTTTTTTGGCTGCCCCACAGCACATGGAGTTCCTGGGCCAGGGATCAAATATGAGCCTCAGTCTTGACCAAAGCCACAGCTGCAGCAATACCAGGTCCTCAACCCGCCGTGCCAGGCCAGGGATCAAACGTGCAGCCGGGTGCTCCTACGTTGCTGCCGATCCCGTCCTGCCACAGTGGGAACTCCTAAAATATTTTTAAAGACTGTTGCGATATAAGGCTATAGCATAATTTATATAGCTAGTTCCTTTTTTTTTTTTTTGCTTTTTAGGGCAGCATATGGAAATTCCAAGGCTAGGGGTTGAACTGGAGCTGTAGCCATAGCCACAGCAACGTGGGATCTGAGCCACGTCTGTGACCTACACCACAGCTCACGGCAACACCAGATCCTTAACCCACTGAGCAAGGCCAGGGATCAAACCCGCATCCTTATGGATCCTAGTCAGGTTCGTTAACCGCTGAGCCAAGAAGGGAACTCCCTAGTCCCTTAAGTTTAGATATTTGGTTGTTTCCAACGTAAAACTTTTTTTTTTCTCCTTCTTTTGGCTGCACCTAAGGCATGTGGAAGTTCCCATGACAGGAATCAAACCCATGCCATAGGAGCGGCCCAAGGTGCTGCAGTGACAACACCGGATCCTTAACCACAAGAGAACTCCATAACTTTTTTTTGTTTGTTTTGCTTTTTAGGGCTGCAGCCACAGCATCTAGAGGTTCCCAGGCTAGAGGTCAAATTGGAGCTACAGCTGCTGGCCTACACCACAGCCACAGCAACACCAGATCCGAGCCACGTCTGTGATCTACAGCATAGCTCATGGCAATGCTGGATCCTTGACCCACTGAGTGAGGCCAGGGATCGAACCTGCATCCCCATGGATGCTAGTCATTTTGTTTCAGCTGAGCCACGACAGGAACTCCCGTCACTTTTTTTTAATTTTCATTTTTTGTGGAAGTATAGTTGATTACAATGTTGTGTTAATTTCTGCTGTACAGCAAGTGATTCAGTTGTGTGTGTGTATATATATATATATACACACACATTCTTTTTTAAAGCATTCCTTTCCATTATGGGTTTACCACAGAACACTGAACACAGTTCGTGCTATACGATAGCACCTTGATTCATCCCCTCCATGTGTAATAATAGCTCAATGTAAAACTCTTTTAAATAATAGTGTGATGAACTTTGTTCTGCTTCTGAAGCCCACCAGACAGGACTTGAGGGGCCAGGAATCATTAATAATGACTCTTCTATCCCCAGAATCCAGGAGTTCTCCAGCTGAGACCGAGCTGCCCCTCTCCACGCAGGTGAGCTCATGTTCTTGCAAAAGCATCACGGCGGCGGGAGCAGCACCTAGTGTTTAGTGTTGTGGGCTGACACCAGGCAGAAATGAGTTCAGATCCCAGCTCTGCCATTCACTAGAAACCTGGCCATGGAGCAAGCTGCCTGCTCTTTTCACGCCTCTGAAAAGCAGGTTAAGAGCAGTTCTCTCTATGCAGAGACGCGGGCCATGTGAAGTGTGGAGAGGCGCTGACCTCGCTCACCCAGCTGCTCTGTGTCTATTGGTTGCTGTTTCATCTCCAAACCCCTGGGTACCACTAATGAGCTTAGCTTATAACTCAGATTCAGTTCATCCAAGCTCTTCCCCCTGTGGACTCCTGGTGTCATAATTTTCTGGAAAGAGGATTACCTCTAAAGCTGCCTAACAAATCCTTGAGTAATCCAATTTTGCATCCAGCTTCATCTTCTCTCCTGGTCCTTAATTCCCTAAATGCTAAGCTGGGAGGCTCAGCTGCTCCTGGAGCTGGGCAGCACTGGGGAAGAGCCCGGGGTCCTGCCCCTCGGCTGTATTGGATGCAGGACTGTCCAGGCACCAGAGGAAGGTGCTCCAGGGTGAAGCTCACACTCAGGAGGCCAGAGGGTGGAGGGAACTGACCCTGAGAATGTGTTTCGCGGCGCTAGGTTCTGACCTTGACACTTGCTTCCTCATTTCATCCTTAAGGTAACCGAGATTTGGTTACCAGGATGGTCGTGCCTACAAGGGAGGAAAACTGATGCCCACATGGGCTAAGAAATCTGCCCAGGGTCACATAGCTAGTAAGTGATGGATCCAGGACTCCATCCAGGACGAAGGCTTTTCCCAGTAAGAGGTGGTACCTATGCCCTGGACCAGACCCACGCAATCACGGCGGTTTATCTCCTCTGTGGAAGGTGCTGTGCCCTTAAGCTCCTGGTGGAGAGGCAGTGGCAAGCTGTAGATACAAATAATGCTGCAAAGTTGAGAGGGATAGGCCAGACTTGGAGAGGTCCATCAGATGGGAAAAGGAATGCCTTGGGTGGAGCAGTGAAGGGGTTAAGGAGCAGGGGACGCCTGAGCTGGGTCCTGAATGATGGTGCAGTCCATAGAAAATGGGCTAACAGTGAGGAATGTCTCTTGTAGGCACCTACCACTAATGAAGATGATGAAGATATTTCCTCCAAAGAGTCTGCAAATGCAACAAGCCTCCCAGGTAAAGACTGGATTTTTTTTTTTTTCCTTTTTGCCATTTCTTGGGCCACTCCCACAGCATATGGAGGTTCCCAGGCTAGGGGTCCAATTGGAGCTGTAGCCGCCGGCCTACACCAGAGCCACAGCAACGTGGGATCCGAGCCGTGTCTGCGACCTACACCACAGCTCACAGCAACACTGGACCCTTAACCCACTGGGCAAGGCCAGGGATCCAGGGATCAAACCCGAAACCTGATGGTTCCTAGTCAGATTCGTTAACCACTGAGCCACGACGGGAACTCCAAGACTGGATATTTTTGTATTTCTGTGGCTTACCGGGCACAAAAGAACTGGTCTCTTGGCAGAAGGCCAGTCTGCTTAACAAAAAAGATCCGTGGCAGAAATATTCTCTTATTACTGTATACGTTCATGTTTGATTATTGTTAGCTCAGCTATAGTGAACGGAACATCAGAAGAGTGGGATAAGTCAGTGAAATATTTCACAGTTGGCCCGGAAGGCAAATGAAAATGCTACACTTTACAAAGTTATTAGAGTTTGACGTGGAATTCATGGAGAGAAATCATTGTTTTGGAAGCCGTTGCTTTCAATGCTTCTGATTCCCTATACCTGCAAGACTGGGAAAACTTGGCAACGTTGCATCAAGAAAGATCCCAGGTCCTGTATTTGTTTCCTCCATGTGTGAAATGCATGGAGTCTAGACTCTGGAGGCTTGAGCAGATCCATCTGATGGCTCTCAGGCTTTCTGAGGAAGTCCTTGGCTGCTGTACTGTTCCCTGGGTCAATTCCTGCTGCGCCTGCCACTGGCCATCCATGCTCTGTCATCCTAGTTGCAAACTCCTACCTAGTGCAGTACACCAGGGGGACCTACTAACTACCTGGGGTTAAGCTCTGCTGTGCAGGTGGGGACTCAGAGGTAACTGAACCCTGCTCTCCAGGAGTCTACTACAGTCCAGGGGTAAAAGAGTAAAATAGTGGCTGTAACAGAGGACAGACTGTGAGACTGGCTGAAAGGGAGCCACAGATAAAGCAGAGCCGGGATTGAGAGGCTTGAGTGAGCATGTGCATTTGGGGGAATCACAGAAAGTTCACGGAGGAGGTGTCATTTGAAATGAGCCTTGAATGAAGCAGGGGCGGGGGTGGGGGGGGATGGCAGTAGGTGGGGGCAGCAGTTCAGGGGCTGCTGTGGAAGAGGGGCCCTTGAGTCTTCTCCAGCCACTCTCACTGAGGATCTACCTCATTCACCCCAAGTCTTTTTTTTTTTTTTAATTTTTTTTTCTCTTTTTGTCTTTTTTGTTGTTGTTGTTGCTATTTCTTGGGCCGCTCCCGCGGCATATGGAGGTTCCCAGGCTAGGGGTTGAATCGGAGCTGTAGCCACCGGCCTACGCCAGAGCCACAGCAACGCGGGATCCGAGCCGCCTCTGCAACCTACACCACAGCTCATGGCAACGCCGGATCGTTAACCCACTGAGCAAGGGCAGGGACCGAACCCGCAACCTCATGGTTCCTAGTCGGATTCGTTAACCACTGCGCCACGACGGGAACTCCCTCACCCCAAGTCTTTAAAGACCATCTATAGGCTGGTGATTTGCAAATTTGCATCCCCATCTCTGACCTTTCCACTAAGATCCAGGCTTGGGTATCCAGCTGCCCAGGTGTACCTACAGAAACCTCAATGTGTCTGAAAGAAAATGCCTGATGATGCCCTGGCTGTCTAACCCAAGTGTCTTTTTCTCCATCTTCCTCATCTCAGGACCTGAGACCACATCCTATGGGTTGCTGGGGCCAGGGGATTAGCTTCCTCTTCTTACTCTTCATCCGATGTCCCTCAGCAGGTCCTGTCACTTGTACCTTGAGGCATGCCCAGGAGCTGACCACCTCTCACCCCCTCCACTGCCAAGACTTGGTCCAGCCACTTTCCTCCTGTAGGACTTTGGAGCTGCCTGCCAGTCTGCTGGCCTTTAGTCTTAACCTTCAACAGACTCTTCCAACCACCAGCCAGAATGACTCTTAAAACCCACATCCAAGCTCTGCTTGGCTCAGCACCATCTCCTCCTCTGGGGAGGAGGAGAAAGCCAAAGACCAAACAAAGGCCCCATTCTCCATGGGATCAGGGCCTAGACTTCATCTCCCCTTTTCTCCCTCCACTTGCTCTGCCCTCCTGGCTCTTCCATGTGTGCTCGACTCATGGCCTCTGCACTTGCTGCTTGCTCTGCCCGGAGGCTCTTCCCCCGACCTCCATCTGGCCAGCCCCTTCGCACATTGAGGCCTCTGCTCGAATGCCCCCTTCTCAGGGAGACTTTTCCCGACCACCCAGTCTGGCTGACACCCCTCGCCCTCCCCCACTGTCCCTCTCTCTCTCCCCTTGCTACGTTGTGGTTTTCATCATTGCCCTCGTCGCTACCTACATCATATTACATACTTATTTGTTTGTCTGTCTCCCTGAGTTAGAATGTAAGATCCAGGAAGCAGGAGCTTTTCTGTCATCCTATTCTTTGCACCCCAGAGGCTGAGAACAAAGCCTGGCACATGATAGACACTCAATAAATATTTGTTGAATGAATGAAGGAACAAATACAAAAGATGATGAAATATTAGTAAATGAGTCAGCCAAGCAGTGTGTGAAATGACTGTCATTGCCAGGAGATGTAGGACATGCTGGGAAAGACCTGTCCTTGAGGTCAGTGCCCGCCGCCAGTCTGGGCTCAAGGCAAAGCCTGGATCCCCTGGGCACCTCAAGTGATGCCTGGCAGGTGACATCTTCAGCAGCAGTGGGTACCACTTAGAGTGGAAGAGCCTGAATCCCAAGTCCACGAGACTGCAAGTGTCTGCCTTTCTGGCAGGAGAGGATGATACATTTGCTTAGATGTACTCTCTGTCCAGTCCGGGCTCTTTCTCTCTCTGGCAGCCATAGGACAGACCTTTCTGCAGAAGGACACAGCTGCTGGGCAAGCTACTTTGTCCTTCCATTCATTCAACTACGTGTTTCGATGAGCCTGCTTTGTGCAGGGCACCATGTGTGCAGTTGGGAGTCTAAGAGTGAAAAAGACACATGTGGTCCCCCCCTTCAGGGAGCTCCGACTTGCAGGTGGAGCTGGAGGAGTAACCAAGAGGGGCACGGGGCCAGCGCAAAGCAGGGTCACTTCTCAAAGGAAACGACATCGCCTCATGCGATGCCCAAAGGCCAAGTAGGGACTGGACAGCACGGGGCTGCCGCAAAGAGAGATGTGTGTCCTGGGGGTGAAGAGAACGCGTGCGGAGGGCTCTAGGAGGAGAGGGGACCTGACGGAGACGGCGGGACGTTCACGTGGCTGGCCCTTGAGTACCAAGGGGGGAGATAGGCGAGCGGTCACACCCCCGTGGGGAACCTGCACCCAAATGACGATGTCAGGGAGGCCCAAGGGCTTTACATCAGACATTGTCCTAGGGGAGCCACCCTCGATGGGGTCCCCCAAGCCTCTCTTTCTTGCACTCCCTCTGAGCCTTGTGGGGCAGGCTGAACGGCCCTAGAGAAGTCTCTCTGAAAGCGAGTGAGAGTCTGGGGCTGGCCGCGGGAGCTCAGGAGTGCTGAGCTTGAGGTATGTTTCTTGCCAAGCGGCAGAATCCTGGGGTCTGTCAGAGCAGGCTGGGGGTGGCTCTTCTAGACGTGGCTTTGGCCAGAAATCTGGCCAACCTGTCAAGTGGCCTGGTGTTAACACAGAGCCATTTCCTCCTCCAGGGGTGAGATTCTTGGCATGGCACCTGCTGAGGGTTCTTTTCCCCTTCCTTGCCTCTGCTCCTCCTCCTCTTCTTTCTCGTCCTCTTACCTTTTTGTTTTTGTTTCTCCCTTAGTGCAAGATTCTGCGTCGGTACCATTGCCCACATTCTTGGTGGCTGGAGGTAGCCTGGCCTTCGGGACGCTCCTGTGCATTGGCATCATCTTAAGGTGAGGCGGGCCCGGGGGCACCCTCTGGGGGCCTCGTGTTTCTTATCTAGCCTTGCCAGTGCTTGGGTGGTGGCACTGGGTTGGAGAGCCAGGAATGCATTCAAGCTATATTTTAGAGGTGGAACTGACAAGATGTGATGACAGCTGAGATGAGAAGAATGGGATTTCCAGTAGTGGTTCAGCAGAAACCAATCGGTTTGATCCCTGGCCTCGCTCAGTGGGTTAAGGATCCAGCGTTGCCGTGAGCTGTGGTGAAGTTTGCAGATGCGACTCAGATCCTGCATTGCTATAACTGTGGTATAGGCCAGTGGCTACAGCTCCGATTTGAACCCCAGCCTGGGAACCTCCATATGCCGTGGGCATGGCCCTAAAAAGATTGAAAAAAAAAATGGGAAGAATGGAAGAGAGGGAGGCGTCAAGTCTGATCCGCAGGTTTCTAGCTTAAGCAACTGGGCAGTTGGGGGGTGTCAGCCACTAAGACCGGGGGAAGAACAGCTGAGTGAGAAATGCTGATCACACGTCGGCACCACTGGGGAAACCCCAAGTGGGCAAGTTTGGGAGATCATTCAGCTGGTTGGCAGCAGGTAGATGAGGCCAACTAACCTGGGAAATGCAACTGAAAAATTGTGAAGAGGAGGAGCTGAGAAAGGGTCTGAGAAGGAGAAGCAGCGGGAAAACCCAGTTGTGAAAACCAGTCAGAGAAGGTGTGTGTTAGACGCTGAAGAAACACCTTAGGTTCTGGGATTACGGTATGAATATGACCCTTGCTGTCTGCCAAGGGCCACATACGAAAATGATGAAAATACCATGTGAGAAGCACCACAACAGAGGTGTGTGCACTGGTGACTCCAAGGTGCCTGGCCAGATCTGCTTGGGAACATTCCATGTCTCAAAATAAACATACCTAGTGGGTCACCTTTAAATGCCCTGTCCATGGAGTTCCCGTCCTTAACAAACTACTAGGACCCGTGAAGACACGGGTTTGATCCCTGGCCTCACCTAGTGGGTTAAGGATCCAGTGTTGCCATGAGCCATGGTGTAGGTTGCAGACGTGGCTGGAATCTGGCGTTGCTGTGGCTGTGGTGTAGACCGGCAGCTGCAGCTCTGATTGGACTCCTAGCCTGGGAACTTCCATGTGCCACGGGTGTGGCTCTAAAAAGACGTAAATAAATAAATAAATGCATGTCCTGTCCTAGTGCCCTCCCCCTGTCAAGGTGAGGAAACACCCTGATGAAGGCTTGATTGGCACCCTGGTTCCTGTAGCACCATATGCCCATTTCATCCCATTCTCTATCTCTCCATGCGGTCACTGGTTTTGCCATTCATTCCCGAGCTTGCAGAGAAGGCGCCTAACAGTGCTCCCAATGAATGGGCAATAAAGACAGCTTCCAATGTTCATGATTTTCCTGCAGGAACTGACAATTGTGCCTGTGCTGAAGCCCTCACAGAAATCAGGCTGGGCCCTGACTTTGGATGGTGGTTCATTACAATCTTAACACAAGTTGAAGAGATTCTGTTCTTCCGGTCTCTTCCCTCGAGTGTGACTCTCCAGGGCCTCCAGCTGGTGACTGTGAGAGGCGGTCTTTGAGGGTGTTCTGGAAAGAGGGGTGAGACCTTGGCAGAGAGCTTTCCACATGGTAGCTCATTGGAGTCTCACAGTGACCCCCCAAGTAGCTCAGCCCCAAGGTGGTCTGGGTCGGAAGATGCACAAGATAACTCACACTGTGTACAGGGTTGTTTTTGCTTTGATTTAGCAGTGAAGTAGGGAACAAGCTCTCCCAGGGTGTGCAGAAGATAAGGGGCCCGAAGAGCGGAAGTAACTCCTCGGAGGAGCCGAGAACTCACTGAATCTTATATCTTTGGGCCACAGAGGGGCCACCCCAGCTTTTGGAGGTCTTCTTACTGCCTCCTAAGGATTCCTTGCCTCACCTCAGGCACCTATTTCTGTATTCTGTCTGCTTTGTTTTTTAGCCACACCCTCCGCATGTGGAAGTTCCCAGGCCAGGGATCAAACTTGCTCCACTTTGGTCATCCGAGCCGCAGCAATGACAACGCCAGATCCTTAACCTGCTGAGCCATAAGGGGCTCCATCTCTTCCTATTGCTATATCATTGTGGCTTCAAGAGGCCTTTTTTTTTTTTTTTTTGGTCTTTTTGCTATTTCTTGGGCCGCTCCCGCGGCATATGGAGGTTCCCAGGCTAGGGGTCGAATCGGAGCTCTAGCAGCCGACCTACGCCAGAGCCACAGCAATGTGGGATCCGAGCCATGTCTGCAACCTACACCACAGCTCACGGCAACGCAGGATCCTTAACCCACTGAGCAAGTGCAGGGACCGAATCCGCAACCTCATGGTTCCTAGTCGGATTCGTTAACCACTGCGCCACGACGGGAACTCCCAAGAGGCCTTTCTCATAACCCTCCATAGACCCTGTACATACCATGATTTCCACTTGACGGATGAGGAAATGAAAGCTGAAAGAGGTAGCACGGTTACAGCTAGTTAAGGGTAAGGCCAAGATTCAAAAGCTCATGCATTTTGGATAGGGCCTTAGGGGTCATTTAGTCCAACTCTTTAATTTTACAAATGAGAAAAACAGCCCTGAGAGGTAAGATGCGTTGCCCATAGACACACGACTTGTTAATAGAAGAGACAGGACTAGAACTCATGCCCTGAGAGTCCCTGCCCACTGCGCCAGCCTGCTGTCACCTGAGAGGTGGGCCCAGTAGGTCTTATCTGTCTACTGTTGGCCAGCGGCCCCACTAACAAGCTGCGCCATCTTGGTGCGCCGGGAACCACGAAGAGAAGCCATAGGCTGGGGGAATTGGCCACGGTGTCCATCACAGAGCTTGCTTGCTGAAGTGCTGATGGTATTTGTACTTGACTGGTTGCTACACAACCAGAGTCCCTGAAGGCAGAGAACTACGTATCAGTCATTTATTTCCTAGCCTGGTGAGTTTCCATTTCCTCCCACATAAGGCAAATTTATTTGAAGAGAGGCCAGTTATTTCAAGCAATGAAAAACCCCTCTACTCTCAAAGTCCTCCATGTCCAGAAAAGAGTAGAAATGCAGAGAGAGCTGCTGTGGGCCTGAGGTGACAAAATGGCTGGGCCACCATGGCGGTTGGGGTGGCCCTACTACAGTGGATGGAATGAGAGAGGCAGGTGAAGGAGGTAAAGCCTGCCAGCCTATGATGCCATCTTTTAATTTTCATACATTTACTGTGCTCCAGCAGAGCGTGGTGTTTTCCTAAATGTTTTTTTCCAACAATATCAGTGATAATTAAAAAAAAAATTTAACGTGCCATTGAAAACGGTGTGCCCGCTTTTTAATTGGACGTTATAATTTATAGGGGCCTTCTCCTCACCCTGTACCCTGTTCCCCACTGCTTCGCTCTTTATTTTATGCTATCTGGCACTGGTAAAATAGGATTCTCATAGCAGAGACTTTTCTGCACATTTATCTAGAATGGCTAACACTATTAGGTAAAGACCTCCTATGTGTATACCTCTAATTTAAATCATATTGTATTGAATGTATTGTCTCTTTTCTCTTCTCTTCTATTCTTTTCTGTTTTTTAGGGCCGCACCCATGGCATATGGAGGTTCCCAGGCTAGGGGTCTAATCGGAGCTGTAGCTGCCGGTCTACACCAGAGCCACAGCAACAGCAACGCCGGATCCGAGCCACATCTGTGATTTACACCACACCTCACAGCAATGCCGGATCCTTAATCCCCTGAGCAAGGCCAGGGATCGAACCTGCATCCTCATGGATGCCAGTCAGATTCGTTTCCACTGAGCCACGATGGGAACTCATTTCTTTTTTTTTTGTTTTTGCGCTGTGCCCATGGCACATGGAAGCTCCCTGGCCAGGGATGGAACCTGTGCCACAGCAGCGACCAGAGACACAGCAGTGACAACTTTCAAGTACCCTGGGTCACAGAAGTGGCTGGGTACAGTGAGTACCTTCTGTGGCCTTTGGGGGTGTGTGTGTCACTTTCTTTTGCTAGGTCTTGGTTTCATCTTTTCTTTTTCTTTTTTTCTTTTTTAATTAATAAGGATAATTGGAGTTTCCGTCCTGGCTCAGTGGAAATGAATCTGACTAGCATCCATGAGGATGCAGGTTCAATCCCTGGCCTTGCTCAGTGGGTTAAGGATCCGGTGTTGCATTGAGCTGTGTGGTGTAGGTTGCAGGTGCAGCTTGGATCCTGAGTTGCTGTGGCTGTGGTGTAGGCCAGCAGCTGTAACCCCGATGAGACTCCTAGCCTGGAAATCTCCATATGCCGCAGGTGCAGCCCTAAAAAGACAAAGCACTAAAAAAAAAAAAAAAAAAGTATGAGGGTTATAAGTTTTTAAAAAATTTCTTTTGGCTGCAGAACCTTTTCTTTAAACCGAGCATTAGGAGGCCCAGGTATGCAAATTAGGTAAAAGGTGGAGGCTGAGGGCAAATGAAGTCTGACAGCTCAGCTCTTTGTTCCTTCTATCCGCCCTGCACCCCTCCAGCCTCCAGGTCCTGCTCAGCCCTCTGCCTGGGGGGCGGGCAGTGCCAGCCATGGATGCATGCCAGGCTGGCTGATTACGGAGGCCTCTTAGAATTTAGTGATTTGCAGAAAAATTCTCATTCCTTCCTTAAAATATTTCAAAAGAAGGAAAGCTCATCTTTCTCAGTTACCCATCCAATTGCTTTGAAAAAAACTGAGGACAGGAGTTCCCATCGTGGCTCGGTGGAAATGAATCTGACTAGCATCCACGAAGACGCAGGTTCGATCCCTGGCCTTGCTCAGTGGGTTAAGGATCTGGTGTTGTCGTGAGCTGTGGTGTAGGTCGAAGACACGGCTCAGATCCTGCATTGCTGTGGCTGTGGCGTGGGTAGGCAGCTACCGCTCCGATTCAACCCCTAGCCTGGGAACCTCCATATGCCGCGGGTGCGGCCCTAAAAAGACAAAACAGACAAAAATTTAAAAAAATAATGAGTTCCCATCGTGGTGCAGTGGTTAACAAATCCGACTAGGAACCATGAGGTTGCGGGTTCAGTCCCTGGCCTTGATCAGTGGGTTAAGGATCCGGCATTGCCATGAGCTGTGGTGTAGGCCGGTGGCTACAGCTTGATTCGATCCCTAGCCTGGGAACCTCCATATGCCGCGGGAGCGGCCCTAGAAAAGGCAAAAAGACCAAAAAAAAAAAAAAGAATAAATTTAGCATTAGTTATAACATAAGCACGTCTTCCCATGGCTCCAGATTCTTAGTAAACCTCACTTTCGTCACTCCTCCCTGAGGTGGATAGACCCAAGTTCACTTATCAGCCTCCTCTTATGGCACATTTGTGTTGCGGTTTTGCTTTTATCAACAACACTGCGTTGAACATCTTGGTGCAAGAGCCTTTCATGGCTCTGCTCTTTCCTGAGGGTATCTTCCCAGAAGTGGAATTCTTGGGTCAGAGCGTCTGACTCTTTTGAAGCCCAGAGTTTAATGACTCCGTCCTCAGTGCTCTCATGAGGGAGGCGGCTTCCACCCAGGGACCCAGCATAGCGCCAGTAAGTGCCCCTGCTGTGTCCCCTTCCTGTGCAGTGCCTGAAGCCCAAGTAACATCCTGCAGATTGTTTATTCCATTTGGACCACCGGCTAAGAGCCAGTGGCAGATTCGGAGCCAGCTATCAATTATTTATCCCAACAAGGACAGGAATAGCCTGTCGATATAAAAAGAAACCCAAGGAAAATCCCCAAACCTTGTTGACACTGGTTTCCCCTCTTCCCTCCCAGCCCTTCCTGGAGTAGTGGGTGTTTGGTGGACTTGAGAGAGACCACCTTGCTCCCACATTGGGGGTCCACAGGCAGTAAGTTAGGAGGTGACGGAGTGGGAAGCAGGACGGGGGAGCTGCCCGGGCGGGCGCGGCTGCAGGGCCCCTGCAGGGAGGAGACCTGACTGTACCTTTGAAGATCGCTATCACCGCCTCATCTTTCTTTGGGCTGTCAAGTGACTTTTCTCAGCGACTGAGCCCTGGCTTTGGGCCCAGAGTGGAGCAGTGTGAACGAAGCTGTGATCAGAGAGATGTCTATCTCCTTCCTGTTTTAACATCGACTTTCCTGTCAGATGAGTCACTTGTGCCCAAGTGGTGCCCAGGGCCGGGTCTGTGAGAACGTGCCAGCGTGGTGGGAGGGGACCCCGAGGGCGAGGGAGAACTGGGGACGGTGGGACCACTGGAAGCTAGAGGAGCCAGAGGGCTCTTGAGGGAGCAGCACAGCCTTTTTGCTGCTGTGAAAGGCAGTTGCCATGACCTGCCTCTGGCGGCCTTGATTTGACTGAGAGGCCCATTTTCCTTCCCCACTGAAAGACTACTTTCTCTCTCTCTCTTTTTTTCTTTTTAGGGCCACACCCGCAGCATATGAAAGTTCCCAGGCTAGGGGTCGAATCAGAGCTGCAGTCCCCAGCCACAGCCACAGCCACAGCAGATCCCAGCTGCATCTTCAACCTGCGCTGAAGCTTGCAGCAACGCCGGCTCCTTAACGCACTGAGCCAGGAATTGAACCCACGTCCTCATGGATACTAGTCGGGTTCTTAACCTGCTGAGCCACAATGGGATGTCCTCTTTTTTTTTGCTTTTTAGGGCCACACCCGTGGCATATGGAGGTTCCCAGGCTAGGGGCTCCAATCAGAGCTACGGCTGCCAGCCTACACCACAGTCACAGCAATGCAGAATCCAAGCCACATCTGTGACCTACACCACAGCTCACGGCAATGCTGGATCCTTAACCCACTGAGTGAGGTCAGGGATCAAACCGGCAACCTCATGGTTCCTGGTTGGATTTGGTTCCTCTGCCCTGTGACAGGAACTCCTCTTTTTTTTTTTTTTTTTTTAAGTAAATTCATTTGGGGTTAATGATATGTCTCTCTGGGCAGTCTCTGGAGCAGGACAAATTAAGTTCTCAGTGCTATAAAGGGACACTCAAAGCCACATGCTCAAAACCTCAGTTTCCCCATGAGTCAGTTGGACCATCAGACAAACCCACTCTCTTGGGGTGTTTTTGATGACTCTTCAGTGGATCGTGTAGTTCCTGGTAACAAAAAACAGCTGACAAATAGTTAACACTCCTTAGAGCTGAAACCTGGGAGTGCCAGGCCACCAGGGCAGCCAGCTGTTGGTGTTTTTCTCTCGGGTTCATCACAGAGGGAACTTAACATGTGCATGCTTTGTCTTTGTGTATCTGTGTGAAGGTTCAAGAAGACGGGGAAGCTGCAGGCTCTGAAAGAAGGCAAGACGAACATGCATCCGCCGTATTCCTTGGGACAGCTGGTCCCTGAGAGGCCCAAGTCCACCCCAGTGCTCGTCCCCCTCATCTCCCCGCCTGTGTCCCCCAACAGCCTGGGGGACAACACCTCGAGGAACAGCCGACCAGAGGCCAGGGGCCCTCAGAGCCCTTATGATGTCAGCAACAGAGACTACTTTTTTCCCAGATAGCCAGCTGGGGGATGCCTGGCAGCCTGGGGCATCGGGCCCCCTGGGCTGCGTGGATGACACGTGGATGACAAAGCACAAACTGACTCTGCAAAAGACGCTTCTCACTGCCATTCCAGCTCATCTCAGGTGCGTGGGGCCTCTGGCTTCACCTTGACAGAAGGGCCCCATGGAAGATTCTGCGCTGGGTGGGAAAAGCTTGGCTGCATCTCTTCAGAAGGAGGAGGTGGTGGAGGTTTGGGACCATGCTTCCCCAGCTGCCCTGTTTACAGGGCTTAGAGTGAGCTCAGGCCCCCGTGAAGAGCGCGGTGTCAAGCCTCTACTGGACACTCATGCGGGCAGAGCCGGGGGGCTGTGGAGGCCTTGGGCCCCCCGGCTTGGTGGGGACAAGTTGCTGGCCACCCACACACCCTGATGTTTCTCCAGGAGCTGCACCCGGAGGCAAGTGGGGTGGATTTCCAGCCAAAGACCACCCCCCCGCACCCCCAGCTGCTTATCTCCTGGCCCACCACAGAGTTTCATCTTCTAGCTCAAACTCTTGAAACCCAAGTGCCTTCGCAACTCAGTTTTTTGAGGCCTGAGGCCGGCTCTCCTTAAACTGCCACCACTGGGGGAAGGTCTCCCCTGCTTTTCTTGCCCACACCTGAACAACAGCTGAGAGGGGGCCGAATAGTATCTCAGGGCCTGAGGGTTTGCAATGGAATTATGATTAGTTCCTTAGCACCATTTTTCTTTCTTTCCTTTTTTTTTTTTATTAACTATTTTTCTAAATGTGAATCATAATCCGACACACTTGCTGAATCCAGAAGCAACTGCACTAGCCGGATTGCCCTTTTTGGATCCCAGGACTTCAGCAGAGAAGCTAAGAGGAAGGAGGGGGTGAGGACAGGGTCTCCACTTTATCTATAATAGCATTGCTGAGGGGATTGCCTCTGCAAAGCAGCATCCTCCCAACCACCCCCACCACACACACACCCGCCCACCCTTCCCCCATCCCCCTGCCCTTTCCCCATTCCCGCCCCCATCTCCCCCCCCCAAAAAAAGGAGAACAGGAGTTAGGGAGGTTTCTGCCCCTGGCAAATCCACACTGCCTTACTCCAGCTTTGTTTATTTCGTTTTCAGCTGAGCCTAAGTAACCAGGGAAGAAAGTATTTATGCGAAAAGACCAAAGAACCTGGCAAGAGTGTATTTTAATTTGGTTTTTTAAAAACTGCTGACTGGTGGATCTTCAGAGGGTGGAAGAGGCCGCATTAGCAGACTGTCAGGGTGCAAATAACCTGTTGGGGGGTGGGGTGGGGGAAATGCACGATAATGTTGCTTAGCGCAAAACTGAGTCAAGTAAACAGGAGGAGAAAAAAAGATTTTCCCCTATTGGAGAAGAGACTCTGCTTTCCTTCTAAATTTTGGGTTTGCCTTTAAAAGCAAAAAAAAAAAAGCCTGCCTCTTCTTGAATTTAGCGGAAAAGCAGCTTGTTATTACTCCTGCAGGCGGTGGAGAAGGAAGGGGTGTCCAGCTCCCTGTCAGGGTTCTGGGAAGCTCGACTCCCACGGATTACCCAGCAGGTCAGCTGAAAATCCCCAGCTGTAAAAGCCACGAGCTTATCAGAGGAGGTTCATTAAAAAAAAAAAAAAAAAAAAATCCCTAACCTCAATGCCTTCCTCTTCTCAGTTAGTTCCTTGAATGTGATTCCGTTCAGCTAGTATTGAGGCACCGACTGCGGGTCCAGCCATGACGCCTCGCTGACCGCTTCAGCTCAGTTTTCTCTCCAGGCTTTGAAAATTCAGAGATATGAATGGTTCCTCCGCCAGGTACCCTCAAGTACCCTGGGATGTCCCAGAAGGAAGCTGTGATTAAAATCAGTCATGTAACCACCACTCAAAATGTACCAGACCACAAAGCCTTTCTAGTGGCCCCCCCGTCAGCAAAACAACCAGCAGCGCCAGACAGGTGGCAGAAGGATGGAAACGACCATGTTTTACGTACTGTTTGCCAGGTTCAACCTGTGACCGACCTTGGGCTCACAGAGCGATGTTCATGGCTGGCTTTGGCTTTAAATATCAGACCCTGTTGCCACTGCTTTTGGCAACTCATCTTAAGTTGACAAAAGTGAGGCAGGTGGTTTTTATTTTTTTTTTCGCTGAAGTTTCCTTGCTTGAGAATAGCAAAAATGCTGTTTAAGGGAAATGTGGAAAATGAGACTCTGCCTGAGAAAGGGTGGTTCTGTGCCCACGGTTCTTTAACTCTTGACAAAGTTTTACCCACGTGTAAATATTACCAGAGCCGGGCAGAGCGGTGCTAGTGGAAGATGTAAATCCAGATAACTCACGACTGCTGAGAGCTAGGCAGCTTTGATCTCCAAATTGTTATTGCTTTCATTATTATTGGAACGGAACTGCCTTTTTTTTTTTACATTGAAGAGGGGTTTTTTTTCCCTTAATTATTTTTTTTTTAATAAGCTAGTATAGATGAAGGAAAAATATTTGTCTTCTTCGGGTTGTAGGCCTTGCTCAGTGTACACAGGTCCACACCCTAAGCTTTCCCTGTCCTTGAATCTGGTCAGTGAATGTGGGTTTCAGTCCACAGGTCCTTCTAACCTGTGTTTCTGCAGCGCACGTGCTGTCTTTTATCCTCAACAGTGATGCAGCTCGGCCAATAATACCTGCAGCCATCTGCCACTCAGCCTGATGTGAAATGTTACAATTAACTCAGCGACAATTTTTGTGAAAGATGGGCAACTTATCCTGCTGGGTGGGAAAAGTTGAAACTATGCTCATTCAAAGTTTCGAAGTGGTATTAATTCTTGTAGCATTAATGGGAAAAACAATTTTTTTTTAACTGTTAAGGAGGTAGCATTGATTGTGTCTACAAAGCCTTTGGTATCCCTGAGTGCTCCTTGCCCTTGAGGCTCTGGGTTCAACTGAGTCTCTGCCATTTCCCCCGCTGGCCTCGAAGGGTGGAGGGTGGGATGGGGTGCGGGGTTGGGGGAAGGCAACGCCATTACCAGGCATGGAATCTGCTGCCAGAACAGGTTGGGAGCCTACCTAGGGGTGACCAGAGCGCAAGGGGGCAGGCTGGGAGTGGTCATGGGTTTGCGGGTTTCCCGCAGAATGTTCAGGAATGTCTTGCCCAGCTGCTTTGGTGCTGTACTATATCACCTCACTGAAGGCGTGTCAGATTGACCCAGCTGGGGAGGAGTCTGACACCAGCCCCAGGTGTTGGTGAGACATTTATCTTTAACTTGGAGAAGCAGGGGCAACCGATGGCCCTTCAGAACATAAGCCTGGATCCCAGCCTGTCTTTGCAGCAGTTGGCAGTGGGGCTGTGGCTGGAAGGGAGGCCAACTGGCTCAGCTTCTGTGCCAGACACTCCTGAGCGTCCCCTAAAGGTCCTTCCAGCATCAGGTCCTTGCTGTAGCCTGGCCCCAGCGCCAGTTTCTATGGCAACCTTAGTGATTATTAAAGAACACTGTCAGTTGTATGAAAATGTGCTCAAATGAAGAGCTGCTTCAGAAGGCAGGGATTGGAACCGCGTGTAGCAAGGCCGTTAATTCATAGAGAAACCACATTCAGAAGGAGATCACGCATCTGTTAAATAGAATACCTCAACTTTATATTTTTTGGAGAGAAATAATAGTTATAAGTGTTGTCTTTATTTTTTTACCTAATTACCTGAAAGCATATACCAAAGGCTGATGTCTGTATATTGGGCAAAGGGTCAGTATGATGTTTTTCAGTGATTTGTTTTCTTTTTACCAGCTATTTTGCATTTAAAGTGAAAATTGTAAATGTTTGAAATAAATGAGTTCTAAAAATATGCTTGAGAGGTAATGATGCTTTGGCACCTGGGTCATTTAAAGGGAAGACTCGCATGATTAATGAGGGGAAGGGAGTAAGGAAAGATGGGTTTAAAATTAAGGCATTACCAGGGAGTTCCCGTTGTGGCTCAGTGGGTTAATCTGACTAGTATCTCTAAGGATTCAGGTTGATCCCCGGCCTTGCTCAATGGGTTAAGGATCTGGCGTTGCTGTGGCTGTGGTGTAGGCCAGCAGCTCCAGCTCGGATTTGACCCCCAGCCTGGGAACCTCCATATGCCGCAGGTGTGGCCCTAAAAACAAACAAAAATAAACAATTTAAAAAAAAATTAAGGGAGTTCCCATCGTGGCACAGTGGTTAACAAATCTGACTAGGAACCATGAGGTTGTGGGTTCGACCCCTAGCCTTGCTCAGTGGGTTAAGGATCCCGAGTTGCTGTGGCTCTGGTGTAGGCCGGCAGATACAGCTCCGATTCGATCCCTAGCCTGGGGATCTCCATATGCTGTGGGAACGGCCCTAGAAAAGGCAAAAAGACCAAAAAAAAAAAAAAAAAAATCAAGGAGGACCATTTGGGGGTGAGTTTGTCCTTAATGCAAGTTAGAAATACCTCTGGGGAGTTCCCTTCGTGGCTCGGTGGTTAACAAATCCGACTAGGAACCATGAGGTTTCGGGTTCAATCCCTGGCCTTGCTTCAGTGGGTTAAGGATCCGGCGTTGCCGTGAGCTGTGGTGTAGGTCGCAGATGCAGCTCGGATCCGGCATTGCTGTGGCTCTGGCGTAGGCCACTGGCTACAGCTCTGATTAGACCCCTAGCCTGGGAACCTCCTTATGCTGTGGGTGTGGCCCTAGAAAAGGCAAAAAGACAAAAAAAAAACCCAAAAATAAATAAATAAATAAACCTGGAAAAAAACCCAGGTAAGTTTAAGGAATAGGTAGCAATTTCTCAAAAGACTTGAATTATGAAAGTATTTCCCAAAATGGGCCCCCAAGGTTTCCGGAAGGGGCGTGGGTGCTTCTGCCATGTTTACATCATTACAGGTGATGAACACGTAGGGAAGGAAAAGGAAGGGCCATTATTCATCAGAAAACTGTTTATTGGACGGGGAGGGGGTGTTAACAGCAACACAAAGGCAACCCAGCCCTCGTTGATTATCAGACAGGCTGCATCTGTCCCCTATTGAAAAGGGTCTTCAATAGGAGAAACTTGGGACCCAGCCATCCCACATCTTCCAAACAGAGGAAAGCTGCGGTGTGGATGCTCTGTGGATAAGAGTTGCTGTGTAAACAGTTCAGGGCTGGGGAGGAGGAAGCTGCATGGAAGCCTGGAAATTGTGTAACTCAGACTGAAAGCTGAAGTGTGAGGCCCCGCTGCGTGGCCCCCCCGCCCAGGGAAATAGACGAAAGCCGCAGGACCACACCTTCAGCACCCATCAACTCCTGGAGGACGCCACCGTCTCTTTTGAGGTTGGTCCCTGTCTCTCAGAAATTGACACAGGAAACAGATGTCCCCTGGGTGGCTGGGCTGTGTGGGCCCCATGGAGGGATGCAGGAGTGGGTGTGAGGAGGAGGAAGTGGGGGGAGTGTCTCCCTCTTCTCCACGGGGGCACTGTTAGGATGACATGGTTATCATGCTCTTTTTTTTTTTTTTATTACTCAAATGAATTTATCACATCTGTAGTTGTATAATGATCATAACAATCTAATTTCACAGGATTTCCATCCCACAGCCCAAGCACATCCCCCCACCCCCCAAACTGTCTCCTCCGGAGACCATAAGTTTTTCAATGTCTGTGAGTCAGCATCTGTTCTGCAAAGAAGTTCAGTCTGTCCCGTTTTCAGATTCCTCATGTCAGTGAAAGCATTTGATGTTGGTGTCTCACTGTATGGCTGACTTCACTTAGCATGATAGTTTCTAGGTCCATCCATGTTGCTAAAAATGCCAGTATTTCATTCTTTTTAATGGCTGAGTAATATTCCATTGTGTATATGTACCACATCTTCTGGATCCACTCCTCTGTCGATGGACATTTAGGTTGTTTCCATATCTTGGCTATTGTAAATAGTGCTGCAATGAACATTGGAGTACATGTGTCTTTGCGAGTCGAGGTTTTCTCTGGATAGATGCCCAGGAGTGGGAAGGCTGGATCAAATGGTAGTTCTATGTTTAGTTTTCTGAGGAATCTCCATACTGCTTTCCACAGTGGTTTCACCAGTTCACATTCCCACCAACAGTGTACTAGGGTTCCTTCTCTCCCCCCCCCCCCCCCCCCCCGCCCCAGCACTTACTGTTTGTAGACTTTTGGATGATGGCCATTCTGGCTGGTGCAAGGTGGTACCTCAGAGTGGTTTTGATTTGCATTTCTCTAATAATGAGTGATGTTGAACATCTTTTCATGTGTTTCTTGGCCATCTGTATGTCTTCTTTGGACCATGCTCTTTCCAGAAGAATTTGGGAGAGCAGATGGTGAATCTTGCAAAAGATGGCAAGGAACACTCAGTTACTGGAACAGCCACTTAGAAAAGCATTTTCCTTATTTATTGACACCTAAGGAGACTAAACTTTTCTCCAGGTTTTGGGAGAAGCCCGGGCTGGAGGCAAGGAAGTGTGTGGGTCTTCCTGCAGTAGGAGAAGTGTCCTGTCGAAAGTCCTGAAACTGGTTAAACGCAGTAGGCCAGGACTAGAGCTGGGGACGTGACAGCCCCTCCGGCAGAGTGGCGACCAGGTGGGCTGGCCTGTGGCCAGTCGCTTACACAATCCTGAGCATGACAGTTAGCCCCACTGTCCTTCAAATACTGACCAACGCCTCATTTGCCTGTGAAAGTCCTGTCTTCTGCCAACACACGTCATTGCAAAACAGAACAAAACGACAAGAAAAAACAAAACCGAACAACCTCAGCTATGTCCAATTTCATACAAGCAGGTAACAATCCAAAACATGAATACAATTAAGTTTTCAGTAAAATCCAGAAACCCCATATCATAGGCAGATGCGATGTTCAGTTAGGATGTTTCTTCTGAGGTAACTTCAAATTGCTTAGTAATTCGCAAATAGCTTACTGTGTTCACAACAGCCTACTATGTAATGGGAAGCTGCATTTTAATATTTCATGATGATTTTTTTAAAGAATGCAGTTTATCAGGGGAACAGTTGTCTTTTTTTTTTTTTTTCCCCCCACTGTACAGCAAGGGGGTCAGGTTATCCTCACATGTATACATTACAATTATATTTTTCGGAGTTCCCGTCGTGGCGCAGTGGTTAACGAATCCGACTAGGAACCATGAGGTTGCGGGTTCGGTCCCTGCCCTTGCTCAGTGGGTTAACGATCCGGCGTTGCCGTGAGCTGTGGTGTAGGTTGCAGACGCGGCTCGGATCCTGCGTTGCTGTGGCTCTGTGGCTCTGGTGTAGGCCGGTGGCTACAGCTCCGATTCAACCCCTAGCCTGGGAACCTCCATATGCCGCGGGAGCGGCCCAAGAAATAGCAACAACAACAACAACAAAAAAACAATTATATTTTCCCCCCACCCTTTCTTCTGTTGCAACATGAGTATCTAGACAAAGTTCTCAATGCTATTCAGCAGGATCTCCTTGTAAATCTATTCTAAGTTGTGTCTGATAAGCCCAAGCTCCCGATCCCTCCCACTCCCTCCCCCTCCCATCAGGCAGCCACAAGTCTCTTCTCCAAGTCCATGATTTTCTTTTCTGAGGAGATGTTCATTTGTGCTGGATATTAGATTCCAGTTATAAGTGATATCATATGGTATTTGTCTTTGTCTTTCTGGCTCATTTCACTCAGTATGAGATTCTCTAGCTCCATCCATGTTGCTGCAAATGGCATGATGTCATTCTTTTTTATGGCTGAGTAGTATTCCATTGTGTATATATACCACCTCTTCCGAATCCAATCATCTGTCGATGGACATTTGGGTTGTTTCCATGTCTTGGCTATTGTGAATAGTGCTGCAATGAACATGCGGGTGCACGTGTCTCTTTTAAGTAGAGTTTTGTCCAGATAGATGCCCAAGAGTGGGATTGCGGGGTCATATGGAAGTTCTATGTATAGATTTCTAAGGTATCTCCAAACTGTTCTCCATAGTGGCTGTACCAGTTTCCATTCCCACCAACAGTGCAGGAGGGTTCCCTTTTCTCCACAGCCCCTCCAGCACTTGTTATTTGTGGATTTATTAATGATGGCCATTCTGACTGGTGTGAGGTGATATCTCATGGTAGTTTTGATTTGCATTTCTCTTATAACCAGCGATGTTGAGCATTTTTTCATGTGTTTGTTGGCCATCTGTATATCTTCTTTGGAGAAATGTCTAATCAGGTCTTTTGCCCATTTTTCCATTTATTGATTGGCTTTTTTGCTGTTGGGTTGTATAAGTTGTTTATATATTCTAGAGATTAAGCCCTTGTCAGTTGCATCATTTGAAACTATTTTCTCCCATTCTGTAAGTTGTCTTTTTGTTTTCTTTTGGGTTTCCTTTGCTGTGCAAAAGCTTTTCAGTTTGATGAGGTCCCATGGGTTTATTTTTGCTCTAATTTCTATTGCTTTGGGAGACTGACCTGAGAAAATATTCATGATGTTGATGTCAGAGAGTATTTTGCCTATGTTTTCTTCTAGGAGTTTGATGGTGTCCTGTCGTATATTTAAGCCTTTCAGCCATTTTGAGTTTATATTTGTGCATGGTGTGAGGGTGTGTTCTAGTTTCATTGCTTTGCATGCAGCTGTCCAGGTTTCCCAGCAATGCTTGCTGAATAGACTTTCTTTTTCCCATTTTATGTTCTGTCTTTTGGTTTTAAGTGTCCATGCTACACAATGAGGGTTTTGCAATGATGTATGGTGTTGGAGTTCCCTGGTGGCGCAGCAGGTTAAGGATCTGGTGGTGTCACTGCTGCGGTTCGGGCTGTGGCTGTGGCGTGGGTTCGATCCCTGGCTTGGGACTTCTGTATGCCTAGTGAGTGGCCAAAAAAAAAAAAAAAAAGAGGATGAATGGTGTAAGTGGGACCTCCTGGAGTCTGTGCCTGGCCATAAACGGAGGGAGAAGAGGAGGAGGATGCCATGGGCAGCACGTTTAGCCTACAGAGCAGAGGTGTTCTTTCTGGAGTCACCATAACCAGCAGGGATTCAGACCAGATGGTCCATTGCAATTCATAATAGAGGAGTTCCCTTGTGGTGCAGTGTTGTCACCGCAGCAGCTTGGGTTGCTGCTGTGGTGCAGATTTGATCCCCTGCCCAGGACCTTTCAAAGGCTTCAGTTACAGCCAAGAAAACAAATTAGCTAATAATGAAGACTACTGCTGATGGACCCGCCACCATGGGCTTTACACAGGATGTTCTGTCTCATCCTGAGTTGCAAGGTGTTTTCGCTTATTTACAGACAAGGCCACGGAAGCCTATCTTGGTGAAGATCATGAGCTCGTTAAGAGGCTGCACTATACCCCAAAGCAGCCTGACTCCAAGGCTGGTGCTCTCTGCCCTTGTCGTGTGGCCCCTCAGCCCCTGGTGACGACCAGGGTGGGTGTGTCTTTCCAACCTCCTTCCCAGGCCAGGTGCCCTCACCCTGTGCTGGGTGGGGGGTTGGCCCACTCGCCCCCAAGAGGAGATGGACCAGGATCCCTCATTTTGTTTGTCACATCTGTCCATGGGGAAGCTGAGACCCTGGGAGTCTGATCCACAAGAAAAAAGTCGGGTCCTTGGAGTTCCCATGGGTGGCTCTGGGGCCACCAGACCTGAGGCTCACATGGGAGGCAGCCGCAGAGCAGGTGTGCCACAAAGGGGCAGGGCAGCAAGCAGCTCCTTATGGTTAATGATCCTTGATCAGAAACCAAACCATACTACTTCCCCCGCTTCTGTATCAGCCCTCTCCATCTATTCCTCTGAACTCTGCCTGAATGGTGTGGGTTTGGTTGCTTCCTGGGTATAGGCTTTAATGAACTTCCTAGAAACCCTCAAGCTGTGCTTTATTTATGGTGTGGGATCCTTCTGTCCACTCCTTTCAAAAGGATGGATGATCACCACGCTGCAAGAAGTGGTTCTGAGAGCTCCCTCTGTGGCACAATGGAATCAGCAGCGTCTTGGGAGCCCTGGGATGTAGGTTCGATCCCCAGCCCAGCGCCGTGGGTAAAGGATCTGGTGTTGCTGAAGCTGTGGCTTAGGTGGGAACAGCAGCTCAGGTCTGAGTCCCCGGCCTAGGAACTCCATATGTCGCAGGGTGGCGAAAAAAAAAAAAAAAAAAAAAGGGTGGTTCTCTGTGGGCAGTGAGATTATTTAGGGGCTGTTTACTGAACCACCATGCAGGCTGTGGGGCCATGAGAGGAAACTATTCCTTCCCCAGGGTGCTGTCAGGCTACCCAGTGAGCCACACAGGAGCAAACACTGTCTCTGGGAGCAAGTGACAAATCTGGCCCAGGAAGGAAGGGGTAGGGAGAGGGAAGATGAAGGAGAAGAGCTCCCAGTTGGTGGTGGTGGTGGTGGGGAGCGGGCGGCGGCAGTAGGAGGCTTGTCCAGGGCTGCTGGGCTGGGGGCTGGGCTGGGGGGAGGCCTGTCTTGGACATGCAGAGTGGTGAGCAATTTTTTGATATTCTAAAAGCATTAGGAAGCTGCTGGGGACCAGCTTTGCTCCCCCTTTTTTTGTTGTTGTTGTAGTTGTTGTTGCTATTTCTTGGGCCGCTCCCGCGGCATATGGAGGTTCCCAGGCTAGGGGTTGAATCGGAGCTGTAGCCACTGGCCTACGCCAGAGCCACAGCAACTCGGGATCCGAGCCGCGTCTGCAAACTACACCACAGCTCACGGCAACGCTGGATCGTTAACCCACTGAGCAAGGGCAGGGACCGAACCCACAACCTCATGGTTCCCAGTCGGATTCATTAACCACTTCGCCACGACGGGAACTCCTGCTCCCCTTTTTTTAATGCATCTTTTTTCATAAGCATGTGTGCTTTTATGGTTAAAGAACTCTTTTCACTAAACAATCGTCATCTCTCTATTTTGGAATCATTCAGAAAAATTGTTTATTAAAAAGTGTAAGGAGGAGGTGGGGATCATAGACAAAACAAATTTGACCCAGAGATAGTAATTGTTGAAGCTGGTGATGGATACGGTAATGGATACGATAATCTTTTAAAAGCCTTGACCTCCCTTTGAAAAAGTGCAGGGGCTTTAGGGGGGATGTTTCATTTGCAAACATACCATTTAAAATAATCTCAGATGAATACGAACACATCTTTCTTAACTTTTATTTGTTTATTTTGTCTTTTTAGGGCTGCACCCGAGGCACATGGAGGTTCCCAGGCAGGGGGGTCAAATCAGAGCTGCAGCTGCAGCCTGCATCACAGCTCACTGCAACCCTGGAACCCCAACCCTCTGAGCAAGGCCAGGGATCAAACCTGTGTCCCCATGGATGCTAGTGAGACTCGTCAACAACTGAGCCACCACGGGAACTCCCTCTTAACTGTCTTTTTTTTTTTTGTCTTTTGTCTTTTTTGTTGTTGTTGTTGCTATTTCTTGGGCCGCTCCCGCGGCATATGGAGGTTCCCAGGCTAGGGGTTGAATCGGAGCTGTAGCCACCGGCCTACGCCAGAGCCACAGCAACGCGGGATCCGAGCCGCCTCTGCAACCTACACCACAGCTCACGGCAACGCCGGATCGTTAACCCACTGAGCAAGGGCAGGGACCGAACCCGCCACCTCATGGTTCCTAGTCGGATTCATTAACCACTTCGCCACGACGGGAACTCCTTAACTGTCTTTTAATGTAAACCACAGTTCTCACCTGTCAACAGTGTTACTGTTTGATACTTTGATGAACTGATTGGATTTTTCTTTTTTTTGGTTGAAGTATAGTGGATTTACAATAGCATGTTAGTTTCAAGTGTTCAGTAATGTGATTCACTTACACATACATACATATTAAGTTTGGTTGAAGTATAGTGAATTTACAAAGTCGTGATCATTTCTGCTGCACATATGTTCTCTTCCAGATTCTTTTCCGTTACAAGTTCTTACAGGATATTGAATAGAGTTCCCTGTGCTCTACAGGAGGTCTGTGTTGTTTATCTATCTTATGTACAGTAGTGTGTATACGTTAATTCCCAAACTCCTCATTTATCCCTTCCTACCCGCCCTCCGGCTTTTAAGCACATAGGCACTAGCTCTTTCCCTCAGTTTATCCAAGCTAGTAATCCTGTTTATTTATACACACAAATCAGAAGGCAATAGGAATCATTTCATACAGGAAGTGTTTTAAGTTTGAATCAAAATGAGAACAGCGGCTTCTGCCATATGATTCACAGTGTGGGGGAAGTAATTCTGGTGCTACTGGTGGATTTGGGGAATGCTGATTCGCATGTCTCAGAGTCACTCTCCTTAATGTATAATCGTATGGTGATTATCAGAGTTTCAGTTGTCTCCAAAGGACTTCAGGCCACCCAGATTCATAGATGGAACCTCTCTCAAGCAGAGAAAGGATGCCTGAGCCCGTGACAGGACCCACCAGACCCAGGACAGGGTGGTCCTGGCGGCGGGGATGGATACCTCAAACCCAGTTCCTGTCTCCCCAGCCCGAGTCCACACGGCTCATCTGTGGGGAGACAACGCGCTGGTCTCACACGACAACCTGGTTGTCCAGTCTGCTCGATGCATTTTCACCATAATCAAATAGACTGGCACTCTTTTTTTAAAAAACTGAGGTAGGAGTTCCCGTCGTGGCTCAGCGGAAATGAATCTGACTGGCATCCATGAGGACGCAGGTTCGATCCCTGGCCTCGCTCAGTGGATTAAGGATCCGCATTGCCGTGAGCTGTGGTGTAGGTCACAGACATGGTTCGGATCTGACATTGCTATGGCTGTGGTGTAGGCCAGTGGCTACAGCTCTGATTTGACCCCTAACCTGGGAATTTCCATATGCCCAGGGTGTGGCCCTAAAAAGCAAAACAAACAAACAAACAAAAAATACTGAGGCAAAAGACAGGTAAAATTTGCTGTGAACTATTTCTAAATGTACAGTTCAGTAGTGTGAAGTACATTCATATTGTTGTACAACCACCTTCCAGAATGTTTTCGTCTTGCAAATCTGAGACACTCTGTACCCATCAAACACTAACTGCCATGAACCCCACCACCTCTAGGCCTTGACAACCACAGTTCTATTTTCTGTTTCTATGATTCGACCACTCTGGGTAGCTCATCCAATTGGAATCATACAATATTTGTCCTCTTCTGTCTGGCTTATTTCACCATAATGTCCTCTAAGTTCACCCATGTTGTAGCACGTGTTGGAATCGTCTTCCCTTTCAAGGCTGAGTAATATTTCATCGTACGTATATACCACACTTTATCCATTCATCCATCCATGGACATTTGGGTCGCTTCCTCTCCTGGGCTGTTGTGACTTTTTTTTAACTTTTTCACTTGCTAAGTAAAACTGGGTGGCTAGTTTATTACTTCTCGCCTCACTAAGTAAAACTGGGTGGCTAGTTTATTACTTCTCGCCTCACTAGTCTGAACAAATTAGGTTCTTCAAATGGGGAGAGTTTTGCAGGCCAGGTATACTCTCTCAGAGGGACGTACAGACATACCTTGGAGACAGTGCAGCTTTGGTTTCAGACCTCTGCAATACAGTGACTATCACAGTAAAGCGAGTCACACGTATTTTTTGGTTTACCAGTGCATACAAAACTATGTTTACACTATACTGTAGTGAAGTGTGCAAGGCATTTTGTCTAAAAAACAAGGTACAGACATTAATTTAAAAATACTTTAGGGAGAAGTTCCCATCGTGACTCAGTGGCTAACAAATCCGACTAGGAACCGTGAGGTTGTAGGTTCGATCCCTGGCCTCGCTCAGTGGGTTAAGGCGTTGCTGTGAGCTGTGGTGTAGGTCGAAGATGTGGCTCAGATCCCGAGTTGCTGTGGCTGTGGCATAGGCCGGTGGCTACAGCTCCGATTCAACCCCTAGCCTGGGGACCTCCATATGCCACGAAAGAGGACAAAGAAATGGCAAAAAAGACAAAAACAAACAAACAAACAAAAAAACCTTAGGGAGTTCCTGTTGGGGCTCAGCAGGAACAAACCCAACTGGTATCCATGAAGATGCTGGTTTGATCCCTGGGCTCACTCTGTGGGTTAAGGATCTGGCATGGCTATGAGCGGTGGGGTATGTTGCAGGCGCGGCTTGGATCTGGCATGGCGGTGGCTATGGCGTAGGCCAGCAGCCGTAGCTCCAATTTGACCCCTAGCCTGGGAACTTCCATAGGCCACAGGTGTGGACGTAAAAAGACAAAAATAAATAAAAATGCTTTATTGCTGGAGTTCCCTGGTGGCTCAGTGGGTTAAGGAAGTGGCTTTTCACTTTTGTGGCTCAGATTCAATCCCTGGCCCTGGAACTTCTGCATGCCACAAATACAGCCAAAAACCAAAAAAAAAAAAAACAAAAAAAAGTTGATTGCTAAAAATTGCCTACCATTGTCTGCTGAGCATTTAGTGAGTCACACATAATCTTTGCTGGTGGAGGCCTTGCCTTGATGTTGATGGCTGCTCACTGATCAAGGTGGTGGTTGCTGAAGGTTGGGGTGATGGTGGCAATTTAAAATTCGTCAACACTGAAGTTTGCTGCACTGATTGACTCATCCCTTCACAAATGATTTCTCTGTAGCATGCAATGCTGGTCTTTTTGTTTTGTTTTGTTGTAATGGCCCCGCCAGCAGCATATGGAAAAAGTTCCTAGGCCAGGGACAGAATCTGAGCCACAACTTTGATCTTTGCCACAGCCGGGGCAACGCCAGACCATTTAACCTACTCTATCAGGCCCAGGATCAAACCCATGCCTCCACAGAGATCCAAGCCACTGCCGTCAATTCTTTTTTTTTTTTTTTTGTCTTTTTGCCTTTTCTAGGGCTGCTCCTGCAGCACATGGAGGTTCCCAGGCTAGGAGTCCAGTTGGAGCTGTAGCTGCCGGCCTACGCCAGAGCCACAGCAACTCAGGATTGGAGCCGCGTCTGCGACCCACACCACAGCTCACGGCAATGCTGGATCCTTAACCCTCTGAGCAAGGCCAGGGATCGAACCCGCAACCTCATGGTTCCTAGTCGGATTCGTTAACCACTGAGCCACGACGGGAACTCCTGCTGTCGATTCTTAACCCACTGTGATACAACAGGAACTCCTGTGATGCTGTTTGGTAGCATTTTACCTGTGGTAGAACTTCTTTCAGAATTGGAATCAAACGCTGCTATTGCTTTATCAACTATGTTTATGTAATACTCTAAATCCTTTGCTGTCATTTCAACAATCATCACAACTTCTGCATCAGGAGTAGAAGAAATATCCAAATCTGAAGGAATCATTTCCTTTGCTCATCCCTAAGAAGCGACTCCTTCTCCATTAAAGTTTTATCATGTAGCAACTCAGTCACACCTTCAGGCTCCCCTTCTAGTTCTCTTACTATTTCCACTGCATCTGCAGTTGCTTGCTCCACTGGGGTTCTGAACCCCCCAAAGTCAGCCACAAGGACCGAAATCGGTTTCTCCCAAACTCCTGTTAGTGCTGATATTTTGATCTCCTCTCACGAACCATGAAGGTTCTTAATGGCATCTAGAATCTTTTCCAGAAGATTTTCAATTTCTTTTGCTCAGATCCATCAGAGGAATCACTGTCTGTGGCAGCTGGCGCTTTATAAAATATATTTCTAAAGTAATAGAACTTGAATGTCGAAGTTACCCCTTGATGCATGGGCTGCAGAATGGCTGTTGGCCTAGCAGGCGTGAAAACAACACGAGGGGAGTTCCCGTCGTGGCGCAGTGGTTAACAAATCTGACTAGGAACCATGAGGATCTGGTGTTGCTGTGAGCTGTGGTGTAGGTCGCAGATGTGGTTTGGATCCCAAGTTGCTGTGGCTCTGGCATAGGCCGGTAGCTAGAGCTCCGATTCAACCCCTAGCCTGGGAACCTCCATATGCCGCAGATGTGGCCCCCAAAATGGCAAAAAGACACAAAAACAAAACAAAAACACCCCATGAATCTCGTTGTACATCTCCATCAGAGCTCTTGAGAGACCAGGTGCATTCTCAAGGAGCAATAATATTTTGAAAGGAATCTTTTTTCCTGAGCAGTGGGTCTCAACAGTAGGTTTAAAATATTCCGTAAACCATGTTGTCAACACATGTGCTGTCATCCAGGCTTTGTTCTAATTATGGAGCACAGGCAGAGTAGATTCAGCATCTTTCTGAAGGGCCCTAGGATTTTCAGAATGCTAAGGAAGCATCAGCTGAATCAGCCCCTACCAAGAGCCGGTCTGTCCTTTGACGCAGCCAGGCAGGCACTGACTGCTCCTCTCTGGCTGCGCAAGTCCTGGATGACAGCTTCTTCCAAAGGAGGGCTGTTTTTCCTACACTGAAGCTCTGTTGTTTAGTGTAGGAAAACAACCGTCATTAATTGCCTTAGATGGTCTGGATAACTTGCTGCGGCTTCTATATCAGCACTCGCTGCTTTACCTTGCACTTTGATGTTATGGAGACAGCTGCTTTCCTTAAACCTCATGAACCAACCTCTGCTAGCTTCAGACTTTTCTTTTTTTCTTGTTTGTTCCTTTTTTTTTTTTTTTATAGGGCCGCATGTGTGGCATACGGAAGTTCCCAGGCTAGGGGTTGAATCGGAGCTATAGCTGCTGGTCTACACCACAGCCACAGCAACCTGAGATCCAAGCCTCATCTGCAATGTGCACCACAGGTCACGGCAATGCCGGATCTTTAACCCACTGAGTGAGCCCGGGGATCGAACCCACATCCTCATGGATGCTCGTTGGATTTGTTGCTGCCGTGCCACAATGGGAACTCCCCAAGCGCTTCTTCTGCAGCTTCTTCACCTCTCTCAGCCGTTGTAGAACTGAAGAGAGTTAGGATCTCACTCCGGATTAGGTTTTGGCATAAGAGAATGTTGTGATTGAGTTGACCTACTATCCAGGTCGCTAAAACTTTTTCCATCTTTCCAATAAGGTTCTGTTTTCTTATCATTCACGTGTTCGCTGGAGTAGCACTTTTTTTTTTTTTTTAAAAGGGCCACACCCAGGGCATATGGAGGTTCCCAGGCTAGGGGTTGAATCTGAGCTGTAGCTGCCAGCCTACACCGCAGCCACAGCAATGCCAGATCCTTAACCCACTAAGTGAGGCCAGGGATCGAATCTCATGGTTCCTAGTCAGAAATGGATTCGTTTCTGCTGTGCCACAAGGGGAGCTCCTGGAGTTGCACTTTTCAATTCCTTCAGGAACTTCTCCTTTGTTTTCACAACTTGGTTAACCCTTTGATGCAAGAGGCCTAATTTTGATCTCAGATTTCATCATGCCTTCCTCACTAAGCTTAATCATTTCTAGCTTTTGACTTAAAGTGAGAGATTCTTCTTTTCAGTCGAACCCTTAGAGGTCATTGTAGAGTAACTAATAAGCCTAATTTCAATATCGTTGTGTCTCAGGGACTAGGGAAGCCCAAGGAGAGAGTGAGAGATGGGGAACAGTCAGTCGGTGGAACAGTCAGAACACACACAGAATTTCCCTTTTTTTTTTTTTTTGCTTTTTAGAGCCGAACCCACAGCACATGGAGGTTCCCAGGCTAGGGGTCAAATTAGAGCTATAGCTGCTGGCCTACACCACAGCCACAGCTATGCCGGATCCTAAGCCACTGAGCAAGGCCAGGGATTCGAACCTGCGTCCTCGTGGATGCTAGTCAGATTCGTTTCCCCTGAGCCACAGGAACTCCGACACGGTATTTATCAGTTAACTTCACTGTCTTGTGTGGGAGCAGTTCATGGAGCCCCAGGACAATTATAACAGTAACATCAAACATCACAGGTCACCATAACAAATATTATAATAACAAATTTGAAGTACTGTGAGAATGACCAAAATGTGACACAGAGGAGGAGAGAGAATGCTATTGGAAGAAATGGTCTCTATAGGCTTACTCGCTGCGGGGTTGCCATAAACCTTCAATTTGTAAAAATCGAAGTATCTGTGAACTGCATTAAAGTGAAAAGCAATACTTCGAAGTATGGCTGTCAAGGTGCAGCAATCCAGAGCCACTCCAAGAGTTCTTTTGTGACACAGCGGGTTAAGGAGCTAGGGTTGTTACTGCAGTGGCTTGGGTGGCTGCTGTGGCGCAGGTTCAAACCCTGGCCCAGGAATTTCCACATGGGATGTGCATGGCAAAAAAAAAAAAAAAAAAAGCCATTCCAGAATTAGCCCTGGGTTGCTTTCTGGGCTACCCCTTACTCTGTGTCTGACCTAGTGTCCTTATCTGAAAAAACAAGGCTCTCACCTGGTTCACTGAGTTGTGGGGGATTAAAGTGACACAATGTAGCATGAAAAGCGTGTGTTTAGGTGCACACCTGGTGTGTAGCAAGAGCCTTTCATTACTTACATCTCGGCCTTTCACAGGGTCAGAATCCAACACTCAACAAACCAAATCCTGGGCTCCTGTAAACATGTGTTCAACCTGAATTCTGGAAACCATTACTCAATTGCTCTGGCCATGTGGGGGAGGAGAAAATTTCTCAAGGCAAACTTCCTTTTCTGTTAACACAGATGGGAAAAAATAAACACTTGTACCACCTGGTGGCAATTAATATAAATGTTCAGTGGAAATTAGGACTTTGATAGCAAAAGACTCAACACTATAGCCTTCTTCTAGAACCTCAGATGAATTTGCGTATTTTTTTTTTTAATTGTACGATTTGTTTTTGTTTGTCTCTTTAGGGCTGCACCTGCGGCATATGGAAGTTCCCAGGCTAGGGGTTGAAGCAGAGCTGTAGCCACCGGCCTATGCCACAGCCACAGCAACACAGGATCGGAGCCGCGTCTGCAACCTACACAGCTCATTGCAACACCAAGATCCTTAACCCGCTGAGCGAGGCCAGGGATCAAACCGGTGTCCTCATGGATGCTAGTCAGGTTCCTTAACCACTGAGCCACGATGGGAACTCCTATTTGCACATTACTAAGTAGTTGCTTCCAATGGGGTTCTCAGCCCTGGCTAGGTATCAAAATCACGTGGTAGAGGTTTTTAAAATATAGATTGAAAGGAGTTCCCTCTGGCAGAGTGGGTTAAGGATCTGGCATTGTCATTGCAGCAGCTTAGGTTGCTGCTATGGTGCAAGTTTGATCCCTGGCTTGGGAATTTCTGCATGCGTGGGGTGTGGCAAAAAAAAAAAAAAATTTCAAGCTTCACAACAGACTACAGCAGCGATAAATCCCATGGATGGACTGGGGGCAACTGTATGAGTAACAAACAAGGATAAAAACAAAAGTAAAGCCCCAACTCTGATGCCTGGTCAGGGACAAGGACAAATGTAACAACGGCCCACTCAGGAAGAAGATGGCCTGGGAAATGGAAGAGCAAACTTCAAATGTTTTATTTGGGAAGGAGGGCTCTAGAGGTGAACTGAAGGGAAAAAAAAAATATAAGGTCACGTCTGCTAGTTATGCTCAATTGCGGTTTGTTGACACAATTCACCAACTGATTGCGAATGAAACTTTTGACCCTTGCTGCTATAGCAGAAAAGTGTTTTTTATGAAGAAGTGCAATTTTCAAAACGAATTGACTCAAGCAGAAATACTGGGGTTTTTTTTGGAATAATGTTTATTTAAAGTTACATTTCAGAGTAAACCAACTTCAGGAAGGCGTGCAGCTTATATTGGCTACTGCAGTACATCCAGAAATGCTATAAAATCTTTCTGAATATATAAATTACTAGAGCACGACAGATAGATACCTGTATTACATACAATCTTCCAATATCTTCAGAAGCTAAAACTATGTATTGGTTGATATTTAAAATGTTAAGGCCCCCTGACAAAATAACTGAATGGTTAAGAGCTTGACAAAATGAGATGCCTGTCTCAACGATCTGTTGCTACCATCTTCATTAAAAAACAACTTCAGATTCTAAATGTCAAGATTCAGCCATAGTCCAGGGGCCTTGTGACGATGGTTGCATTGCGTTTCAAATCACCCTTTCCGCAGGAAAGGGCAGATTTCAAGATGGCAACTGCTGTGTCATCATTCCCGACCCCCTCCCCCCACAGGACGGTATCAAAAATCCTTTAGAAAACCCGGCCCTAAACGTGCTTTGTTTTTCCACTGTCATTTTCTTTATCTCCATTAGATGGCAGTAGCACACCATCATTTTCTTTCTATAGCCCTTAAGGAGGATAAATTCAGTTCCATTGCAGGCCAAGTCCAAGTTAATGGGGTACAAAAATTAGAGACAACAATAGAGAAGAGGGATGTGTAAGACCTAAATAGTGCTGGTTGTAGAAAAGAAGAGACAGCTGGCGAGTAAGAGACATCTGTGAAAGAAGTATCAAAGAAATTCTGCTACATGTTAAAAGGATGAGAGAAGGGAAGTATCCCCCCTAGACTGAAGGGAAAATGAGCCATTAACCTTTGACTAAAAAAGGACATTTTAATAGACTAGAACGGCTACTCTCATTTAAAAAGCAACCGAAAAATGTCTCAAATGCTCAGGTCTTCTGAATTAAGATTTACTCACTAACAATGGCCATTAACAGAGTCACGACATAGTGAAATGACCCAATTAATCAATTAGGACTAGTTTCCGCCTGTCTCCCAAACTTGTGGCTGTCCCTGTGGATGCTCTGTCCCCCTCCCTGCTCCTGTGGCAGAGGCCAATCAATGCGTAACACTTCAGGAAAGCATGCAGACTGGAAACAGCAAAGAATAAAGGCTCTTTTCATATATGCTTCTTAAGAAAGCACTCTGCATAACTAAAAGGGACACTTCCTGTCCCCAGTAGAGAGTAGGCACGTGAGTATTTCCCTTTTTGTACACATATTAACATTTCTCCATTGTTTTATTCATACTTATTTAACTACACAAACGCCAAACCCATCTGGAGAGAAATGGCAACGGGAGCAAAGTAGATAGAAGTGTCCCTTTACCCTCTGTTCTGAGGGGTCCACTAAAGAATCTCACCTTGTAACTGAGAACTGAGCCTTTTGAAAAAAGGAGGTGCGATAAAGGGGAAGGAACATGTGTCAGAAGCTCTGTGGGTGCTGAAGTTCAAGGCAGATGAGTGCAGTTTTGCTGGAGGACATTATCCTTTCCAGAAGGAATCAGAAAATATTCTGGGAGATGGAACGAACTCCCAAGAACGGAGACAACAGGAAAACACTTGTATCGTGACAAAATGACACAAAGCACAAGCATTCAGAGACGTGTCAGAGGGGAGACGTGTCAGAAGGCTTCAGATCAGCTGGCCCTGGAGGCTTAACAAGGAAGCCATTAGGGACACCCTGCTGGGCCGAATGGTTTTTAGAACATACTGTACTTTGTGCCATCACCCAGCTGTGAATTCCCTGGATTTGTCAGCTAGTGTCACAACCTTAAGAAGAAAATAGTAGCTTACACCCCGCCCCCCACAACTAAGTTACTGTATCCCTTCTTATTATAACCTCCAGTACAACTGTGAAGCAACCGGACTATATATAAACTCCACATCTCCACTTTTAATTACGTAAAGAAAACATCAGGATGGTCACAGAAAAACAGTATAGAGAAAGTACAATACTAAGCGTATGATAGAAGCTCAATAAATACTTAATGCATCAGGCCTGCTTTCAAAATGTCATGTCATTATTACATTCATCACAGTTGCTGGGTGTGGGCCAAAATCATTGAGTGCACAAAGAAAAATTTTACAAAGCATTTAGTGTTTATTAAAATTAGGATAACTATTGTATTTCCTCTGTAGAATAAGTTTAAGTAAAAAATAAAGTTTCATCTTTAGAATGTTGAACTAAAGATAAGTCTAACACAATGTATATGGAAGATAATAAATATTGAATTGCAATTATGGATGCTAAAAATTCAAAAAAAATTTTGTGCTAAAGATATAGTACATACAATACATTTAAAAAGTTTTATCGGGGAGCTCACTTCATGGCTCAGCAGTTAATGAACCTGACAAGGATCCATGAAGATGCAGGTTGCATCCCTGGCCTCGCTCAGGGGGTTAAGGATCCGGCGTTGCCATGAACTGTGGTGCAGGTCACAGACCTGGCTTGGATCCCTTATTGCTGTGGCCATGGTTCCGATTCACCTCCTAGCCTGAGGACTTCCATAGGTCGCAGGTGCCACCCAAAAGAAAAAAAAAGGCAAAAGTTTTATCAGTCCTTTTTTTTTTTTTTTTTGGACCAAGCCATGCCTGTAGCATGTGGAAGTTCTTGGGCCAGGGAGCAAACCCACGTCACAGCAGTGACCCAACCCAATGCAGTGACAATGTGGGACCGTTAACCCACTCTGCCACAAGAGAACTCCAGGACATTCATTACAAAAACCGTTGCGATCCAGTGAGAAAAAGTTTCTTTCAAATTTTTAAAATCAAAATCATGACCCTTTGGCTATGATCTTAATAAAGAAGCAAATATGTACTAATCTCTAATTATAACAGTAAATGATGACTGATAAATAGAAGGATATGTTTCCCTAAAAATTAACCCAAATCAACATTTTTTTTTTGTGCATTTAATATTAGTTACCAAAGTTAACTTTTTGGTGATGACAGGCAGCACATTTGTATCTAGACCAGTTTTAAGAACCAAATTACAAAGCCCAGAATACAGAAACATCTGCGCAGTTGTAATTATAGAGACCCTCACTGTAGCTTCTCACAGTACGCCATTCCCGCGGGTTTTTTTCACAGTAAGTACATTGGCGATATAAGTTCACGGTTAAGTCATAAAGATAACAATGCTATGAATATTATTTTAATATCTTTAAGCAACAGTAGTTAAAGAAGTCTTCAGTCTTTTGAAATATTTTTATGCAGTGCAAACTGGTCTGCTTTTGTACAGCATGAGAGAAACCTTGCGGGCTTTAGAGAATCAGTTCCCACAATCAGATCCCAGGGTTTTATAGAGAGTTTTTGTTTTTTTTAAGTTACTCTAAAAATACAAAGCAAATCCAATTTTAGGGATTAAAAATTAAAAATGGTTCCAATAACAACTAAAATGCACAAAAGAGGAAACAAAAGATTTGAGAAGTTCTGTAGAAGCATCCAATATAAAAATAAATGTGTAAATTTGTTTTGCAGACTTTCAGATTCGCTAAAAATCAAAAATGAAATCTTTGTTGTGTATTTTATCCTGTGATTCAGAAGAACAGTAACGCTGCCAATGCTAAATTATATTGGTGATTCTTAAATCGGGGCTATCTTCCTTCCTATTTATGCTTACATTACTCATTGGCTGAGAAATGATGAAAAAGTCCTCAGAGACTGAGAAAACACAAACTTTCTTAGAAGGCTGGCTGACAAAATAATCCTTTGGCCAGACCCTAACACTGTGAATTTTCATGCACTCCAGAGCTTAGCTAGGACCCTCGAGAGAAAAAGACAGCTTTCTCCAAAATGCCTACCACTTATTTTCCACTGTTCATGCTTTTCCCCGAGAAGGGCTCCTGTATTACCTGTTCTTTGAGCCCACATGATCATTGTTTTGTCTTATGTCAAAGCCAAGTGTATTTGTGTTGATTTGTTTGGAGACCAGGCATTCCAGGGAACAGCTGGCACATTCTTGGACAACCTTCCTATCTCTGGACTCTGGACTTACCTTTCCTGAGGGTCATGTCCCAAACAGAACACCCTACTCCAGAGAGTGGAGGCAACTGGTCCATGCTGGTTTCTTATTGTGGAACGACTGAGCAAGGAGAAAAGGGACCGGTCAGGAACCAAGTGTCACAGAATGGATTCAAGGTCAAAGATTTTTGGACTTCTAAATGAAGAGTCCCGCTTCCTCCCAAATACTGTGGTGCAGTTCAGCCCTGTCTCCTGAGATGCCGGTTGGGTGCGGATGCCCTCCGAGGTGCAAGAGGCCCCACCGGGGCTTTTGGTGGCTGAACCTTAGTGCAGCTTGCTGTGCACAGGGTAGAGTAAGGTCATGTGTTCTGCCCCCTTGAAAGGCAACTTCTCGTTGGAATAATAGTGTACCACTTCCGGGATGCTGTCGAAGACAGCGCTTGTCTGATTCAGGGTGTATTTGTTGTCTTTGGTCTGAGCCACGATGATGTGGACACAGCCTTGACTCGTCCTGGAACAAGACCAAAATCAAGGAGAAGATGTGAATGGGGGAACAGAGGGTCCCTTCCACTGAAAACAATCCTAGCCTGATTCACGGGCCAAAAGGTTCCCATCTATCCCCGGAACTGTTACGCACAAACAGGAAGGTATCCAGCGCCCCACTGGACGCTCCGAAGCTTCGCAGCCCTCAGCTAAATGGGTATCATCTGTGGGTTGTGGATCCTTGAGACACACAAGTTATCAGGCACTCAACCAAAGAAGAAAAAAAAAGCCCAGTCCCTTCTGCCTGCCCCCCCGCCCCACAACTGGCAAACTAGTGCTTAAGTCCCAGGATGAAACCACGACAGGGAGGTTTAAACTCACCCTGTGTGAAGGCTAAAAGGACATGTGTAAGATTTCCTCCTTTCCTCCCCAAAGAACACATTAAGAATAATAATAATAATAAAACTGTTTCCACCCCCCCCCCCCCAGTCTGGAAGGACTGTTCCTGGTTGTGTATAATGACAGCTGGCACCGAAGGCTCAAAGATCTAATCCACCCGTACCAGTTTCAGGAACACAGCAAAGCTATTCCTGGTATTGTGTATCTGGTGGCCTATCCCGTTTTCTGAGCCATGTTGCTCCCCTCCCCAACCTCTTTTCCCCTCCAGTCTGATTGTTTCAGCTGCAGGGGCTCAGCTTCCTCAGGAAGGAAATGCTGTTAGCGCGCTTGACAATGATCCTCCAATATAGCAGCACTGAACTTGCAGAGCAATGAGAATTTCCATGACACCAGCGCCACCAGGCCTGCCAGGCCAAAACGAATGTTCTGGGTGCAATGGGGCAGAGGAGTCATGGCAAGGCAGTGTCTCCTTCTTCGCCCGGAAGAAATGGGTACCAAAATTGCAGTTGGCATGTTGACAGTCAAGGGATCTGATCTATCCGAGTCCCAAACACTGGGGAATAAAAGAAGGACTGAACCACCCTGTTGGAAATTCTTTTTAAAAAAAATTTTCCAATTTGGTTTTTAAAAATTATAATTGATGTACAATGTTTCTTCAATTTCTGTTGTACAGCAAAGTGACCCAGTCACATATATATATGTACATGCTTTTTTTTTTTCATACTATCTTCCGTCATGTTCCAACCCAAGAGATGGGGACATAGTTTCCTGTGCTGCACAGTAGGACACTATATATCCAGAATCATATCCAGAAATTCTTCTTTTTATCAGGACTTATTGAAGTAGGTCTTCTCTTTTTTTTTTAATTTTTAAATTCTTTTTCTTATTTCTCAAGTATAGTTGATTTACAGTGTTGTGCCAATTTCTGCTGTACATCTGAGAGGACCTACTTTAGACCAGGTAATGTAAGGCAGAAACTGATTAATGGACAATGGTAATGAAATAGGACTCTTTTTATCCTAAGAGATATTGGTACATTCACCAAATATCAATTCTGCATTCTCATCAGTGCATGTCACATTCTGTCATTCAAGCAAAGGCATTTTATTTTCTGGCAATAAGTGCCCTCGTGAATCGGAGGTCCTGCCGTGGCTCAGTGGAATCGAATCTGACTAGCATCCATGAGGACACAGGCTCCATCCCTGGCCTCACTTAGTGGGTTAAGGATCCGGTGTTGCCGTGAGCTGTGGTGCAGGTCACAGATGTGGCTCGGATCTGATGTAGCTGTGGCTGTGGTGCAGGCTGGCAGCTACAGCTCTGATTCGACCCTTAGCCTGGGACCCTCCATATGCCTGGGTGTGGCCCTAAAAAGACAAAAAAAAAAAAAAAAGGCCCTGGTGAATCACCTTCAAAGTGTATCTTTTTTGCCTAGTCATCTCCCTATGATAGGAAAGCCTGCACTCCACTCCCACAACCAGTCAGGGGGAGCCCAGGAGGCTCCAGTACTTACTTTAGTGCAATGGAGTACCTACTGGTCCCTGACTCGCTGTTCCGAACCAAGTACCCAGCTTCTTTGCAGGGTTGTAGTCGACTCTCAGCCTCAGCACGGGTGATGGCACCATGATACCAACTAAAAAATGGGGTGGGGAGAGAACCAGGAGCATCAGGCTAGGCCTCCTTCCACAAAGCATTATCTGAAATGAACTTCTGGTGCAAGCTCAACGGCCTGGATTAGATGCTGCTTCCTATTCAGATCAGACAAAATGAGATGTGGGTAATCCCAGATCGCAAAACCTATCAGTCATCCAAGAGGGAGTTAACGGGGCTGGTGTCGTTCAAGTTTTCGCTCTATTCAGGGGAATGGAATTTGAAATCAGGTTCTTGGGATGCAGGGCACTTTCCACTCTGCACAAATGCAGGCTTTGCAAATGGGTTTTCATTCATGAGCCCCACCCAGACACGTATTCAGGAACCATGTAAACTGGGGCCAGTGTGTGTTACATGTGTCTGTGGGAGAGACTCACGGCTGCTTCTCCAGTGGCAGGGCTGGGTCCACTCTTTCCCCCTCACTGTGGTCAGAGAGGCTTGGCTTCAAGATCTTCTGGGTCCAGCTCTTCTGTCGGTGGTGCTGCCTCACGGACTCCTCCTTGATGGAAGGTCGCTCAGAGCCTTCAAACTGAACTGGAAGGAAGGCTCCATTTACCATCAGAGGCCACTGAGGAACGACCCATGTTCACTTCAATGCCTCATCTTGGGAAAGAAACTTTTTGCCCTCTTTCATTTGAGCTAAAATATACGTACGGCAAAGGAACCTGGGCGAGCTGAGCTCCTACTGTCTTTGATTGGCCAGCATCCACGTGCAGCCACTTTTTCTGCACGATATTCATTAGCGTAAAATGATTTTAGACTATGAGAGGAAACCATTTTAGCATATGTCAGCATATACTTAAAAAAAAAAACCCAACTCTTTGTTTTGGTATGTTGAGAAAAAAAAACTAAACATAATTATAGATAACGACTCTGTGCAAGAGTGTGTATCATTCTATGAAACTAAATGAAGGTTTTCACCGTGAAACAATAAAGAGACAGCTCAGAAACAAACTACTAACAGCGCCTTAAAGATGCTATGGCAACTATGCTGGATAGAAGAGAGAGATAAAATGAGTGGTATCTAGCACAATAGCCAGTGCCAAGAGAGATGTGTGGAAAACAATCTAAAACAAAACAAAAACAGACTCACATGTTTGCTATCAAATCTATTACCTTCTCTGGTCACCCTTTTACACTGACTGCTTTTAATCAAAAACTGGCTGTGGGTGGAGGCCAGCGGCTACAGTTCCGATTGGACCCCTAGCCTGAGAACCTCCATATGCAGCAGGTGCAGCCCTAAAAAGACAAAGAAATAAAATAAAATAAAAAACCAAACCCACAACACAGGTTTACTGTTGGAGGCAAAAGACATTCCTAACTTTTCAAATCAAATGCAAAAGAAATCAGGTGGTGAGCCAAGCAGAAGAACCATGTCCTTGGAGAAGCAGGAGGGAGAAATACACACACACACATTTGTCTTTTTGTCTTTTCTAGGGCTGCACCAAGGCGTATGGAGGTTCCCAGGCTAGGGGTCTAATCGGAGCTGTAGCCACTGGCCTACACCAGAGCCATAGCAACTCAGGATCTGAGCTGTGTCTGTGACCTACAACACAGCTCACAATGCCGGATCCTTAACCCACTGAGCGAGGCCAGGGATCAAACCTGCAACCTCATGATTCCTAGTCGGATTCATTAACCACTGAGCCATGACGGGAACTCCAGAAATATATTTAATATCCGTTGGCAATTTACTTATCAACTTCCTCTTAAGCTATTAAAATTAAAAATTCACACTAGCTTCCGCAAGCTTTCCAACCACCGCTGCCTGTCATGCATTTGATCCACTACTGCTATTTTATAAATAGGAATTTTAACAGGTTTGAGGAGTAGCACCAAGTAAGAGAAAAAGCTGCTCTCAATTTGATAGCTTTGGTGGTGATTAGATAGGGCTTTTCAGTAGTCACTGAAGGCATTTCTAAAACTGTCAGCACACTGAGAAGATAGGAATGATGCTCAGGAGACAAGCTACATGCAATACTAAGGGCTCTTCTTCAGTCCTCTCTTCCAACCCTGGCCAAATTCCCTCCATCAAATTCCTTGGGAAAAGACCTGCCCTCGAGGAACAGAAAGGAAAGTGCCTTGGCGACAAAGCCCTGGAGGGCGGGGTTTCCGGACCAACCTCACCTGACAGCGCCCGCACGATCTGCTCCTTCTTCCACTCCCAGGGCTGCTCGTACTCAGCCGCGGGCCTCTCGTCGTCCTGGGGCAGCCGGCTGTGGCCGTCCGGGGGCCGCGCCTTCCGCTCGGGGGCCTCGGCGCGCGGGCCGCCCTCGGCCGCAGGCTCGTAGGGCGTGTCGTACAGCTGCGGCGGTTTCCCGGCGAGCTCCTTGGAGCCCCGTCTCTTGGCCAGAGCCTCGGGCTTCAGGCCGTTCTCCCCGGGCTCGCAGGGGCTGTCGAGCAGCTGAAGAGCCTTCACCAGCGGGTCTTTGGAACCTCGTCGTCTGATTTCTGAAAAACACACACCGTACCCCACACCTTTGAAGAAAAGGTGCCATGGAAGCCCGGGGAAGAACCGATTCTCTCTTCACCGACCCTCCCCCCATCTGTCTGCTGGCCTGGTTGTCTCTGATGGGGCTGATGACCTCGGAGAGCTGGAGGAAGAAGCCTACAACCTCTTCCCGCTGGGGCCTGAGCCAGAGCATGGGATCACCCGGGAAGGCAGGCCCGCCTCTGGTGGCAGGAGCCAACTGAGAGAAGAGAAGAGGTCTCAGGGCAACCCCCCTCCACAGCTCCTGGAGCCCCTGTCTGGTCTATGAGTTTGGTTCACCTTCAGAGTGTTTACCTCTTGTTAGGAAGCTGAGATCAAAGTTTTTTTTTGTTTGTTTTTTGTCTTTTTGCCATTTCTTGGGCTGCTCTCGCAGCATATGGAGGTTCCCAGGCTAGGGGTCGAGTCGGAGCTGTAGCTGCTGGCCTACACCACAGCCACAGCAACTCGGGATCCGAGCTACATCTGCAGCCTACACCACAGCTCACGGCAACGCCGGATCCTTAACCCACTGAGCAAGGCCAGGGATCGAACCCGCAACCTCATGGTTCCTAGTCGGATTCGTTAACCACTGCGCCATGACTGGAACTCCCAAAGTATTTTAATAAAAATCCACTGAGTGTTTATACTGTATTCAAGCAATGGGCCACGTACACTGAGGGCAGTGTGACTTTTAGGTGGTTCCAAAGTAGTGACACGTCCACAAATAATACTTAACAGACGAATGACTGCAGAATAGATAAAAGTAAACAGGGAGTTATGGGGAAAAACAAAGATAATAACTCAAGAGCTAACATTTAGCATGGCGTACTACGCGGTACGCAGTTTTTTCAGTGTATTATGATTTTCACAACTGCACTGTGAAACGGGCACTGTTAGTTCCCCCTATCACAGAAGAGAAAACGGAAGCACAAAGAGTTTAAGGAAATTGCCCAAACCAGTAAGTGCAAAGCCTGGATTCAAAAGCAGGACGTTGGGCTCTAGAAGCCATACTCTTAACCACGGCACTTGGATGGACTCCAAGTGGACGAGAAATGGAAGATGCATGGACTTTGATAGAGAAGGTCATTTCCAGTGGCGGAAGCTGCGTGCGTGAAGATAGGGAGGTGGGAACCAGAAAGGGCCGGTTCCCATCAGGGGTAACTGGGAGCAAAGTTCAAAGGACAGAAGGCCAGGAGTGCAGACAGGTAGTGGAAGAAGCAGCTGGAAAATAGGCAGGACAGGAACCAAAGTGCAGAAGTTTTCAAAGCCAGAATTTAAAAGCTTAGATGGCTCTGTATGTGGTGGAGAACCACTACGAGCTTTTTTTTTTTTTTTTTTTGTCTTTTTAGGGCCGCACAGGTGGCACATGGAGGTTCCCAGGCTAGGGGTCATTTTGGAGCTGTAGCCTACGCCACAGCCACAGCAACGCCAGATCTGAGCCGCATCTGCAACCTATACCACAGCTCACGGCAATGCCGGATTCTTAACCCACTGAGTGAGGCCAGGGATCAAACCTGCGTCCTCATGGATGCTAGTCGGGTTCATTAACCACCGAGCCACGACGGAAACTTTTTTTTTTTCCTTTCGTTCCAAAGAGGAACAATTTTTGTTTTGCTGGAAGATAACCCAACACAGCATACAGGATAGAATACAGATATGGTTTGAGCTGAGGTATAGAAATGGATACAAAAAACCTGATGCAAATCAACCAACCACCAGATAACCAGCCAGCCAGCCAGCCTCAGTGGGAAGGAAGCAGCAGCGTCTGGGCACTGACCAGTTTGGGGCCCATACCCCCTGGCAGGTAGAGTCAGAGATGATTAGAGTCTGGACAACCATAGCTGGAGATCCAGGCCAACAGAAGCATCACGTCGTGTTTCCTCTAAACACCCATGAGGAAGCCTTCCATCTGTCCACTTGGTCACAGTGAAGGAGGACCTTTCTAAATGCAAACATCTCATCACTTAATAGTCCATAAGATCTCCACTGTCCACTTACAAAGTGCAAACTGCTCAGGGTGGCCTTCTGTGACCACACCACTGCCTCCCTCTCCAATTTCTTCTCTCAACATTGCCCTATCTCTGGCCCCCTGAAATCCAATTCTTTGTTCCAACCAGATGGAACTTCTGAAGTTCCCAGTGTACTGCACTGACTTATGCCCTCCAGTGTCCCAGTGATCTTCCGATTCCTTGACGTCTAGTCTAGCAACTCCTCTTTCCAGCCTACATTCTCCTCCAATGCCCCACTTTCCCCGAGATGCCACCACTTTCACCTTGCATTTCTCTCATTGAAGGGATTTATTTGCTGATGTGCTTGTGTTTCCAGTTTGGTGAAGACTGCCAGGGCAGGGACCACTAGTCTTGTTTGACTTTGTAGGATACACAGCTGTGCTAAAGAATGGATGGATGGGAGTTCCCGTCGTGGCTCAGTGGTTAACAAATCTGACTAGGAACCATGAGGTTGCAGGTTCGATCCCTGGCCTTGCTCAGTGGGTTAAGGATCTGGCGTTGCCCTGAGCTGTGGTGCGGGTCGCAGATGAGGCTCGGATCCCATGTGGCTGTGGCTGTGGCTGTGGCGTAGGCTTGGCAGCTACAGCTCTGATTCGACCCCTAGCCTGGGAACCTCCATATGCCGTGGGTGTGGCCCTAGAAAAAGGCAAAAAAAAAAAAAAGAATGGATGGATGGATGGGAGAAGAAAGGGAGGGAAAGGAGCTCTAGAGCTTCTCCAGGCAGGTGACAATGTGGATCTGAGCTCTGTGAGGAGACGAAGGTCAAGGTACACATCAAGGAGTGATGGATCACGGCTGGTGTTGTCAGAATGAAAGCCATCACCAGAGAAAAGGAGGCCAACTGAAAAGGAAAGGATGTGAGGCAAACTCTGGGACTTCTTTGCCAAAGAGCAGACAGGAGAAGAGGTGTCACCAAAAAAGACTGAGAAGGGGCGGTCAGGTAAGGGGGCAGAGGATTCGAGGATGTACAGTGCCGTAGAAGCAAGGGAAAGAAAACTCTACGGGTGACTTAAAACGGGTGACTGTGACACTCCACAGAGGAGAATCACTGACTCCATAAGACTTCTGTAACAAGGACCACCAACGAAACATTCTAGGGAATGTTATTAAAGTGAGGACATTCAAATCGAAGGGGCAACATTTATTTATAGTGTGTGGCTGTAATTTTGCTGGGCAGGGGCCCCTCACTGCAGCTGCCTCCAGTCCTCTGAAACTGCAGGTCTGGTGCATTAGAATCCCCTGGGGGAGCTTTGACACATACTCGGGCCTGGGTCCCATCACCACAGGTCCCGATTTAGCAGAGCTGGGACACGGCCCCAGAGTCAGAGGCGTGCGGAAGCTCTCTGAGGTGATTCCAATAAGAAGGGGAGCCTGAAGAAGCACCCCCACACTGCCTGGGTCCCCACAGTCCCCACCTCAGGGCCTCCTGCTCCCCAGGGCTTTTGCTGTCATTGTTGGCCCCAGCCCAAGAAGGGTCCACCTAGTATCTGAAACCTCCACGTCCGAATGGGAGAGCCACAAGGACCGTCCCCACCCCAGGGCCAGGAAGGTGCCTGGGGTTGTTTGAGGTCCCCCGCATCTCCGGTCCAAGCCTCTTGACTTTTCAATCGACAGCTTTTTTCCTTCACTGCTTATTCTAGATGGAGTTATGGAAAACAAGAAACAAAAACACACTCTGCTCCTGGTTCAATTAAGATAAGGCTGGGATTTTTGAAAATAACTTTTCTACAGAAATAAGACAAGGGACAGAGAAACCACAAAGGAATTCAAAGGATCAATTTAGAAAGTTTCTGATCCAAACTCAAGGTCCCCCTCAGTTTAGACTGGCACAGGCTGGAGAAACCTTTCCCTATGTTCTCACCTCAATTCTGTCTCAGTTGAACTGAAAAAGAGTTGACTCCAATCTTAAGATAGAAGGAGTCCTGCTCATGGTAAATTTCGATAAATCTGAGTTAAAATGGTGTAGAGTGAGTAGAATCTCGAATTTTTATTGCACATGTATTTGGGTTTTTGCTTCGGGGGTCAGGCCCTTGCATTCCTCCTGTTTTTGATAATTTATGCACACCTAGAGCTCTGGGAAAAACACTGGAAGCCGGCAATTGAGAATGTTCCCGCCCAGGATAGCCCTGGGATGGGGTGAAATCTGCAAAGTAGGAGCACCTTTTTAAAGGCTGTTTAATTAGGGGAAAAAAGGGCTTGAGCGCAGGGCCTGTCCACCCCTTCAAGGGGAGTTAACCTTCCAGTCCATTCCAGCACCTGGCTGCCCCCAACCTGAGGCGCCATAGAAACAGAAACAATCGTGGGGCTGCAAGGCGACCCTTCCTGCAGGGAGAATAGCCCCTGACGTGCGGAGCTGGCCTGGAGAGGAAACGAGCCTGAGAAGGAGGAAATGGCGAGAGGAAGCTACGCCCTGGCTCTGCCGATAGAGGCCATTTACCACGGCGGACAACAGAATGCAGCCACCGGGCCGCAGATAAACACCCATCTGCACCAAGGGCTGAAACGAAGCCTGACCTGCACTGGTTCACATCTGCAAACACGAGACGTAACATGGGCTGAAATGTGCCCTTTCTCAATTCCCACCTTGAGCTGTACCGAGTGATGCCACTGGTATTTGAACACACAGGCAGAAGACCAAGACTTGCTTAGACGGAATTAATTCTAGTTAGCAACTATGGCCTTGTACTTGTCCAGAATTCTCTTTGAAAATGGAATTCTCTCTCCAGAGTGTCAAAAGAATGGTGATACTTTTTGCGGATGCATGTACTAGGCATATTATCTGTACCTGCAGCTCAGTGACGCTTCACCGTAATGCAGCAAGAGACATGTTGGCCCACTTTCATAAGTGAATAAACTGAGGCCGCGCAGTAGTCAGCAGGGCAGCCATTTACTACTGCCTTCAGAGCCCATGCTTTCTCTATTACACTTTTTTTTTTTTTAAAGGGCCATACCCACAGCATATGGAGGTTCCCAGGCTAGGGGTCGAGTTGGAGCTAGAGCTGCAAGCCTATGTCAAAGCCACGGGATCCAAGCCACGTCTGCAACCTACACCACAGCTCATGGCAACACCAGATCCTTAACCCTCTGAGCAAGGCCAGGGATTGAATCCGCATCCTCGTGATTGCTGGTTTGGTTCGTTAACCACTGAGCCACGATCATATCTTTCTTTATGCCTCAGAGCTTTCATAGAGAAGGTTAATTATTTCTCTAATGCACTTAATCCATTTCATGTTTTCAATACATCAAACTTAGGGCCTCTCAAGGCTCTATTTTCCTCTTAGGATCAGAAATAGCATTGTTAGGTAACTTTTTTACTCACATTTTTTATCGGTGATAAGGCTTTTGATTTAAAATTAGTTTTGTCCTAGCAAACAAATCTACATACCTGAACAAAAGCAGATATAATTCAGAAGTCCTTGAAACTTAAGTTTAACAAGCAAAGTAAATCAGTCAAAAAGTCTTCTTTCTACATTTTTTCCATGATGGATGTTTCAGTTTTTTACAATGGAGACTGAAAAAATTAGGTTCTCCTTTAGAGTTGACTAATTACACCAACCAACAAAACCTATGGGAGGCAAAAATAAAAACCTATTTATTTTAATTTTTTTTGGCTGTGCCAGCGGCGTATGGAAGTGCCTGGGCTAGGGATCAAAACTGTGCCACAGCACTGACCCTGCCGGCTGTGCCACAAGAGAACTCCAAAATTAAAAATTTTAAAACAGTCCATGATTAGAGCTCAGTCACTAAAACCTAAGGGTGCTGGATGACTGATAGTCCCACTCTCCAGATGCCTAATTTGGACAAGTTATTGAAGCTTTCTGAAGCCGGGTTTCCACCACTGGTAAAACAGAGACTTCTAATACCCACTGCATAGGGTAGTGGCATTAAGTGAGGTCATCTGGCAACTTGGCGCCTTATAGATGCTCAACTTGTGTGATGCCAGCTGTAGAAGGAATTGTCATGCTGCATGCTGGCTCGTCTTAGGGAACTTCTGAAGACCTTCCTAATGCTAAAGTTTTAATTTCATGGCTAAAACTCATCATACTAAATTAAACAGAATGCTTCTGCTAATTACTTAGCTAAAGTAGGCTGCGAATTTAGCAGAACAACAGGTGTAAACTAATATAGCCTTATATTCAGAGTCATATCTTCATTTTTTTTTCTTTTTCTTTTTAGGGCTGCGCACGTGGCATATGGAAGTTCTCAGACTAGGGGTTCAGTCAGAGCTGGAGCTGCAGCTGCTGGCTTACGCCACAGCCACGTGGCATCTGAGCCGAGTCCCTGACTTACACCACAGCTCATAGCAATGCTGGATCCATGACCCACTGAGTGAGGCCAGGGATCAAACCTGCATCCTCATGGATACTAGTTGGATTTATTTCTGCTATGCCACAATGGGAACTCCCCAGAGTCATATCTTATGAACAATCCTTTTGCATAAATCTAAGTGAGAATTTATTCATAAACTTATAAATCTTTAGCTTTTAAAAGTTAAGAGCAAAGTTTTGGGCAGTGGGAAATCCAGGGAGCCTGGGTCCCACCCTTACTTGACCATAGGAAAATAAACACCTCTTAATTTCCACTCCTTCCTCTGTTCCATGAAGCGGACGGTGATTCTTATTTTCTACTTCTTGGCACTTTTCAGTGACATATTTTCTGCTCTGTTGGTGTTAGGTCTGTTTGGCCCTTGGGCTGTGAGGTCCATGCGGACAGGGGTCGGGGTGCATCATTTCCTGGATGCCCAGAGCCCAGCCTCGGGCCAGGTGCGTGGTCACAAAATTCCTAAGAAATGTTTGTCGGCTGTTACAAAATAACATCCTGAACAGTGTTCTAACTACCCAAGATGCTGTTGAAATCAGGCTTGTTACTCCTACTTCACAGGTTTCAAAGAGGCCTTACAGAAGCTGGGTGAATGGCATTCCTTAGTGCCCTCTCTGTCACCTGCAGAAACCCTGAAACCAACAATCCCTAACATTTCCGAAGAAATATGAGACTTTTCTGAACCTAGACTTGACAACCAAGTATAGGGAGCAAACCGAACAAAGAAAGTAATTGGTTAAAAAAAAAAAAAAAAAAAGCCCACCCAGCAGCAAATCTTTTATTTCCAGCTTCCGATAAACTTGTTTCCTGTTATTCTGTCCAGCTGTGCAACCTATGCGTAGAGTGAGAGGTATATTCTATGCATTGATTGAGAAGGTGCTTTGTGATATATATTTTAAATGAACAACCTTCTAAAGTTGACCAATAAAATATTTCTTAAAAGAGCAAAGGGAAAACTAGTCATTTTTAAAAGCTTGTATTTAAAAATTTTAATATGTTTTAATTTATTCTTCAATTGAATATACTAGCTTTGTGTTCCGAAGTCAATTTACTCACATAAACTGTTTAAAACAGAGCCTGGAACTTAACAAGTGCTCAAATATTAAATGCTAGCTACTGCTATTATTAATCATGTTGAACAGTTTTTTTTTTTTAAACCCGCCCACGGCATATGAAGTTCCCATACCACAGATGAGATCCAAACCCCAGCTGTGACCTACGCTGCCGCTGCGGCAATGCTAGATCCTTTAACCCACTGTGCCAAGCTGGGAATCGAATCTGCGTCCTGGTGCTGCAGAGATGCCAATCCCCATTGCACCACAGTGCGAACTCCTCATGTAGGGCATTTTAGACTTTTTTTTTTAAATTTATGAATTTTGTTTATTTATTTATTTGGGAAAAGCAATGTTACATACAGACTTTTGACTTTTTTTTCCCCTTGTATGGCTGCACCTGCGGCATATAGGAAGTTCCTGGGCTGGAGGAACACTGGCAACACTGGATCCGAGCTGAATTCGCGGATCGAACCCACATCCTTAGAGAGACAGCGTTGAGTTCTTAACGCTGAGCCACAAGGGGAACTTCACAAGCTTTCGATTTTTATTGTAATTTAATTAATTAATTTCCTGCTCTTTTTGTCTTTTTTAGGGCTGTACCTGAGGCATATGGAGGTTCCCAGACTAGGGGTCCAACTGGAGCTGCAGCTGCCGGCCTACGCCACAGCCACAATGACGCAGGATTTGAGCTGCGTCTTCGGCCTACACCACAGCTCATGGCAATGCCAGATCCTTAATCCACTGAGTGAGGCCAAGGATTGAACCCACGTCCTCATGGATGCTAGTCGGGTTCACTAACTGCTGAGCCACGACGGGAACTCCTCCACAAGCTTTTGACTTTTAAATACAACCCTCCTGTGAGTCTTTAGTAGAAAGATGTCTTACTTATGTATAAAGTGTAAAAGGCTTTTGCATACATCATTTCTAGTGTGTCCTGAGGCAGCTTGGTGTGGGAAGCAGCCCACCCAGTCTGAAGAGGGAAGGTCTGGGTTCTAATTTCTAATCCTTATCTTTTCTTTTTCCTTTTTGGTTGTGCCTGTGGCATGCAGGGGTTCCCAGGCCAGGGTTCAAACCTGCCCTACAGCAGTGAAAATGCCAGATCCTTAACCCACTGCACCACCAGGGAACTCCTCTGCTCTGTATTTCCTCCAGAGGAAAGTTGGAATCTCTTTGATCTTATTTTTTTATCCAGTAACAAGGGGGTAGTATTGGAACCCCCTAGTTTGCAGGCTTTTGTGGGGATGAAATGGGGGAAAAAACAGAGATTCAGTTTTAAAAACAGCACTTTCTCTGTTATCATTGTGGCTCCCCACAAAAAAAGAGCAAAACAAAAAAAATCCAACAACAACCAAACAAAAAAACACCTGGGATAATATAGATGATCTACTTACTCCAATTAAAGAGAAAGAAATAAAAACCAAAGGAGAAAGAAAGTTAATCATAACAAAGCATTAATTTTTTTCTTAAGAAAATCTTGTTCCTGAGTTTTACGTAAAAGAACATCTTTCCCCCCATTCCTTTCAAGCCTCTGATATTTTTTTAAAATTCTGACTAAGTTCATTTTCACTTCCTTTCATTCACAGATTTCATTAGAGGTCACCGTCCGGTGACCTTCAGGGTCACAGCCTGGCCAGGGTACACCCTCCCCAAATGCCATGCCTTATCTCTGTAAGCAGAGAGCAGGAAACAGAGCAGTGCTTTCCTGCTGCAGCTCGGCCTCATTCTGCAGCCTGTCTTGACCCTTCCAGGGTCCCGCGGTTCCCCTCCTGCTCAGCTCTTCTGAGACTATGCTTAGGGAGCCTGAGCTTGACAGCTTTTCAATCTGTCTTTAAACAGAAGAGACAAAGTCTTTAATGTGTGACCAATTATTCCTTTCCCAGGCATGAAACCCATGGCATTCAAACTAGGCTCCCTTGAGTCAGCACTTAGGAACTGCAGTTTTTTCATTATGGATTAAAGAGGAGAATAAATAATGTACTTTAAAATTTCACAAATACATCTAAATAATTCGTTTACATTATTTCAAAGTATTTTTTTACACCAACTTAAGAGAATCATGAATAAAAGGGAAAAGTCTTGATACCAAAAAAAAAAAGACCCACCAGAGCGACTGCGCAACTCACAAACTGGAATTATTATGACCTAAAAAGTTACCAGATTAGTCGGCTTGGGTTTTAGGAGGTTTGTCTTAAATAACGTGGCTCATGCCAGTGATTAGTAGTCAGTCCTTCGTATTTTGCTCCAACATTGTAGAGTTGGTTGAGGACTCAATCTTCCACTATAATATAGGGGATCACGTCACGCCTGCATCATTGAACAACTTAAAATCCTTTAAGCATGTGTCAGTCTCTTGGTACAGACTTATGACTCCCATTAGGGATGTCAAAGCTTTGAAAGTGGCCAAGAAGTGTTTTGAGATCGTCTTACAATTGGAGATCGCATTCTGAGCAGATGTGAAAACTCACAAGGCTCTTTTCACCTCACTCTCTCTCCCTAAGCAATAACACATTTGATGGTTAAAATTGCAGGGGTGGATGTCCATGCAAACTCATTTTGCTTAGAATTAGAAAAACTTTAAAGACCCTTGCAAATTCTAACACTGAAGGACAAAAACAAACAAACAAACAAACAATACCCCATAAAGGATGTTAACTAGAGATTCTGACTTTAGTTTGAGGTCTAATTTCTGTTTCTTCCAGTCAGCAGGATCTGGTAAAGTCCCTTCATCCCTCTTCCCCAGGTACATGTGGGAGATTGTTTTTCTACTACACTCCAAGGGAGTGTGAGATTTCAGTCTGTATAAAGCAGCTCCTGCTTACAAACCTGTTATCATTTGTTGTGCATCATAGGGTTCCATGTAACCGTCATTCTCTCCTACTCTCTCTGCATCCCTTTGACCTTTTGTCCGTTTAGCATCATAAGGGTCAGCATAGTCTTCTAAAATGATGACCTGCCAAAGAATCAGACAGGGGAGTTGCTAAGGATTATCATATGCCAGAGTGACAATGGTCTTAAAAAAGGCTACCGAAAATCTGCAGACCCCAAAAGAAGTCAAAATTTCCAACCAGTTCCAAAGAGCTTTTTTTTTTTTAAATTACTCAATGAATTTATTACATTTATAGTTGTACAAGGATCATCACAATCCAATTTTATAGGATTTCCATCCCACAACCCCAGCGCCCAAAGAGCTTTCATACTTGATCACATCCTTATTCACCCAGTTGGACAAACATCTGGTTTACTGTGGTAGTATAAATGACTGGCAATAATCCATCTAAACTTTTCTGCTAATCCCCAAGGCTCTTTCTACCTTCCTCCCTCTCTTCCCAAGCAATAAGGCATTTGATGGTTAAAGTGTGGCAGGGGTGGACGTTTATGGCTTTAGATCATAAAAACATGAACGGGTCTACCATCTTTTCCATGATTTTGTTTTTTTTTAAATGCCATCTAGTTGAGCAATATAGTCATAGTAAGTCAGCCCATCACCCATTGACAGTGAACATCCACCAGCACTGGCCAGGCATTGAGAGGGAATCAAAATAAGACCAAGACCTGCTTCTTGTCCTCGAGGAATCTGTAACTGCTCTAAAGAGACAGCCTTCATAATAAGAAGCCTAAGAAATAGGTCAGAACTAAACAGCATTGTGGGAGTTCTAGGCTCAATAATACATGGACAGACTGATTCTCAAAAACTATGATCAGAGAGTTTTGATCAGTGTGTCAGAAAGCATCCATCCCGGAGTTCCCGTTGTGGCTCGGTGGTAAGGAACCCAACTAGTATCCACGAGGACTTGGGCTTGATTCCTGGCCACGCTCAGTGGGTTAAGGATCAGGCGTTGCCCTGAGCTGTGGTGTAGGTCCAGACGTGGCTCAGATCCCGAGTTGCTGGGGCTGTGACATAGGCTGGCAGCTGCAGCTCCAGTTCGACCCCTAGCCTAGGAACTTCCATATGCCAGATTCAGTCCTAAAAGGACCAAAGGAAAAAAAAGAAAGCATCCATCCTTCCAAAAAATAGAAGGGTGCCTGGGAAGGTGGTGTGAGTGTAATATTTCTGTGCTGCAGCAGCTGGGTGGTGATGTGGGAAGTTAGGGAGCCTGAGCTTGACAGGCATTCCTCAGGGAGAAAGAGTTTCATGGGAAAACAAAAGATATACTCATTTTTACAAAGCACAGCACTTGCCCTCTCATCAGTGTGGCTCCCCACATAAACAGATGGGATAGTATAGACAAATGACTTATTCCAGTTAAAGAGAAAGAGAAGAATAAAAACCAAAGGTAAATCAAAATTAAGGGAGGAAGCCCCAGCTCTGATTACATGCTCCAAAGAGTTCACAGAGAAGTACCACTGGAGCTGGCCGAAAGATCCAGAGGAGTGAGGAGGAGGGGGATGGCCTGGGTGAGAGTCTCCCTGGGAGAAGATGGCCTGGGAAACCTCCCACATCGAGAAGAGACCAACGGACCATGAAAATCACCAGGCAATCACTGTGGAGGGCTGTGATGACCACTCCCTCCCTCCCTCCATGCTCCCTGCCTGCCCAAGAGGACTGCATTCCCAAGGTACAGCCAGGGACATGGAGCATGATACTCAGCACTTGGCTGCAAGGTGCTTGCGATCTAGTCAAACACACAGACCACTGACATGTCTAGATGAGCTGGCCATCTTTCTATGGTTCTCCCTGCAGTGCCTGGCATGGGGGTGGGCATGCTGTAAATATTCGTGGAAAGAATAAGTGGAGGAGGAGTTCCCATCGTGGCGCAGTGATTAACAAATCCGACTAGGGACCATGAGGTTGTGGGTTCGATCCCTGGCCTTGCTCAGTGGGTTAAGAATCTGGCGTTGCCATGAGCTGTGGTGTAGGTCAAGGACGTGGCTCGGATCCCGAGTTGCTGTGGCTCTGGCATAGGCCGGAGGCTACAGCTCCAATTGGACCCCTAGCCTAGGAACCTCCATATGCCGCAGGAAGGGGCCCTAGAAAAGGTAAAAAGACAAACAACAACAAAAAAAAGAGTAAGTGGAGGAATATACAGAGGTGCCAGTGCAGGCACACTGGTATGTCCTATCGGCTCCTGATTTGATATGGGTGGGCAGCATGTTTGAAGCCTGGGCAAGGGAAAATTAAAGTTCTCATGACAGGGAAGTGATCATCTGGGTTGGGGTCTGAAAGCTGGGCGTGAGTGCTTCTTGCTCTCCTTTTCACACAGAAGGGTGGATTTAAAAACAAACAGGGAGTTCCCCAGTGGTCTAGTGTTAGGACTAGGCACTTTCACAGTTGCAGCCCAGATTCAATCCCTGGTCTGGGGACTGAGGTCCCACATCAAGCCCCTGCATGGTGCTTAAAAAACCAACCAACCAAAACCCCAACTATCTCTGTAAGAATGGAATGGGTCTCTTTACATGTTCACACTCCTTTTCTTAACTGTCTTGCATAGGACAGACAGCACCCAGAAAACCTCCAGTGTGTAAGAAGCAGGAAACACCTCTCCTGATCCGTAATTTCCTTAAGGGCATTTCCTTGTCCTATTCTGTATCCTCCACAGCGCTCAGAGCCCTCTGCTCCTTATCCTGTATGGCTGCTGCATAGCAAATGTTCATGGGATGAATGAAAGGGCTATAATCTTGGGGTTCGAGGGAAACACAGAGAAACCCTTTACTGGGTGGAAGTGCAAAGAATGACGGAACATCCGAACTAGCAGAGAATGGGCACAGGGGCCAACTCACTCTGTGGAGCTTTGCAATCCATACTTAGCTCAGAGGTTACCATTCCTCATGCTCAAGCAGGATCAAAGTTAAAAACAAGTCTAGCTTTGCATTTCCCCTGGATTTCAAAGTTAAAATAAACTACATCTCCAGGGCGGTCAAATTTAACAAAGCACCTAATGTCTTAATTATTCTTCAAAACTGACAACAAAATTAAACGGAAATGACATTCCTGCCAAGTTCCCCACTGCTCGAACGAGGATTCTTCAGGATTTAAAAAAAAAAAAAATCGAATGATTTTTAAATGGTCATTTAGGAGTCGTCAAATGCTAGAGGAGGGTAAATACATCCTCACCTTCTCTGGGGTATAAAGAACCCTAGAGTTTAGTGGGTTCACGATGCTCCCTTCTCACTGTTTGGCTTCGGTAGGGGAGAAGTGGTCCAAAGGAGGCTGTGTTCTTACCGTGTCTTGCTGCTTAATAATCTTGCCCTTGTCCAGTTCGGGGCCCAGGGAGGAAGGGGAAGAGGACGCGGAGGAAGAGCTGCTGCTGCTACTGCTGCTGCTACTGCTGCTGCTGGGGTAGTTGGTCTTCCCATTCTTCTCCTGAGTGTCCACCTTGATGAGCCTGTTGATGTAGGTGCTGCAGCCTGTGCTCTTGGCAGCGCCCCGATGGGGCTCCTCCTCCGCGGCCCGGGAGTTCTTGCGCCCCTTGCCCGCGGCGGCCTGAATGAGACCCTGCAGGCTGTCCCGAGACAGCCGGCTGTCCTTGGGGGGACCGACCCCCGCCCGGCCGCTCCCCAGCTCGGCTGCCGAGTTCTTGCGGCCCTTGCCCGGGGCTGGCCCCGCGCCGCCCGCCTCCGAGTTCTTGCGCAGTTTGCCGCCTGCCCCGCCGCCGGGCTTGGCCCGCTCCGACACGGTCTTCAGGTTCAGGGGGAACTCCTTGAACCACTTGGCCGCCATGACGGGGGCCCGGCCGGCGCGGCTCAGGAGCGTCGTGGCCGCGGAACAGGCGAGCGAGGAGGCCCAGCCTAGGCACAGAGAGGCGCCAGGGGCCGGGGGCCACTGCATTCCCCGGGGCTGGGGCGCTGGAGGCCGCGGCGAGGCCCCGCGACGGCTGCTCCGCTCGTCCTCCGCCGGCCGTTGCCCACGCCCCGTAGGGTGGGGCCCCTACGGCCCGCGGTTGGGGGCTCGCGGCGCCGAGCCGGCGAGCGCAGGCCGCCGCTCCGGACACGGACGGCGACAGGCACGACGCACCGGGGCCCCGCCCGGGCTCGTCTTCAGGGGCTGCACGGCTGGGGGCTCCGCGGCTCTCCGGAGGCGGCGGGCGCCGGGGGCTTCCCCTGCTTTTTCCTCCTTAAGTGGGAGAGGCCCGGGCCCACGGAAGCCCCGGGACTGCCCTGCCCACACTCCGGGAGACCAGAGGGGATGGAGCGGAGGTGGCGGGAGTGTCCCCGGCGCCGCGACGGACAGTGGGCAGCCGGCGGCCGCCCACCCGCGCCCCTCCCCTTCGAGGCTGGCGCCTCCCCGCCCGCCACCTCCCGCCCAGATCCGGGGGCGCCGGGGTCAGCGCCTCTGCAGAGGCCGGTCCGGGGATGCGTATTCGGGAGAAGGTAGCAGCAGCTCTACGTGCTGACCCGTTGCTCCCGCGTGCTTAGACCCCTCAAGTTTTTGAGCAAGCAGCTCACCATCTGCAGGGAGCGGGTCTCTGCCGGACGCTGCCTTCAAACGCAGCCCGAGGGCGCGCCACGTGCATCTCTGCGACCCTGGATGGGAAACCTTCCAGTCCTCAAAGAGCTAGGCGCGCGCCACGGTCAGTCACTCCACTCTCTCTGCAAGCATATTTTGGGGGGGGGGGGAGGCGGTGTCTCTGTGTGTGTGTGTGTGTGTGTGTGTGTGTGTGTCGGGGGTTGGGGGAAGGGTGGCTACTAAAAGCTGGCAGAGACACCGCAGGCGCTGCTCTGGAGGCCAGGCAGCTGGAGTCCCCGAGAGCACCGCCAGCGCAGCGCCGGGAGCATCCCGGTCTTCCCGCCCGGCCCGGGCTGTAGCCGTCCGGGGATTGGCTGCGTAGGAGCGGCCCCGCCCCGCGCCCCGCGAGTCTCGGAGGGGCGGAGCGCTTAGGGAGAAGGCGCGAAGGCTCGGCGTTGCGGCTGCGGGCTGGACGCGCGTCTGGCGGGCGAAAGGTAAGGCTGTTGGTTCTCGGCGCAGCGTGGCGGGGTGGGGGGCACCCGAGCGTCGGGAGGCGTTTGTGTAAACTGCACTCCTCGTTTCCACTGCGGGGTGGTGGGGCGCGCGCTGTTAACGTCTGGGGCTTGTCGCGTACTCTCCCCAGGTGCGTCTGCAGAATTATTTTAGTGGGGACGGTGGTTGGAAGCGGCTAGCAGAGACTGAATCTGCAGATGGCGAGCATTTTGTGCAAAACTGGGGGGCACTTTAGGTTTAAAGATTCCTCTGCCATCTTCCTCCCCTTCGAAGCAATTTCAGAACTTTTTGGTTTAAAAAACTAAACGTGCTGTTGAGGCTAACGCCGCCATACGTTTTAAATCCAATCCAATACATGGGGAGTGAGTGACCCTAGCTGCTCATTGGCTTCATTTGTGTGGGCATTGGTTCTTGAGGCAGAATAAAAAAAGAAAAGCTTGCTCACACTAGCCATTCTTGAAAATGTGTCTTGACTTTAAAAAAACCCCACAGCTTTATTGAGATAAAATTGGCATACTATAAAATTCACCTGTTTTAGGCGTGGTATTTAGTATATTTACAGTGCAACCCTCACCACAATCTAGTTTTAGAACATTTCCATATTTAAAACATTTGAGGAGCCAAAAAGAAACCTTGTTAGCCATCAGGCCTCATTCCCCTGCCTTCCCCTTCCCTTGGCAGCCACTAATCTACTGTCTCTCTACAGATTTGTCTATTCTGAGCTTTTCATGTACACGGAAGCCTACAATATGTGGCCCTTTGTGTCAGGCTTCTTTCCTATAGCATCATGTTTTTGAGAGTCATCCTCATTGTAACATTTAGTTCTTTTATATTGCTAAATAATACTCTCTTCTGTGAGTATGAAACATTTTGCCTATCCAGTCATCTATCAATTGATGGTCATTTGAGTTGGGTTTTTTTTTTTTTATATATTATGAACAATGTTGCTGTGAACATCTGTGAACAAGTCTTTGTGTGGACATGGGTTTTAATTTATCTTAATTTATCAGGGGTGGAATTGCTGGCTCTTGTGGAATTCTCTGTTTAACTTTTTTGAGAAGTTGCCAGACTGTGTGCCCAACTGAACCACTTTACATTCCCACTGGCAATATAAGAGTACCCGTTTCTCCACATCCTCAACACTTAATGTCTTTTAAATTACAGCCCTCCTGGTGGATGTGACAGTATCTTTATGACTTTGATTTGCATTTCCTTAATGGTTAAAGATGTTGAGCATCTTTTCATGTGTTTATTGGACATTTATTTATCTTTGGAGAAATGTCTATCAGATGGTTTATCCACTTTTTAATTGCTTTACTTGTCTTCTTACTGAGTTGTAAGAGTTCTTAATATATTATTTGTATTTTAAAAAATACAAACAAATAAAAAATAAAATAACAAATACAAACAAGGGAGTTCCTGTTGTGGCTCAGCAGGTTAAAGATCCAATGTCTGTGAGGATGAGGGTTTGATCCCTGGCCTCCTTCAGCGGACTAAAGATCTGGGGTTTCTGTAAGCTGCAGGTCGGTTGCAGATATGGCTCAGATCCTGCGTTGCCAGTGGCTGTAGTGTAGACCTCAGCTGCAGCTCTGATTTGACCCCGGACCCAGGAATTTCCATATGCTGCAGGTGCGGCCATGGAAAGGGAAAAAATAAAAGAACCCACCGATAAAATACTTTTCGAGACCAAACAATGGAGTGGAAGCTCAAGACTTTGGCGTCATCATACAGTCTGGATTTAAACAACAACAATAACAACAACAACAGGGTTTTCCATTTATGAGCATAAATTAAGTGGTCTTAGACTCTAGACTCCATCTGTACCGTGGGGTAATAATGCCAAGTTCTGAGAGTTTCCATAAGGATTAAATGAGATAATGTGCATAAGCTGTTGAGTTAGCAGAGCACCTGGCAGGCCCTTACTGGCATCTTTGATTTATTCTGGGCCCTTCCTTGGGAGGTGTTGGTGCCTGCTCGGCTCTTAAAGCCCATATGCTTTTCCAGGTATTACCGGGAAATTGGGAATAACACCCACAGACTGATTCTGTCCATGAAATGGTTTTTATTCATAAATTCCTCAGTCTTTTAATTATCTTCACCACTTTTAGTTCTGTTGAAATTTAATTGCAGCTAAAGCTTCTACAGCTGGGAACAATTTCGAGGCGTTAACGACTTTTAAAATTTAATGTTTTGATTTGTTTTGTCTAAAGTAAAACAACAGCAACAAATAAAACCCTTTGACTTTGAGGAGTTCCCTGGTGGTTCCTCAGGTTAAGGATCTGAATCCCATGTTGTCATTGCAATGGCTTGGGTTATTGCTGTGGCTCGGGTTAGTTTCCTGGCAGGCAAAAAATAAATAAAATGACTCTGACAGCCTTCTTTTCCTGCAGGAAAAGAACCAAGGCTTTGGAGTCATAGACCTGAATTACCTCAGTATCTTTTTTTTTTTTGTCTTTTTGCCTTTTCTAGGGCTGCTCCCGCAGCATATGGAGGTTCCCAGGCTAGGGGTCTAATCGGAGCCATAGCCACCGGCCTACACCAGAGCCACAGCAACTCAGGATCCAAGCCGTGTCTGCAGCCTACACCACAGCTTACAGCAACGCTGGATCCTTAACCCACTGAGCAAGGCCGGGGATCGCAAACCTGCAACCTTATGGTTCTCAGTCGGATTCGTTAACCACTGCGCCACGACGGGAACTCCTATCTCAGTATCTTTTATAACCTTAATGAGATCATCAAATGCCCTTGAACTTTGATTTTCCCATCTGTGAAATGGAGCAGTAACACTCCACAGGGTCATAGAAAAGTGCCAGTGAAATCTATACAGATAAACACAGTGGTTGCCACTTACTGCATTCTTAATTGGCGGCAAGTGCTTTAAGTGCTGTATCTCACATCACCCTCGTGATCTATGGCACAGGAGTTTTGATTCCCATTTAACAGGGAAAACGTGCCCAACGTCTCTGGCGCACTCAGGATTGCACCCAACTCTAGAAGGCCCCGTTCCGTCCACAGCCACTGTGAAGAGGCAGCCATGGTTTTAAAGTTGCTCAGGGAAAGGACAAAAGCAAACAAACAAACTGGGAGTTCCCTTTGTGGCTCAGTGGTTAACAAATCCGACTAGGAACCATGAGGTTGTGGGTTCGATCCCTGCCCTTGCTCAGTGGGTTAACGATCCGGCGTTGCTGTGAGCTGTGGTGTAGGTTGCAGATGTGGCTCGGATCCCGAGTTACTCTGGCTCTGGCGTAGGCCGGTGGCTACAGCTCTGATTCGACCCCTAGCCTGGGAACCTCCATATGCCGTGGGAGCCACCCTAGAAAAGGCAAAAAGACAAAAAAAAAAAAAAAGTTGCTCAGGGTACCCCTATTGGTTTTCAGTTTGGTGCCGTAACAAATTACTACTTGTTCAGAGGCTTAAACAGCACACTATAACTCTGTAGGTCACAAGCCAGACACACATCTCGCTGGGCTAAAGTCAAGGTGTCATGGGTCTGTGTTCCTCAGGAGGCTCCGGGGGGGGGGGGCGGGGGGGAGAATCTGTTTTCTTGCATTTTCTAGCCTCTGGAGGCTGCCTGATGCAAGTGGTTGGGTTCTCAAATTGCGTTGCCTTTTTTTTTTTTTTTTTTTTTTTTAGGGCCGCACCCACAGCACATGGAGGTTCCCAGGCTAGGGGTCTAAGCAGAGCTACAGTTGCCAGCCTCCACCACAGCCACAGCAATGAGGGACCTGAGCCTGGTCTGAGACCTACACCACAGCTCACTGCAATGCCGGATCCTTAACCCACTGAGCTGGGGATTGAACCCGCAACCTCATGGTTCCTAGTCGGATTCGTTTCCCCTGCACCACAACGGGAACTCCATGCATTGCTTTATTTAATCGTTCTTCTTTAGTCACATCTCTGTCTCTCTGCCTCCCTCTTCCACTTTTAAGGACTCTCGTGATTACCTTAGGCCCATATGGATCGTCTATTTTAAGGTCAGCTGATTAGCAACCTTAATTTCCCTTTGCCATATAACCAAATATATTCATAGGTGTGATTTTGTGATTTATGATAAATAGACATTTCATCTTCATCTGATTTCTGGCACAGAGCTCCTAAAACCCTTGGAATTTTCTAAGTGGTGAGAGAAGTAAAGTTCTCTTTTGTTATGTGAATAAGGTAACCTTTGGAAAGCCCCAGGTAACCTAAGGATGGGGGCTGGGTGATTAAAGGGTTGAATTTGCAGCGTGATTTCCCCCCCCCCCCATCTCTGAGGGGAGAAGAAGGACTGGAGGTTGAATCTGTCACCAGTGGTCAGTGATTTAATCAATCATGCCTTTGCAGAAAAGCCTCCAGAAAACCCCCAAAGTGCGAATTCTGAGAGCTTCTGGGTGCGTGAACACACTAAAGATTTGGGGACAGTGGTGCACCTGGAGCACGTGGAAGCTTTGAGCCTTCTTCCATCTGGCTGCTCCCTGGTTAGATCCTTTTAAAATAAATGGCAAAATCTAGTAAGGAAAATCTTTCTTTGAGATGCGAGCCACCCCAGCATAGTTGTTGGAACCCAAGGTGGTGGTCGTGGGAACTTCTAGTCTATAGCCTGGAGGTGACAGCCTTGGCGGGCTGCTGGCAGCTGAAGCGGGTGGGGGCAGTCCAATGGAACTGAATCCTTAACCTCTGGAATCTCAGAAGTTCAGAATTGAGTTGAGTTGTGGGGTACCCAGCTAGTGTCCAAAGCATTGCTTGGTAGTGGAAAAACTGTTCCTCTTCATTGAAATTGGTGACTAGAACCCTTGTTAGGTTCTGGGGGTCAAGGTATGGACCACTTTGGGGGCATTATTCTGCCTGCCACAGTACCTATTCAGTAATACGATGGTAAATGAGCCTGGCATTCCACTAACTGTGGCTGGTTGGCTTTGCAGGAGATCCTGTTGGAAAGAAACTGCAGCATGTAAGTTGCTTCCTTTTGCTGATAAACAAGCCTCCTTTCACCCGCAGGCTTCTCTTCCTCCTGCCTCACCATGCCCAGAATTTGAGTCTACATTCCCCCCCCTCCGAAAAAAAAGAGTCAACCCCAGCATTTCTTGCCTAACCCTAAGTTTGCTTTAACAACGAGCACTTAAAATGGTCCACTGAAGGGCTTCCTGGCTTGGAACCCGAGTCTGGAAGGAGGAGGGGAACCCTCTGTCAGGAAGGGGGTGTGGAGGCTTGTGCAGGGCTCTGCTTCTTGTGCCCCAACTCCTTTTGTTGGAGTTTGGCCTTGGGAGCTACAGTGCTAAGACCTGTGTTTGACAGGTCCTGGAACAGCAGTCACTTCCGACCCTCTGCTCAACTATTTGAGAAGAATGGAGTGATGGAGGAGCAGAAAGCGCCAAGTGAGTTAGCCTGGGGTGGGGTGGGGCCGGGGGGGGGGGTTGGTCGGTGCTGGGAACCCTCAGTCCATAACCTGGATCCCAGTTAATCTACTTAGTTTCCATTTAAGCATGAAACATGGGATCCATATAATTCTGCCCTCGCTCCAGGCAGCCATCACGCTTCCTGTCACATGGCGGATGCGTCCCCCTGCCAGGCACAGGGCAGACCCTCAGTCAGTGTCACATTGGCTGTTGCTAAGCCCATACTTCTCTTTAATCTCTTCCTCCCTGCGTTTCACCCTACACCAGCTCCAAAGTGATCTCTAGCTGTGTGGATGTCACCTCTCTACTGAAACACTTCCACTACTTGTCACCTCCCAGTGGGCTCTGCTGAGACCGCAGGGGGCCATGGTCAGCGATTTCAGCATTCAGCCTGGCCTGTCTTGCCTCCCCTCTGCCCACTCACCTGCAGGCAGCGAGCTATCCCCCAACTCCACGCAGACTCCCCAGCAGGCCAGGCCTTTTTGCAGCTCTGTGCCTCTGCGTGTGCGGTGCCCTCTGCCTGGATTCCCCTTCTTCCCCCCCCTTGGCTGAACGTTAGCTCTGAAATTCTGCCCGCTTTGGCCCTGGAAAACTCTGAAATACCCCCCCCCCGGCCCCGAAAGCGCTGGATTCCTGGTGTACTGATGACTTGCTGTCCTCCCAGCCACTCGAAGGCAGTGACATCCATGGCCAGCCCTAAACAAGGACCACGTGTTAACCCACGAGACTGCTGACCAACTGAGTGCCCTGTGACCTTTCGTTCACAGAGCAGGAATGTTTGTAGGGCAGTGTGTGTGGATGTTTTAATATTAGGAAAACTTGTCACTTAGCACATGTTCTAACTCCTCTGTATTCTCTAACCCCACACCTGCTTTTTCTTTCTGGTCTTTTTTTGGGGACTTTTTAGGCACTTGCGGCATATGGAGGGTCCCAGGCTAGGGGTCGAATCAGAATTGCAGCTGCCGGCCTGCACCACAGCCACGCCAGATCCTAGCTGCATCTGCGACCCACAGCTCATGGCAACACCGAATCTTTAACCCACTGATACTAGTCAGATTCGTTTCTGCTGAGCCATGCTGGCAATGCCTCACACCTGCTTTTTCTAAATGCTCTTTTTCTTCTTAGGATTCAGGAAGAGAGAGACGGAGGTGTATGTCGGCAATCTCCCACTGGACATCTCTGAGGTAGGCTGCCGTCTTGGTGAACGCTTGCTCTGTGAATTCTGTGCTGGTACCAGTTTTAAAAGATCTCTTACAGCTGAGAATGTGTAAGCGGTCACTAGTTGGTGATGAGGCTGACCACCTCATCACAGTTTGCCTTGGATTTTCGCAGTTGAAGGGCTGAAAGTCCTGCATCCAACCTTCCGTGTAAAGATGGATGGGTGTCACCCTGCTTATGGATCTGGATGGAGGGGCCGCAGTGAGGCAGCTTTCCTTCCAGAAGGGGGCTTTGTGACAGTTCCATGGCCGATCTTTTGGTTCTAGGGAGCAGTGGGGGCTCAGCTGAAAAGCCACACTCATTTCACTTTGCGATGAACCAGTTCCATCAGCTGGCTGTGTATTTGGAGAGTAGAATGTAAACAACCGCATTTTTGACTCCAGAAATCATTCCTCTTTGGGGAGGCCTAATCACTAAATTGGAAGTGATTATGGAACTCCATAGGTGCTGAAAATCCCTCATAGTGCATTTAAAGTATAGATGAAAAGAGAACAAAATGTAAGTCTAATGATTTGAAGTACCCCTGGCTTTTTTTTTTTTGAGCATTTTAAATTTTGTGCATTATGCAAAATAATGTATCTGAGGCGCTCTCAGCCCGTTCAAGGTAAATAAGTTAGTCCTAGCCCCCAAGCTCAGTCTTAGATGAGGATGAGAGAAACTAACTTGTGGAACCCCCAGTGCATGTCAGACATTTTTCCGAAATGTTCTGGTCTCGTGCCCCCCTTGCCATCCAGCTAAACTCAATCTTCTCTGCCCAAGTTGTGCCTTACTTCTTTTACGCCACTTAACTATATTTTAATTAACAGGTATGCCCCAGGAAATAGGCTAAATGCTTTGTTAGTGTGGTTTTCTTTCTTTCTTTCTTTTTTTTTTTTTGCCATTTCTTGGGCCGCTCCCACGGCATATGGAGATTCCCAGGCTAGGGGTCCAATCGGAGCTGTAGCCACTGGCCTATGCCAGAGCCACAGCAACGCAGGGTCCGAGCCGCGTCTGCAACCTACACCACAGCTCACGGCAACGCCGGATCGTTAACCCACTGAGCAAGGGCAGGGACCGAACCCGCAACCTCATGGTTCCTAGTCGGATTCATTAACCACTGCGCCACGACGGGAACTCCTGGTTTTATTTATTTCTTATAGTAACTCTGGGTGGGGGGTAGTGTCTTCATCTTGGAGATGAGGCTGCCAAGGCTCGAAGAGGTACCCCTTAGCCAGCTATACAGACCTAGTGACTGGCCAGCCAAGAGTTGAATCCATATCCAGTTGCCGCCCAGACCAGACCACATAATTGATGAGACATGTGAGTAATTCACTATAAAAAAAAGAGGGACCTCTTATGTTTTTATCTGAAAAAGAGAGAAGGAAATTATATTGGAGCACCCAGAGGGAAGTACTTCATTTTGACTCAATGCGTTAACTCACATGGAGTCAAATGAGTGGGTTGGAGGATTCTTGGCATGGGATGGAAAAGATTCTCCTTCCCCTCTTTGTCAGGCTGGTCCAACCCTATACTTGACAGTGCAGTGGGGGCAGGAGCCCTGCAGGCAGGTCTGCAGTGGTCTGGGGGAGGTGAGGCACTGACTGGCTCAGCCACCTATCCCCACAGACCCTGTTTCACAGCCCAGCACCTGGTGCTTGCTTGACCGAGCTTTCCCCTGGCATGGTAGGGGGGGGCCTTTGATCCTTGTCCTCTTCACAGAAAAACAGCAGCCTCTCCAGCTTACAAACTGAGACTACCCTCATTAGAGAGGAAAGACTTGAACTAAAGAAGTCAGATTTTGGAGTTCCCATCGTGGCTCAGTGGAAACAGATCTGAATAGGAACCATGAGGTTGCAGGTTCAATCCCTGGCCTCGCTCAGTGGGTTAAGGATCCGGCATTGCTGTGAGCTGTGTGGCTCGGATCCCATGTTGCTATGGCTGTGGTGTAGGCTGGTGGCTGTAGCTCTGACTAGACCCCTGGCCTGGGAACCTCCATATGCTGCCAGTGCAGCCCTAAAATGCAAAAAAAAAAAAAAAGAAAAAAGAAAAGGTCAGATTTTAATAAGAAATTTCTGGTTATAACATTAATGCCTTGTTAGGAACTGTGAAGTTAGTGTCTAAGACTTTACCCTACTTGCCAACCAACAACTTGCTAATTTAGCCTGCAGCGGTTTCATTGCTGTTGGTAAAAGATGAATGTCTTGGATCAGCCATGAAAGATGATTTATTATACATAGCCATCACAGTAACAGTATTTTTTATTAACATTTTGTACTGAGCTATAAATTATGTACCATAAAATTCACTATTTTAAAGCATGAAGTTCAGTCATTTTTTGTATATTCACAAGGTTGTGTAGCCATCACCACTAATTCCAGAACATTTTCATCATCCCCAAATAAATCTCATACGCATTAGCAGTTCCTCCTCCTCTTCTCTTCCACCAGCCCCTGGCAACCACTAATCTACTTTCTATCTGTGTGGATTTGCCCATTCTAGATATCTCAAATGAATGAAATCATACAACACGTGACATTTTGTGTTTTCTTTCACTTAGTGTAATGTTGTCTGGGTTCATACATGTTATAGTACTTGTCAGTATTTCCTTCCTTTTTATGGCTAAAATATCTGTGGATATGCCACAGTTCATTCATCATGGGGCATTTGGGTTGTTTGCACTTTTTGGCTACTATGAACATTGCTGCTCTGAGCATTGGTATACAGGTTTTGGTGTAAACATGTTTCAGTTGTCTTGGGTATATACCTAGGAATGAAAGTATGGGGTCACATGGTAACTCTCTGCCAAATTGTTTTTCAAAATAGCTGTGCTGTTTTATATCCACAACAGCAATGTATGAGGATTCCAATTTCTCCACTTCCTCGTGCAAACTTGTTATTGTCTTTTTGATTATAGCCATCCAGTGGATGTGAAGTGATACCTCATTGTGGTTTTATTTGCATTTTCTCAATAATTAATCAGCATCTTTTCATGTGCTTTTGACCATGTGGATATCTTCTTTGGAGGAATGGCTGTTCAAGTCCTTTGCCCATTTTAAAATCGGTTTGTCTTTTTGAGTTGTAAGAGTTCTTTATATATTATATGGATCCAGTTCTATCAGATATATGATTTCGCAGATATTTTTCTCCCATCAGTTGGATTATTTTCTCTATAGTATCCTTTAATATACGAACATTTACTTTTGATGAATTCCAATTTTCTATTTTTTCTTTGGTTGGTTGTGCTTTAGGTGCCACATCTAAGACTCTATTGCATATTCCAAGATCACAAAGATTTATACTTAAGCATTCTCCTAAGATCTTTCTAGTTTTAGCTCTTATTATATTTAGGTCTATGGTCTTTTTTGAATTTGTTCTTTTGTATGGTGTGAGGTAGGGGTCAGTTTCTTTTGCATGTGGCCATTCAGTTGCCCTAGTGTCACTTGTTAAAAGGATTATTTTTTTCCCCATTGAATTATTTTGGTCCCCTTGTTGAAAATCAGTTGACCATAAATGTAGCAGTTTATTTCTGGGTCTCATTCTATTCCATTGATCTATACGTGTATCCTTACCCTTACTGCATTCGCTTACTATAGCTTCGTAGGGAGTTTTGAAATTGATCACACACTTACTCTTAAACCCATTAGTTTGCTTTCTATCCTAGTCAGTTTTCTGAAACTGGTGTTGCTGAGTATATAAGTACCTTTCTTGATGCCAAATGGATTTAAAACCTTCAAATGCCTCTTTCCATAATTAAGATAGACTGGATAAAACCTGAAAACCCTCTCAAGAAAATATTTGGAAATAGAGGCTAAAATATACATTTTTTTGGCCGCTCCTGTGGCATGTGGGAGTTTCTAGGCCAGAGATTGAACCCTCACCATAGCAGCGACCCAAGCTGTTGCAGTGAAAATGCTGAACCTTAACCCAATGAGCCACAAGGAAGCTCCTAAAATATACCTTTAAATACATAGCCGAGACCTAAGAAAATAAGGAAAGTTAAGAGGGCCCCAGGTAAGCAGTAAGTAAAGACCAGAAGAGTCTGGCTGATGCTCTGGGGTCTTTGCCTGCCTCAAAATCCAAAGAGTGGATTGGATTATAACAGGAGATGACCCCCTGGGCTTAGGTGAGGAGGGCAGTGGCAATCGACATTACTGCAAAAGCAGGGTCCTTGAAGGGCTGGAAAATGTCAACTACAGAACCTTTGCTTCTCGGCCCAGAGCAGTGGTGAGGAGGTTAATCTCTTCACCTGGGTCTGTGGCTGGTAGGACTAAGAACATAGAAGAGCAGGCCTGGTTTCATGTGAATTGGGGTTTAAATTCATATTACCTGCATAGTCTGGGAACCTTCAAGCTAAAGTCTAGCCTTTAATAAAGTTAGAAACCTAATTCATGAAAAAACATTAATACTGTGAACGGAAGGAACCTTCCAAAATCTGATAAAGAGTATCTACAAAAAAATAAATATACAGAAAACGTTATCATTTTGGAAAAAGAAATTTGTTTGTTTTTGCTTTTTAGGGCCAAATGTGGCACATGGAAGTTTCCCAGGCTAGGGTCAAATCTGAGCTACAGCTGCTGGCCTATTCCACAGCCACAGCAATGCCAGATCCGAATTGCATTTGTGACCTACACCACAGCTCATGGCAATGCTGGATCCTTAACCCACTAAGTGAGGCCAGGGATTAAACCTGTATCCTCATGGATGTTAATTGGGTTCATTACTGCTGAGCCACAGTAGGAACTCCCAAAGAAATATTTTAAAATCAAGAACAAATACCCCTATCACTTCTTCTAACATTTTATGGGGTTTCTTAGCCAGAGTAAGTGAGAAAAAAAAAAAAAGTAAGTTATAAGAATTGGAAAGGAAAAAACAAAACTGTCATTATTTGCAAATAAAGCTTAAAAGACTTGGGTGTGTTGTTAGAATCATTAAGAATTTAGCAGGATGGTTGAATATAAGATAAATATACAAAAGTCAATTGTGTTTCTATATAAGTGGAACAAAAACACAAAGAGCTAGAAATTAATAAAAGTTGTGTAAGACATATTTAGAAAATTATGAGCATTTACCAAAAGACATTAAGACTTAAATAAAGATATGGATAGGAAACATCCGTTTTATATCCTTACATTGATATATAGATTTAATGTGGTTGTGACAAAAATACTCAAAGAACTTGACAAGCTGATTGCAAAATTTATGTGAAACAGAGCAGTCCCGTGCATCAATGCACCTTTCCGAAGACGAATAAGGGGGACAGAGAGGAGAGCACATTTTCCACTGGTAACGGTGACCTTGATGTGGGTGCCTTGCTAATAGCTGACGTACAGAACAGCGTAGAAAGTCTGGAAATAGACCCTCGCATCTATGAAGGCTTGGTGTGTGTGGAACCACCAAGTGGCATTGCAGATCGGTTGGGAAAGAAGGGACTACTCAGTCAGCTGGTCCTGAGACATTGTTTTGCTCTTGCTGTTTCTGTCAACATTGTACTGGTGGGCTTGGTCAGTGAAGTTAAGGCAAGGAAAAAGGAAGACACAAGAATTAGAAAGTGTCATTGGGGCAGGTGATGTGATTTCAGTGCTAGAAAATCACGACCAGTTATCTGTGTGCCCAGCTTGTACCTTGCCTGTGACCTCTGAACTCGTATATTCAGTTGCCTGTACCTTATCTCTACTTGGGCAGCTAACAGGCCTTTCAAACTGCATGTGTCCAACCTGCTCCTCCCACGGTCTTCCCCAACTCAGTAAGTGGCCCCAAAGCTGAGAAATAGTCTCATTTCGCACCTCACATGTTTTTCACACTTCACATTCAGTCTGTCAGCAGGTATAAAAATAGACCTAGACTCAAACTATCCTTTGTATCCAAAAGGAGGTGGAGAATGGAATATCTCTTTAAATTTGCCAACATAAACAGTGGGAGGTTGAAAAGGGACTAAAGATGGTGACCTCCGGGGGAGGGAGGGAAAAGAGGGTGGGAGGGAGACGGAGGCACAACTTCTGAATTTACCTTGTGTTATTATTTGGACTTGAAAATATATAAATATTTTCATAATGAAGGAAATCAAATTTATGTATTAAAACACCCCCTAAAACCTGAAAACAAATTAGGGACATAACTAGTTTGGTGTCTGAGAAAAGAATTATTCAAATTGACCTCAGAATATGGTATTTTGACTGTATATCCTCAGTAGGTTCAAAAGAACTCCAAAGAAATCTTAAGCTTTACTCAATTTTGTTGTCTGTAATAATCCTGGTATTGTTACTTGAACCTGTTATGTATTTACAGTAACAGCAGGTGGAGTTCCCCGTTGTGGCTCAGTGGTTAACAGACCCGACTAACATCCATGGGACGTGGGTTTGATCCCTGGCCTCTCTCAGTGGGTTAAGGATCTGGCGTTGCCCGTGAGCTGTGGTGTAGGTCACAGACATGGCTTGGATCCCATGTTGCTATGGCTCTGGGGTAGGCTGGCACCTGCAGTTCCGATTGGACCCCTAGCTTGGGAACCTTCATATGCTGCGGGCACGGCCCTAAAAGATAAAAAGACAAAAAAATTTATATTAAAAAAGTAACAACAGGTAATTAATGTCGTTAGGAATAAATATATTTTGCATAAGAGAAAAGATGTAAAAATAAAAGAAACTAAGTAAAAACTTCTATAGCTTTTATATATGAGTTGGAATCATGATAACTGATTATTTTCCCTTTCAAAGATACTTTCTGGGCGTTCTCATTGTGGCTCAGTATGTTACGAAGCTGACTAGTGTCCATGAGGATGCAGGTTTGGTCCCTGGTCTCCCTCAATGAGTTAAGTTGCCATGAGCTGTGTAGTTTGCAGACTCGGATCAGATCTGGCGTCGCTGTGGCTGTGATGTACACTGGCAGCTGCAGCTCTGATTTGACCCCTTGCCTGGGACCTTCCATATGCTGCAGGTGCAGCCCTAAAAAGCAAAACAAACATTCCCTTTGTGGCTTAGTGGGTTAAGAATCCCACTGTAGCGGGAGGTAAGGGTTCACTCCTGGCCTGGAGCAGTGGGTTAAAGGATCTGGTGTTGCCACAGCTGCGGTATAGGTTGCAGCTGTGGCTCAGATTCCATCCTTGGCTTAGGAACTTAATATGCCACGGGTGCAGCCACTTAAAAAAGATACCTTCTAACTCTGTTCATTGAAAGACCTTGGCACTCTAACAACCCAGTGGCAATGAACTCCTAGCTCCTAGACTGTTCACTTTATTATTTATTTAGTCTTTTTAGAGCCACGCCTGTGGCATATGGAGGTGCCCAGGCTAGGGGTCGAATCAGAGCTGTAGCTGCCGGCCTACACCACAGCTACAGCAATGCCAGATCCTTAACCCACTGAATGAGACCAGGGATTGAACCTGCATCCTCATGGATACTGGTCAGATTCATTTCCACTGAACCACACGGAAATTCCTAGACTGTTCACTTTATTATTTATTTATTTATTTATTTATTTTGTATGGTAAGCAAGTAACATCCCCTTAAATAGACTGTTCACTTTAAATACCATTCCTTACTGAAAGGAACTAGGCTTTTTTTTTTTTTTTTTTCTTCTTGCTGCATCCAAGGCATGTGGAAGTTCCTGGGCCAGGGATCAAACCTGCATCACAGCAGTGACCTGAGCCATTGCAATGTAAGGAAATAACCAACTCCTGGTCTGGAGCTGTTATGCCAGAAAGCTAGAAAGCTCTCAAAGCCCATTAGGTTTGATTGAAAGGATGGGAGAGGTTGCAATGGTTGTAATTAGAGGAGAGATACTTGCTTCTTGGAGCTGTGTACTGAAATGTTTGCAGATGTAGTAAAGAGGTGTTTGAGATTTGTTTCAGGCCACCCTAGCGGCAGGGAGAGGTATAGATGAAACCAGGACGTCCACGAATTTTTGGGGGGGACTTGTGCTGCAGCATGAGGGAGCGAAAACCAGGCAGAGGTGCCCTTGCTTGCTCTCCCCCCACCTTTTTTTTTTTTTTTTTGAGTTGAGAATCATTAAGGCTGCATGATAGGTATGTAGGGATTTGGTGTACTATTTCCTATATATGTTTGAAAGTTTCCAAATAAAAAGAGCACGTGAAAAGGAGGTCATGGGTCAAAGATGGGACAATTTGTGCTTCAAAAATACTAATGACTATCTTTGATTAAAACTTACCAATGATAGGGAGTTCCTGTTGTGGCTCGGCAGTGATGAACCCGACTAGTATACACAAGGATGCCGGTTCAATCCCTGGCCTTGCTCAGTGGGTTAAGGATCCGGCATTGCCGTGAGCTGTGGTGTAGGTCACAGACTCAGATCCTGAGTTGCTGTGGTGTAGGCCCGCAGCTGCAGCTCTGATTCAACCCCTAGCCTGGGAACCTTCATATGCCATGGGTGCGGCTCTTAAAAAAAAAAAAGAAAAAGAAAAAACTTACCAATGATAAAAAGCAGTGATTTGTGGTAATACCTAAAGAAATAATAACTAAAAAAAACAAAATTCACTGGACACATTGAAGGTAGCAAGATAATAGTTTATTAACATAAAGCTTGGTAATGAAGGGGAAAGAATAACTGTTTATCTTGCTTTTGCAACGCCATTGCCATTTCAGGGCAACCCAAATGACCCTAGAGGATGAGAGGAAGTTCTTTACAGAGGAACTCTAGCTCATAAATGAAGAAGTCAGAAAAGTAATCATTTTGCAAACCGTAATAAAATACCTGTTTCAGACAGTGGATGTCAGAGCATGGTAAATTTATTAGGGAAAATATTGATGGGCAGTTTTTTTTGTTTTTTGTTTTTTTTTGTCTTTTTGCCTTTTCTAGGGCTGCACCCACAGCATATGGAGGCTCCCAGGCTAGGGGTCGAATCGGAACTGTAGCTGCCAAGCCTACACCAGAGCCACAGCAACAGGGGATCCGAGCCGCGTCTGCAACCTACACCACAGCTCATGGCAATGCCAGATCCTTAACCCACTGAGCAAGGCCAGGGATTGAACCTTCAACCTCATGGTTCCTAGTTGGATTCCTTAGCCACTGAGCCACGACAGGAACTCCTTGATGGGCAGTTTTACGATGGAGGGATCAGGCTGTTACTATCTGAATTTATTGATTAATTTAGCATTACTAAAAGGGAGACAAGCAGATATAAGCCTCCTTAGTGGTGCAATATTATTGAAGATCAGTACCATCTATAAAATATTCTAGCCAAAAGTTGTAAATAATAACCTGTATGTGAAAGCTCTGTGGCTAATTTCTAGTCTAAAGGAAATAGGGGGAGGGGGAGAGAAGATCAAGTTAAATGCTGCCGAAAAGAAGCAGTACTCTCGTCCACAGAGCAGATGACTATAACAAGTCAGCATCAAGGAAAAATCGAAAGTAGGGGACCTTGGCCTGGTCACTGCTGTGGTGCATGGGTTTGATCCCTGGCCCTAGGAACTTCCACATGCTGTGGGTGTGGCCAAAAAAAAAATGTGGGGATCTGAAGATGTAGAAAAATTTAGAAAAGACTTAAGGGAAGTGACAGCCAAATATAATGAATAGATCTTGCTCTCATCCTGATGGGGACAAGACAGCAAAAAAGGTGTTTTTGGGTTTTTTTTTGTCTTTTGTCTTCTCAGAGCCGCACCTGTGGCATATGGAGGTTCCCAGGCTAGGTGTCTAATCGGAGCTTAGCTGCCGGCCTACACCAGAGCCACAGGCCACGCCAGATCCAAGCCGTGTCTGCAACCTACACCACAGCTCACAGCAACGCTGGATCCTTAACCCACTGAGCAAGGCCAGAGATCGAACCTGCAAACTTGTGGTTCCTAGTCCGATTCATTTCCACTGCGCTATGACAGGAACTCTGCAAAAAGGTGTTTTTGAGACCACTGGAGACATTTTCCCATTAGTCCATAAACTATTGGTAATTTTTGTGGTTTGATAATGGTATTGTATCTACATAAGAAAACATCCTTTTTGGAGGTATAAAGTAATTAAGGGTGAAATGACATGATACCTGGAATTTGCTCTAAGACACTCTAGTAAATCAGAGGTGGAGAGGTAGGTGGAACAATTATGGCAGGATGTTGATTGATAGTCGTTGAAACTCGGTGATGGGTTTGTGGGGGTTCCTATACTTTCTACTTCTATGTACGTTTGGAATCTTTTATCACAAAAAGTTAAATGTGCCCTGAATCTGAGCTCTTCCCATTACGGCTCTCACCCTTATCCATGCCAGCATCGTCTCTCCTGGATCACTGCAGGATCACTCTTAGCTTGTGTCCCTCCGTCCTTGATCCCTTCAGTGTTGTCCTAACACTGCAGCTGGAGCAAGCCTATAAAAGAGCAGATCTTGGCATCCCTGTACTCGGAAGCCTCCAATGGCTTCCCTCTTATTTAGGAGAAGCCAGAGTCTCACGAGAGCTGGTCCCCTGTGGTCCTGTGCCTGTGTCTCCCGTGCCCTTTCCTTGCTCCGCTTCAGCCTCGCTGGCCTCCTTGCTAGACCCCAGCCTGCCTTCGGGTCTTGCACTTGCTGTTCCCTCTGTTAAAGCGGCCCTTCTTCCAAGCGTTGGCCTCCTTTGCTCAGCTGTCACCTTCTCCAAGGGCCTGCCTGGCAGCCCCGCCCCCAGATTATAGCTCCTCCTCCTGTCCCTCTCTGACTTTGTCTCTTTAATCCTTTTTTTTCCCCTTAATGCCTCTCAGCATTGAACATACCGTGCACGTTACTCATTCATTGTATTATCTCTCTTCCCCAAATAAGCTCAGCCCCAGGAAGGGAGAGGCTTTGGGGTCCTCTGTTGGCTTCACCTAAGGCATTTTGTAGCAGGAGGAGGCACTTGAAGTCGTTTGTTGAATGAATGAGAGGAAGGGAGGACAGTGAACACAGACAACTTTTCAAGGATTTTTGTAATAAAGGAGGGTAGGAGGTGGGGTGGGAGCAGGAGGGGGTTGTGAGGTCAAAGGTATTGTGTCTGTAAGTATTAAGATGGCAAATATTAGAGCTCATTTGTATGTTCATTTAGTGGGGAAGGGGGTTGCTGCAGGGGAGAGAGTAGATAATTCAACATCAAAGACCTTGAGAAGGTGTGGGGGGGTCTAGAGCAGCGACAGGTAATCTGCACAGAGGGGTGCACCCAGGGGTGCAGGGAGGTGCACTGAGCTGACAGCAGCAGAATGTGGGTGCCTCTCTCTTCTCAGTGAAATAAGAGTCAGGGTTATCAGCTGAGTAGAAGGAGGGTATAGAAGATTTGAGTGGAGAAGTAGCCTGCAGTCATTTTGTTTGGGAGACTGAGGATCTGACCATTAGGAATACGCAGTGGGGATGCCGTGAAGCCCTCTGCACAGGGAAAGATCACAGCCAGTGATGAACCAAGGCTTCTGTGCAGGGCGAATAGGAAGGCAAGGGCGAGGCGGGGTGGGGTGAGGCTGAGCAGAACAGAAGCAGCAGAGTTGAGACACTCAGGAGTTTGCAGGATGGTGATCAGAGAGTGGCGCTGAGGAACTACAGGTGTGAGCTGGAAAGGCAGTTAAAGAATGCAGCTTGAAATTGCCATTTGGCGGTCGGCACAGCCATTGGTAATGAGAGGGTCCAGGGTGTGTCCTGGGAGGAAGGGAGCTCAGGCGATGGGAGGCAACTGTTGGTCCCTGTTTTTTATCTGTGTGTATGTGGCTTTTATCATTTCATATATTTGAGACGTAACCGTGTTGGCACATGCATGCTTTGCCAATAGGCATTCAGATGCTTAGCTTGTACCATAGGAAATTGCTGGCATTCGGCCATTATTTTTATCTGCAAAAAATGTCTGTTCACATGGCTCAAACTAAAAAGTTTCCCAGTTTTGGAGTTCCCATTGTGGCTCACTGTGTTAAGAACCCAACATAGTATCTGTGAGGTTGTGGGTTCGATCCCTGGCCTCGCTCACTGGGTTAAGGATCTGACATTGCTGCAAGCTGTGGCATTCATTGCAGATTCGGCTCTAATCTGGTGTGCCTGTGGTGTGGTCCGCAGCTGTAGCTCCGATTCGACCCCTAGCCCGGGAATTTCAATTTGTTGCAGGTGCTACGCTTAAAAAGAGAAAAAGTTTTCCAGTTTTTGCTACTTTAAACAGAGCTTCAGTGAACTGGCTTGTACCCGTGTCCATGTGCACACGCATGAGTGTCTCTAAGACCTGTACCTGGGGGTGAAGTCAGGGCCACTTAGCGCACACAGCAGCATCAGCAATGCTTGGTGTTGTCCAGCTGCTAAATTGCTGCCTTCTGATGGGTGTGGAATTATTTAACACATAGGTAATTGCAGTAACCTTCCATCTGCCCGGCACAAAGTCAGGGGCCCATAAATGCTGGTGCCATAATTACGAGTAGGCTATAATCAATGTTTTGGTGATGATTGATTGGAAGGAATCTATTGTTAAGTGAAATAGGTGAAGCAGAGGGTACAGTGTGATCCCATAATCTCTGCATAGATGTGCAGTGCTTGTGTTTTGGTGGCAGGATTATGGGTGATACTGCTGTTTTGCTTATCTGTATTTTTTAAAGTTTTCTGTAATAAACAATTAATACTTTTGTAATGAAAAACCCTAAGAAGTTATTTTCATTATTTGAAATGAGATGTAAAAGATTCCCTAAGGGGAATGAGGCAATTTCAATTTAAAGGACCAAGTGTCCTGTCAAATCTATAGTCGACCAAAATTTTTTAAAATAAACAAATGGAACTCTTATGGGGCAGAAAAAAAGTAGCTTAGGGTTGCCTTCAGATTTTCGGAGTTCCTAATGATAACGTTATGTTCAACAGGAACAGCGTCTGCTGATGGGAGGACCTCACTGATAACAGTGATTGGCATCCCGTGGGTGAAAAGATGTCAGCAGATTTCTTTTGTATTTGGGGGGGGGGGTGTGAGAGAAAGGTGGTGGTGGTTCTTCTCTCTTCTCACGCTCAAGCACGTTGTCTGAAAATGAGTGCTTCCTGAATCTGCTTGATGCCATGGAACAGTAGTTTTTGACCTGCGCTACATATTAAAATCATCTTTAATATATTTATGTATATTTGGTGTTTTTAGGGCTGCACCCTCAGTGTATGGAGGTTCCCAGTCTAGGGGTCAAATTAGAGCTGTAGCTGCCGGCCTAGGCCACAGCCACAGCCATGTGGGATCCAAGCGGCATGGCAATGTGGATCCTTAACCCGTTGAGCGGGGCCAGGGATCAATCTGGCGTCCTCATGGATACTAGTCGGGTTTGTTAACCACTGAGCCACTATGGGAACTCCAAAAATCATCTTAAAAATATTGATAAAGATATTGCTTTAGCCTCAACCTCCGATTCTGGTTTCATTTATCTGGGGTGGGCCAGACATTGCATTGGTAGTTAAAAAAAAAAAAGTCACTTTCCAGCTGAATCTCATATGCAGTCAGAACTGAGAACCATTGCTATAGAAGAAGAGTTGGCAAACTTTTTCCTATAAAGGATCAGATAATAAATATTTCATGCCTTGCAGGCAGTGTTCCTCTGTCGCACATACTCAGCTCTGTCACTGTAGCATGAAAGCAGCCATAGACGGTAAATAAATGAATATGCGTGGCTGTGTTTCAGTAAAAGTTTACTTACAACAAGGATGGTGGTTTGGATTTGGCCCAGGGCCGTGGTTTCCTGACATCTGTCATCGAAGGTACAAAAGTATAAGAGTTGTCAAAATTTACCATAATTAAAATAGAAAAGAAAAAGAAGCTGTGGTTTTGCATGATATCATGAAGAGAATGTAGGATTTGAAGTTAGAGGCCCCGGGTTCAAATCCTGACTCTAAATTCACTTTGTCCTCTGAGGGCTGTCACGTAACCGTCTGGTCCTCACTTTATGCCTCTGAGAATGAAGCCAATAATAATGTACACGTCACAGGGTGGTTGAAAAGAGGAAATGAAATAAGGTTTGTGAAAGTGCTTTATAGACTGACAATGCTAAGCACATACTCCTTGTTCTCACACGTTGCCCGTTGCTCAGCATCTTGTAGATTCGTGTGTAATAAGCATTAAATATTTAAAAGTAAAAGCAAATTAGAAAATTTGAATTTAGATGTAATATAAACATGAAGATTGAGCAAAAAATGCGCTATACATTATGCATTTCTATTTTCCTAAGCCAGTAAAGTGACTTTAAGTCGGCGAAAGCTGCTTTTAACAGAAGGTGGTGTATAAATATACATTTTTCCAAAGTAGAAGTTTCTAGGGAAACATTGGTTTTGATCACAAGTGTGGACTGTACAGTGGTAACGTGCTGGGGGCTGGCGGGGGCGTGGGGGGAGGGGGCGGGGAGCTGAGGAAGTGGAGGGGCCCAGGTAGGAGCTGACACTGGCTCCCGATGCGGGCAGAGGAGCATGCATCTGTGACCTTCCAGAAAGCTTTTCAGTAGAGCTGAGTGGCAGCCAAAGGGCAGCTGGCAGGGAGTGGGTGGGGAGGAAACGGAGGCTTTAGGCAGACCCGGCTCTTTCTACACAGGGTTGGCAGAAAAGAGAAAAAGCGGGTGTCAGTTCAAGAGGGCATCAGGGTTGGGTCAGTGTTTCCGTAAAGGAGGGAGGCCGGTCTTGGTTGGAAGCGGAGGGGAAGGAGTAGGACCTGGGTCCACAGGAGAGGGAGGCAGCCTGAGCGCAGCAGGGGAAGCAGCTGAGAATGGGATGGAGAGGAGTTCCCGTCGTGGCGCAGCGGAAACAAATCCAGCTAGTATCCATGAGGTTGCGGGTTGGATCCCTGGCCTTGCTTAGTGGGTCTGGGATCCGGCGTTGCCGTGAGCCGTGGTGTAGGTCACAGACACGGCCCGCATCCCAAGTTGCCTGGGCTGTGGTATAGGCCGGCAGCTGCAGCCCTGATTCAACCCCTAGCCTGGAAACTTCCATATGTCGCAGGTGCAGCCCTAAAAAGCTTAAAAAAAAAAAATGGGGTGGAGAGGTGACCATGTCCCTGGGGCAGTGGAGGCCCAGCTGCAGGGGTAAAGTGGGGAGGGGAGACTTGCACAGAAGGTGTGGTGGATTTAAGAGCTGGGTCAGTGGCTCCCTAAGCGCACTGCCCCCCCCCCCCCGCGCCGGCTTTTAATCCCAGACTTCACTTTGCCCTGTCATTTAGATGGACCACGCCTGTGTATCCCCTCTAAACTATAAGCTCCTTGAGTGTAAGGCTTATGTCCAGCTCAAATCAGTATCTCCTGTAACACTCAGCACAAGGCTGGTATGTAGCCGCGGTTAAATGGGCAAGGAGAGAAATGAAGGAAGATTGCCATGACTACAGGACTGAGTCAGCAGGGGCAGTTGGCCTCGCACTGTAGGTTTGGTTAAAGCAAGCTTCCCCGCCTAGGTAGCGATGAAAGGGAGGTAGCCTAGATACCTAATAAATTAAAAGTCACTTCCTCCTGGGAGCCCACCCTGACCACTTCTTTTCTCTCCAAACCTGGGTGGGAGCCCCATACTGTGTGCTCCTGGGTGCGTCTCTACTTCCTCATCACGGACCTGAGCACCCTCTGCTGAAATGGTCATTTTACATGATTGTCTGGTTGGTGCCCCACACGTCTGTTGAGCTTCAACTGAAGGTGGGGCTTTCTTGCCTCTGTTTTGCATCCCTGTGCACAAAACCTGGCATACGGGGCACACAATAGGTTCTCATTAGGTATGTGTTCAGGTTGATTACAGATTAGCTGGTTGGGCATCTGACACCTGGCGAACTGATTGTAAGTTTTGAAGCCTTCTCTCTCTCTCTCTCTCTAAAACCCTGCCGTTATAGGAGGAAATTCGGTGCCTTCTGAAGGACTTCAACCCTCTTCACGTCCACAAAATCCAGAATGGCTGCAAATGGTAATGACCGTTCTTCCTTTGTTTTCTTTAGGAAGCAACTCCTTTCCTCTTTGTCCGTTTCGCTGCTGCGCTGGTGTCACAGACTAGCTCAGCAGCTCCCAACGCCACACCTACTGCCACTTGGCAGAGGGACTTTTGGGAAACCCCCTTTCCACATTTAAGGCTCTGACTCGGTAGCTCATACCGCCTTATCCATACAGCCGTGGTTTAAAAGTCCAGAGACGGGGGCTTACTTTTGATAATGTCCTTGCTCTGTTTTCTGACTCAAAGCAAGTTACTGGACCTCTCTTAGCTTTGGTTGACCCGCAAATCGACCTACTCATGTTTCCCCTTTCTTATTTTCAAGGCAATAAAAGGGCTTTGGACTTCTGTGGGGAGTGCTCTGAGGGCAGCCCAAAGCTGTGCCATATGGTGTGTCTGGCGACAGGGTCAGTGTGTCACCAGGGCAGGCTCTCCTACTGCCCATCCCAGCTCAAGTCTAGACACCAGTGTGGCCTCCTTCTGTCCCCACAGAGGGGAGAGGAGACTCTTCTAGGTGGGGGCTCGGTGCCCTGCTGCAGCTCTGTTCCTAGCTGGGCTCAGAGCTGCCCTCTCCTTCCTCTGTAGCTTCGCATTTGTGGATCTGGGCTCCATGCAGAAGGTGGCCCTTGCGATCCAGGAGCTGAATGGGAGGCTCTTCCATAAACGAAAACTGTACGTGAATTCAAACAGAAGATCTCCCAAGAAGTCCCCTGATGTGGCTGAGCAGCCCCAGGAGCTGCCGGTAGGTCCCTGGCTTCTCCACGCCCTGGGTCGCTCTGTGTTCACTCTTCAGAGCTTGGCCCATTTTGCTTTCTGTTTTCTCCTCCTTCTGTCCCGTCTTAGTGTGGATAAAGCAGGGGCTGGGATGAACTTAGGAAACTTTTATGACCTTTAACAGTCGAGAGGAAGGTTGGTACAGAAAACTTGGAACTTTTTTTTGGTCATTTTAGGGCCGCACCTGTGGCATGTGGAGGTTCCCAGGCTAGGGGTCTGACTGGAGCTGCAGCTGTCGGCCTACACCACAGCCACAGCAATGCCGGATCCTTAACCCACTGAGCGAGGCCAGGGGTTGATCCTGTGTCGTCAGGGATGCTCGTCAGATTCGTTTCCGCTGAGCCGTGGCAAGAACTCCGAAAACTTGGAATTTTGAAATGGAAGGAATGTTGTTTTCTTGGCAAGGACAAAAAGGGGTTACTATTAGGCAATTCATTCAGGGCTTTTTTTTTTTTTTTCCTCCTTAGTCTTTTATTTTAATTTTTATTTTTTCCATTACAGCTGGTTTACAGTGTTCTGTCAATTTTTTACTGCATAGCAGGGTGACCCAGTCACACATATATACATTCTTCTTTTCTCACATTATCATGCTTCATCGTAAGTGACTAGATATAGTTCCCAGTGCTACACAGCAGGATTTCATTGCATTCAGGGGCTTTTTCAACCTGGGTTATTGAAATGGAGGTTTTTACTTGTTTAATGTAGCAAACATTAATTGGGTATCTGTTGTTTGCACAGCCTTGTTCCGGTTGCTGGTGCGAGGGTCAGTAAGGTAAAAGGGAAATAAAATCTGGTCCTTCCTGGCAGGAAGATGAATAGGAGGTTTGGGAAGAGGGGGATTTAATGGTAGGGTAGTGCCAGGGCATAGGGTCCCACTTCAGAGCCTGAATTATTAGGGATGGACCTGGCTGCCTGGCGGAGGAAATCTGAATGACAGGGACTTAAATTACCTGTTTTTCTTTCCAGTAGAACCATGGAGGAGGTAGGGTGTCCAAGGTTGGGGCGGGAACTCGGTGACATTATGAGGGCTCCAGCCAAGAAGGGGGAGGCAGAGAGTAAAGAGCCTGCATCCTCTTAAAAGGTGCCTTCCCAGAATCCAGAGCACAGTTGTGCTTGTTGGGAACTGCAACTCCTGACCTTCCAGGCAAAGGAGGCTGGAAAATGTAGCTTTTCAAGTAGGCACATTGTTGCTAATCGCAGGCATCTGTTAGTAGGGAAAGGGGGACTTGCCTGTTGGCCTCGGGTTAACACGGTCCACAAGGTCAGCCTAACAAGATCAGCAGTGCTGGAGAAGTTGCGGACGGGAGCTGAGAGGTAGATTGGAATCACCACGACATTGTCAGAGGTGACTCCCCTTGCTAATGCCAAACTATTTTTTGTCCTTTCTCATTAAACTCTACCCCTTGGAAGGGTGGGCTGTCCCATTATACTCTGTACTGACCTTTTGTTTTGTTTTTGTTTTTTCAGGGCCGCACCCACGGCATATGGAGGTTCCCAGGCTAGGGGTCTAGTCGGAGCTACAGCCGCCAGCCTACACCACAGCCACAGCCATGCCAGATCCGAGCCACGTCTGCGACCTATGCCACAGTTCATGGCAACGCCGGATCCTTAACCCACTGATCGAGGTCAGGGATCGAACCCGCAACCTCATGGTTCCTAGTTGGATTTGTTTCCGCTGCACCATGATGGGAACTCCTGTACTGACCTTGGTTGCAGTCATCAGCCTCTTATTCCCACTGTCATGCCCCTTATTAACCTGTAACTTCAGCTTTTGACTCACTGTCTTTCTCTATTATCACTTAAAGTCAGTGTTCCTGTGGATGATCTGAGCATCTGGCCCCTTATTTCCTCCACTGCTCATCTTTAATGATCTTTCCTGCTCTCAGTCACAGTTTGCCATTCCCCTTGCTCGTAGCTGAGCATGGCCTAAGTGCCCATTTCGGGCATCCCCCTCTGCCCCTCCCCTTCTTTGCAGCTCTCTTGTTCCAGAAGAGCGGTTCTCAAACTTCAACAGCGTCAGAACCACTGAAGAGCTTGTAAAACAGCTTGCTGATCCCCACCGCAGAGGTGCGATTGAGTGTGTCTGGGGCCGGACCTGAGAATTTGCACATGTGCCAGGTTGGTGCTGGTGCTACTGGTCCTAGGACCCTATTTTGAGTTTAGCAAGGCTCTGAAGCCCCCGCTGTCTAACTATTAGACACACGAGGACCTGATATCCACTGCCCCCACCATTCCTTCTCTATTCAGCACCCTTTTTACCCGCTCGCCTTCCTTTTTTTTTTTTTTTTTGTCTTTTTGCCATTTCTTGGGCCGCTCAGGCTAGGGGTCTAATCGGAGCTGTAGCCACCGGCACAGCCACAGCAACGTGGGATCTGAGCCGTGTCTGCAACCTACACCACAGCTCACGGCAATGCCGGATCCTTAACCCACTGAGCAAGGCCAGGGATCGAATCCGCAACCTCATGGTTCCTAGTCGGATTCGTTAACCACTGAGCCACGACGGGAACTCCTCGCCTTCCTTCTTAGCTTAGATTCCATAGCTGTATAACTAGCTTGTTCAAATGTCCTTAATTTCCTTAGCTCACTGGGCCAGATCTTGCAAAATCCCTCTTCCAGTTGAACCCAGCCCTCTACCTCTTCTGAAGGAAGCTGCCCTCTGAGCCGCTAAAGACATTGACGCCAGGTTGCTAACTGCTCTCAGTGTAGCTATGGCCACAGCTCTCCTATTCTTCTGAACTGACCTGTTTTGGGAATTCTGATCTTTTCTGCTGTTATGTGCAATCTGCTATTAAGCCCGTCTAATACATTTTTCTTTTTAGATAGTGTAGTTTTCAACTTCCCTTTGGTTCTTTTTTCCCTCATTTCTCAGCTGAACTCTTCTCTTCACTGATTTTATCTTTTCTTCCAGGTTCTTTAATGTACTTACTGTAGCTGTAAAACCATCATCTTCTGCTAATTCCAACACCTAGGTCATTTGTGGCTCTGCTTCTATTCATATTTGCCTCCTTGCTTCTTACAAATATAGTACTTTTGGGGAGTTCCTGTTGTGGTGCTGCAGAAACGAATGTGACTAGTATCCATTAGGATATGGGTTCGATCCCTGCCCTTGCTCACTGGGTTAAGGATCTGGCATTGCCATGAGCTGTGGTGTAGGTCGCAGACGTGGCTTGGATCCCATGGCTTTGACATAGGCTTGCAGCTCTAGCTCCAACTCGACCCGTAGCCTGGGAACTTCAAGGTACCGCAGGTGCAGCCCAAAAAGCAAAAATAAATAAACAAATACTTTTTTTTTTTTTTGGCCCGCCCATAGCATTAGGGAAGTTCCCAGGCCAGGAACTGAAATGGAGCCACAGCAGCAGCCTGAGCCATTGCAGTGACAGCACTGGATCCTTACCCCACTGTGCCACAAGAGAACTCCCAAATATAGTACTTTTTATCGTGTGTTGGATATTGCAGTTGTTGATTGTAGAGACTCTATATTATGTTCTTTGTATACTGTTGATTCTTTTTTTTCTAGCAAAAATGAAATCGCTAGCTGGTTTTTTCGATCTTGCTAGGGTTGGTTTTCTTTGTTGGGATTGGTATACTTGAGTATGAGCCTTGGTTCTTGGGCACCATCCTTTTCCTAAGACCTGGCCTTCTAGGGTGAGGGTCTCAGGGCGCTTCCCAGGTTCTCTGCACTCTGGCTGGGTCACAGCGCCGTTGTTTTCCCAGCACCATGAGACCTTTGATACCTGCCTTCCTCTCTTAGCTCCCTCTCCCGTGCCTCCTGTAGCGGCTCTTCTCTTCAAGGCCTCCCAGAGCTTGCCTTGCATGTGGGCAGCCTAGGATTCAGCCAAGGACCCAGGCTCAGCCCCTAGATTTCTGGGGCCTTTCTGAGGCTCCTTCCTGTCTGGTACCCTGTCTCGCAAATTCCGGACATGCACACTCTGTTTCTTCTGCCCAGGGAGTCTGCCCCTGACCTCCCAAGCTCTGCTTGCTTTTGCTGTGGTTTGGGAAAATGCCCTCAGGCAAGAGGCCAGAGTAAATGTGGACTTACTGCCTGTGCTTTCCTTTTCTCAGGCAAATTGCCCTCTGCTATCCGCTATTATTAGCCTGTGCCAGAAATGGTTAGTTCATGTATTTTGTCCAGATTTGGGCTTGTTAGGGATGAGCGTGTACTTTCATGCCAGAACCAGATACTAGGAAAGAGTGTTCAGGGGCTCTCCTTCTTCCTTTTGGGATGGATAGGGATTCTCAGGAAAATCCCTAATGCTTTTACATCGGAAATAAGTCACCAAAAGATGAACCCTAATCCCCATACATGTGGAAATTTAAAAACGCATTCCTAAGTAAACAACACAAGTGTCAAAGAAGAAAGAAATTTAAAAGTACTTAGAGCTGAACAGTAAGGAAAATTCCCTCATCAGAAGTAGTGGGGGAGTTCCCACTATAGTGCGATGGGTTAAGGATCTGGCATTGTGTTTCTGGAGCAGCTTGATCCCCCCTGCCGCTGTGCAGTGGGTTAAGCATCCAAGTTGCTACAGCTGTGGCACAGATCACAGCTGTGGCTCAGATTCAGTCCTTGGCCTGAGACCTTCCATATGCCACATGTGTGTGTGCCCCCTCCCCCAAAAAAGTTGTAGGTGCAGCGAAAGCAATACTTACAAGGAAGTGTGTAATGTTGAACACTTAAATGAGCAAAGAAGATAGAGTGAAAATTAATGAGCTTAAGAGTTGATTGAATAAGTAGATAAAAAAATAAAAGGAGTTAGCACAGTGGCACCACAGTGTGGGTCTGCAGCCCAGCAGTGCCATGTCACGGGTTCAACCCCTGGCCTGGTGCAGTGGGTTAAAGGATCGACATAGGCGCAGCTGCCATTTAGGTTGCAGCTGCAGCTCAGATCTGATCTCTGGCCAGGGAGCTCCATATGCTGTGGAGTGGCCAAAAAAGAAAAAAGGACTGCTGAGAGCCACACGGGAAGTCCAACAGTATGGAGGTACCTCAGGAAACTAAGTATAGAGCTACCATATGATCCGGCAGTTCCACTGCTGGGCATGTATCTGGACAAAACTTTCATTGAAAAAGACACATGCACCCTTGTGTTCATAGCAGCACTATTCATAATAGCGAAGACATGGAAACAACCTAAATGTCCATTGACAGATGAATGAATTACGATGTGGTACATGGAGTTCCCGTCATGGCACAGTGGAAACAAATCCGACTAGGAACCATGAGGTTGCGAGTTTGATCCCTGGCCTCGCTCAGTGGGTTAAGGATCCGGCATTGCCATGAGCCATGGTGTAGGTCACTGTCTCGGCTCGGATCCTGCATTGCTGTGTCTGTGGTGTAGGGCGGTGGCAACAGCTCTGATTCGACCCCTAGCCTTGGAACCTCCGTATACTGCGGGTGTGGCCCTGATGTGGTACATATATACAATGGAATATTACTCATCCATAAAAAAGGACAAACTAATGCCATTTGTAGCAACATGGATGGAACTAGAGATTCTCATGCTAAGTGAAGTAAGTCGGAAAGAGAAGGATACATACCATATGATATCACTTACTTGTGGAATCTAAAATGTGGAACAGATAATCCTATCTAAAAATAAGCAAACAAAAAAACAGAAACAGAGCATGGCCAAGAAGAGCAGATTTGGGGTTCCTGGGGGGAAAGGGGAGGGAGTGGGAGGAATGGGCGTTTTGGGGTTTGGGGGATGCACACTGTTACATTTGGACCGGATGGGCAATGGGATTCTTCTGTACAGCACAGGGAAAAATGAGTGCGATTGGGTCACTTTGTTGTGCAATAGAACTTGACGAAACATTGCAAATCAACTACACTTTAATAACAATTAAAAAAAGAAAAAAAACCCAAGTAAGAAACAGACAACACAGACAGAACAGACTTGTGGTTGCCAAGGGGAAGGAGGGAGGAAGTGGGGTGGACTGGGAGTTTGGGGTTAGTAGATACAAACTATCGCATTTACATTTAAACCTCACATTTATCAGCAGTGAGGTCCTGCTGTACAGCACAGGGAGCTACATCCAGTCACTCGTGCTAGAACATGATGGGAAATAGTATGAGAAAAAGAATATATATGTATGACTAGGTCACTTTGCTGTATAGCAGAAATTGACAGAACATTGTAAATCTACTATAATAAAATTTTAGGAGTTCCCGTCGTGGCTCAATGGTTAATGAATCCGACTGGGAACCATGAGGTTTCGGGTTCGATCCCTGGCCTTGCTCAGTGGGTTAAGGATCTGGCGTTGCCGTGAGCTGTGGTGTAGGTGGTAGATGTGGCTTGGATCCCACATTGCTGTGGCTCTGGCGAAGGCCGGTGGCTACAGCTCTGATTCGACCCCTAGCCTGGCAACCTCTATATGCTGTGGGTGCGGCCCTAGAAAGACAAAAAAAAAAATTTTTTTTTTAAGGAACAGACAAAAATTTTAAAACAAGTTTTTTTTTTTTTTAGGACTTCATCTGCGGCATTTGGAAATTCCCAGGCTAGGAGTCTAATCAGAGCTACAGCTGCCAGCCTACACCACAGCCACAGCAACATGGGATCCAACGCAGTTCACGGCAACGCCAGATCCTTAACCCACTGAGCGAGGCCAGGCATTGAACCTGCATCCTCATGGATCCTAGTCAGGTTCGTTAACCGCTCAGCCACGAAGGGAACTCCAAAACAAAGCTTTTTAAAATTTAAGATTTTGTAGATAAATCTATAGTTACATGTCAGTTCTATCTCAGTAAAGCTGGAGAGGAAACAAGAAGCATAAAAACAAAGCTGCAGTAGAAGGGATAGTAAAGTCAAAACGTCATTCTTTAAAGAGATTAATGAAATAGAAAAGCCTTTGGAATGATTAAAAAGGCATAAATCAACATTAGTTATAAAAAATATCGTTAACTATAGATGAAACATATTAAAATATAAGCTAATGTGGTAATAATAAATTTGAAAACTTAGAGGAAATGGACATACTACTTTTTTTTTTTTTGTCTCTTTAGGGCTACACTCTTGGCACACGGAGGTTCCCAGGCTAGGGGTTGAATCAGAGCTGTAGCTTCCAGCCTATACCACAGCCACAGCAATGCTGGATCCAAGCCGTGTCTGCGACCTACACCACAGCTAATGGCATGGACACACTTCTTAAAGTATATCATTTTCAAAACTAATATAAGACTCTGGTAGTCCTATAACTGTAAAGCAGTTGAATCAAAGTTTAGAATCTTCTTATAAAGAAAACACCAAGCCCAGATTGTTTTATAGACAAATTTTACCGAATTCTCAAGGAACAGAAAACTCCACTATTACATAAATTATTCTAAAGAGTAAGAGAGATACTCTCTAGTTCTTTGTATGAAGCCAGTGTAACCCTGATATTCTGAGATTAGACAGGAGAGCCTAAGAGAGGAAAATTGCAGGCTGGTTTCAGTCATGAATATACATGCAGTGTTTCTGTACAAAATATTGGCAAAATTAAATCCATGTTGGCTAATGAAGGAAGTATGTCATGAGAAGTTGCTTTTTTTTCCCAAAAATGCAAAAGTTCTTTAATATTAGAAAAATAATAAATCTTTTATTACATTAGCAGATTAAAGAATGAAAACCATATGATCATCTTAAATAGACAGCAAAAGCATTTGATAAAATTGAGCACTAATTTATAATTTAAAAATAGAGATTCTCAGCATTTAGAAATAGAAGGTTATTCTTACCAAACTCTATAGAAAATACTATTTTAAATTTTTTTTCTTTTTAGGGCTGTACCTGCAGCATATGGAAGTTCCCCGGCTAGGGGTTGAATTGCAGCTGCTTCTGCTGACCCACACCACAGCCACAACAATGCCAGGTCCCAGCCTCATCTGTGACCTATGCCATAGATTGTGGCAGCACTGGATCCTCAACCCACTGAGTAGAGCCAGGGATTGAACCCCCATCCTCATAGATACTAGTTGGATTCTAACCCTTTGAGCCACAATGGGAACTCAGAAAAATACTATTTTAGTAGAAAAACATAAGCATTCTCTTTAAAAATAGGAACAAGAGAGTTCGTGTTGTGGCTCAGCAGTAGCCTGGGAACTGACTGCCATGTGTTGCAGGTGCAGCCCTAAAAAAAAAAATAAATAAGAACAAGACAAGGATATACCTGTTCCAGTTTTGTCTATTAAGACAAGGAAATTTAAGTCACAGGCATAAATATTGGAACAGGAAAAACAAAATTGTCATTATTTATAGATGAGGTTTCTCTACATGGAAAAACTTAATATATAAATTATTAGAAATAGTTTATTTAACAAGGTAGCTGGATATATATATCAGGTATATAAGAAATCAGTTTTATTTATATTTTCTGTGAATAAACAACAAAAATAATAATAAGAGCATCACCTGCCTGGAGGAAATAATTGAGCTTTATTGAAAGTCTGGGAATTCTCTGGTGGCTCAGTAGGTTAAGGATCCAACATTGTCACTGCTGTGGCATGGATTTGACTGCTAGTCCTGGAACAGGCATGCCCCAGGTGCAGCTGAGGAAAGCACCCCCTCACCAAAAAACAACCCCAAAAAACCTCCAAAACAAAAAAGGAAGTCTGTAAGGATTTTTTTTTTTTTTTGACTTCACCTACAGCGTGCAAAGTTCCTGGGCCGGGGATCGAACCCACACCACAGCAACAGCCTGAACCACCGCAGTGGACAAGGCTAGATCCTTAACCTGCTGAAACACCAGGGGACTCCTTTAGTCTTAAATAGGAAAAGTTTCATATTCATGGACAAGAAGACAGAATAAGAGCTATCTAAGAGTCATTCTCTCCAAATTGATCTATTGATTCTGGATAATTCCAATAAAAATTCCCACAGGTTTTTCAGGAATGAGGCAGGCTGATCCTAAAATTTATATGGAAGACCAAAAGGCAATAAATATTTAAGGCATTTCTTCCTGAAAATAAAGATGGGAGACCTTGCCCTACAAGGAGATGTTGTAGTATTGACCTAGGAGAAGACGGTTTGACCAGTAAAATACATTAGGGAGCCCCCCAAAGAGGCTCATGCAGATGCAGAACTACTGGCTCTTCTGGTGGAGTTGTACATCTCTGGTGAAAGGATGGACACTTCAGTTATTGAATCTGGACCATTGCTTATTCATGTAGTAAAATGTGAAATCGTATCCCTGTCTTGTCTCATGCCCAAATATAAACTCTAGGTAGACCAGACTAAAATGGGAAAGACAAAACTTTAAAACTTGTAGGAGAAAATTTAGAATATCTTTATGACCTCAGAGTCAGATAAGATTTGTTAAGGCATAAAGAGTTAACTGAGGGGGAAAAAAAAAAAAGGGACGGGTGGATGAATTAAAATTATGAACTTATTTTCTTTGAAAGAGAATATAAAGGAAGCTAAATTCAAGCCAAAAACTGGGAGAAGAGCTATAACTTACATAAGTGCAATAATACAACTAACCAGGAAGGGGGTCAGTGAACTTTGGTCAGTGGCTCTCTGCCTGCTTTTATGCGACTGGTGAGATGAAAACTTTTTTTTCGTTCAGTTAAACTTTTCTTTTTGAGATAATTACAGATTCACATGCATTCCGTCAGAAACAAAGCAAAAGGAAAAAAGCAAAACAGAGATCCCCTGTACCCTTTACCCAGTTCCCTGCAGTGGTAACAATTTCCCAACCAGGATATTGATATTGATACAGTCAAGATGCATGGCATTTCCATCAGGGCCACAAATATCCTGTTGCCTTTTTGTAGCCATATCACTACACCCACCTCCCTCCCATCCTCATCCCCACCTTAATCCCTGGAATAACGAATCTGTTCTCTATTTCTTTAATTTCAAGATTATTATATAAATGGGATAACATAGTACGTAACCTTTGGGGATTGGCTTTCTTTCACTCCATGTGATTTTTTTGGAGATTGATCCAGGTGTTGTTGCACATGCCAGTAGTTGATTCCCCCTTTTTTTTTGTCTTTTTGCTATTTCTTGGGCCGCCCCTGCGGCATATGGAGGTTCCCAGGCTAGGGGTTGAATCAGAGCCATAGCCATTGGCCTACACCAGAGCCACAGCAACGCGGGATCCGAGCCGCGTCTGCAACCTACACCACAGCTCACGGCAACGCCGGATTGTTAACCCACTGAGCAACTGCAAGGACCGAACCCAAAACCTCATGGTTCCTAGTCGGATTCGTTAACCACTGTGCCACGATGAGAACTCCTGATTTCCTTTTTAATTCTGAGTCGTATTCTGGGTTGTACATGTACTACAAGTTTGCTTAACCATTTATTCATTGAAGGAAATCTACATTGTCTCTAGTTTCAGATTATCATAAAGTTGCTGTAAACATTTGTGTACTGTGTATGTGTATTTCTCTGGGATAAATGCCCAAATTAAAATTGCTGAGTAGTATAGTCATTGCATGTTTACCTCTCTAAGAAATAGCCACTGTTTTCAGAGTGGTTTTACCGTTTTACATGCCTCCCAGGGATGTGTGAGGCGTTCTCTGCATCCCCTCTAGGATTTGGTATTGTCACTTTTCTGTCTTGGCCTTCCGATATAATACTATCTTATTAGGATTTTAATTTGCACTCTCCTAATGTTAATGATGTTGAATATCTTTTCATGTACTTATTTATCATTTGTATATCCTCTTTGGTGAAATATCTTTCTTTTGCCCATTTTCTTTTTTCTTTTCTTTTCTTTTCTTTTTAGGGCCATACCCACAGCATATGGAGATTCCCAAGCTAGAGGTCCACTTGGAGCTGTTGCTGCCAGCTACATCAGAGCCACAGCAACACCAGGTCTGAGCCTCATCTGCAACCCACACCACAGCTCACGGCAACACCTGATCCTTAACCCCCTGAACAAGGCCAGGGATTGAACCTGCAACCTCATGGTTCCTAGTCAGATTCTTTTCCATTGCACCATGATGGGAACTCCCTGTTTTGCCCATTATCTAATTGGATTGTTTGATATTTTTGTTGTTGTTGTTGAGTTTTGAGAGTTCTTTATGGATTCTGGGTACTAACTAATCTTTTGTTGGATATGTGATTTGCAAATATTTTCTCCTACTCTGTAGTTCATTTTTTTCATGCTCTTAACAGGGTTTTGTTTTGTTTCTGTTTTGGTAGAACATGTTTTAAATTTCAGTGAAGTCCAGTTTATCAGTTTTTCCTATTTTTCCTTTTATGGATGGTGTTTTTGTTGTCAAGTCTTAAGAACTTTTTGGCCAGCCCTTGGTCTCAAAGATTTTATCATACTTTTTTTTTAAGTTATAAATTTTACATTTTAAAGTCCATGTTCCATTTTGAGTTAATTTTTGTGGAAACTCTGAAACTTAGATTGAGTTTTATTTTTTCTATAGATGTTCAGTTTCTCTAGCACCAGTTGTTGAAAAGGTTATATTTCCACTCTTAAATTGCTTTTGCAGTTTTATCAAAACTGGGCATATATGTGGGTTCGTTTCTGGATTCTCAGTACTGTTGATCTGCATATCTGTACCTCCTCCAATTACCACAGCCTTAGTTACTGGAGCTATAAGAAGTATTGAAATTGGGTAGACTGATTCCTCCTACTTTTTGGTTTTTCAGTGTTGTTGTAGCTGTTTGAGTTATTTTGCCTTTGTATATAGATTTTAGAATGATTTTATCTATACTTACAAAATTGTGACTAGAATTTTATAGCAATTGCATAAGATCTGTATGTCAGTTTGAAGAAAATTGATATGTTTATATGTTGGCTCGTCCAATCCATGGACACAGTATGTATTTCCATATATTTAGGTCTTTGGTTTCTTTTTTTTTTTTGTCTTTTGTTATTGTTGTTGTTGTTGTTGTTGTTGCTATTTCTTGGGCCGCTCCCGCGGCATATGGAGGTTCCCAGGCTAGGGGTTGAATCGGAGCTGTAGCCACTGGCCTACGCGGGATCCGAGCCACGTCTGCAACCTACACCACAGCTCACGGCAACGCCGGATCGTTAACCCACTGAGCAAGGGCAGGGACCAAACCCGCAACCTCATGGTTCCTAGTCAGATTCGTTAACCACTGCGCCACGACGGGAACTCCAGGTCTTTGGTTTCTTTAATCAGCCTTGTACAGTTTTCAGCATACAAGTCCTAATAATATTTTTTTAGATTTACATGTAAATATTTCATTTTCTTTGAGTGATTATTTATTTATTATTATTAATTGTTTGTCTTTTTAGGGCCGCGCCTGCGACATATGGAGGTTCCCGGGCTAGGGGTCAAATCGGAGCTGTAGCTGCCGGCCTACACCACAGCCACAGCAATGTCAGATCCAAGCTGTGTCTTTGACCTACACTGCAACCCATAGCAACACTGAATCTTTAAGCCACTGAGCAAGGCCAAGGATCTAGAGCTACATCCTTATGGATACTAGTCAGGTTCGTACCGCTGGGCCACAACGGGAACTCCGTAATTCTTTAAATGTTTGGTAGAATTCTCCAGTGAAAGCATCTGGACTCGAAGGTGTTCTTTTTAATTAAGAGTTCAGTGTCTCCAGAAGTAATGGGCTATTCAAATCAGCTCTTTCAGCTTGGGTGAGTTTTGATAGTTTATGTTTTTTGAGGAAGTGGTACATTTTGTCTAAGTTGTGAAACGTCGTATTTGGGAGTTCCCATCGTGGCTCAGTGGTTAACGAATCCGACTAGGAACCATGAGGTTGCAGGTTCGATCCCTGGCCTCACTCAGTGGGTTAAGGATCCAGCTTTGCCATGAGCTGTGGTGTAGGTCACAGACACGGTTCAGATCTGGCATTGGTGTGGCTGTGGCGTAGGCTGGCAGCTACAGCTCCAATTAGACCTCTAGCCTGGGAACCTCCATGTGCCATGAGTGCAGCCCTAGAAAAGACAAAAACAGACAACCAAAAAACTTCATGTTTGACATTCACGTTTGTAGAATTGTTCTTAGTATTTCCTTGTTATTCTTTTGATGTCTGCAGGGTCTGTAGTGACATCCTGTTTTGTTCCTGATATTGGTAATTTGTGTCCTCTCTTTTTTCAGTCTTGCTGGATGTTTATTAGTTCTGCTGATCCTTTCAAAGAACCAGCTCTTTGTTTTATTGATTTTCTCTAGTTTTTTTTTTTTTTCAATGTCGTTAATTTCTGCACTTGGTTCCTTTTCATTGTTTTCTTGTGGTTTAATTAGCTTCTGTCCCCCCTTAGGGTCAAAGCTGAGGTCATTCATTTATAACCTTTTTTATTTCCTAATGTCTCTTAATGCTATAAATTTCTCTTTGACACTTTACCTGCATTCCATAAATTTGGGTATTTTTCATTTTCATTTTTGGTATGTTTTCATTCAGTTCAAAGTATTTTCTGATTTTCCTTTTGATTTCTTCGTTTTATAGGTGTTTTTTGAAGTGTGTAATTTGGTTTCCAGATATTTGGCTGTTTCCACATATTTTCTATTGTTGGTTTTTTGATTTAATTCTTTTATGGTTAGTAGCATACTTCATATTATTTGAAATCTTTTACACGTATTGAGACTTATTTCATGGCCCAGGATGTATATATAGCCTGTCTTGGTATATACTCCATGGGCGCTTGTCAAGATGTGTATTCTGCTGTTGGGCGGGATGTCCTGTACATGTCGATTGGATCCTATTGGTTGCTGGTGGTGGTAAGTTCCTTGCTGATTTTCTGCGTAGCTGTTTTATCAGTTGTTGAGAGGGGTGTTGAAGTCTCTAGTTATAATTGTGGATTTGTGTAGTTCTCCTTTCAATTCTATTAGTTTTTGCATTATGTATTTTGCGGCTCTCATGTTTAATGGGTATACATTTATGGTTACTATGTATTCTTGGTGGAATGATGTTTTTATAATTACATAATATTCCTGTCTGTGATTTCGTCTTAGTGATTTTCTTTACTCTGAGGTTTATTTTATCTGATATTAATATAGCCATGTCTACTTTGCTTTGATTAATGTTTGCAAGCTTCTTATCTTTATACTTTAAACCTGACTATATCATTGTGCGTGTGTGTGTGTGGGGGGTGTTCTTTTAAGGCCGTACCCACGGCATGTGGAGGTTCCCAGGCTAGGGGTCCAATTGGCACTATACCAACTGCCGGCCTACCCCACAGCCACAGCAACATGGGATCCGAGCTGCGACTACAACCTACGCCACAGCTCATAGCAATGTTAGATCCCTAACCCACTGAGGGAAGCCAGGGATTGAACCCGAAGCCTCATGGTTCCTAGTTGGAGTAGTTTCTGGCCGTGCCAATGATAGGGAACTCCTATCATTATATTTTTTTAATTTTTTAAAGATTTGTATTTTTTCTATCATAGTTGATTTACAGTGTTCTGTCGATTTCTGCTGTATATCATTATATTTGAAGTTAACTTTTTGTAGACAGCATATAGTTGGGTCATATTTTTGATCTACACTGCCAATCTGTGTTTTTAAATGACGAATTTTATTTATTTAGCCTTTTTTTTTTTTTTAAGGGCGCACCCACATGTGGAAGTTCTCAGGCTAGGGGTCTAATCGGAACTAAAGCTGCAGGCCTCCACCACAGCCACAGCGATGCCTGATCCAAGCCAAGTCTGCGACCAACACCACAGCTCATAGCAACACCAGATCCTGAACCCAGTGAGTGAGGCCAGGGATTGAAGCTGAGTCCTCATGGATACTAGTTGGGTTTGTTCCTGCTGAGCCACGATGGGCACTCCCCATATTCTTTCTTTCTTTCTGATGTTTCCAGGTTCCAGGAAAGTCAACCACCCTTGAAGCTACTAGTTTTCTCAGCTTTGCTCACCCTGGTAGAACAAAGGAGCCAAGAGGTGGGGAGTGGAAGAAGCTCCATGCTGAAAAAAACTTCTGTCTCCAATTGTTCTTATCTAAGGGCCTGTAGTTTGTTGTTTTTTTGGACACTGTCGTTTTGTTGTATGCTTCTGGTCAATTTCCAGAATCCTGAAATGGTTGTTTTTGACAGTTTTGTCAAATATCATAATAGTTTTTTGGGGAGAGAATTTATCAGTTGAAATATTTTGTAGAAGAATTGTTATAGAGAAAAGATAAAATTACAGTCTCAGCTTCAGTGGTACAATATGAACATGCAGGGAGAATTCAAGTGAGCATGAGGGTGAAAGTATCAAATGATAGGGCAGAATTTCCGAGGAGGGAAGGATATGAGTTTTTAGCTTGAAAGTGACCAGTGAGTGCTCAGGATAATGAATGAGAAAATAAAAACCGACATCAGGAAACGTTATAGAAGTATTCTAGAATATTCAGTAATGCTTCAGAAAGAGAGGCCCACATCGAAGGGTATAGGATTGGATGCTATCATTGAATTTTGCAGAAAGATAATGCCCAACCCCAAATCTCTTCTTAATTCAATTACTCTAGAATGAGGGTACAATAAGAACTTGTTTGAGAATGTAGGGTCTCAGAAACCTTCTGTGTCCCATGTACCTGTTCTCAGAAAGCCATGGAAGAATGTGCGCCAATAAAATGAAGCAATAAGCCAAAAAATGAGGGGATCTGGGAACAAGAGATCCAGCCCAGGGAGGGGACCCGAGACTTTCCCGATGATGACAAAAGGGTAAAACATTCATTGTGTAGCGCCCAGGACACACGCAGGACAGTGTGGGACTCCAGGGTGACATCTGTGTGGAGAAAAGTGTACAATTGATTGGAGAGGTGTTAGGAAGAGCCATTGGAGGGTGTGGGGAAACTCAGTGAGATTTAAGGAAATCCAACTAAATGAAAGGGGCAAAAAGGCAACAGCTAACTCCTGGAGAAGGTTGTATAAGGATTAAAACAATCATAATACATACATTTTTTAGTATTAAAATTAAAACTTTTTTTTCTTAGGAGTTCCTGCCATGGCATAATGGGATCAGTGGTGTCTCTGGAGCTCAGGGATACAGGCTCAATCCCTGGCCTGGCATGGTGGGTTAAGGATCTGGCATTGCCACAGCTGTGGTGTAGGTCACAACTGCAGCTCGGATCTGACCCCAGCCCAGGGACACCTTATGCTGAGGGGTGGCCAAAAGAAGAAAAAAATTTTTTTTTCTTAATAATTTGATTTAGCAGCAGCTGCTATTTACTTTTTATTTTATTTTTGTCTTTTCAGGTCCGCACACGTGGCATGTGGAGGTTCCCAGGCTCGGGGTCCAATCGGAGCTGTAGCTGCCGCCCTATGCCAGAGCCACAGCAATGCCGGATCCTTAACCCACTGAGCAAGGCCAGGGATCGAACCTGCAACCTCATGGTTCCTAGTTGGATTCGTTAACTACTGTGCCATGACGGGAACTCCTGCTCTCCATTACTTTAGATGAGATTTGTCCTTTTTAGAGTTGGGGTGTCAGTGGACCCTGCCATCTCCACTTCTTTGTGTCTGACTTCTTTCACTCTGCAGCATGTTGTTGAGATTCATCCATGTGCTCACACCATCAGCGATTCTTTTTTTATTGGTGACTGGTATTCTGTCGAATGGATGTCCCACCACTGATTCCTCCATTCACCTAGATTAAAGTCCTTTTTTTTTTTTTTTTTTTGTCTTTTTAGGGCCACACCTGTGGCATATGGAGCTTCCCAGGCTAGGGTCCAATTGGAGCTGTAGCCACTGGCCTACACCACAGCCCCAGCAATGTGGGATCCTAGCCATGTCTGCACCTCCACCACAGCTCATGGCCGGATCCTTAACCCACTGAGAGAGGCCAGGGATCAAACCTGCATCCTCATGGATGCTAGTCAGAGTCGTTTCCACTGAGCTAGACGGGAACTCCACCTAGATTTAAGTCTTTTTTTTTTTTTTGTCTTTTTGCTATTTCTTGGGCCGCCCCTGCGGCATATGGAGGTTTCCAGGCTAGGGGTTGAATCAGAGCCATAGCCATTGGCCTACACCAGAGCCACAGCAACGCGGGATCCGAGCCGCGTCTGCAACCTACACCACAGCTCACGGCAATGCCGGATCGTTAACCCACTGAGCAAGGGCAAGGACCGAACCCGCAACCTGATGGTTCCTAGTCAGATTCGTTAATCACTGCGCCACAACGGGAACTCCTAGATTTAAGTCTTAAAGAGACCCCTGTGGAATAGATATCAGGGGTCAGAGTGGAAGCAGGAAGACGCATCTCAGGTGGTCCAGGAAAAAGATGCCAGCCCCAGTGCCGTTGCCCAGACATGTCCCCACCTTAGGGCCTCAGGTGTTCTCAGCCCGCAGGGTCATCTCCCAGGTGTCTGTGGGTTTGCCTTCTCACCTCATTCAGGCTTCTGTTCAAGCACCCCCCCACCCCCACCCCACCACTTCTTGTGCCCTCTCCTTGCTTTGTGCCCCTTCTTTGCCCTTATGGTCACCAACCTTATACCCCTCTGTGTACGTCTTGTCTGCTGCTCCCACCAAGGTGTGAGCTTCGTGGTAGCGGTGTCGGGGACATACACATTTTATCAAAATGTGTGGAGTGACTCAGTGTGGCTCCCCGAGACCAAGGTCTGTGTCTGTCATCTTGGTCTCTCTGTCACATTGGAGTGCAAGGCGTGGTACTGGGTGACAGGCAAGCAGTCGAGGGTTAAAGCTGCACGTATTAAATTTCTACCAGGACCTGCCCTTCAGGTGGCTCCAGGTGTGGTTCCCTGTGTGGAGACAGGGGCCTTCAATGTGATGGCCTGGGGTGACCGTAGTGGACCAGGAGCGTGGCAGGGCGTGGTCTCAGGGAGGCCACCACTACTCTGAGCACCTGTGCCCCCCCCACAACTGGTTGGAGAGCTTCTCCGTGGTGTGTAGGGCAAATGGATGGGCTTCCCATCCCTGCCCGGAAAAGCCTTCTTGCCACCTTGGGTGCCTAGGGGAGCTCACCAGCGTAGTTCGGGAGAAGACCACCACTTAGAGCTCTTGACCAGCTGGTAGAAATGCCCCAGAACAAAGTAAGGAGCTCGTCGACAGCTGTTGACTGATGTGTGTAGAGCTCCTGAGCCTGTAGCAACAAGAGAACTTAATTAAAATTGGCTGGCTTGGCAGCTCCTGAGATGCCGCCTTGATCTCTGCAGCTTCCAGGTGGCCACTTCTGTGTTACTGACACCCTGAAATTTGAGGTTCGTTTTGGGGTGACATGCCTGCCGTGGTGGTTGGATGATGACTGTTTAGATTTTCCTCTGGAGCGGAATTTAATAAAACTACCGAGACAGGCTAGTTGTATTTCTCTCTTAAATCATTAGGGAATCATAATTAGACCCAAAATGGCTTTAAATATTTCTATATTAATGATAATTTTTAGCGTGAAATTACTGCTGGTAATTGGCTCTTGGAATTGGTCTGTGGAGTGTCTGAGGAGATTCCACATAAAAAGGCACCTTCCGGAAGTTCCCTTGTGGCCCAGCGGGTTAAGGACCTCGCTTCGTCACAGCTGTGGCACAGGTCACAACTTGGTGCGGGTTTGCTCCCTGGCCCGGGACCTTCCACGAGCTGTGGATGTGGCCAGACAAAGCAGCACCTTCTGTATTTGGCTAGGGAACCGTTTTTACATTGCAACATTGCGTTGTTGTAGATAAATGGCCGGCGTAGCCCGGCTCAGCGTGGAGTTTTGATCTGGGCCTCCTCGGTTGGCCCTGGGAGTCAGGCTTCATGGAGGGCTCAGTCTGCAGGCTCTGTTCTGCCCGCTTTGCTGTATGAACCTGTTCAGCTACGGCAGTCGGTGCCGCGCCTCTCCCATCCTGCAGACAAGGACGCCAAGTCACCAGTGGGTTCTGGAACCAGGACTGGAGCCCAGACGGTCTGACTCCAGAACCTGCACTTTTATTTTTTAAAATGAGAAGATCCAGTCTTTACACATGACAAGAGAATTGCCACTGAAGAGTTAGATCTTCTGCCAGATTAGTAAAGATAATTTTTTTTTATTTTTAGTGATTTTGATTTTTTCCATTATAGTTGGTTTACAGGGTTCTGTCAGTTTTCTACTGTACAGCAGAGTGACCCAGTCTCGCATGTATGTATGTGTGTGTGTATGTGTATATATAAATACATATACACATACACACACACATACACATTCTTTTTCTCACATTTTCCTCCATCACAAGTGACTAGATATATAGTTCCCTGTGCTATACAGCAGGAGCTCATTGCTTATCCACTCCAGATGCAACAGTTGGCTCCCAGTCCATCCCACTCCCTCCCCCCTGGCAACCATAGTGTGTTCTCCAAGTCCATGAGTTTCTTTTCTGTGGAAAGGTGTATTTGGGCCGTATATTAGATCCAGATATAAGTGATATCATGTGGTATTTGTCTTTCTCTTTCTGACTTACCCCATTTCGTATGAGAGTCTCTAGTTCCCACCATGTTGCTGCAAATGGCATTATTTTGTTCTTGTTTATGGCTGAGGCGCGTTCCATTGTGTATATATACCACATCCTCTTGATCCATTCGTCTGTCGATAGAACCTGCACTTTTAACTTCTCTTACAGCACTTCCAGTCATTAAGCACCTACTGAGGTCATGTGCTGAACAGGTACTGGCCCAGCAAAATCCTCTCATCAGATGGGATTCGTGGTATCGATGGGAAAACCATGGCTTAGATTAAGAATTTGCCCCAGTTCATTTCTCCTCCCTTCCTCCCTAGTTTTTCTTTTTCTTCTGTGTCTCTTTTTTTTTCTTTGACATCTATTCCCTAAGAACTTTATATGTATCGGCACTATTCTTGGCCCTGGTGTTCGCTCAGCAGTGAGGATAATCGTTAAATGATAGATGCAGTTCTCATTCTCGTGATGCTTAAATTCCAGTGGAAAGACACAGTGAACTAGTAGTTAAATGAATATATAAGAAAATGACCTTCCAAAAAAAAAAAAAAAAAGAAAAAGACGCTGCCAGAGCATACGTACCAGACAGAGGATTAAAAATAAGGTGATATGTAATTCCCGTGGTGGCGCTGTGGGATCCATGGCCTCTCTGCAGCACCAGAACACAGGTTCCATCCCCAGCCCAGCACAGTGGGTTAAAGGATCCAGTGTCGCCACAGCTGTGGTGTGGATTGCAGCTGTGGCTCAGACCTGATCCCTGGTCTGGGAACTCCATATGCTGTGGGATGGCCCAAAAAGAAAAAAAAATAAATAAGGTCAGGTTATGCAGAGAGAGGGATCCCTTAGATGGTTCTTAGGGAGGCTCCTTTGAGAGGAAGTGATGTTTCAGCTGAGATCTGGATGACAAGTCAGAGCTGACCAGGAGGAGAGCATTCCAGACAGAGGGGCCCCCTACAGATGTCTCTGGGTGTAACATGGGGGGAAAGAGGGTGAGGGGGCCGAGGGGAGGTCAATGGGAAGGAGGGTCGGTCATGGCTTTGTTGAGCTCGAGTGGAGACCCGGGGTTCTCTTTGTAAGCACCATGGGAAAGTGCTGGAAGGTCGGATAATCAGGTGAGTGATGTGATCTGAGTTTTGTTTGTAAGAGCTTGTGGTGCAGTGATTGGATCGTGGGACCAGTGCGGCAACAGGGAGCTCTTTGGATGCGGTTGCTATGGTGCTGGTAAGAGGTGGTGATAGCAAGTGTCGGGGTGGTGGATGTAGAGAGAGAGGAGGTCATGAATTCAGGTGTGTCTGGAGAAAGAGATGGCTTGACTTGCTGAGAATTTGATCTAGGGAGCTAGAGAGAGAGGGGAATTTAGCCCAGGCCACTAGGCAGATAATCAGTTTACTAAGATGGAGAAAGATGAGGTGAAGCAGCACCGGAAGGGTCTGTTTCAGACATGCTGAGCTTTTATTCTTCTTGGTTGGCCTGCAAGAGGCATCTCCATGTTGGAGCTGAATTCCACAGTCATCAGGGCCAAAGACGTGGGTTGGGAGTCCGTGATCTGTAGTTGACACCTGAAACCATGGAACTGGAGATGACCTTGGAGAGAAGGGAGGTGGAGGAGAGGACCAAGTCCTGGCATGTGCCAGTGTTTATTGGTTGACCTAGAAAGGGCCAGCAAGTGAAAGAGAAGGAAAACCCGATGTGCGCATGTCAGGGAAGCCAAGAGGAGAGATGTTTCCGAGAAGAGGGGGCGCGGCTTCTGCCAGTACAGTCAGAGCGGAGGACACGGAGGATTGGGCGACACGAAGGCCACCGCAGAGCCCAGGCAGGCCTGACTAGAAGGAGCTGGAGATTCGATGTTAGGTGTCCAAGGAGACAGGGCTCTAGACGACACTTTCAGTGAAGGGAGCGGAGAAGAGGAGTTGCCAGTGGGGTGTGGGGCAGGTCAGGGTCTTTTCAAACATGGATAATCGAACGTGTTTGCTTCCTGGTGGGAGGTGTCCACGGGGAGGGAGGGAGCAGCGGAGGAGAAAGGGCGTGGCTGCAGGGGTGCTGTCCTTGGGCAGGGGGGCAGGTGCCAGCCCCAGAGCCAGAGCCTTCTGAGCAGCCAGGGTGATGGAGGGAGGGCGGAGAGGGTGCTGGGTGGGTTGGAGGGGCGGTCAGAGGATGCGGGACCTCCCATCCCGTTGCTTCCAGTTTTCTGATGAAGGGCAGGTTCGGCAGGGACGTGTGGAGGCTTTGAGGAGAGGTGAGGGTGAGGTGTAGTCCATTTGGAGGGAAGGGAGGTTAACTCGCCAGGGGCCTGCGGTGGGCTTGTAGCGTCGTGTTCAGTTGAGAGAGAGGAACATGGCTTGAGCCGCTAGGTAGATGATGGCGCAGTTTCCTGAAATTGAGAACAGTGGCTGTGTGTGTGTCCGTGGGCCTCGGGGGAGGCAGGGAAGCAGCAGGCAGGCAGATCCGTGGTGGAACCAGGGCTGGAGGTTTTCCAGGGGAGGGCAGTGGAGAGAGGCCAGCCCGCCTGGGGTGGGGGCTGCAGGGTTGCAGACTTTCTGTGTCCACCCAGCCCTGCTGCCAGGGTAACCATTTCCACCTCTTTTTCCCCTTCCTCCCCCCAGAAGTGCCCGCGGGAGCAGCCCTGGCTAAGCAGTATGGCGCTTCTGTGACTGTAGGTCCCGATGAGACCCTCTGCCAGTACCTCCCTCCCCATCCCTTCCCGTTTCGAAATGTTTTGTCTTTGGTTGACTCAGGATCCCTGTGAGAAAGGAGAAAGCGGGGGAGCCCCAAAAGTCAGCTGAAGCAAGCCGGGGGCTGTTGATGCTCTGTCTCCAAATCTCCTTGGAAAGATTCAGCATAAGAACCACTGAAATGAATACTGCCATGCCTGAGTGATCCCTTTTCTTTTCTCCCTAGGTTTTGGAGAAGGCCTCTGGTCAAGGATTTGCCAGAACCACTGGTGAGATGCTGAGCTGCCATCTGTTCCTAGGATGGGTCTTTGCAGCTCCTGATCGTCTTCTCCCAGCCTCCCTTCCAGCTTTGTCCCACGCCGACCCCTTAGTATAGGAAGTACCCCTTTTTTATTCCTCTAGGATGCTTTCTTAATTAAAGATATCATCCAGCAGATCCTCCCCACCCAGCTGAGGATCTGGAAGCTGAGACCTGGGAGGATGTGGCTTCTCCACCCAACTCATCCTGCTGCTGAGGGCGGGGCCAGGGCTTCTTGGGGGGTGGGGGGTGCAGTCCTTTCCAGACAGCCCTGGTGCCTCCAGGGCTCAATCTCCTGCCTTCTAGCTTGTGCACAGTTCACTCCTAAAGCTTCTGGTGATGCCTGTGTGCCAGAGAAGCCAAGGACAAGCGTCTTTGCGGTTCCCATGGAAATGAGGTGAGCCGAGGTGGGGAGAGGTGCCCGCCAAATGGCGACTGCAAACATTGCTCTGTCTTTGTGGGGTGGGGGATAAAGTTCTCAGGAGCTCCTTCCTGTGTCAGACCCAGGCTCTAAGGTAGTGACCCACAGTGACTTAAAAAAAAAAACTGTCTCTGGAGTTCCCATTGTGGCTCATCAGGTTAAGAACCTAACTAGTATCCCTTAGGATGTGGGTTCGATCCCTGGCCTCATTCAGTGGGTTAAGGATCCCACGTAGGCTGGCAGCTGCAGCTGCGATTCAACCCCTAGCCTGGAAACTTCTATATGCTACAGGTGTGGCCCTAAAAAGACAAAAAAAAAAAAAATTTGTCTTGGAGTTCCCATCATGGAGCAGCAGAAACAAATCTGACTAGTAACCGCAAGGTTGTGGGTTTGATCCCTGGCCTTGCTCAGTGGGTTAAGGATCTGGCGTTGCTGTGAGCTGTGGTGTAAGTTGCAGCCTCGGCTCGGATCTGGCGTTGCTGTGGCTGTGGCGTAGGCTGGCAGCTGTAGCTCCAGTTAGACCCCTAGCCTGGGAACTTCCATATTGCCATGGATGCAGCCCTAAAAAAGCCAAAAAAAAAAAAAAAAACAAACCAAAACTGTCTCCATTTCTGTACAGTAATGGCCTGTGGACCCCCCCCCCCCCCCACCTACCCATTCAGGATGCTGTAAGATCAGCATGTGCACCACATCTTCTGCTTTAACAGCAGACGCCTTTAACGTTAGGGATGCCGGAGCTCTATCTGACTTGAAATGCCGTAGGATGGGTGGTTTTTATTTTGTTTTTCTAAAGCAGCAGATTTGCCTTGCTAATAACGACGCATGGCTTGGGTGATAAAAGTTACTGGAGTGTCAGGATAAAGTGTGGCTTGTGCTTAAACTCAGGCAGGCGTGATGTGGGCGTGGCCTGCGCCGTGGACAGGCCGCAGGTGCATCGCTTGAGGTGCAGGAATCGCTCACAGGCCCAGGGTCAGCCCAGCGAGGGCTTTTGCCCGTGTCTTTCCCTCCACTGAGTTCCTGGTGTCTTTGTTTTCCCGCCTCCTCTCTGGGACCTCCCCAGCCTCTCCAACCCCTGAGCCCCCAGCGGGTACTTCCTTTGTGTTAGGATTACTTGGGCATTCGTCCCCGCTCTGGGGGGCACCCGGCCCCCAGTCAGGGTGGCTGTCCTGCCGGGCATCCTCCAGGACAGGCTTTGGTGGAATCGCTCCTGTGTTCACCTGCTTCCCGCTCTTCCCGCAGAGGCTCCTTCTTGGTGCTGCTCCTGAGGGAGTGCTTCCGAGACCTGGGCTGGCTGGCCACCATCCACGGCATCGGCGGGGAAGTGGGCTTGCTGGTGACCAGTATCGTCCCTCAGACCCCCTTCTTCTGGGCCATGCATGTCACCGAGGTATGGGCTTGCTGTGGCCCTGTTGGGCCCCCTGGCGACGGGGGGCGCGTCAGAGGTACTCATCCAGAGTGGCCACAGTCTTGGTCGCAGTCTCATTCTCGCCCTTCGTGCCTTCCGTTCCCTTGGGGTAGCTCAGCAGTGCTGATGGGATAGGTGACCTCTGCAGGAACAGACGTGGTTCGCGAGGCAGACAGTGAGGCCCATGGGGCTTGTACCGTCCACAGACTCTGCACCAGAACATGCAGGCGCTGTTCGGTGCCCTGGCCGAGGCGGAGGAGCAGCAGCCCTACCTGCACGACTTGGCTGTGCGGCGCGGGACCCGCTGTCTGGCCGAGTACCACCTGGGCGAGTACGGCCGGGCCTGGAACAGGTGCGTGCCCGGGCGGGGCCGGAGGCGGGGAGGCCCGTGGACAGAGCGCGCCTGCCCTTCCTCGCCTCTCCCTCCTGCGGACTCTCATTTCTTTGTTGCTGCTTCCTCTCTCAGGATCATGTCTCCTCTGGATCGTCTCCTGGTCTGGGGAGAAGACAGAGGGAACCCTGCTCCTCTTAGTCCAGCCCCTGAAGCCCTCCCTCTGTGCTGTGTGTGGCTCCCGGTGCCATGACCTGCTTCTCCTTCCCTCTGGCCAGGTGCTGGGTGCTGGACCGCGTGGACTCCTGGGCTGTGGTCATGTTCATTGATTTTGGCCGGTCGGCCACCATCCCTGTGCAGTCCCTGCGCAGCCTGGACAGTGACAACTTCTGGACCATACCCCCTCTGACTCAGCCGTTCATGCTGGAGAAAGGTAGGCACCCTTCACCCTCCTCCTGAGGACCTGGGGACCAGAGATGCTCTGCCCGCCTCCGGACCCTCAGCAGGATGGCAGCTGAGGCCCTCAGGATATCTGTCTGTCAGCCTCTGTTCTTCTGATCTCCCCCCAGGTTGCTGAATCTGCCCCTTGCAAAGCTGCGTCTTGAGTATTGGTTTGCATACATGGTCTCTGTGAGCAGGAAGATCCCCAAAGGGACCGCAGGTGCTGCCCAAAGGCAGAGTTCTCTGGGGAGGTGGAGAGGAGGGCAGCGTCCCACCCTCACTTCTGCCAGAGCCGCTCAGCTGCCATGTATTTCATGTGCATTGAGTTTTGCTTAAGATTTCTTTAGAGAAGGATTCTTTGTAGAAAAAACTAGAATTTGAAGACCATTGATAGGGGTTTTGAGTGCTGGACTCAGGGTCTTTCCCTGATGTGCTGTTTGTCCCTTAGTGGTTTTTTTTGTTTTTTGTTTTTTCTCTTTTAAAATTGAAGTCTAGTTGATTTGCAGTATTGTGTTGGTTGCAGGTCTACAGCAGAGTGATTCGGATATATATGTGCTTTTTTTTTCCAGATTCTTTTCCATTGTAGGTAGTTTTAAGATATTGGATATAGTTCCCTGTACTATACAGTAAATCCTTATTTATCTATTTTATACATAATGGTGTGTATCTGATAATCCCAAACTCCTAGTATATTCCTCCCTTCCCCCTTCCCCTTTGCTAACCATTATGTTGTCTTCTGTGTCTGAGTCTGTTTCTGTTTTGTAAAGAAGTTCATTTGTATTACTTTTCAGATTTCACATATAAGTGATATCATATTTGTCTTCACTTAGTATGGTAATCTTTAGGTCCATCCATGTTGCTACAAATGGCAGTATTTCGTTTTTTATGGCTGAGTAATATTATATATATGTACCACATCTTTTTTTTTTTTTTTTTTTTTTCCGTTTAATGGCCACACCCGTGACATGTGGAAGTTCCCAGGTTAGGGGTCGAATCAGAGCTGCAGTTGAGGCCTACACCACAGCCACAGCAGCGCCACATTTGTGACCCATACCGCATGTGTGACCTGCCTAGTAAGAGGTCCTATTTGTGGCAACACTGGATCCTTAACCCACTGAATGAGGCCAGAGATTGAACCCATATCGTCCTGGACACTGTGTCAGGTTCTTGACCTCCTGAGCCACAAAGGAACTTCCCCCATTTTCTTTATCTGTTCATCTCTCGATGGACATTTAGGTGGCTTCTGTGTCTTTGCTGTTGTAAATAGTGCTGCTGTGAACATTGGGGTGCATGTATCTTTTTTTTCTTTTTCTTTTTTTTTGTCTTTTAGGGCCGCATCAGTGGCATATGGAGGTTCCCTGGTTAGGGGTCGAATCGCAGCAGAACCACAGCATTGCAGGATCTGAGCCATGTCTGTGACGTACACCACAGCTCATGGCAACGCCAGATCCTTAACCCACTGATCGAGGCCAGGGATCGAACCCGCATCCTCATGGATGCTAGTCAAGTTCGTTAACCACTGAGTCATGACTGGAACTCCGCATCTTTTGAATTGGGGTTTTCATCTTTTCCAGAGGTATGTATGCCCAGGAATGGGATTGCTGGATCCTATGGCAACTCTGGTTTTAGTTCTTTAAGGAACCTCTATATTGTTTTCCAATTTACATTCCCACAAACAATGTAGGAAGGTTCCCTTTTCGCCAGACCCTCTCCAGCGTCTATTATTTGTAGACTTGGTGATGATGGCTGGTGTGAGGTGATGTCTCGTTGTAGTTGTGATTTGCATTCCTCTCATGATTAGCAGTGTTGAGCATCTTTTCATGTGCACGTTGATCATATATGTCTTCTTTGGAGAAATGTCTACTTAGGTCTTCTGCCCATTTTTGACTGGGTGGTTTGTTTTTTGATAATTGAGCTACATTAGCTGTTTGTATACTTTGGAAATTAACCCCTTGTTGGTTGCATCATTTGCAAATATTTTCTCCCGGTCTGTAGGTGGTCTTTCCATTTGTTTATGGATTCCTTTGCTGTGCAAGAGCTTTTATGTTTAATTAGGTCCTGTTTGTTTGTTTTTGCTTTTATTTCTTTTGCCTTGGGAGACTGAACCTAAGAAGATACTGCTGTGATTTATGTCAGAAGATGTTTTGCCTATGTTCTCTTGTAGTTTTATGGTGTCATGTCTTATATGTAAGTATTTAACCATTTTTAGTTTATTTTTGTAGATAGTATATGAGGTGTTTGTTGCTTTAGAGCCAGACAGTCTTGAACTGGAGAGGCCCCTTCTCGAGACTGGGGTTTAGGTGAGACATGAAAGGGTGAAAGACTGCTGTGAGGGATCAGGAGGAGATGTGGACGTGAAGAAACACACACACGCAAAGTAAGATGGAAAACCGCCTCCCAGGAGAGCTGGACCAAGCCTCCCTGTGAGGCTGATGGGCTTTTGCCCAGTGGTCAGGAGGCTCCACCCAGAGGTCATCTTGGGTCATTGCATGAAGAGGGAGGCCCAGCCCGGGGAGTGAAGCCAGCAGACAGGGCTTCTTTGCTCAGAGCTTCCTTCTGGTAGACTGAACCTGACTGCTTGGGGGTTGGAGGGTGGTCCAGAGTAAGGAGCCCCCTGCCCCACGGAGCAGCTCCCAGCCTGTCAGAGTGGCCAGTGTTTACAGCCCAGATACGGGGGTGCTCAGCTTTGAAACAGCCCCTGAGGCCAAGCGACAGGTGTACAGTTTTTCTATGGATGAGGAAAGTAAGGCTCAGAAAAGTGAAAGGGACTTCATGTTTCATAGCAAGAAAATGGCATAGCTGGGTGTGGAACTGAGGCCTGACCCTTGCTATGAGCTGCTTTCATACACTCAGTCCCAGAGTTTGGGGGTGGGTGGGCAGGAGCTAAGTAAGGGCAGACGTTGTCGTCGTGGAAAAAGGCGAGTGTCACACCAGCGCCCTACCCTGCCTTGTCCCAGCAGGTGGGATGCTCCCTGGTTCTGATGAAGGGGCTTCTCTGTCTTTTAACCGCTATCTCTTCAGACAAGACTCTGAGAGCAGAGTTGAGTGAAGGCAATTTTCTGTCCCCCGAATTTCCCATTAGGGAATGTCAAACCCCAGATCTCTGTAATTATTTTAACGACAATAATGCTTCCTTTTACATGCTCTTTGCTTTGCTCTCCCCCTCTCTTCCCTCCCCAGCGTTTATTATCTCGTGTTATCCTGGCAGCAGGGAGTGAGCACTAAACTAGCAGAGACTTGTCTGCAGGAGCTGGTCTGCAGCCAGAGCACTTTCCTGGAGCCCCGGCCTCTCACTTCCCTCCTGGGCTCCTCCTGCATGACCAAGGGCCACTAAGGTTTTGTTGTGCTTTGTTTTGCAGGTGTTTTGAGTTCGTACCAGGTTATTCATCACATCCTCAAAGGGAAAATCACCGGTGCCTTGAACTTGGAGGTAACCGCCCTGTATCTGCTGTTCTCCTCCCTGCCCAGCCCAGGGTCTCAGCGACAGGCCCAACCCCTGCCTGGAGGCCACGCGGAAGCAATCCGAAGTTGTCTGAGGGTTGGGTGGACCGGCTGGGGGCCATCCTTCCTTCCCTCTCAAATTTTCTTTCTCTTCCAGTCTCACATCCTTAAGTTTGAAGAGTTTAAATAACGTGGCTACAGCTGGCATGTTCCCTCTCCTGCCATCACTCTCAAGGCCTTGGGGAAGACAGAGGCCACACTGGCCTTTCCCAAGCTCACCTCTCAGTTCATCCTGTCTCTGCAGCCCCCCCCCCCCCAGCTCAGAGTGAACATATGAACCAAACACGGTTCCATGAGGTCAACAGGTGGAGGTAGCCGGTGTATTCTTTCCCGTGTCTCCCCTTTGTGCCCCCAGAGCATGATGTAAGTTGCCCTGACAGATTCTGGAGAATGGAGGGGCCCCGCTGCTTAATTTTCCTGGCATTCCGTTGTAGAATCAGGTAGGGAACATTTAAACATTGAGCTGTCACCTTGGTGAATAAATGTTGGCATGCTTCACATTTGGGGTGAATGATCCCTTTGTGTAGCCACCAGTCCCCAGCCCTGCCCTGTAAAACCCAAGCAGTGGAACTAGGAAGCGGCTGTGTGCCTCCTGCACGTACCCGCGGCGTCCGAGGGCCCTGCACACCATCTGGGATGTAGATACACGCTTGCATAAGGTCAAAGCTTGTTTTCTCACCTTCTTAGTGGATAGAAGAACATTGGTTCGGGATGTCATGGTCTTGAGTCTTTCTTTTTTTCAATGCTGTGAGACTTTATGAGAAACCTCAGGTAAGTCATAAAAGGGAGTGTTAGGTTTGACCAGAAAGGGGGAGGGTTTTCTTAGAGTTGATGTTGATTCACGCAGAGGAGTTGGTGCTTCCCTTTACAGCAGGTGAAGTGGACCCTGTTATTTCTTTAAATGATTTGATTGGAGCCAAACTATTTAAATAATTTTATTTGCTTCATCCTTTGGTAGATGAGAAAGATACATTACAAAATACATTGTACAGAGAACAGCTCACAGTACACATCACTGAAAACGCAATCTGCCTTCCAGCCGGGGCTGGTGATTAGTTCAGAAGAAAGCCACAGGGGCCCGATTTCAACTCTGTGAGTTTACCCCGGTCCCCTCTTTTATCTCCACCTCAGCACGGGTGAGCGCCCTGTGTCAGGCAGGTGCGGTAGCGTGGGAGCGGTGAGCTCTCCATCCCCCTGAAGCAGCAGGACATTACAGTCCCTTAAAAGGGGAAAATGACCAGTGTGAAAACGGCTGTGTCAAACCAGGCATCCCAGAGCTCTGGCATCCTACAGTTTCCCAGATGGCTGCTGTCCTGTGTCTGGGCTTAGCCAGCCCTGGCCTCTGGTGTCTGTCACCATCCTGTCTGTAGGCAGAGTCAGTCCTCAGAGGATTTGAGTTTGTCTGCCTCAAAGCAGACTCACCAAGACCCGGAGAGAGCAGCAGCTGGTGCCACACGCGCAAGTCACGCCCGCACCTCTAAACCACAGGAACAGGCTTGGCCCTGGGCACTGCCCATTCAGCTCAGTGGACTCCCTTCCCCAGCGCTTCCCAGGGCCTGAGGCGAGGATGCAGGCAGACAGAGCAGTCTCCTTAAAGCTGACCCTTTCGGGTAGGACCCACCTCAAGGGAGTGCCCTGAAAGAACCCACCATCTCCAAGCCACACAACTCACTTCAGAGCTCTGTCGGCCACTCTCGGACAAGACAGGATGAAGTGAGAGACGGGAGGCAGGAGCAAGGGAGCTACCAGCTGTCACCCTTGAGTGCTAGTTAGAAGCCACTTCCTGGGAAGGAAGGGAACCAGTGACACAGGAGTGGTAGCTACACGGTTTGTTGCCAAGTGCTCGTGACTGCCCCCATCCCCACTCAGTTCATTTAAAAGCGTTTCTCTGAAACAGCCTTTTTCTTCTTAGAACTTCGAAAACATCTGTGACTAGAAGCGAAAAGTAGTCCTAAGAGTTCATTAAGGTCATCACTTCAGCCTCCCACACTGGTTCAGCAAAACAGGCTCTGCCTCCAGGGGGTACAAGTACTGGGCACTCCAGGGCCCCCAGGAGGAGGCTGGGCGCTTTCAGCCCTGTCTCTCTGGCTGGAGCAGCCCCTCATTTATACCAAAGCCACAGTGGACTTGGCACCCCTCAAGTAGTTCAGGGGATGGGGGTGGGGAATTTAAAAAAAAGATGAGTCAAGACCAGCGTCTTCAAATTAACAAACTGTAATTGTTTTCCCAAAGATACATTTTTTTTCATACACATCCATCATACACTGTAACCAAAAAAAGCAGTGTACATGAAATAAGAGAAAATAAATTAAAAATCCATAGCATAGGTAAGGAGGCTCTAGTCTGGAGCACAGCTGAGTTTCCAGCAATATAAGGAGGCTCGAAAGTTTCTTTTATAAGAATGCCTGCTAGCAAGGGTTCCAGCCAGGTGGTTGGTTGGTCTGTAAGTCAGTCTTGAGTACTTGAAACAGTTCTGTGTTTTTTTTGTTTTTTTTTTTTGTTTTTTTTTCCTTAGCGTTTAGAATAGCCATCATTGTCCTGCAATAGGCAGAGCTATCACGTCCAGGAAAAATGAGGGAGGGAACCACAGAGGCAGCGTGAGATCCAAATACAGCATTCAAAGGTAATTGGTCCAGTGGTGCCTGGGGAAGGAGGAAGGGGACCGCTCTCCAGGGTTAGCCATCTTCCTTCGGGGGTGTGTACCAGCCTGCAGAGAGACCCAAGAAAACAGTGAGGCAGAGGCTGATGTGCACCTTCGGCTCCGGGTCACTGAAGGTGTCTCCAGGGTCAAAGGTGAAAAGGTCCTAGAACAGCTTCCTGGTGTGGGGAGGACAGGTACATGGGAAGGTGAGAACCAGCCTACCTGGAGACTGTAAGGACAGGGAGAATGATGCGCCCAACCCGAGAGGACAGCAGCGTGAGATGAGCTTTCCTAAAGGGTGCTGGGGAAGAGGGGCAGCGGCGAGCGCCCATGTGCTATGACTGCCGTGCTTTACTGGAGGAGGGGTGGCAAAGCAAGGGTGGCAGGCATCACCTCCACTCGCTCACTTCGCAGAACAGGGGCAGGCGCTGTGTTAATGGGCAGGAAAGGCTCAGAAACCAAAAGGGGTTCTTGCTGTTTTGGTGAAAGTGAAAATCTCAGGCTTGCAAAGGTCTAAATCTCAAGTCGTGGCTCCAGCCTCACCGTTTTTTTCGTGGATCTGCACCAAGGACTTGTAGGACTGCTGTGCTCTTGTCAGACTGTATTGAGACTGGGGAGAGGAAGCCACCAAATCAGGCCATGGCCTTCTTGCTACCCAGAGACGCAGGAGTCCCAGCTCCCAGCACTGTGCTGTGCTGAGTCGCTACCCAGACCCTCCCTCAGGCCAAGGCCCTGCTCCTGTTCCCACCGTGGGCCTCCCTAGCCCACTGCCCATGCTGCCAGCCCAGAGGCTTCCTCGGCCTCCTTGTGGTCCAGCCAGTCCCCACCCCTTACTTTGTTGGCTCCGAACTGTACTCGTGCTTTTCCCTTCACCAGTGTGGCACTGATCTGCATGATCACTGACTCTATTGAGTAGGCACTGCTCCAGCCCTAGGAAACAGTGGGGGTGAAGCGAACAGGTCTCAAGAGCTTGTTCTCCAGAGAGCAGCTGTACCTACTGAAGGGCCCCTGCTCTTCACTCCCAGAACAGCCATCTGTTTGCCCAGGTCAGTGGGTGCAGGGCCTGCCCGGCAGAATGAAAAGGCCACCTTATGTAGGGAGCTGTGTGGGTAAAGCTCAACCTGGCCCTGCCCAGGCCAGCAGGCTCACCTGCTTGGTGAGAAGTTCCATGCAGATGGCACCTCCGCCCAGAACATACCTGCAGAAGAAAGGTTAGTCAGGCATGCCTGGCGAGAGGTCCCCGCCCTTCCTCACCCTCTGCCCTGGCTGGGCCACTCACCCTCCGGAGAGGACTGGAGACACAACCCTGACAAATGGCGGGTCAAAGGGAAAGTTATCCTGAGGGAGAGACAGGCGATGATCAGAGAAAGCAGGCCAGCGTCCTCGGGGGACTCTAAGGTGGAGGTGGAGCATAGGCTGAGGAGGGGGAGGGAGGTTCTAGAAAAGAAGGCCTTACTTTAAAAGAAAAGTTAAGTAGGATGAAGTCGGCTCCTTCTTTCTCTTTGAGGATCTGGAGATCATTGTGCAAAGCGCTGTCCTGGTCAACTCTAGAAAGCAATGAGTCTGGGCTCAGCTCCCAGTCCGGCGCAGGAGCCTGGTGGCCCCAACTCCCCCTCACCAGCGAGCAGCGGAGGACCAAGCCCCTGGCCACACCCACTCCTGAGACACCCCCCCCACCCCACCCCCCGTGGCTCCACTCACTCCTCACCCTCCTTTCCAGTCCCGCAGCCCCCACTCACTTGAGGAGTTTGACATTCCAATCATACAGACTGTCATTCACAAGTTCGACTGCATAGTTTCCTGGAAGGAGGGAAGACAGGTGTTATTAGCATGATCCAAGGGGTGAGTGATGCTCGATGCACGTCCTTCTCTCAGGCTGAGAAAAAAAGGTCAAAGGCTCCAGGTTCCCTCCAGATGGACGTACATCCAATCTAAGCCACTGGCCTGGAGTGTTCATAAGCACCCTTACATCCCAAACCTCCTGGGGCCTACTGCCACCATCATGCCCCTCATGAGAAGCTCATGTTCAGACCCCTCTGTGAGGCAAACTCACCACCTTTGAAACTCTGTGATCGGTATATATCCCTGAGCTCCTTCATCAGCCGGTCAGTAGCCTGCACCGAGCCAGACACCGCACCCTGCGAGGGAGAGAGACGAGAGAACGCCTCATGGTCATGTGCTCGGAAACACTGCACTAGACCTTAGGGGCAGCCTGGCAGCAGGCCCAGGGTTCAGGCAAGGATGAGGCACACGCATAACCCACCCAGAAGAGGATCCTGGTCCCCAGACTGATACTTGATGGCCTAACACCTCCCAGCCAGGACCCACCCACTCCTTGGCCCAGCTTCTCCCTAGAGGGCACGTACATTTAAGTAATCTTGCCTCTGGTTCTTTTTAATTTTCTCCAGTATGGCCAAGTTTTCTTTGCCGATGCCATCATCTTCAGATTTCTTGCCCTCGGCTGGCTCCTCTTCTTTCATTTCATAGTGATCTAGGTCTTCTGTGTCCTAGAGGAGGTGTAGGGTGGGAGTAGGATAGAGGAGGAAAGAAACCAACACATGCTGTGGAGAGGGGCTGTCCCCTTCCCTGTCCCACCTGAGCTAGAGCAGTGAGTTAAGGAACAGTAGTCTGCGTGGCAGGCCAGTGAGGACGCCAGCCTACCCACTGCTGGAGAACTCCCAGCCTCATTCCCTCCACAACCCAAAGGATGAGGCCGGTCTCTCCTATTCAGTTCTCAAGCTGCAGAGCTATGTAAGGGCCTAGGGAAAGGAGGAGAGACTCGGCCCTCTTGTTTCCCTGACTGAGCCTCCTTCAACCCTCCCTCAAGCTCTCCTTTGGCAGCAAAAACTCTTAATTCCTAGAATGACTTGGGCCTGACACAATGACTCAAAAGCTCATGTTTCATTAGATGCCTTTTGTACCCAGGAGTTCCCAGGATTCCAAGTCCAAAGGAGAAACCTGGATCAGAAATCTCCTGCCTTCCCAAGTGCAGGGCCGGGATCAGGCATGGAGGGGCACCCACTGTCAAGACAGATATGAGGAAGGAGGTCCAAAAAGGCAGATGGTAGAGGTCAAGAACAGGAGCAGCCCTCTGCCCTGCCCTGAGGGAGGAAGCAGTTCACTGCATGGGGGGGGACACTGCACCCAGGATCCAGCCCCCTCTCCGTCAGCCTGTGGAGACTGCCCAGCCAGAGAATGTCTCCTGGATCCCCAACCCCTTAGTGGGTCTTAAGACTCTGACAAAGTTACGGAAATCGCAGAACCTGGGCTCTTAGCTCAGTGCTGAGAAAGTGGCTAGAATGATTTCCTCACTCTGGCAGGACATAATACTAACCTAATAATTACATTAATTGCTAATATCTACTGACTAAAATTATGTCAGGTGCCATACTAGATACTATATACACATTAGCTCATGTAGTTCTTATAACCACCAGGCCATTATTCTATCATTACCCCCTTTTTACAAATGAGGAAGCTGAGGTTCAGGTGAGGTTAATAATCATATGCCCAAAGTTATGTAACTCTTAATAGGCCCAAGATGTGAATCAAATCCTGTCTGGCTCTGAAGTTCAAATTTTTAACTGTTACATTTCACAAAAGTATATCTTCAGAGAATGCATCAAATAAATTATTTAGCATTGTACGTGCAACGCCTCATTTAATCTTAAAATCAGATGTGATAGATAGTATGATCCATTTTATAAAGAAACTGCAGCTTAGTGAGAGCAGGTAAAATTCCCCAATTGAGATAGCTAGGAGAGACAGGATGCAAGCTCAGGTGTGACTACAAAGTCATCTGAGATTAAGTTCTTGACTATTTAGTGTAAACAGACCTGCGCTGAACTGTCTTCTGTGGTTGGATGTGGGTGCCCTACCTCTATGACACTGCTGTCCCTCCACAGCAGTGAATCTGTCTTTATTCCTTTGTTGTCCCAGTTCTAGACTGGAGCTCTGCATATAGCAGGTGCTCAATGCTGTGACTGAAAGAGCTTCCTCCAGTGCCACCTTGGGTGGAAGCTTACCTCAGGCATCTCTTCATCTTCGTCTTCCGAAGACACGTCCTCCTGTGTACACTGCAGTGGGGAGAGCAAAGACAGGGATCAGACCCTGGTGGCTTCCTAGAATGCAGCCTCTGACCTACTCCCCTGAGCCCCTGGGTCTGGAAGCTGCGTGCCTGCCCATAATGCTGCCACGGCCAGAACTGAGTGGAAGCAAGAGCCATGGCAATGGCTTCACTACCAGCCCATTCTTCTACCATAAGCCAGAGAATAAAAGAGTAGCACAATGGCTGTTTCTGTTACCTAACTCACACACCCATTTAATTTCCCCAAGAACCCCTGCTTTATTCAGTCATTTCTAGACTGATATTTGCATTCTGGGATCTGGACAAGGGGGTCTCAGTCCCCAGTAGCCATCCCCTGCAAATGGTAAAAAAAAAAAAACCCAACAACAAAACCACCCCCTTCCTCTCAGTATAAGGACTAATCTTGCCCAGGAGGGTGTTTTGATAGGAGAGGGGAAGCTACCAGTGCCCCATTTAGCTGGGTTCCCATTTAGAGAAAGAGGCCAAGAATCATGACATGCGTAGGTGATTGGAGTGGGTAGGAGAAACGAATGCAGGTTCATTTCAACATGTTACTTATCGAGTGCTGTCTGTGGAGCAACTCTGCATGACAGAGTTCAAAGGCCCTCAGTTGCTCACCTGTTCTGCTGGCAAGGGCTGATCCAGCATCTCCACATCTGGATGCTGAGGGAGGTTATAGAGTTTACACAGGTCGGAGATGATCCTCTTCAGATGCTGCAATAGCTGGGGGTAGGGACCACACGACATCAAATACTCCTTCCTCACCCCAATCTGGGCACGCTCTTATCTCAGAACCCAAATTGGTACCTAGTTCTCTAAAACTCACAAGCCATGGGGCCGTGGGGAGGAGTTTATTGGAGGAGCCCTGGGACTGAGGCAGGGCTCTCCCTGTGGCCTCAGGAAGCAACTCCCCTAAGGTGTCTGCCTCCAAATGTTCAGGCTATACTACACCATCCACTTTCCACATGTATCTTTCACAGGATGTTTTCAGGACATGGGTCCCACAGGAAGAAAACACACCCCCACCTCAACACCCTGGACCCCTCACCAGAGTATTCCCTTTCTTTATGTCCACCAGCCTCTCCAAGACAGCAGCCAAGTTAGGGTCATCAGACTCCACCGACCAGATGGGGGGCACAGCAGGGTATGATTCCTGAGGGCAAAAGAGCAGGGAGAACAATCAAGATGGGAGACTCCAGAGGGAAAAGCTAGATTTGGCCTGCTTTACACTCCCCAGGACTTCTAGTCCCTTTGCTCTTCACCAATGCCACCCGCCACCCACCCAGCTCAGCAGGTTCCAAAGAAATCCCAGACCAGGAGAAAAAGTCCCTGGGAGGACCCTTTCCAAGAAGCCAGGTCCCCTTCTTTTCTTCTTCAAGAGTAAACGTCAGAAAAAAGCAGCGCAGCAAACTCTCCTAACAGGGAGGGAGGTCTCCTCTCTCCTGTGCTGCCCATACACACTCCAGACTGGGGGTTCTCCCGCCCCCAACACACGGTCCTCCGACCTTCTGTTTCTGAAACTCCATAATCAGTTGAGGACAGGACCACCTCATCACCATCACACTGATGTGAAAAAAGCAGAAACCACAGATCACTTTCATTTTAGATGGGGAGGGAGGCATTAAAAACTAGATTAGTTCTCCAGAATCTAAAAGTAAAAGAGGAGCAGGAAGAATCTTCCCACCCCGTTCCCAACAGAACCTCTCAAAGGCCGGTTCTCCCCACCTCTCCCTTGGGAACCTGCCACCCTCTCAGTCCAGGCGTAGGCTGTAGGGCTCCACATGGCAGGCTGGGAGAAAGAAGCCTACGCTGCTAACATTCCCAGCATTCCTGAGCCCCGGTGCCAAATGCAGCCTGACCAGACTCCCCCTCTGCCCAAACCAAGGGGGCCAGTTCAGGCCAAAGTCTCCTATATGGGGGCCACAAGAAGTCCGACTGAGAACCTTCTCAACGAAGCCCTTCCAGGCAGAGAGACAGTGGGTGGCTTCTGGTAACTGGGAGGGCAGACAGAAGGGGGCAAACCTATCCTTAAGGAAGTGGAAGCATAACTCAGGCACAAAATTAACTCCTGAAGTTTCCACACATGCCAAGGAAACCTTATCCACTCCTCCCCGGGCTCTTAGCTCTGCCATGGCTACACTCTTCAATGCTGAAGGAAAACAAATTATCAAAGATGCTCAAGTCTTCAGCTCACTGAGCCACACCTAGTCCTTCAACCTTAATTTCTCAGCAGGAAAAAGGAGAGGGACATGAAACACAGTTTGGTGGGGCATCATCCAACCCAAGCGGAGGCTGGCCTCACCACACCTTGACCTGGTTTGATAGAAAAAAGGGATAAGAAACAAAAGCCATGTAAACTGAATTCAGACCCCCAAGCGCCACGCAATTCACAAGTCTGCCTTTCCCCAAGCTGCTCCCAATTGCAGTCTGCCTGCCTGGATTAAAGCACTGTCCCCTGGCTCGCTAGCCAGTGCTGCCAGCAGGGCAAACACTATCACACCAGGTGGTATCAACCACTGTAAGTGCTACACCATGCAGCATCAGGCATTCCCAGATTATCAGAGGCCAAACCTCTTCACAGGATGTTTGAGGGTATAGCCTAGGACATGTAAGGTGCCTCCTACTCTAGCGCACCTAGGATGGTATGATGTTCACTAGGAAAAAAGAAGGAACTGTCAGTATAAACGGGATAGCCCCCAAACGTCACCATCATTACCAGGAAAGGCAAGAACCCAAGACAACGAGAGATACCCACAGGGACCAGGAGGGGAGTGGCAACTACCAGCTGGGGCAAGAGGAGAGTTAGAGGTTATACCAGAATAAAAGGGAATCCAAAAAGAGGAGTCGCTGAACTGCAAACTATCACTTAATAAAACTGAAAGAGGAAAGAGGGGCTAAATAAGAGCTGCCTGGGCAGGGATCCCACAGGTGGGAACGTCCTAAATCAAAGGTGCTACTGAAAAGGGGGCATCACTGAAATCTGCAGAGTTCCAAGGGAGGTCCTTCCAGCTCAAGTCAGTGCAGCAGCCTGGAACCTTGAGGTGATAGTGGGGGGATGAGAGGGGCATTCCTGGGTGGCAAGGTAAAGTTGCTTAGTAGCCAAAATCATGAACCCCGGGATGTGGGTGGGTTAGTGGAAAGGGGTAGTTGAGGCGCCATATGTCGGGTGTCCCTCACTATGAAGGGCAGAGATTCTTTCCAGGTGCACGACAGAACCTCAAACGGCACAAACAAGTGTAACCTGGAGAAAAGGAGCCTAGCCCCGAGAGGGGGATTCGGCCTCCCAGGTCTTTGGAGAGCAAAAAGCCGTGTGGGGTAATCCCGAGTCCCAGACAAGAGGTCCCCAGAGACGCGCACGCGAAGGGGTCCTCACCGTGATGTTGCAGTGGATGCGGACAGGATCCCCAGGCACCGACCCCCGTGGGGGGAGATGCGGTCCGGGCGCGGCCCCCGCCCCGGCCCCTCCGGCCCCAGCCAGCAGGAACTCGCAGCTCAGCTCGTCTAGGCAGGCGCTGGCAATGCGGAAGCGCTCGTGGCCGCGGTGGAAGATGGACTCGAGCAGCTTCAGCTCCCGCCTCAGGCAGGGCCCCGGCCCCGGGCCCCCCCCCGGGCCGCCCCCGGCCCCCGGCGCCGCCCCCTGGCCCCCCAGCTGCTGCCCCGGCCCCGGCTGCTGCTGCCCCTGCGGCTGCGGCTGCTGCATCCTCCGCTCCGCTCCGCTCCGGGGCCGGCGGGCCGGGAGCCTCCGGCCTCCGCTCCGGGCTCCGCCGCCGCCGCCGCCGCCGCCGCCGCGGTCCGCACTTCCTGATCCCCCCTTCGCCAAGATGGCGCCGCCGCCACCTCCGGGACAGGGCCCCCCCCGCTCCGCTCCCTGGCCCCCCCCACAGCCGCCGGAAGCCGCGCGCCCCTCCTCCTCCTTCTCGGAGACTCCGCCTCCGTCCCCTCTCACGTGACTTCGCTGTTCTGACCTCCTTCACGTGACACCTCTCTTCTTCCCGCCCCCTTGTTCTCCGCTGCCACCCTCCACATGTGACCCAGGGCTTCAGCTCGCGGCTTGCAGAGCCTCAGTGCGTGTTTACGTACGGCGGGTGTGCGTGCGTGCGTGCGTGCGACGGCCCTCGCCGGCTCTCCCCTCTCACGTGACCCGGCGCCGCGTGCTCCCAGGGGCTACTCGTGCGGGACTCTGTTTCCTGCTCTGGGCCCTTTTACGCCGAGCACCGGTGAACGTGCCGGGCGCTCGGTGGTCGGAAGAAAGACCACCTGTTGGGCTGCCGTCGCCAGTTTGCTTTGTCCTGCGCACCCACGCTTGTCCTCGGCGCAGGGTGCCCGAGCCTCTGTCCCCTTGGGCACACACTGAATGAGGGACATGGGATTGGGGAATGAGCCGGATTGGCAGGGCCAGGACCCTCTGTGACCTTGGGTTAATTACCTTCCCTCATTTCTCTCATCTGTGCAATGACTGATGAGGATAGTAATGCTTGCTTTGCCTCCCTCCGAGGATTGGAATTGAGATCACGAAGTGATTGCTGGTCGATTATGTACGAAGAGTAGCCAATAAGCTAACCTTTCACGGCTATCAGACTCTCGGGGTCTGGACGACGTTTGGGGTGGGACGGCACGGGTTTCCTCTGCGGTGTTATGGAAGCAGTGCATGACTAGTTTACACCATTAACCCGGCAGTAAGATGGAAGGACGCAAGCCTGGGCGGACCACTTTCCCAGTCTCAAGTCGTAAGCGCTAATACCTTGTCGCAGTGGTCCCGGCATTGCCGGGGATAGGCAGCAGTGCCTCCGGAGCCTCGCTAGGTGGCACTATCACAAAGGACAAAGCTGGCAGAGGTTCCAGAGACCCATAGTTGGCGTTCCTTTGCCAAGGGCAGGTGTTAGCCTGTGGTAAGGCCCGGTGGATTCTACCAGGATGCCTCGGGGCTTGAGAACCTGGCCAGATCGCCTCTTTCTCCTCTCACTTGGCTTAAAGTGAGTTAACATTTATTTGAAGTTGACCTCGGTGCTTCCTGTTGGGCTACTCATTTATGTCGTCAGTGGTGGTTGATTAAAAGTCTTCTTTGCCTAAGTTGGGCTCTTGGTATTTAAAGATGATTGAGGTGTAGAACTAGCCCTAGGGCTGTTTTATCTCCTTTGAGGAGACTGAAGAGTTTGCTGCATGTCACCTCTGTCTGAATGTGCAAGTTGGGAGCATAAAAGGTTGTGGTAAGAACTCCCATTTATTGATCTATATTCAAATCTTGTAATAACTTGTAATGGAAAATACTCTGAAATATTATTTCAGAATATATATGTGAATCACTTTGCCATACACCTGAAACAGAGTATTGCAGATCAAGTATACCTCTTTAAAAAAAAATTCCTGTTTACTGAATACTTCTTGAGTCAGGGGATCCAGCAAATATTTCTAATTACCCAACAACATTGCCAGGGCAGCTTTTTATCTATTTTACAAGTAGGGAAAAGGAGTGACTGCCCAAGGATTTACAGCTAGTAAGCAGAGTTCCTGGGCATGTCTGCAAAGTCCATGCCCTAACCCACTCTCTGCCTTCCTCTGATGCTCTCTCAAGAAGTTTTCACCGGAGCTCCCATTGTGGCGCAGCGGGAACAAATCTGACTAGGAACCATGAGATTGCGGGTTCGATCCCTGGCCTTGCTCAGTGGGTTAAGGATCCAGCGTGGCCATGAGCTGTGGTGTGTGTTGCAGACACAGCTAGGATCCTGTGTTGCTGTGGCTGTGGCGTAGGCCAGCAGCTGTAGCTCCGATTAGACCCGCAGCCTTGGAACCTCCATATGCCACAAGTGCGGCCCTAAAAAGGAAAAAAAAAAAAAAAAAGTTTTCACATGTCCATTGACTCTAGCCCTCACCCAAGAAAACCACAAATGAAGCCATTCAAAAGATCCAGAATTCCATATTTTATAATGAGTTTTCATTAGACGATAACAACATGATGAGAAGGTCTCACAATGTTGCTCAGACTCCAAGGTCCCCAAGGAGGAAACTCAAGTCAAGTTCACTGGGATGACGTCTGTCACTTCCTCTGCTGGTCTGGTCAGCAATTCCGCTCCCTGGCTCTGGAATCTAGAAGCCCAGTGGGGAGTCATAGCTGGTGTTCTGCTGAGATGTGTAGGGCAGGGGCCTTAGAAATAGGAAGGAGTTCCCGTGGTGGCGCAGTGGTTAACAAATCCGACTAGGAACCATGAGGTTGCGGGTTCGGTCCCTGCCCTTGCTCAGTGGGTTAATGATCCGGCGTTGCCGTGAGCTGTGGTGTAGGTTGCAGACACGGCTCTGATCCTGCGTTGCTGTGCCTCTGGCATAGGCTGGTGGCTATAGCTCCGATTAGACCCCTAGCCTGGGAACCTCCATATGCCGCGGGAGCGGCCCAAGAAATGCCAAAAAAAAAAAAAAAGAAATAGAAAGGAAGTTATGGATATATTCATTTAATGATTGTTTGGGTGCTAGAGAACCAGGAGTGAATAAAACAAAACAAAACAAAAAATCCCTGCTCTCGGAGCTTACATTCTGTTGGGAGAAACAGACATGATAAAGATGGAGTTGACCAAGCAAACTCATTAGATGTGAGAGAAGAACAAATGTGTACTGAGCTCCTACAACATGTGACACAGCTGGGGATGTGGCATTGAACGAGGCAGACCCAGTCTTCACCTTTTTCATGCCTTCAGCCTGGTAGAAAATCAGATACTTCAGGAATTGTTACACATCCAACCACTTAATTGCAGTTACAGTAAGTGCCTCAGAGAAGAACAAGCCTGGAGATCTGGAAGGCCTCCTTGAACAAATGATGCGCTAGATTCTGAAGGATATGTAGAATGACCTAAGGGAAGAGGAAAGGCTGGACGCTGAGGCAGAAGGGACAGCATGTGCAAAGGTACTGGGGTAGGACCATGGCCAATTAGAGAAATGGAAAGAAGGCCTATGTCTAGAGTGAGGAAGAGAGAGTGATGCAGGTGAGGCAGTTAGGGGTTAAATTTTGGCAAATGGTCAAAACCATGTTTAGGAATTTGGGCTCTATTTTAAGATTGAGGATGATCAAAATATCACTAGAATTTTGAGAGGCCCTGGATGCCTGGGTAACTAATAGTAGCGTGAACGGAGAGTAAGATTTCTCAAAGGAGAGCTGAGTTTTGTGGGAAAGGTGGAGAGTTGGGTTGTAAACACATTGAGGGTCTGGAGGGAGGGGGTGTGGGACAATCGCCTGGACATTCAGTGGGGTTTGGTTCTGAGTTTGGGAGAGAAGCAGAGCCATCGATGTTAACTGGAGCATCAGCTACAGCTAATTTTGAATTAGACCATAAAGGGCACAGCACAGCTGAGTGGAAAGAGCACCGATGTGGGGGGTCAGAATTGGGTTTAGATTTGAGCTCCTCGGCTTTGGTAGTTTTGTGATCCTGGGCGAGTTATTTAATTTCTGTGAAGCTCAGTTTCCTTATCTGTAAAATGAGTGTGATACTCTGCCTCGCAGTGCGGGGCACTGTGCCTGTTTAGAGGAAATGGATATGGAAGATGATTAACACAGGGTTGGGCAGGCACATAGTCCATTGCTCAGCAAATGCTCACCCCTGCAACTGCTATGATTACTCTTACTGCGACAGAGTCGAGGGACTCACCAGTCAGTAAACATTTATGGAGAAGGAGTTCCCTTGTGATGCAGCGGATTAAGGATCTGGCATTGTCACTGAAATGGCTTGAGTTGCTGCAATGGTGCAGGTTTGATTACTGGCCTGGCAACTTCTACATGCTTCAGGGGTGGCCAAAAACAAAACAAAACAAAACTCACAAAAAACCCCAAACATTTGGGGAGTTCCCGTTGTGGCTCAGCAGAAACAAATCTGACTAGCATCCATGAGGACACAGGTTCGATCCCTGGCTTCGCTCAGTGGGTTACAGATCCGGTGTTGCTGTGAGCTGTGGTGTAGGTCACAGATGTGGCTGGGATTTGGCGTGGCTGTGGCTGTGGCCGTGGCCAGCAGCTATAGCTCCAATCTGACCTCTAGCGTGGGAATCTCCATATGCTGCAGGTGCAGCCCTAAAAAGACAAAAAAAGAAAAAACAAACATTTATGGAGCTTTGTCATGTGTCAGACACTGGTTGAGGTATGAATATATGGCACTAGACAGACAATATACCAGCTCTTGTGGCACTTACATTCTGAGCGCAAGGAGTCAGACAATAAATGAATAAAATAAACAGAGGAATATCCAACTGCTACGTGAATGCAAAAAATTAAAGTAGGGTCACATGGGAGAGAATGCCTGTGGGTTATTCTAAGTCCAGTCACCAGTGGCTGTCTCCCTTGGAAGGTGGGGTTTGTCCCGAGATCTAAGGAAGAGAAGGCAAGCCTGGGAGGGACTGGCCAAGAGCGTGCCAGCAGAGAAAGCCCCAATCCCCAACCCCCTGAGAACAAAGGTGGTGTGATCTAGAAGGAGGAAGCTCATGATACACTGGCTGAGGGTTCAAGCTTGGAACCCCAGCTCTGCCTCTGCGAATGGTGTGACCTTGGACAAGACTGCCGTGTTTCATGTCCAGCATCCCTCACATGGAAACCATAATAGTAACTACCTAATAAAATTGTTGGGATGATTAAGGGAGATAACACATGAAAATCTCAGTTCAGTGTACATAGTAAGAGCTCATTTTTCTTTTTCTTCTTTGGTCACCCCATAGCGTACAGAGTTCCCCTGCCAGGGATTAGATCTGAGCCACAGTTACACCTACACTGCAGCTGCAGCAACACTGGATCCTTAACCCACTGCACCCTACCAGGGATCAAACCTGTGCCACTGCAGAGACATGGTCCATCCCATTGCATCACAGAGGGAACTCCAAGAACTCTTTTTTTTAAAATAGAGGATCAGTATACCTTGAGTCTTGCGAAAGAAGAGAGAACAGAGTAGGAGATGAGGCCAGTGAAGAAAGAGCGGTTGGCTTAGAGAGACCACAGTAGGTGGTTTGGGTTTTATTCACAGTGCAGTGGGAAGCCACTGAGAGATTTGAAGCAGGGGGTGGCAAGATCTGATTTAAAAATGTAAAAAGATCACACTGGCTGCTGCTCTATGAAACATGAATTGAGAAAGTTTTTTGGTTTTTTTTTTTCCTCCAAAGGTCATGTATTATCCGAGTGAACAGATATGCTTGTTTGGGGCAAAATGAGCAGCCTTCTCCTTTGACTTGCTCCCAGAAGCACTGCATTCTGTCACTGACTCAACAAATATGTCCTGAGCACACTTGCACTTTGCCAGGAGCTGTAGTGCGCGCTGGGGACGCAGAGACAAATAAGCTATGGTTGTTGTGGGGAGAGCCTTGCTTGATCCCTGGCACAGAAGAGAGGCTCTTACATGACAACTGTGACTCATTTTATCTTTTTTTTTTTTTTTTTTAGGGCTGAACCTGTGGCATTTGGAAGTTCCCATGCTGTGGGTCAAATCAGAGCTGCAGCTGCCAGCCTATACCACAGCTCACGGCAATGCCAGATCCTCAACCTACTGAGCAAGGCCATGGATCGAACCCGCATCTTCATGGATACTAGTTGGGTTCGTTTCCACTGTATCACAATGGGAACTCCCCATTTTATCATGTTTGTTATATTTGTTACTCCTGCTCTTAGGAGCACATGGTGATGGATGAACTGGAGCCGGATATAATCAACTGCAATACAGTGTGCCCAGTGCAGTAACAGGGATGAAGGAGAGTAAGGGCCTTGAAGAGTGAGAGTCAAGGTTAACTTCCAAGAAGGAATGTGGAAGCAGAAGTAATTTGAACAGAAATGGGGGGTGTTTTGAAAGAATTGGCCCTAAAGCATAATGAGGTTGGGAAGAAAGGCCTAAGACGAAGGAGGAATGACTTCGAAAGAGGGAAAGAGGGGAAGGAAAAGGCTCAGCACAGGTAAGATTGTAGAGGTGTTGGCCATTGGTGCTTTAGCCCAAGGCCCCAGGGTAACCCTAATAGTGTCAATCCTTTTGGATGTCAATTTAGAAACGAATTATTAAATAATCACCTTTGACTCAGCAATTTCACCTGGAAATTATTAAAGTTATGTGCAGACATTTACCTACAATGGAATACTATGCAGCTGTTAAAAAGAGTTATCAAAGAATACTTATTGGTATAGAGAAATGTTTGAGACGTAGTACATGAAACCTTCCTTTTTTGAAGGTTACAAAGCTATTTTACAGTGTGCTTCTTTTTTAAAAAATAAAATACATAATTTGTACCCCAAGAACATGAACAAGAATGTCCACAGTGGTATTAATAGTCCAAAATAGAAAAGAACCCAACTATCTATCAATGGTGGAATGGATAAACAATGGTATTTTTATGTGTTTACCGTACATATGGTATATTTATCTTTATTACAGCAATTGAAATGTCACAGCAATGAAAATGAATGAACTACAACTACATTCAGTGACACTCTTGATTCTCACTGATATAATGTAAAAAAAAGAAACCCACAAAAATTATGATTCCACTTATATAAAATTCAGCCAGCGAAATTGATCTTTGCTGTTAAAAGTCAGAGTAATGTTTACTTTTGTGGGTCATTTCTAAAAAGTGTGGGAAATACCCGTAACATCTACCATTCTAACCGTTTTAAAGCATACAATTCAGTGAGATGCTACACATTCACACAGTTGTGTAACCATGATCTCTCTGTGTTTCCAGAACTTTAAGTGTCGAGGTTAAACAGTCACTCCTTATTTCTCTCTCCCCGCACAATGTTATTTGCAAAGAGGAGGGAATAATGCATGGGAGGGAGCATGATGGGGGGATTTCTGGATTCCAGTAACATTCTCTTTTTTTTAAAAAAAATCTGGGTGGTGGGAGTTACATGTCTGTGTTCATGTTGTGAAAACTTATCTAGCTGTACAGTTATAATTGATACTTTTTACATGTGCATTATATCTAAGTACACAGATAAATTTGGAGGTACACATATATATTTCTAAATATATGACATCATATATATATATATATATATATATGAAATACTGATGGTGATTTTTTGTTTCTAGGAGGTAAAATTATGAATCTAGTTTTTGTGTTTTGCTAATTTGTGTGTTCCAAGTGGTCTTCGTGAGTCTTTTATGCTGGTAATAAAGTTTGAAATTTAAAATATCTTAAAGAAAAATAACATTGTAGGAGTGGTTAACGAATCCGACTAGGAACGATGAGGTTGCGGGTTCGATCCCTGGCCTTGCTCAGTGGGTTGAGGATCCAGCGTTGCCATGAGCTGTGGTGTAGGTTGCAGACATGGCTCGGATCCCGCGTTGCTGTGGCTCTGGCGTAGGCCGGTGGCTGCAGCTCCGATTCGACCCCTAGCCTGGGAACCTCCATATGCCGCGGGAGCAGCCCAAGAAATGGCAAAAAAAAAAGACAAAAAAAGAAAAAAAAATAACATTGTAATGCCTTTCAAGAGAAAATGTTCCTTTACCATGACAGACAATGGGAGTGTCCCACCAAAACTTTGCCTGGTCACTATTTTGCCTCAGGGCTGATACTCCTGTATGCATCAGTCACCCTGTGTGGTTCTGGACCTGTCCTCTGTTCCCCATGGATATAGAGAGGTGATATGAGGGAGGGAGAGGGGGTGTCCCAGCTCTCCTCCGCTACTGGGTGGTGGTGCTCAGAGGATTCACTCCCTGCTGACCGGAATTAAACCTGAAGTAAAAGCTGGGGCAGGTGAAAAGAAAAGGGTAAAGGCCAAGGTGAACAGGCTGCCTGGACAGACCTGAAAAGAGCATCCGGGAGCAACCAAGAGCTTCAAGCAAACAAATGACTTTCCAGTCTGTCAAATCAGAGACCAGCAGGAGTTCCTGCTGTGGTTCAGCCCGTTAAGAACCCAACACGGTGTCTGTGGGGACATGGATTCAACCCCTGGCCTCACTCAGTGGGCTAAGGATCTGGTGTTGCCATGAGCTGCAGCGTAGGCCAGCAGCTGCAGCCCTGACCCCTCGCCCGGGAACTTCGATTTGTTGTAAGTATGGCCAAAAAAAAAAAAAAAAACCCACTTTGTCTATATCTCTATTAGAGCAGCCATCACATGGAATAACAAGTCTTTGCTGCCAAACAGTGATCTTAATAGTGGGAGTAGGTTTTTTTGTTTGTTTGTTTTTGCTTTTTGCTTTTTTAGGGCCGTATTCATGGCATATGGAAGTTCCCAGGCTAGGGGTCAAATTGGAGCTACAGCTGCTGGCCTACGCCACAGCCACAGCAACATAGGATCTGTGCTGCATCGGTGACGTACACCACAGCTCTGAGCAATGCCAAATCCTTAACCCACTGAGCAAGGCCAGGGATCAAACCCGAATCCTCATGGATGCTGGTTGGATTCGTTTCCATGGAGCCACCACCGGAATTGCCGGGACTAGGTCTTTTTGATCACTGCATCCTCAACACCTATATAATAATACCCCAAAAATGTGGTTCTAAATTTTTGAAGGGAGGGTCTTCTTCCCACTTTGAACCCTCTTCCCAGGTGGAGTGACTTCACACATTCCTTCCCTTTTCCTTAAGGCTTTTATTCTCTGCTTCTTTCATTGGTTCTACGACTTCTTGAATTCTTAAGAGATTATCACATGTTATGCACGCATGTGCTCTGGAGCTTGTGGCTACTTCCTCATGCACCATGGGGTCCCTACTCATCCCGTCATCTCCAGTCCTTTGCTGATCCTCGTCTTGCTTTTCCTTCTCAATTCCAGAAGCTAAGTACATATTAAATATGTGGCTTTTAGATGAGCTTTTAGAGAGGAATTCTCCTCTACATGTTAAAAGACATCTGTCCAGTACCAGTCCTTTTTCCTAATTTGTGGAGTCCTCACAATATGCCAGGCACTGCGCTGCTCGTTCATGATCTAGCAGGAGAGACGGCTATCACCTTAGACTGATTTGTTCACTCATTGAACATCCTCTAGAAACATAGATCAGGGCACCTGACCTAATCTTTGGTCGGGCACAACTTCCCAGAGGAACTGATATTTCTGCCAGATGTTCAGAGCTAAGTAGAAGGTGGCAGAGGGAAAACAGGTGATAAAAGGATCAAGGGAACTACATGTTTAAAAGGCCCTTAGGTGTGGAGGATAGGAGGATCTTAAAGACGTTGCCAATAGGAGGATGGGGCTGGGGGTAGTGGCCCAGAGGAGGTGGAAGAAATAGGCAGAGCTGGAATGAGACAGAGCCTTGATGTATGATAAGACTGCTTTAGTCAGGAATCTTTTGGTTGAAAGTGACAAAATCTACCTAGGATAAAAAGGAAGCCTTTATTGGCTCAGAAGCTAAAAGTTCAGGGCTTTCAAGATCAAAGATGTCATTGAGTTTTGACACCTCTCTCTGTCTCTGTCTCATCTTTGCTCTCCTTTGTGTTAGCCTCATTCTTGGGCTGGCCTCTGTGAAATCATTCTCTGATCCCCCTTGTCATACAGAAGCCAAAGACTGGAGAGGAAGGGAATGCGGTGAAAAAGGCTAATTGATAAGGGCCACTTACCCTTCCATTCTTGAAGGTCGCCTTCTTTTCAGGCAGTGTCCACAGGGCCCACCTTAGATCCCCTGCGGGAGGGCAGAAAGCTTGGCCTTTTAGGAAGATTATGGGGGCAGAGAAGGGAACAGGTGAGGGGATCCTGTTTCCAGACACCAAAATTGTTTGCTTTCTTAAAACAGCAAATCTACACCCCTCTATCTCTTTCTTTGGGGGCCTAAAATGCATTTTCTTGGCTGCATCCTCAGCCTTCCCAGGAAGCAAGATCATTTGAGAAAAAATGATCTTGAGAGAGAAAAGAGGAAAAAGAAAAGGGGAGTACCCCAGAAATTCCTGCCTCCTCATTCTGGCCCTCGATCCCCGGTGCTTAGAGGGTCCTGGCCTATTTGTCTTACTCGCTCTTTCCTCCAGAAGCTTTTCAGACCCCTCCAGGTCTGGCTCCAACTTTGGGGCTTCAAAACTCCTCCGCCATCCCATGAATCTTCCGTCTTCCGCCTCACGCACACCCTAACCAAGCAGGACCAACAGGAGAATACCCCACGCAGAGACCCCTTTTATTCTGAGCTCAGGCGCTTCCGCCTCCGGGGCGGAGACTCCTCCCCCTCCCCCCCCCCCCCCACCCAATTGTATTCGGAGGAAGAGCAGCCGGAAAAGCCTCCGCCTGCTCAGCCCAGGATAAGGGAGAAGCTAGTTGCTTCACGCAGCCCGCTCGTTGAGCCCCAGGAACCTCCGTGACGGCCGGCACGGCAGCACCCAAGGCCGCAAGCACAACCTGGGCTCAGCTCCAGCTGGGGGCGGGCGGGGCGGGGCGGGGCGGGATCGGCTTCAGCACCACGGACAGCGCTCAGCCCGCGGCCCTCCAGCCTGCGGCGCGCTCCCACCACTTTAGGCGAGCCGGCGAGCTATGCCAGAGGCATGGCCTGGCACTCTGGCCCCATGGCGCTGCTCCTCAGCATCGGCCTCCTCGGGCTGTGCTCAGGTAAGGACAAGTTTCCGCGCCCTGTCTCACCCGGGTCAGGCTCGAAGGTGGAAGGGAGGGATCCCTAAAGCGGGGAGTCTGCTGGGGATTATAGGAGAGAACCTCTGGACTGCAGGGAGTACCTGGGAAACTGAACTGGGAGGAGGACAAACCCAAGTGATGCTGGGAAGAGACGGCAACCTGGGCAGTGATGGTGGGGAGGGGGTGAACAGAGAGAGGAAGGAGGGAGGCGTGCCGTCGTTCCCCCCCTCCCCCCGCTTTCTGGGGTGGCAGGAAGGGGAGACTCTGTAGCTGAGATGCCATTTGGCTTCTTGTGAAACATTATATCAAGAAAATGTACCTGGTTCAGCACCGTCCCTTGGCTCCCCATCATTTCCTGTCCTTCACGTTGGACTCCTGATCTTGCTCACTCCACAGAGGCAAGGCGGGAAGGGGAGAGAAGGACTTCTCAACTCCCTTGTAGGGTGGACAGGAGACTCGGAAGGGAAGAAGCTTTGCCAGGCTGAGAGCCAGGGAGGAGTCTCTGAGGGGTGGGATGCATTCGTGCAGAGTTGCAGAAGGCGATAGAGTGGGGAAGGAGAGGGCTTTCCATACCTGCCTGCAGTCTCATGAGAGGTGGGCTCCTTATGCATGGAACTGGGGACTAAATATATGCCCTGAACCATGGCTCTGGTAGCCAGTACCTTTGGGGGGAGAGGGGTGTCACAGCCACAGTCACATGTAGAGGCACATAGTGTTGCTTGCACACGTAGATGGGCACTGACTGAGGAAAGAGGCTGTGTGATGGGACATGAATAACTGTTCCCCTTTCACCATCCTCCAAAGCCTTCCTTGAACTATACGTATCTTCCAGGAGAAGCCATGGAGACAGAAAACTCAAGGCTTTTGAAACCATCCTCTGAGACCTTGCAGAAAGAGCTGGTCTCCACTAAACCTTGCAGAATGAGTTATTTTATTTTTTAAATTATTACTATTTTTTTTCGCCATGCCTAGGGCATGGGGAAGTTCCTGGGCCAGGGATCAAACCTGCACCATGGCAGTGACCCAGGCCACTACAGTGACAACACTGGATCCTTAACTTGCTGAGATACCAGGGAATTCCCAGGATGGGTTCTTAGTCTGGAGACGTGTGTGGAGGTGCTGTCTGGGCTCCTTGGTCGGTGGTCTTAGAGAGGGACGTCTCTGTGAGGGGCTTCCATGGGGTAACCTCAGCATTTTGCTGTATCCTTAGGGATGGAGCACTGGGAAGCTATAGCCTCCTGTCTGGGTCTGGGTTGTCATACTTACCTAAGGAGAGTGGGATCCTGGGTGGGCCTACATACTTACCTCCTGCCCTCTTCCCCCCAACGCCCAGGAGTCTGGGGTACAGACACAGAGGAGCGGCTGGTGGAGCATCTCCTGGATCCTTCCCGCTACAACAAGCTTATCCGCCCAGCCACCAATGGCTCTGAGTTGGTGACAGTACAGCTCATGGTATCATTAGCCCAGCTCATCAGTGTGGTGAGTTGGGGGTCCTAAACTTTCTGCCCAGTTACTGACATCAGCAGAGTCAGACTGTGTTTGTGCTTATTCTTCTGGAGGTCCCAAGGCTTGAGGAAGTGTGGGAGGGAGCATGGGTGCTGTAGGGGGCCCACAGGCTTGTGGGGGTGGAGGAGGGTTCTCAGCAGCTTCTCTTCTTTCCTGCAGCATGAGCGAGAGCAGATCATGACCACTAATGTCTGGCTGACTCAGGTTAGTGCTCTTTCCGCCCAAACTCCTGGGCTTCTCTTTCTTCCTTTTTTTCTTTTTCCCCTTCCTTCCTTCCTTTTCTCTCTCTCTTCCTTCCTTCTTTTCTTTCTGTATTTTCTATCTCTCTCTCATTTTTTTTTTTAATATATGTGTTTCTCCCTCTTTCAGTCTCCCAAGGGAGGTAGAAATGTGTAGACTTTGGAGTCTTAAATAACTGGATTTGAAGCTTGGTTCTTTCACTCACCAGCTCTGTAACTTTGAATACATGAAACTCTGCAAGATTCATTTTCTCATTTGTAAAATGTTGATTCTAATATCTTGGCTCAGCTGTGCAAATTAAATGAGAAAGCTGTATTTGCTGGGCAGAGACGTCACTGTGGGAAGGCAATAGCTTTTAAAAAACTTCCTCGAGCCAGAGAGGCGTCCTCTTGTCCTTGCCCTTGACCTTGAGGCCTTCCCAGGTCAGAGGTTGGTGCTACTTCCCTCTCTTTTTCCCAGGAGTGGGAGGATTATCGCCTCACCTGGAAGCCTGAGGAATTTGACAACATGAAGAAAGTTCGGCTCCCTTCCAAACACATCTGGCTCCCAGATGTGGTCTTGTACAACAAGTAGGTGGAGGAAGGGGAGGCTGGGAGACCCCGGGAGTGCTCAGGTCTTGGGGAAAATAAATCAGTTCATACTGGGGGGAGAGAAGAGACTTTTCACTAGCGAAGACCAGTCACAGCCCAGATGGACAGACCCAAACCAGTGAAGTATAATATGGGCAGCCCCCTCCCAGCCAATTAGGAGCTCCAGTGTTTGGAGCTGCAGTGGGATATAAACAAGGACTGACAGCCCCCAGTGCCTAAACTAACTGAAGAATAGGCTTTCCTGGAGGATTGGGCAGGATCAAAGAACTTGGGAGGTCCCAGTTTCTCCTCCAGCTTCTAGCCCCTCTCCTGTAAAAATCCCTCTTAATTCCAAGATCCAAGGCCACTGATAGGACCATCTCCTGCTCCCACCTGCCCCTGTCCCCCTCCATTGCTTGGGGCACCTCCCTCTGGCCTCCCTGGCTCCCCCCACTACACCACCTTCATGTGGAACCACCAGCTTACACAATGCATGACAAGGAGCAGACATGTCTCCCCCTCTCCATCCACCCTCTTCTGTCTTTGAGGCATCCCTCAGGTACACCTGCTTTCCCCACCCACCCCGATCCCCTTCTTGCTCAATTCCTGCTCCTCCTCCCTCTATTCCCAGATGGTTACCTCTTCCCATATCTCCCCTTGGCTTTTGTCTCTTCCCACTCAGGGCTGGGCTGATGGGTGGGGTGAAGGAATGCTTCGGCCACGGCTGACTGTGCTCATCCCTTGGCAGCGCTGATGGCATGTATGAGGTGTCCTTCTATTCCAATGCCGTGGTCTCCTATGATGGAAGCATCTTCTGGCTGCCACCCGCCATCTACAAGAGCGCCTGCAAGATCGAAGTAAAGCACTTCCCCTTTGACCAGCAGAACTGCACCATGAAGTTCCGCTCGTGGACCTATGACCGCACGGAGATCGACCTGGTGCTCAAGAGTGACGTGGCCAGCCTGGATGACTTCACACCCAGTGGCGAGTGGGACATCGTGGCACTGCCCGGCCGCCGCAACGAGAACCCCGACGACTCCACTTATGTGGACATCACATACGACTTCATCATCCGCCGCAAGCCCCTCTTCTACACCATCAACCTCATCATCCCCTGTGTGCTTATCACCTCACTAGCCATCCTTGTCTTCTACCTGCCATCCGACTGCGGTGAAAAGATGACGCTCTGCATCTCCGTGCTCCTGGCGCTCACCGTCTTCTTGCTGCTCATCTCCAAGATCGTGCCACCCACGTCCCTTGACGTGCCACTTGTGGGCAAGTACCTCATGTTCACCATGGTGCTTGTCACCTTCTCCATCGTCACAAGTGTGTGCGTGCTCAATGTGCACCACCGCTCACCCACCACGCACACCATGGCGCCCTGGGTCAAGGTTGTCTTCCTGGAGAAGCTGCCCACGCTGCTCTTCATGCAGCAGCCCCGCCACCGCTGTGCCCGCCAGCGCCTGCGCCTGCGGCGGCGCCAGCGTGAGCGCGAGGGAGCCGGCGCCCTCTTCTTCCGAGAAGCCCTGGGCGCCGATGCCTGCACCTGCTATGTCAACCATGCGTCGGTGCAGGGCTTGGCTGGGGCCTTCGGCGCTGACCCGGCGCCGCCGGCAGCAGGCCCAGGGCGCTCCGGGGGGCCTTGTGGCTGCGGCCTCCGGGAGGCGGTGGATGGCGTGCGCTTCATTGCGGACCACATGCGGAGTGAGGACGAGGATCAGAGCGTGAGTGCGGCAAAGGGACTTGGGCGTGGGATGCTGGGATGAGGGGATGCAGGGCTCTCGGGATCTGCGCAGACACGAAGAGCTAATCGGAGTGCTGGATGCGGCAGATGCTAGTCCAGCCTGGGTGCTGCGGACCTGGGTGCTGGCGTGGGCTGGTGTGGGCTCGTCCTTGGCTCCTGGGAGGCCACGCTGCCTAAGTTGGAGTCGATACAGAATGACCTTGAGGCTTCCTGAGGACTAGTATCTAAAGTGAAATACAACCGGGGCACCATTAGTGTTGTTTGCATCCGGAGGGCTGCCAGGAAGGGGAGGATGCCCTTCTGCCGGTGCAGCTGCCCTGCGGCTGTGACCCCCAGAGGACCCCTCCCCCCTTTGCTGCTTGTATTCCCAAGCCCACGCTGTTAAGCAACAGCTCTTGGCACAGATAGAGATGGGTCCTTTGTGTGCCCCATGTAGGGGGCAAAATTGAGGGCAGTAGAAAGTGTGTATGGGAGGGGTGAGGGATGGTTAAGAGGTTCCAGGAGCCCCCGGGAGAAGACAGAGGCCCAAATCAATAATCTTTTCCTGCTCTTCTGGGTCTCCAGGGGACTGGCCTCATGAAATATTTATAGGGGTGGAGGCAAGGACTTCCTAGAGCTTTCTGCATACCCAGAAGGGGACTCCTTGAGCACCAAGCCAGGGGATGGAGGAAGCAGTCCCCACCCCCACTTTGGTGTATGCTGGCCCCATCCAGCAGTCAGTCTTTGGGCACCTGGCTGCTTCCAGGCTGTGGCTCAGCTGTTGCCGTGGTGACTGGTTCTGTTTCCACTGGGATGCAGCCATTCTGGCTTGGGGGGTGAGGAAGGGTAGGCTCCTGCACTACCATTTTGGGGAATGGAATACCTGATGTTTCTATTCCTTGGGAGGTCAGGATATGGGGCCGGAGCTGAGGCTTGATCCAGGGAGCAGGTTATGGTCCTGCTGGAAGAAGAGGGGGACCAAGGCATGAGAGGATGGGTGGGAGCCTCGAAGGTAGCTGAGGTCAAGTGGGAGATGCTGGTGGTGCAGGGGCTCTGCCAGCTGCATCACTGCCTCTGCTTCCCTTGCTGCAGTCCACTCATGTAATGTGCACTTGCTGAGCTAGGTGATGAGGATGCGATGACCTACTTGGATGCTTCACAGGCATTTCGAACTAAACTTGTCCAAAGCTGAGTGCTTGGTCTGCATCACCACCACCAACTTGCTCCTCCTCCAATCACCCCATCTTTTAGTAAATGACATCACCATCCACCCAGTGGTTTAGACCAAAGACCTGAGCGATCCTTGACTTCTCTCTTTCTCTCTTATCTCCCTCACCATCCAAATCATCAGAAGTCTTATCCTGTGCCCAACTTCCAAAATAATTCTCAGCTTCATCCTTTATTCACCATCTCCATGCTACCTCCCTGGCTGAGGACCTTCATCAGCTCTTGCCTGGACCAAGGCAGAGGATCCTAATGGCCTCCCTGATTCAGCTCTTGGGCTTCTTTATTCAGTCAGTGTCTCCTTCCTCATGCTTGGGTCACTAGCTTATCTGCTCCACTGTTGTAAGCAAGCTAAACCTTTTCCTGCTTCAGAACCTTTGCACATATTCACCCCTCTGCTCGAACTGCCTTTTTCTTTTTTCCTTTTTTTTTTTCTTTTTAGGGCCACACTGGAGGTCTAGGGAGGTTCCCAGGCTAGGGTACAAGTCAGAGCCACAGCAATGCAGGATCCGAGCTGCATCTTTGACCTGCACCACAGTTCACAGCAACACCAGATCCTTAACCCGCTGAGCAAGGCCAGGGATGGAACCCATGACTTCATTGTTCCTAGTTGGATTTGTTTCTGCTGTGCCACGATGGGAACTCATTGAACTGCCCTTCTTTTTTCCCTTTAAAAAATTACTATTCCTATTATTAACTTTTGCTTTACTATTTGAGACTGAGTTGTGGCCATAGTGATCTTTTATCGCAAATACTTCAGCTTGTCTCTCCTGCGAACAGAGGTACTGTCTAGCATAACCCAGGCTCAGTGATCAAATTCAGGAAATTTAGCATCAGTGCAATATCTCTATCTGATATAAAGTCCATACTAAAATTTTCTCAATAATCTCAGTAATGTCCTTTGTAGCATCCCCTCCACCCTGATCCAGAATTTTGCTCTTTTTTTTTGTCTTTTTTTTTTTTTTGACATTTCTTGGGCTGCTCCCGCGGCATATGGAGGTTCCCAGGCTAGGGGTCCAATCGGAGCTGTAGCCACCAGCCTACGCCAGAGCCATAGCAACGCGGGATCCGAGCCGCATCTGCAACCTACACCACAGCTCAGGGCAACGCCGGATCCTTAACCCACTGAGCAAGGCCACGGATCGAACCTGCCACCTCATGGTTCCTAGTCAGATTCATTAACCACTGAGGCATGACGGGAACTCCATGATCCAGAATTTTGAATTGCATTTAGTTGTTCTGTCTCTTTAGTGTCCTTCAATCTGGAATGGTTGCCTTTCATAGCATAAAGATTTTTGAAGGCTACAGGCCAATCGAAGATCCCTCGTTTGCATTTATCTGATTGTTTCTATCTTCAATTTATTCTTTCCTTCTCGATTATCAGATTTTTTTTTTTGGCTTTTTAGGGCCGCCCCTGTGGCATATGGAGGTTCCCAGGCTAGGGGTCCAATCAGGGCTACAGCTGCCAGCCTACACCATAGCTCATGGCAATGCCAGATCCTTAACCCACTGAGCGAGGCCAGGGATCACACCCGCAACCTCATGGTTCCTAGCCAGATTCGTTTCCATTGCACCACAACAGGAACTCCCTCACTTATCAGATCTTAACTTAAATGTCACTTCCTCAAAGAGTCCTCGCCAGATCACACCCTTGAATCTTCCACTCCACTTCTCTGTCTCACACCTTTGTTTCCACATAAGCACCCACCGGTTTTTAATTATTTAATTTTTACTTATTTTGTGTCCATCTCCCTCAGTAGGCTCTGCACATGCCAGTACCCAGCATGGCGCCAGGTACATAGTGGGCACAAGTGTGACACAAATGAGTCATCATCAGATGCCGACTAAAGGCAGGTGCGCAGTTGTCTCCTCCCCGTCCCCCCGCTGGCCTGACTACAGATGGACACGTGCACAAAAGTCCAGACTCGGGCTGGAGTGGAGTGGCTCTGAGTGGAGGCCAGTCCTTGTTCAGCTCCTGTGATTGGGACCCAGGTCTCATCCTCTGGGGCTGTTAGATGCTATTAGATGGGGCTCCTCTAGCCGTCATATAAGAAATGAGGCTGGCAGAAGCACCCATGCATTCACTTATTCAACAACCATTTACTGGAACTCTGTGTTGGCGATGCTGAGATTACAGAGATTAATCAGATCGGGTGCATGTAATTTAGGGGCTCCAAGCGTCAGTGTGTGTGTAGGGGGTGGGGACAGGCATACAAACAGAAATGATAATACAGCACAGTAAAAATACCGTGATAGAGATATGAACCGAGTGCTGAGGGAACCCAGAGGAAACAGGGGTTCATTCTGATCAGGGAAGCCCTCATAGAGGAGGTGACATTTGACTTGGGCTTTGAAGGATGAGTAGGAGTTCACAGGAAGTGATTGGGAGGACTGGAATTGTCGACAGAAAGGAAATCCAAAGGCACAGAGACCTGCGAGGACAGACCAGAGTTTGCTAAGGCTGGGACAGAGGGTGTGAGAAAATAGAGCTTAGCTCGTATTTGTGGTGGGTGGGTCTTGATTCTGGACCTAGGAGTTTGGGGGTTTTTTGGCCATGCCCGCAGCTGGTGAAAGTTCCTGGGCCAGGGATAGAACCCACACCATGGCAGTGACCCAAGCCGCTGCAGTGACAATGCCGGATCCTTACCCTGCCTCGTCACAAGAGAACTCCTAGACTTGGGAGTCTGGATGGCTGCTGAAGGCAGTGAGGCCACTGGAGGCTTTGAAGTGGGCGAGATTGGAGCTGTGCCTTGGAAAGGTCACCCTGGGGTCATGGAGGGAGAGAAGTGATGTGTGCTGGGAACTGCTTCTGCCCAATCCACTCGCATCCTGTGTCATGTGAGTGATACCTGGGTCTCTTCCCTCTCCTCCGTCTAGGTCAGTGAGGACTGGAAGTATGTCGCCATGGTGATCGACCGCCTGTTCCTCTGGATCTTTGTCTTCGTCTGTGTCTTTGGCACCATCGGCATGTTCCTGCAGCCTCTCTTCCAGAACTACGCCACCGCCACCTTCCTCCACACAGACCACTCGGCTCCCAGCTCCAAGTGAGGCCGTCCCCAGCTCCATGCTCCTTCACCCCTCTGCCCTCTGTCTTACGATAGTTTCAGGTGGACGAGGGACACGCAAGCTCCCAGGAAGAGGGGCGCTGCCCCCACAGGCCCGGTACCTCGAGTCCCTCCCCCCTCCCTTCCCCCACACCCAGCCCAGGCCGACCTGGAGGCTGGACCGGCTGCTCTATCCTCTTGTACTGACCCAGGCAGTAGTGTTGCTGCTGGAGGATGAAGGCTGAGAACTGGAGGATGGAGACGTCGGAGCCTTCCACCCCGAGGAAAGTGGGATGGGGAAGGGGCCGAGACGTGGGCAGAGTCTCTGCTGCCTCCACATCCCAGGAGAAGGGGTGTGTGGGAGGAGGTGCTGGGCTGGCCCGATGCCACGGCAGCTCAGAAGGGAGGAGCAAGAGGAGAGAGGCTTGGGTGTGAGCTGATGTCTGCCCCTGCTTAAGCGGACAGCAGCTCATCGGCTGGGCCTCATGGTGGGCAGCGGACCCCCCGTCAGGAAGTTAGCCTGGCTCTGTGGTCAGCGTCCCGGGGGAGGCTTCCAGCCCAGCCCCACAGCCCCTTGCTTCAAAGGGATCCAGAGCTCAGCCCCAGGTTCCCTTCTCCCAGTGAGTAATTCTCTGTACCCCTAGATTTCCCTTCCCTTCCTTCCTTGCTCAGGCCAGGGCAGTGAGGGGCAGGGCTGGGTAATAGGAGAGCCTCTGAGTTCTGAGTCTTTGGGAGACCTGCTTGGAGCTTGAGGGCCAAATTCTTGAACTTGGGTGAATTGAAGCTCACGGCTGCTTCCCCCGCCCCACACTTCCTCCCCGCCCCCCATCCCCACTCCCACCCCTAGTGCCACCAATTTGAATAGACTAGTTGTTGAGTAGGTAAACTAAGGATGTTAGCTTTAAGCAGGCCCAGCCCTTTCGCTCGAGGCAGAGCAGGCTGGGCAGGACAGGGCTGGCTGTGGAGGCTGGCCAAGCAGGGTGTGAAGGGCTAGGACTCTGCCACATCAGCACAGCTCCTGTCCCGTCCTTCTGCTTCTGTTCCTGGCTCCAAACTCCCTGCTCTGGCCCCTCCCCTGCCCCCTCCCAACCAAACCTGAGCAGGGTTGAAGCAGAACTTCAGAAGGATGGGTCTCCTGCTGCCTGTCCGCGCAGAGGGCACAGCCTTAGGCTTCCTGTCCTGTGGGTCCCTGGAGGCTGTATCCTGACGCTGCTCCCAGGGGTCGGCTGGAGGCCAGCTGGTCTGTTCACCCAGGAAACAGACCTCTTAAGGGATCTCCTTGACCCCATGACTGGCTCTGATGTGATCCCAGCCTGAGCTCAGCGCCAGGCCAGGGGGTGATGGGTCACAGAGGGTCCATCTGCCAAGGGAACCCAAGGGGCCTGCCCGACACAGACCTGTGCTGTCCTCTGGAGCCCGATGGACGCCTGCTTCTTCTTTGGGCACAGCAGAGCTGGACAGGGACCAGAACCCGGATTCAGGCCCTGACTCTGCCTCTTACTCAGCCACCTCGCCCAAGTCTCTTTGCCGTGCGAGGCCTCGCTTCCTCATCTATAAAACGGGGATAGTAAGGCCCCCTTCGTGGGGCAGCTGCGAGGAAGGAGTGACATTTGGGAAAAGGCCCTGGGGCTGTACCTGGCACAGAGTAGATGCTTCGAGAACGTCCTGAACATTGAGTCTGGTCAGAGCTCAAGGGCACAGCCCACCTACCTGTCATGTCAGTCCCCCTCCCAGACCCAACGTTGCCCTTGAGCAATCAGCCTCCCGAAACTGGGCCTGGGTCTGGGGGAGCTGGCGCTGGAGAGGGAATGCTGGTGGGTCACCACGGGGCTGCCCGCTGGAGTAGCACACTTGGTTCCCGGGCTGAGCTCCAGCTTGGTCCTTCTACTCTTGGGTCCTCCAGCTCTGGCCTCCCTTCTAGATCGGCTCTCCCTGACCCCAGCGAGTGCTCGGGGCGGGCAGGTGATCTGACTCCATCCTGGCTGTGGGAGAACGTCACTGGGACACGAAGCCTGATATAAGATGAGTCCCAGTGCATCTGCCACCTGCCAGAATGGGCTGGTGGACCTCTCTCTGGGGGTGAGTGTCTTGGCACCGTGGAGGCACCCCTCTTCTAGAACAGCACATGGAGAGTTGCCTGAATTAAGCCTGGACCCACCTTGAACTTGTTGCCCTGAGGAAACGTCCCAGAACTGAAACAGCTAGGGGAAAGGAGCCCGTCCTCTGAAGGGTAGGTGGTGGCCCAGGGATCTCCCGGGCTCCTCACCAGGGCCTGGGCTGCTGGGGAGGCCCCGGCAGCTGCCACTTTTAGTACTTCCCACAAGTGGCTGTTGTCCAAGGAAGTCACCAGACCGTGCCAGGGGGGCTGCTGGAGAGCAGCTTGTCCAGTTCCTTGCCCTGACCCGCCTGACACACAGGAGGCCTGGGGATGGCTGCCTGACCTCATATAAGCACGTCCCTCTGAACTTACTCGTCCTCTGTGACATGGGGCTGACGGAGCCGGCTGAGGGTTGCAGCGAGGAAGAGAGGGCTCAATGTATAAAGAGAAGGTTAACTGGGCAGGGTCCCTGGGGCCGTGCCATCCCCTCCATCACGGGGTGCAGCCCCCTGGGGACCGCGCCAGCGCCAGTGGGGAGGAGGAGAGATCAGAGGGGGAGCAAAGCGCTCAGGCAAGGAGTTACCACGCATGTCACTACAGAGTTGGAACCCTTGGGGCGTTGGGAAGCTTTGGCGAACCAGCCTCTTCCACTCTTGGGTCCTCGGGGCCCTCTTCTCTTGGTGTGGTCAGGGCAGGGGGCGGTCTCTGGAGAGAACTGGGCGCCCAGCTCAGTGCAGGGCGGGACTGGAGGCCCCAGATCTGAAGGCGGAGGGAGATCCTGGCTGGAAACCTGAGCAAGGCGGGCTTGAGAGAGGCCACTGAGGAAACGGTTGGGATTGTCTTCATTCAGAGGCAGGAAGGCCACAGGCCATCTGAGACCCATGTTTGGTTTTTGGTTTTGTTTGAAAAGAGGGCACAAAAGGCTCTGCTTTGGACGGCTGGCACTGTGGCGGGAGGAAGGTGGGCTTCTGGCTGTGAGAGATCGAGCACTGGCCCAGCTGGCACCAAGTTACTGCAGATTTAAAAGCCAATAAGACGCAGGCCAGCCCCCGCTGGCGGTTTTTTTTTTTTGGGGGGGGGGGGAAGGTCCCTGCAGGAAGGGGCAAGGTGGTTTCCTTCCAAGGCAACAGGGAGGAAGGGGGGCTTTGAGTCCTGTTCTGCGGCTCCTCCCAGCCCCAGCGTTGGCTGCTGTGTGCCAGCGGCTGCCCTGGGCCAACTACTTCACACACGCTGTGTTTATGCCTGGCCACAGTCCAGCAGGGAAGGGGCCCCTGTTAACCAGAAGAAAACAAGGCTCAGAGACACCAAGAGGGAGCTGGTGAGTAGCGCTGGGCCTGAAACCCAGCCCTGACCCCAGAGGCCAGGCTCTGCGGCCTTGGAGGCAGAGTAGGGAGAGAGCTTCTCGGGTCAGACGTGAGGGGCACGCAGGGTCTCCTCTGAATTCCCTCCCTGCTCGGTTCCAGCTGTTACCTCCTGATCAGGGGCAGCGTTGGGCTGGCGTCACAGCATCCCTCGCAGGCCAGTGGGTGCCGGCCAGTCGCCCACGCAGACTAGACAAGAGACTAAGCCCCCAGGGCTCAGTGTTCACCCCACAGGCCTCGGGCTCAGTGTGACAGGCACATGGTTCCTCAGGGACTGTGGGTCTAGGATCTATTAGGACACCTCGCTCACCCGCCCACAGCGCCCCGTCCCCCACACTGGCCTTGGCCATGCCTCCTGTCTGTGCTCCTGGAATATTTGCACCGGTCTGGCCCACTCCAGGCCAGCCTCATTAGGAACTCAAGATTCTCATAAAGAAAGTTGTTTCCAAGGATGTCTTATGTCTCTGTTATATTTGGGGGGCGAGGCGGGAGGGAAATCCTCACAGGCCAGGGTTGGCGGATAAGAGAAAAGCGGCGAACGCTGGGGAAATCACGAGAGGTTAAAGGCATTACAAGAATCTGAAGCAGAAGATCCGTGGTGACATCAACGAGGGCAGTTGAGTGCCTTACAAGTCCATTCATGAAATGGCTCCTGGGGAAGCCTTCTGTAAAGGTGGGGACCTGGAGGACAGGGCAGAGGCGAGGCCCCGTATCCTGGAGGCAGGGTGGCCAGGGCCTTGTCCCAGCCCCTGCGCTCCGGGAGGTCAGGGCTGTCTGTGGAGCACCGATGTGATCCCGGCTCGTGTTCATTTGTGCAGGATGCACGGCAATTGAGAGGCAGAGCTGGAGGAAACCCGTCTTGGGCTCCGTGGGGCAGCCTCGCTTCCCAGCCCACCTGGAGCTGGTGGCGGGGCGACACGTTCTTATCGTGTTCTTACGTCATGCACTCACCTCAGGTCTGAAGCGATCAGTCCGTTTTCTACAAGGCCTGGATGCTACATTTCCCTCCAGGTGGGACCAGATGACAGAGAACAGAGGACAGGTGCTCAAGGCTCCTGGTGCTTCACGGCAGGTGGCGACACGGTCCTCGGCTGTCTATGAAAACTGTTCAGCTCGCTCAGTAGTGTATTTCACCAGACTACGAGCAACACCCGTGCAGAGTTCTGGGCCCTAACAAATGTGCTCCCTAACACGGTCGCTGGCCTTCCTGGCCTCAGCTGTCCCATCTGTACAGCGGATGAGGGGAGAGGTTTCCTTAGGACTTAGGAAGCCTCGCTGTCAGTTCATGTCCTCTGGCGTGGTATTTTCACAAGGTCAAGGAAGAGTCTCATAGAAGAAAGTCTGGACTAAACTGCAGTGTGGAAAAGCCGTGTGTGTTTTCTTTGAAATCAAGACAGGGAAATATTCTGGATGCCATCTATGAGGTAAAAAGCAAACGGCCTGTCTTCTAAGATGGCAGCCAAGCCACTTCTGTTCCAGGCTGTAATTTTTTGCCAAATATGCACTTCCCTGCGGGTGAAAGAGCTGGGGGTGGAAGGTTGGAGAAAGCCCTCCAGGTGAGCTGGGGTTGCAGATGGGATCTGGGATGCGGTCTCAAGGGTCGCTTTCCTAACCTGGGCCTTGAAATCTTGCACAGCAAGTCTCTGGGGAAAAATATTTGATGGTGGGCTCTGATGGGGAAGGGGAGCGAGGAGCTGGGGACGTGACGAGAGGTGGCCGGATGTACCCCATGCATCAGACACCAGCTCACCTCCCAGGCAGTCCTCTGACAGGCTCCGCTCTGCAGGCTCACGGAGACCCTCTCCCCAGGTTCTATGTCAGAAGCAGCCACCAGAAATTCCATGGGCATAGCTCCCTCCGTCCCCACGTCCTCGTCCCTGAAGAAACCAAGACTTGAGGCTTTCTAACAATTCAGATTTTTTTTTTTTATTTATGAGGAATGTATATTGTTGTCACTTTACCAAGGGACACACAGAAGCAGAATCATAAAACTGACTGCGGCCATCGTGGCACCCAAGCCTCTGCTTGGGCTTTTCTCTACTCCGCACTTGGAGTCACTATCGAGACCCCAAAACCCACAAGGTCTCCTCAACGTGGGTAAAAGAAATAGCTTGCAGCGGTGACAATTTTTACAAGTGATTATATTCAAAGAATACACAATAGCCACAGTTTAGACAAATCAACTACAAAGATCATTAAAAAACAAAAAAAAAGCTGGGGGGGGGGGAGAAAATTCTGCTTATCAAAAACAAAGATTGGACGAAAAAGTGAAGCGCGCACTCTGGGTGGGAGCTCTGCCTCCTCTGTCTCTGTGACTCGAGGGGCATTGGGGGGGGGGGTTGCGGGGGCGGGGGGCAGCCGTGCAGGGCCTGACATAGGCTTGTTTCCAGCAGATGTTGGCGGGGGTGGGGGTTACAGGGAAGCCTTGTTCTCTTCCTACAGCAAAAACTGAATACTGTCAGCTTGCTAGACAAGATCCTGGGCAGGCGGGGGTTTGGCCGCCTTGAGAGCACCCGTGCTCCCGGTGACAGGAAAGACAGCACAGCCTGCACTCTGCAGGAGATGCTAATGCCCAGGATGGCCTGGCGGGGCCCCACATGCCGAGAATCAGTAGGCAACACCCTTCCAGGCCCAAGAACCAGGGAGATGAGCTGCCTCCCAAGGCAGGGCTGACAGCACGTGCCTTCAGCAGGTTCGCAGGGCTCGGGGGGGGGGGGGGGGGGGGCAGGCCCCCTCCCCCGCAGAAGACCGGCACCGTTTCCCTCCAGGTTCCTTGGGACACTTTGGAGTTCCGCAAAGACACCCTTAATGTATTTAAAAATTTGTTGTCTCCTTTTGGCCAAAAGTACAGAGAGAACAGTAGCCACAAGAACAAATGCGTGGACATGGATGCACCTACTGCTGAAGAGCTGGGACGCACGGAGGGTTAAGAGCCGTCTGTGGGGGTAGGGGGGGCATGGGGAGCGGCTGAGGGGAGCGGCTGAGGGCACCGGCTCGGCCCGTTCACAGATAAACGCAGAGGAAACATCCAGAGGAAAGAGGCAGGCTCAGGTTTGGAGGGGGCAGGGCCGCTGTACTTCTCTTGAGCACGTCTGGCTGGCTTAGGCCCAGGGCCAGACGCCACGGAAAGACAAGGGTCTGACCACACGAGCATCCACGGCAGCTTCAAGTGTAGGCCAAGGGGTTTGGGACACCCTCCTTTTCCACCTAATGACTGTTGACTGTCAACCCTATAAAGATTCCCCAGCAGGCAGGGAGGCCGCAGGGCTGCCACCTGCCCACCAACAACCTGCTGAAGCTATCGGGGAAGACATAAGCACTTGGTTAATCAAAGAGAAAAAATTACGTCTGAGCTTCTTATCTGTACAGCTGTTAAGGATCAACATCCTTTAAAAACTCCCAATGTACCCATGACTCAGTCACCTCCCCTCGGTGTCACCATCATGAGAAACATGCCAGGTGGAACAGTGATGTGACCTAACATGATTTTATTCTTGCTGAGTCCTGATTATCTGAGCAGAGACGATTTACACTTTAGGATTCCTCCTGGGTGTTTTCCTACCAGTGGTGGGGGGTCGATGGCCCTACTCCCTCCGGTGGTGGGACACGCATCCCTAGAAATGTCAGGAGGAGGGGCAGCTGGAGCTTGGCAACACTTCGCTGTGCGACTGCCTCCCTGGCAAGCGGTTGGTGCCACCCTGCGGGGCAGGCCTCCTCTCTTACCTGGGCAATTCCTGCAGCCCAGTCTGGCCGGCCCCAGCCTCCCCTGCCGCCCGGGGACGGGACACGCCTCCCCACTTCCCCAGCAGCAGCCGTCCTGCCTCTGGGCCCCTCCTGAGCTGGCTAAAGTGCAAGATCCAAAGATCGCTGAGCATTATCTGCAGATTCTGACTGCACTTGGCACCAGTCACAAACGGACTGCAGTTTTAAACTCCTGCCCTTAGAAGTGTTTCACCAAATTCTTTGAGTTCACCTCTTCACCCTCTTGGAGGAAAAGGCAAAACTGGAGGGTGGATCGTGAGGAAAGAATCTCAGAAGGGGAGGAGGGGAAGCAAAGGGGCCTCAGCACGGACAAATGAAATCCTCAGTCCCTGGCGTGGTTCACACAGACTTGACTGGAGCCTACTCGAGACCACAAGAGGTCAGTGTAGCAAACACAGAGCGAGAGGAAACGCAAAGAACCCAAGAAGAACGGAGAGGAAGTGAGCGGCAGGTGCTCAGTGACGGCTCACGCTCGGGCTGGAAAGAAGGAGCAACCCTCCAACCCCTCTTCTCTCCCCTGAGGTCTCTACCTCTTGGCTTGGGAAGAGGAGGGGGCCGGCCAGACCCGGCCTCGTCATCCCAAAGAAAGGATAGACAGGAACTCAGAGTTCTCTGTGTCGCCAATTGTGGTTCCATTAAAAAAAAACAAAAACAAAAAAACACAAGAGAAAGAAGAAAACAACAAAAACCAAAGGAAAACAAAAGGCCCACCCCCCTGATCGATGTGATGAGGAATGCTACGACCTCTCCCTCACCCCAGTGTGAAACGCCCCGACCCATCAGTCACTGCATCACATTACACTGGGCAGAGGTAAAAATTCTTCTCCTCCTGAGGTTTGCTTATCCAGTTCCCATAGCCCATGTCCCTCAGACTTTTTTTGAAGTAGTTCTTGGCTATCTCGTAGTCGCGGGCGGCTTTCTTGGCCTCACCATAAGAGAGTCTGAGTAGGTCCCTGCGGTACCGGAAGGAGCAGAGTTTCTTAAATAGAAGGAAAATGTTCTTTTTGGAGACTCGGGACAATTCATTCCTCGGCCTGGAGAAACGAGAGCAACGCAAGCCCTCCTGGCTCACCTGGGACGGAACGGGGGGCGGGTGGGGGCCCTGGGCGGAGATGCCGGGGGTGGGGGTGGGGTGGGGGCAGCTCTTAAGCTCTGGGGGGCTCGAGTTCGTTAACGTGATGGCCCTTGAGAGTCAGGCCAGGACGCTCCCCGGCTCCTTACCCGTCCACGGTGCCTCTGGTCCCGTCTAGGATCTCCAGGTCGTAGCCATCGGCCAAACACCAGTTGACGCTCGTCTCCTTGGTCTTTCCCGACTGCCTTTTGGAATCATATACGCTGACTCGGCCAACCTAGGAATGCCAGGAGCGGTGGGAGAAAGACGGAAACCTGTCAGGGAAAAGCTTCTGAAACAGGGCCTCGAGGCTCACAGGAAGGCGGGAGCGTGGGGTCATGACCTGTGGCCCCCCCCCACCTCCAGGATTCTGTGTGGCTAAACCTCAGGTGTAAGAAGCTGACGTCCAGTCAAATGAATTCCAGACTAAGAGAAGGAAAGCCCTTGGCGGAGGAGAGGATGGGTTCTGGGGAGACCACCTAAGGCCCCCGTTGCCCACAGGCTTTTGCTCCGCTGACAGCATTACTTGAAAAGGAGCACATGTCAAGGGAAAAATGGACGGGGTGAGAGCACCTTGGGGTGGTTGACGATAAAGGGGTACCGGAGTCCATTCTCAAAGGCACTCCCATCTCTTGTCACGCGGCAGCAGATGGCACGGGTCAGATGCCCTTGGCTGAAAAGGTAACCTGAGTATGAAAAAGAAACACACACCCCTGTGTTTGCACCAGAGGCTGTGAAGTGGCAGAGGTGTGTGGGGAGTGTGAAGGCACAGACAGAGACGGGGACGGAATCAGCTCCCTAGTTAGGAATCACTGTCTGACCGTGGCTGCCCAGGGATCAGCAAACATTTCAGCACAACATGTAAGGTTCCAGGGAAGGCCAAGGGCTGAGGAGAGCAAGGGAACTCAGACACTGCAGTTTTAAGCTGCTGTGTTTCTTTGACTCGTCTTGGAAGGACTTGTCTGGCACATCGTTACTTAGGCTCACTGACTAAACCAACCTTCCAATCACAGCCAACTGGACACTCAGAGTCAATTATTCACCGTTGAGCTGAGCACACTTTGCAACGGGGAGACATCACGTGAACAATGAAGCATGCGGGTGGCTGGGATGTGGGCACTAGAATGACCTTCCAAGAGAGGTCCTCACCCAGTGTCACGGATTTGAGATACACCGGTTGCAGGAAGTGGGTCAACAGCGCCCCCTGCAGGCCGAGCACGTTCCAGCGCAGGATTTTGTCACTACAGGACATGGTGCGGAGTCTCTCTCCCAGCCGAATGCCGTCCCACGTGGGCACAATGTCACTGGACTCCACTGGGATGGTGCCTTCCCCTGGTGAGAGAGATGGGTCAGAGCCCCAGGCGCCACTGGACTAAGCCTCTCCCCATCACGGGCCAGAGGCGACTCACTCACCTGTTCATGCATGTCATGGCACCTACAATGTGCAGGGCACTACGTTAGGTGCTGGGAAACAATGCTGAACAAAACCAAGTAAGATCCTTGCCTTCCTAGAAGGTTTACAGGGATGGGGGGATAAAAAGGGAATGGAACAGATGCTCAACAAACCAACACACGTTAAACATTCTAGATGGCCCTGAGAGAGCTATGATGAGGGATGGCCGGGGGAACCTGCTGGGAAATGACTGTCGGGGGGCTGAGAGGCGAAGGAGGCGAAGGAACTGCTGAGAAGGAGTGCTGCACACACAGAGAACAGCATCAGCAAAGGCCCTGCGGCAGCAAGGCATTTGGCTGTCGAGGGAGCTGACAAAGAGCCAGTGTGGCTGAAGCGCAGGGGAGTGGCAGGTTTTGCTTTTACGATGAGTGCAGTGGGAAACCACTCTAGGGTGGTGGGGTTTTTGTTTTTAGTAAGCTTTTCTGAGATACAATCCGCCCATTGAAAGCATAGAATTCAATGATTTGCAGTGCAGTCCCAGAGTTGTGCAAACCACCACCACCACCTCGGACTTGAGAACACTTCATCACCCCAAAGAAACCTCCTGTCCCCCAGCGGTCACTCCCCATTCCCCCTGACCCCCTCCTCGCCAGCCCCAGCCGGCCACGAATTTACTTTCCCTTGCTATAGATTTGCCCGTCCGATACATTTCCTATCAGTGGCATCAGGTACTTTGTGATCATTTGGGACCAGCTCCTCTCCCTATGATGTTTCCCAGGCGCATCCGTGTTGCCGCATGTCATCTGTTACCCATGCTCCATTCCTTTCTATGGACGAATAATACCCTGCTGTTTGGAGATAGCTCATTTTGCGTGTCCGTTCATCAGCCGATGGACGCTGGGGTTGTCTCCACTTCTAGGTTATTCTGAACCGTGTTGCTAGGAACATTCGTGTCTTGGGTTTTGGGTGGACGTATGTTTTCCCTTCTCTTGCGGATGTACCTGGGAGTGAACTGCTGGGTCATGTGGTAGCTCTGTGTTCACACTTGGGTTTTGAGCAGTGTAGTGACAGGACCTGATTTTTCGTCTGAGGGTCCCTCTGACGACTATACAAGAATGACCTTGAGGGACGAGGAGTGGACGTGAGGAGACAATAAGGAGACATCAGGGGACAGTGGAGGAGGAAGAGGGGGCAGGCGTGGCGTAGAATCAGCGCCATTGAGATGGGAGACGGGGCACTTGGCGCCCTCCTACCAAATCCTCAGGGCTTGGGTTCCACATCTTTTTCTTTCCAGCCTTTCCCGAGGTGTCATCTCCGTTTCCAGGGCTTCAAAGACCAACCCCAGGAGGAGGACTCCCAGACTCCTGCTTCCAGCTAGCCCTTTCCTCTGAGCTCTCAGTGGGTGCCTCTGCTCGGCTCCTATTTGATTTGGGGGCCCCCCTCAGCTACCTAATTCAAAACGGAATCCTGATCTTCCTACAGCTCTTCCCCCACCTGGGTCCTCCCTCTCCCTGTGAACAAGAGCCGAGTACCCCAGCAACCAATGGCACAAACCCGGCAGCCGTGCCCTGGCTGGGCCCGGGGCTTGGCAGAGCCTCTCTGGGAGAGGGAGGACGTGACACTCACCGTTCTCTACCTTGGTGCGGAGCTTGCCTTGCTTGGGGTTCTCAAAGACAGGGTAGTGGCGGGAGTCTGTGCTCTCCACAGCCCGGTCGCTGCAGGACTTGTCAAAGAGGGCACCATCCCCACATGGGGCCGTGCTGCAAAACAGGGGCATCTGCTCAAACCCAGCTGTGCAGATACATCTCTCCAATGTCCTGAGGCTCAACAACAGAGCGATGCGGGGGAAGCACAGATTTTTTTTTTTCTTCTGAAGCCTACCACGGGCTACTGGAGTGGGCAGAAGTGTATGCGAGTTATCCCAAACCAGGGCGTGGACTTCAAACGCAGAGGTGAGTGTGGCCCATCGAACAGGCTCTGATTTACGGACCAAGAGAGCAGTCAGATACTCAACTCTGGAAACCCGGCAGGGCCGGCTCTGGTGGCAACGCAGACTGTACTGACCTGATATAGAGATGGAAGGACACGGTCTTTTTTATTTGGAGCTTTTCTCCTCCCCTAGCGGGCTCAAATATGCTATCCTTCGCGGTGTGGGGGTTGTATTTCATTAACTCGCTGTACAGAAACCTACAAGAAGAAAGTCTGGTTAAGAAGACAGGCTTGAGGAGTTCCCTGGTGACTCAGTGGGTTAATGACCCAACTGCTGTGGCAAGTTCGATCCCTGGCCCAGAAACTTTTTGGTGTGCAGGGGGAAAAAAAAAAAAAAAAAAAAAAAAGCTTGATTCTGGGAATAGCAGTTGCTTCTATAGTCTGATCCCAAGTAAGGAAAAAGCTTATTGGAGCAGATGGTTTCTCAGGTGAAAGAGATAGTGGGAAATTCTCCATGGGAGACCTCAACATTTTAAAAAAAAAAATTTTTTTTAAGGGCCACACTCGTGGCATATGGAGGTTCCCAGGCCAGTGGTTGAATCTGAGCTGTAACTGCCAGCCTACACCACGGCCACAGCAACACCAGATCTGAGCTGCATCTGCGACCTATACCGCAGCTTGCAGCAACGCCAGATACTTAACCCACTGAGCAAGGCCAGGGATCGAACCCACATCTTCATGGATACTAGTCTGGTTTGTTACCGCTGGGCCACAACAGGAACTCCAGACCTTGGCATTTCTTAAAGCTAAGTTGGCCTTTTACGTAAGTTCTGTTTCTGCCAAGAGCTCCTTGCTCTGGCAGCTACAAGGATTCTAGGGGAGAACAAATTGGCTCAAGGACCATAGGAAGCTGTTGCTTCTCTCCCTTCATAAATTAAAAGAATAGTGAACTGGAGGAGAAAGCCGGCAGGATGGGTTGTTTATAGCTCCTCATATGGGAATGGAAGGCTTCCTCATTCCCACAACCCTGAAGATCAAAAGGTAATTCTTAAAAAAGGGCTTGTGGGAGTTCCCGTCGTGGCTCAGCAGTTAACGAACCCAACTAGTACCCATGAGGATGCGGGTTCGATCCCTGGCTTCACTCAGTGAGTTAAGGATCTGGCGTCATGAGCTTGGTGTAGGGCGAAGACGTGGCTCGGATCTGGCATGGCTGTGGCTGTGGCATAGGCTGGCGGCTACAGCTCTGATTCAACTCCCAGCCTGGGTCCTCCATATGCCACAGATGCGGGCCTAAAAAGAAAAGAAAAAGGACAAAGAAAAATAAGAAAGGACTCGAGGTGGCGTTAGTAGGAAATGAGTGACTTAAACATAAACAGAAGGTTGCGTAGTGGGTGCAGCCGGGTCATAGGACAGGTTCGAATGGGCGGGCGAGGCAAAGGCTGACGCTTCGCAGCGCCGGTCAGGTGGGTGGCAGAGCCACCCCGCTCTTCGGCCAGGCTCACCTGATGAAGCCTCTCCGTGAGATGATCTCTGCATGGCAGTCATTGACCGTCTCTCCCTTGAGACTCAGAGAATCTCCTTTCACACAGCGATTCCCTGGGAAGGTATTTAAAGCCAACGTGAAACTTCCAAAGGAAAACGATGATGAAGCGGGTAGAGGCTGTTTGTTCTGAAAGCCTGAAGGCTGAACCGCCTCAACTTATCAGATCCTGACTCCTGTATTCCCTTCCCCAGGAGACGGGAATTCATTCCCCGCTGAATTAACAGCAGCTGAGATGAACTAAAGGCAGAGGCAGCTACCCGGGACCTCGGAGGCGCTTCCAGGGGAGCGCATGCCAGAGCCCACTTACCCGTCCCCAAGCTGACCACGACACCCAGGTCTTCAGAGTCTTTCTTCATGATGATGGCAGCCAGGATCTTGCGGCCAAGCAAGGAGGGCTGGAAACTGTTGGTGAGGGCATTGAAGCACCGGTGGCTCAGCATGGCTATCTGGTCGTGGAAGGTGCTGCCCGTGAGAGGAAGCTGCAGGGACAAGAGGCCACATCAGGGCCACGGAGCCTCGGCTGCGTCCGCCAATGCTTCCGAGTGGGCAGGGCCATGACATTCTACGCGATTTGTGGGTCATCTTTCCCCCTCTCACATCTAGTGTCCCAGTTCTGTGTTCTATTTAAGCTAACACGAAAGCCTAGGAATAGTTCACATGATAGCAAGAGCTGACTCCACCCAGACAGGAGTTAGCAGGACCCCCAAAAAAGAGAGCACCAAAAGTAGACGTCTTAACTGTCTTTGGCTGTGCTTCTGGGGACCTTGAGAGGAGGAGCATAGTTCTTCTGAGACTGGCCCCTGTCACTGGGGTTACCTCTGTGAAACCCATGCGCTCAGCCTTCTCGTTCTCCCCAATCAAGACGCGGAGGGCCGCATCTGCAGCTTCCTGCTTGCCTTGCTTCTTGCTGTGTGCGCAGACGGCTGGGAACCAGCGACCCCCAACTTTTGCTTGGTAAACGAACCTTGGGGAGGAGAAGCAGGGGGGGAATGAGACATGCGCCTGACCCCGACAGCTATTCCGGAAAGGGACTTTGTTCGAGTTGTGGCCGGTTTTGCCAACACATGGCCCCACCACTCTTCACAGTTTCTAACACAGCGCTTCAGAGTTTGGACATTAGTGAATCACAGTGTGATTTCTGCTAGACCCGGATTATCACGTGGGCCATCACTTAATATTTTTCTCTCAATGGACTCTTTTCAAATGTAAACACACTCAAAAAGAACACTTCCTATCACTACTGTAAACGGACAACCAGTATCATGTGTCATACATGGAAGGTGGCTATAAAACTGAGTGTGATTAAAACCTGTCGTTAAATTCTGACAAGATATTATTGCCTATAAAGGCTCTAGGCCTGTCTTTACTATAAAGGAAGTTTTAGCAAGTATTAGGGTTTAAAGAAATGCGGAGTTCCTGTCGTGACGCAGTGGTTAACGAATCCGACTAGGAACAATGAGGTTGCAGGTTTGATCCCTGGCCTTGCTCAGTGGGTTAACGATCTGGCGTTGCTGTGAGCTGTGGTGTAGGTCGCAGACGTGGCTCAGATCCCGCATTCCTGTGGCTCTGGCGTAGGCTGGCAGCTACAGCTCCGATTAGCCCCTAGCCTGGGAACCTCCACATGCTGCGGGAAGCAGCCCTAAAATAGGCAAAAAGACAAAAAAAAGAAAAAAAAAGAAAAAAAGAAATGCTAACACCACAGGTGGACTGTCTTCTTAACCTAAGCAGATAGGAGAAGGAATCATTTTCTCCCTCCTTGAATCACTGTTCCTGTAACGCTGTCTGATTTTGTAAGTACTTGATTCCATTTCCTCATTCATCTCCTGATTAGCTCAAGAGGACTTACCCTGGAGAGGTCAGAGAGGCAAGGTACGCCTTAGATCAGGGAACCACATTTTTATGAGGAGGTATTTTTCAATTCCTAGAGGCCTTGCAGTGGCTAAAGGCAAGGGGAGTGTATCTGGGCCGTGAGCTCTGCCAGCGGGAAAGCGTGCAGGTGGAGCAGAGAGGCAGGCACCAACTGGGGGCGCCTGGGGTCCCCCTCCCTCCCTGGCTGGGGCTCTCCATGAACACAGAGGGCAGAGCAGGATGGAGCAAAAGAGCTTGGGCAGCTACCAGACAAGGTTTCAAGAATCCCAGCTTTCAACCAGATTTTATTATTATTATTATTTTTTAATTTTAGGGCCATGTCTGTGGCATATAGAGGTTCCCAGGCTCCCTAGGATCAAATCAGAGCTACAGCTGCCGGCCTACACCACTGCCACAGCAACTCTGGATCCAAGCTGCATCTGCAACCTACAGTTCAGCTTGCAGCAACGCTGAACCTTAACACACTGATAAAAGCCAGAGATCGAACCTGTGTCCTCAAGGAAACTAGCTGGATTCTTAAGCTGCCGAGCCACAGTGGGAACTCCTTCAATCAGATCTTTTTTTTTTTTTTTTTTTTTTTTTCATCTTTTCTAGGGCCGCACCTGCGGCATATGGAGGTTCCCAGGCTAGGGGTCCAATTGGAGCTGTAGCCTCTGGCCACAGCCACAGCAACACAGGATCTGAGCCGTGTCTGCGACCTACACCACAGCTCACGGCAACGCAGGATCCTTAACCCACTGAGCGAGGCCAGGGATCGAACCTGCAACCTCATGGTTCCTAGTTGGATTCGTTAACCACTGAGCCACGATGGAAACTCCACTCAACCAGATCTTAATCTGCTTTGGGGAACCCAGCTTGGATAATCCAATTGCATATAAGCCAGTATCAATCAGTCCAGGCAATAAAAGGAATCAATCTTTACGTTCAACAATCCCAAGCGTCTTACTATTCCTTGCTTATCCTAAGCATCTGAATGCCTTTGCCCCTTTCTTTGATGATACCAAAAGGTTTGTGCAAGCCAGTGAGCTAAAGGTCAGTGAAGGAAAAGATGTTGGAGAGAGGGGATGGGGCCAAACCACGTAGGATCTTTACCTGAGATCCAGGAGAATTTCTTAAGTGTTTTATATGAGTGAAAAGGAATATGAACTCTTATGCACATAGACATACATATACAGAAAACATATACAATTATGTCTATGTGTGTGTATGCACACACACACACAATTAAGTTTGTTAATTGTACAATTAGAATCCATTAAAGCTGCACTGCCCAATATGACAGCCACTGGCCACAAGAGGCTGTTAACTTTAATTAAAATTCTGTACAACTAATAATTCAGTTCCTTGGTCGTATCAGCCACATTTCAAGGGCTTGGTAACACATCTGGCCTTTTTAGTGGGATGCTGGGGACCAAGGCCCAACTGGGATGAGTTAAGGAAGTGAAGACAATAAAAAAACACTGCGTATAGACAATTCTTTTGAGAGATTTGGCTGTGACGGGAGCAGAGATGAGGTGGTACCTGGAGGGAATTGGGGGTCAAGGGAAGGTTTTAGAAGATGGGCACAGGCATGTCTGAGGGCTGATGGGAATATCTGACAGCAAGAGCAACTGATGATGAGAAACGGAGATACCTGAGGGAGGAGATGAGAGGGAAGAGGATCCCGGGCACAGGGGAGGGAGGAAGGACAGCTGCAGGTGGGAAGGCGGAGTTGGTGATGGGAAGGGAAGGTATTTGTCACGATCACTGTTAATTTCTCAATTAAGTGTGAAGGAAGGTCATCTGTTTAGAGTGAGAAAGAGGCATTTTGGTGGAAATTTGAAAACAGGGGCAAAGGTCTAAAATGGTTTTCTTCGAGTAGGAAGGAGAATTCAGTATACAGATATAGTAGGAAAAAAATGCTGGGAAGAGGGCAAAAAATGGGGGTGGAAGGCAAGTGATAATCCCTTACTTAAAATCCCTCAGTGGCTCTCCACTGCTCGTGGGGCAGGAGCACGACATGGTCCACAAGGTCCCTCTCCAGTCTCATGTGGCATCGGGCCTCCCTTGGGCTCCCTGCTCCACCCACACGGGCTTCCTGCAGCCCATCGCCAGCTCTGTGGACTCGGGGTACTATCTCCTGGGCTTAGCATCTTCCCTTTCTCTTTTAATCATCCCTAAGGTCTCAGCTCAGATACATGTTATTCATTGCAGCACAGTTTAGAGTAGCAAAAGTCTGAAAGCAACCCAAGTGTTCATTAATAAATAAATCCTGCTAAAGCTGGACACCGGAACACTATACTTTGCAGCTATATACGAATATAAGTAACATGAAAAACTCTCCAAGATAACACCATTATGTGTAAAAAGCAAGCTAGAGATCAATGTGTGTAAGTATTTCTGTGTAACAAAAGGGGGGGATATACTTGCCTGTATTCATATAAAGATACTCTGGAAGGCTACATCTTAACATAAAGTTATTTACATGTTGGTATGTTGGGGGATGTGTGTGTGTGTAGGTGAGAGCTGAGTTAAAGAGAGAATAAACTTTTTATGGTTTTGATATTTTTTCCCTTCTTCTCATTTTTGGCCACCCAACAGCACACAGAGTTCCTGGGCCAGGGATCAGATCCAAGCCATAGTCACTAAGCCACAGCTGTGGCAACACCGGATCCTTAACCCACTGTGCTGGGCTGGGGAATCAAACCTGCGTCCCAGTGCTCCCAAGATGCCGCTGGTCCCATTATGCCACAGCGGGAACTCATCTGAATATTATTTTTTGAAAATTGTGCGTAGTCTATTACCTATTAAAAAACTTACAAGGTGCATGACTCATGGCCCAGCAATTCCACTCCTGAAAATTTATCCCATAGACAGGTTGGCACATATGAGCAGAGCCATGTACGAAGATGTTCACTGCAGGAGTGCTTCTGAGACCAAAGCCAACCTGCATGTCACCGGAAGTTGGTGAAATAAATGATGCAAGGTGGGGGCTTCAAACCGTAAGAGCAACAGTCTCGTTCTTAAACAAGGCGATAGGTAGGTGGGTGTTCGTTTTGGAAAAGGCTTTTTATATCTCTTATTTGACAAAGCAGGTTAAAAAACTGTAAGCATCTATCAAAGAAGCATCATGTCGCTGTGCGCAGGAGGTCAACGTGCTGATCTGAAATAAACTCTAAGACACACTGGTAAGTAGAGGAGTCGAGGTCAAGAATCGAAGATATGATATATATTTACTTTGTTTAAAAAAACAAAGAGAAAGGAAAGTGTGCTCATATTTGCATGGAAATTTCTGGAAGGACTCAAGAAACTGGTAGTGGTGTATGAGTCTGGGGAGTCTGAGATAGAAAGGAGACTTTTCATGGCATATTTTTTTCAATCAGCCACTGATTGTCTATGTGTGTGTGTGTGTGTATATATATATATACACATTCCTTTAAAAATTTAAAACTGATTTTATGAAATTCAAAAGGATCACATTCACTGGAAGAGTGACTCCAGAGTGATCCAGTGTCTTCTCTGAGGCCCAGGGGACAGGGCTGGGCTTCTTCCCCTCAACGGGTCCCTCCTGGCACTCACAGCTAACGCACATGCTTTCTCTCCTGGATCACAGGCTGTCCCCGCCCCGTGACACAGGGGACAGTCCTGCAGCCAGGACGGGAACACTCACTTGGGCTCGTGAGGCGGTCCGGACTGGTCGACCAACTTGAACTCAGCAGCAAAACCATGGGAGCGGGCGTACTCTAACAGGCCGCCCACGGGGTTGGTGTTCAGGTATCGGACGAGCTCGCCAACCCTCCTGACCTTGTTGGGCATCATGGATTCCAGGTTATCGAATGATTCCGAGTTTGTGCTTCCAGGCTAGAGGAGACGCAACCAGAGAAAGAGGACCCATGCCCACTTTAATGCAAACCCTGAGGCCCCTCATGGCTAATCCTGAGCTGCTCAGTTGCTGAAAAATGACCTGTACCTTGTGAGTAGAAAATGGCCCCACCTGGTTATCGGAAGACAGCGAGCTGGTGGCCTCCCGGTGCAGGGCCTTCATGGCCTCCTCAGCAGCCAACTGCTTTGCCGCCTTCTTGCTGGGGGCGCTGGCGGTGGGGAAAGTATGGGTTCCCATTGCAACGCAGTACTGGAACCTGACAGGAGATGAAAGGAGAGGATTAAACTGGTTTTGAGGGAAGAGCTTCCACCTAGCCTTTGTCAGGTCGTCATCCTTTACGCCTGGAAATTGCCTCGCACACATCGCCTCTGTGCCTCGGCTCACGCAGTCACTCCTGCCTTGAAGAGCCGGTGCCTTACCCCTCCTCCTGCCCCCAGCCTCTCTTAGCCTGGCTGACCCCTACTCGGCATTTACGCATCAACCTCATTTCACCTCCTCCAGGAACCCTTCTCTTGAACCTGTAGGTCTGCAGAGCCTCAGAGCAGAGAGCTTCTCAGGTGCGCCCAGGTCTGGCACCTTTCAGTCCCACCACCAGTAACCTCCAAGCCGTGTATCTCCCTCGTGCTCGGTCCCTGCCTTGCCCTTTGGATTCCTAATCCCAGATTCTCTGCTCCACAAGCAGCAACCATGCTCTCAAGGCCCCCTATTTGCCATACTGGTAACAGGAGTGATTGCTCAGTGAAATAATCTGCCATCTCTGAGGAGGCAAGGAGGAAAATGTATCTCTCTCTCTTTTTGAGAAAACCTCAGCAGAGATACATGATACAAGAGATGTACTTGGGGTCATGGGCAGGGCCTTCTCTGGATAGGAGGCGGAATTCACAGGAGCTCCCCAACTTGTGCACACACTCAAGCAGTGTAGTGACGGGGTTCTTCCCAGAAAGGAAGGATGTTGCTGAAGGGGTGGTAGTCTGGGACTCTGCGGTCTGGAGAAGATGAGAGACAGAAAAACAAAAACAGAAAACAAAAAGAAACCAAACTGAGAAAACATTGGCTAGTCCATCACAGCAGAGGGCACGGGGACGGGAGGCTCTCCCTTGGTCAGCTGCACGTTTGGGGCTGGCTACTTCTACAGGAGGAGGGGTGCGGGGATTTTTCTAGGCCTTGCGGGGAAGGCTCAGTTAGGTACATGTTCTTGGTCTCATTTCTTATCTGCCAAGAGAGGAGATTCGACTTAATAATTCTGAATGTCTCTTTCAGCTCTGAAATTCTGCAGCTGCGGTTAGGCCAGGGGGGGCGGGGAGCTGGGTGTGAGAGGAGGAACGCTGGGCTGGCGAGGTGGGGTAGCGGGGAGAGGAGGAAGCTGACCCTGAGACAGACTCGGCTGAGCCGGCGGAGATGGTCTCAAGAGGGTCAAGGCCTGCTACTTCACAGACGTGGAGCGGGAACTGATGTCCTCCCAGAGGGCAGGACACCTACCTTCTGGGACTCCTTCTCCGAGGAATAGAAGTACGCGTCTTCTGATCTTCCACCGTCCTGGGCTCTTGCTTCCTCAAGCAGAACTGTCATGGCTTTCATGGCTGCATCCTGCTTGGCCACTTTCTTGCTGCCAGCTTCAGCTGGGGGAAACTCTCGGCCATTGATGACAACTTGGAATTTAAATCTTGATGGAAAGTGATTAGATGTGTGAACACTAGTCTAGGCCATCCCTTCTGCCCTCTCCAAAGAGATCTTCACCCTGGAATTTCCTGCTACGCTAAGGGGCTTGCTGACTTGCGGAGGAGATGGAGGGTAGGCCAAGGGACTCCTGTCCCTCTGGAGGCTCAGCCTGTTCCTACTTTTGAGAAACAAAGCAGCCAGTGACTCTCTCTCCAAAGCTCATTAGAGCAAACAAAACACAGCCACGGACGATGTGAAGCTAGCTCAAGGGAAACCTACAATCTTTTAGCAAAGAATTAAGAGCAAGTCTGCGCGGAAAAAAAAAAAAAAAATGATGAGCCAAAATCACCAGTAGAGTCTTGTTAGCAACCAAAAAGCCTTTATGCTAAAGCAGTGGTGGCAGACTGGCCACCTCAGGGGCAGTTCCTAAATAAAGCGAAGGCTTCTCACAGCACGGTCTCACACTCCCCAGACACCTATGGGGATCAGACACCTGTCACTCCTGGGGGTCTGTTTTTGTCCCCAGCCTACCCTCAGACACACACACCACTCTTCCAGTTTGTTCTGAGTCATCCTATAGCTCTACCCATCTCATGCCCGAGATGAAGGGAACTTCCCCTCGTTATGCAGAGAACCAAAAAGCATTTGCTCTAGGCCTCTGGACTTAGCTTAGAACGCCTTTGTTCAAGCTTTCAAATGTGTTCGGCTCTTTGCTCAATCTGGGATTTCATTTAGAAAAGTAGGTCAAATTTCTTATTTTCTGGGTCTTCTGAAATATCTGAACATGGCATCAACGTTTCTCATAGCTGGAGTCCAAAGAAAGGTGAACCACAAAACCCACAGCTGTTCCCCAACTCTGGGGAGGGGGATGGAGGTTGGAGAAAGAGAATGACGGCCGTCCAGTCTCTACCCCGGACAGAAGCAGAGCAGTCCTGACCCTGCCAGCTTTTGGACAGATGTAGCCCCTTTCCTTAAGGGCTCTCCCGCAATGCCATCCTGGTGTCATGAAGACAGTCAGGCTAGAGGAGGAAGGGTGGGAGCTGGGAATCCTTGCCCTCAGACACCACCCAGGGGTAATGCCCAGGTTAGCGGGGGTTCTCTCGAGGCCCCGCACGGTGCGTTCTCTGGCCGTGGTGTGCGGCCACTCAGCTTCGGCAGTTTCGGCTCCGCTGGGCCCTGCAGCAGCTCCTCGTGGGCCCACCTGTCTTCCTCAATCTGTCCGCTGGCTTGTTAGAGCCTATGGTGCTCGGCTGGGCCAGCTGTCTGAGTGAGGTACTTTCTGATTTCACAGCTTAGGAGCAGCAGCAAGTGCTAGCCCACCCGGCTGTGCAGAGGCGGCTGTTAAATTAGAACCGCCGCCTTCCCCTGGCTGGCGCAGCACACACGCCATGGCAGCCTTTCCCTACAGGAGCCGAGTGGGGTGGGCCTGGGGGGGGCGGGGGGGGGTCTGCTGCTACTTAGCTGCACGACTCACCCTTACTCTCCGCGTGCAGCTGGCCCGCCCCCCCCCCCCCCCGGTCCCGTCCCCCCCTTGGGAACTCAGCTCCGGGGAGGGGAGGATGGCACACATGGAAGGAGGCGGGGAGCTGTCACGTCTTCATCACCTCTGGCCTTAGGAGGCAGGCCTGCCACTGACGCAGGGAAGCTAATCACCTCCAAAGAAGCTTCATCTGAGCCCAGGGCGTCAACCTGCTCCTCACTCAGCCAAGAGTCTGGCTGGGCCGAGGTCTACCATTCCCTGCTCGAGAGGCGGAGGAACCAGGGTGACCGAGCCCACAGGCAGAAAGGAAGAGGGAAGAGACGGGGTCGCAACTGGCCGCTGCTCACGAGTCGGCCAAGACCGCGGCAGGAGCCAGAGCGCCTGACCCCAACCTTAGGCACAATTCCTGAGTGGTCTCTTACCGAGGTTCATGGGGTGGTCCACTCTGCTCTATCATGTTGAACTCACAGGTCTGACTAGCGAACTGAGCATATTCTAACAGGCCACTGATGGGGTTCTTCAGCTGGCATTCTGTCAGTTTCTTGTAGGGTGAACACCGTGGCAAGCCATGACTGTAGAAGGAGGGCATCTCCATGATGGCTCGAAACTCACCTGGTGCTGCGCGGATACTATTCAAGTCATCGGGGATGTCATCTGTGGCCCACTGGCCATTTTCAAAGTCAACATACCCTGTTTTGGAGGGGCCGTTGTCGTGGACAGGTGGTTTCAGTTTTATCAGGTCTGGTGTGACCTCTTGCTTGGTTTCTAGCTTTGCGACGGGTTCCTGCCCATTCTCCACTTCTTCTGTGGGGACCGTGCTGTCTGAGGCATCCGGCTCGGGGAAGGTGCAGGGGGTGGGCTCCACGACTGGGGGGGTCTCCGGGCTCGCAGCTTGAGGGGTTTCGGGAACGCTGTCTGTGCTTCTCTTGATTTGTAGCCTCTCCCGCTTCTTGTCCGTCAGATACCACATGGGAGGGGTGGTCCCCTGCCTGCAGACGTCCCCTTGCCTCTCCAAGTCAATCAGCACAGCGTTCACATCTCGGGCCTTGGTGAGGCCAATGTTTTTAGCCAAGTTCAGGGCAGAGGAGTTGGACACGTTAAACAGGTAGTCACAGATCTTCTCCTTGATCTCAGCCATGTCGAAAGGCTCAGGCGGGGCTTCCAAGTCAGGTGTGGGGCTTCTGTCTTCAGTTTCCAAACCGGGGTCTGAGCCTGGAGCTCCCTGGCTACAAGGGTCCGCTCTCGCTACTTGGCTGGGTGGATTGCACGTCTGACCTGGGACGGCAATTCTCCACCAAGGGGGAGTTCCTGCCTCCCGATGCAGCTTGCCCTTCTTTGCCAGAGAGTATAAAATGCGATTTATTTCCCTCTTGGGGGTTTGGAGCTTCCAGGCTAGATCATGCGCTGTGGCGGCCTTCCCTTCCCCAAGCTCCTCTAAGACCCTTTGTTCCTGATCCTGGCTGATAGTCAGTTCCCGGAAACGTGAGGAGAGCTGATCAACACCTCTCCATGGGAGAATCTGGCCAGGTGGGGAAGGGTGCTGGAACTCTCTCGGGAGCACCTGACTGCTGAGATGCCCGCCCCAGGGGACACCCCAGGGCTCTAGCTGCCTGCCTCTGGCAGGTGGTCCTGGAAACCTTGGCCCAAGTCCAGGGAGGAATGGTGGCAGTGATGGTGTCTGCTTTCCAATTAGGGGTACTTCCGGGAGCCGCCCCTTGAGAAACTCTATTTGCTGGAGCTGGAAACTATCAGGATACAGTCCCAGCCCTGGCTGCTGGTGTCTGAGCTTGCTGGGCTCATAGCCTTGAAGTGGATGGGGTTGGCTCCTGCTCCGGGAACACCCCTGCAGAGCAAGAAGATGAAAAAGAAAGTGAATGAGGACTGCCGTGGTGAGCCTGACCCTACCCCCTGCCTAGGGTGGGGGTAGGGGCTGTACCTGATTTCTAAGGAGCTGAGAAGGTGAGACATGGGCTTGTGACGCAGCCGGGTGGCCTGCCCACCTTGCGAGTACTGCCTGTGGATCCAATAGAGGGAAGAGATGGAGAAGCAGGAGGGAAGAGATGGAGGAGCAGGAGGGAAGAGATGGAGGAGCAGGAGGGAAGAGATGGAGGAGCAGGAGGTCAGGCGCACAGAGCTCCCAGAAGCAGGTGGAGGTTGACACCTCAGTACAGACTCTCCAGGAACCTAGCTCATTCTTTTCCCTTTGACAGAATTTTAGGGAAGATACATTTTCCACTCCACTCACCAAAAAAAAAAAAAAAAAATCCTTTTAAAGGCAGAGAAACAAACATGTGAATGTTTTGTTTTAAAAGCAAAACAAAGATCGAATAACCTAAAAATGCCACGGGAGTCAGGAGACCAGGAAATGGCCCACTGTCTAGCCCCTCGCCTCTAAAATCTCTCATTTGGGTGACTAAAAAGAAACAAGTGAGTGGACTGGATGAACTGGACCTCGTCCTCTGAGACTGTGGCAGAAGAAGCCTCGCCACCTGGGAAGGGCAGTAGGACCTCACAGGCTTGTCTGCTCACGCTGCCATCCTGGGAGGACCAGAATTTGGTTTTAGGGGAGCTGGATGGTTTCTTTGGAAAAAAAAGGCACATCGTTCTCATCCTTCGGGGTGGTGTCCAGGCTTAGAAAGGACACTGGGCACTTCTACCCAAACCAGCAGGCTCGCCCGGATGTGTGGAGCTGGCAGCATTTATTCCTGGACACCTTGGCCCCTGCCTCCCACACTCCCTTAGCTACCTCCCAACAACTGCATCCATGCGTGTCTTCAGAACCCCGTTCTGTAGGCGACCCCATCGTCTCTCAGACGGCCACACATTTACCAGGACAGCACACTCTGACCTGTCCCCCTCCCCCAGACGGTGCTGCCCTCTCCCTGATGCTACTCACAGGAGGGGCAGAGGCAGGATGGACTTAGGGGGGGTGTCAGGAACACCTTGCTACCTGTCCCCGGGGCTGCACACCTAGGAGCAACGTTTCCTCAGGCTCACGTGCCCCTCGTCTGATTCTCCCGAAGGCTACAAGGACCTACAGGCAGCTGGGTCCCTTCCTTCAATGACCTCAGCCTTCAATAGCCCACTCCTGACCCCTTGTCACAATTACGGCACTTTAGCACTCTTGCTGGTCATGCTCATGGTACGCTGGCTGTAGAGTTCTTTCCAACGACCGCCACCTGCACCTGCGGCCACATGAGTGGCTTGTCCAGCTCCTCACTCAATCCCACTGTCACTCGAGCCGGGGCCATTACCGAACCTCAAACCCTGAAATTCTTTTCTAGGGTCAATAAACGTTTTCTGTAAAGGGCCAGACAGGCATTCAATTATACCACATAAAAAGCCACCCACAAAATGTAAAAGGTCCTTTACCAAACCTGGGGGACCTTACCTTGCCCTGTGGGCGGTGGTGTGCTGCCTCCTACTCTTCAACAGCAACTTGCCTGGGTTCTACCAGGTCCGCTCCTTGCCCCGTGGGACCTGCTACTCACATGACATCCCCCCCCCCCCCCCCCCCGCCGCCACCATCTGTAGCTGCGGGTCAGCTCCTCCTGACCTGTCTTCATTCTAGCATCACACACTTCGTGTAGCCTAGACCTCGAGGTCAGTTCCCTTCTCCACCCAAGGCCCACTGTCCCTTTGTTTCTGTCCTGAAGCTTCCAAATGGTGCTGGAGGAGGACAATGTCTCATGCTCATGGGGCCATATGAAGTCCTGCTCTTGAACTTCTGTTTGGTTTTCACGGCTGTTTGGCACTCAACTCGGCACAACGACACGTGCTGGCTCACTGTGGACGGAGTTCTCTTTTAAAAATTCTCCCCCCATGATGTGGTGACAGAGGCCCAGATATCTCCTCTTACCTCTCTTTTTCCCTCTGTCCCTGTCCTTTCTTCTCCCCCTTTGTATATAATCAGTCCCTAAGGTTTTGTCTAAGGGCTGCTTCTTCCTTCCCCAGGTGGATGTCATTCATTTCCCCAACCTTAACCAGCCTCTTAAGAAAGAGCATTGGAGCCTACTGCCTCCAACCATCACTTTGTTTTGTTTTTTTTTAGGGCCACACCCATGGCCTATGGAAGTTCCCAGGCTAGGGGTCAAATCGGAGCTGCAACTGCCCACCTATACCACAGCCACAGCAACTTGGGAGCCCAGCCGAGTCTGCGACCTACACCACAGCTCCTGGCAACTCCAGGTCCTTAACCCACTGAGCAAGGCCAGGGATTGAACCCACATCCTTATGGATCCCAGTTGGGTTCATTACCACTGAGCCACAACGAGAACTCTCTCCAGCCACCACTTTGTGCTGAAGCTTAAGCCTTGCGTTTTCAAATGCCTAAACAATCTCTCCACTCAAATATCCTGCTGTTACCTCAAAAGCCACACATTCTGAACCAAATTAATCTTTTCCCTCAATCCAGCCCCTCTTCCTGCTGCTCTTCTTATGGTTAATGGCAGCGTACCCTGCTTAGTTATTAAGGCTGGAACCCTGAGTCATCTTTGCTGCCTGCCTGCCTTTCTCCCTCCTCTCCCACATCACATCAGGTAGCTGCCAAGTCCTATCTTGTCCACCTCTTCTAATCTTTGCAGTGTGCCTTCTCCCAGTTGGAGCCCCTCATTACTGCTCGCACAGGCTACAAATGCCTCTCATTCTCCCTTCCTTCCACCTTCCAGGGCAATGTGCCTGCCCCGCTCTCTACTGTCACCTCTCACAACCAGGGCCCATTCCCTACAGATCTCTTTACATGCCGCCTTCTTTAGGAGACGCCTGACTCCCACATCCCCCAGCCCACGACAGCTTCCTCTCCTTGAACTCCTCCCACTCAGCACCTGTTACACCACTATCTTTTAATCATAGCTACTGATTTTTAAAAAAAAAATGGCACACAGATTGAAGTGTGTCTGAAAGATGATTAACAACATTAGGTGCCCTAGAAATTATACTCAGCTGTCCACTCTCGATACTTCCTCATGTTGTACGGATGGGGGCTTCAGTCAACTCCGCGGTCAGCTCCTGGAGGACAAGGACTATGCTTCACTAATCTCTGCATCCCTAGCACCTAAGGCAGCACCTGGCATAAGCTGATCCTGGACCAACGTTTCCTGAATCAATGCCCGTACGAATAAGACCGCGCTAGTCACACAATCCCATCTCTTTTCTTGCTCCTCGTGATGCACTCCCCCTCCCGCCACCCCCGGGCTGAAGTCTGTGTAAGTACACACAGTGAGTGCCGGCTCACAGAGTATGGGGACTTGAGGGGATTTCTGATCAGCTCTTTGGGTGACTCTGGTAAAAGAACTTTGTTTCAAAGTGGCTAAAGTCAGTTTCTAGCTCAAGGCTTTCTAGATTTAAACTGGTGCTACTTGACCAAAACCTGCAAAATATTCGAAGGTCTATCCACAGAAGAAGGTTGAACAAATCATGACACGTTCAGGCCATGGAACCATACTCAATTTTTTTTTTCTCAAATGTGTTATCTATTTAGGAGTGATATGTTAAATTCACAACAGCAAAAACAAGCAAGTTGCAGAGGAATGTGTATGCTACAATCCCCCCCTTTTTTTTGGTGAACAAAAGTTAAAAACCTGTGGGAGCTCCCACTGTGGTGCAGTGGGCTAATGATCTGGCCTGTCATTGTGGAGGCACCAGCCCGGCGCAGTGGGTTAAGGATCCAGCATTGCAGCAGCTGTGGCATAGGCTGCAGAGTGATCCCTGGCCTGGGAACTTCCACATGCTACAGGTGTGGCTGCAAAAGGGGGAAAAAATAGTTAAAAACCCATGAATGTGTGTGCATGCTAGAAAGAACACGGAGAGAAGAAAGAAGGAAAGGGGAGCTTCCTGGTGCCTAGTGGTTAAGGATCCAGTGTTATCTCTGCTGTAGTGCCAGCCTGATCCCTGGCCCAGGAACTTCCGAAAGCCAAGGGCATGACCAAAAAAAAAAAAAGGAAAGAAGAAAAGGATATACGGATTTGTTAACAATAGTTATTTGAGGGAAAAAAGAGAGGGAGAGTATTAATATTTTCTTTTTCTTTCCTTTTTTTTACTTACTAGATTACTGGTTTATTATAAAAGACTGTAACTCGGGAAGAGCCAGATGGAAGAGATGCAGAGGGCGAGGTGTGGGGGAGGGGCGAGGAGCTTTTGTGCTGTCCCCAGGGCCCCACTTCTGACATCTCCGCATGGTCACCAATCTGGCTGTTCTCTGAACCTGCCCTTTTGGGTTTTCATGGAGGCTTCATCATTGCAGGGTTGATTAAATCACTGTCTGCTGGCTGGTGGTTCAACGTTCAGCCCCTCCTAATTTTTTCTTTATACCCCCTTATATCCCCTAAAAGCCAAACCACCACTTCGGAACAGCCATTTGTAGAAGAGAGCCACAGAATGAGAGGGAGAGCAAGGACGTGAGAAACTAACCCACTGTGAACGTTCCTAAATCCCTCAACATCTCCACTCATCCACTTCATGCATATGTACCACGCAAATTAGGTAGCAAGCCACTTAGCATTCATTACCCGGCAAAGCTTCCCTTTCAACTAGTCTCATATATTTAGGATCAAGAGACCAGCCCCCACCTTTATTTTACCACATGATATTTTATATATTTTTTTAAACTGAGGTATAAACTTACAGTCAAATTTACCCTTTTTAGTGTATAATTCTATGAGTTTTAACTATATAGAGTCAAAGCACATAAAGCCTTATAACTACCACTGCGATCAAGATACAGAACATTTTCATTTCCCGAAAACATTTTCTCATGTGCTTTGCAACCAATTCCTTTCCCTACACCCAGCCCCTAGCAACCTCTGATCTGTCTTCCTCTAGCTTTGTTTTCTCCCTCATACATTTTTTCTTCTTTTTCCTTTTTTTTTTAGGGCCACACCCATGGTATATGGGAGTTCCCAAGCTAGGGGTTGAATCAGAGCTGCAGCTGCCAGCCTACACCATGGTCACAGCAATGCCGGATCCGAGACATGTCTGCGACCTACACCACAGCTCATGGCAATGCCGGATCCTTAACCTACTGAGCAGGGCCAGGGATCGAACCCGTGTCCTCATGGACACTAGTCAGGTTTGTTTCCGCTGAGCCACAAAGAAACTCCAGTATGTAGTCTTTTGAGTCCAGCTTCTTTCGCTTAGCATCATGAACCTGAGATTTGTCCACTTAGTTACACAGAGCAGCAGTTCCTGCCTTTTTTTGTTGAGCAGTTTTCCATTACATGGATGTATCCTAGTTTATCTAATCACTTGTTGAAAACACTAGAGTCTTCCAGTTTTTAGAGGTAATGAATAAAGGCCCTATAAACTTCCCCCTACAGGTTAAGAAGGAAAGGAGACAGCTAAAAGTAAAGCATGTTGTCCAAGTGGAGCTAAAGGCAGGGTGGGCAGCCATGGGTCCTAGCAGAAAAGCAGAGGGGGATCTGTCCTGACCTGGGCTCAGGGTTTCCTCCTCAGGATGCATTTTCCCATTTTCCTCACAAACCTTCTTCCAGGCCTTGTTCCACAAGGCAGAATTAATTAGCATGATACAAATTCCTAAATTCCTAGAACAGCAATTTTGCTTGGCAAGAAAATATACACACACTCTCACAATTCGCGTATGTCACACATAAAAACAGAAGCATACAGGAGGTGTAGGATGAGCCAGTTGCAGCTGGCCTGACTGCGCTCTGACCCCAGCGGCTTACCTGCCTCGGGTCCATGGCACATCCAAGGCATGTCCTGACTCCCACCCGCCTGCCGGCAGCGCAACCCTCCCCGGGAGGGACCCTCCTTAACGCGGGCCGTCAGCCTCTCTAGTCGGACAGGCCCGGGCCTGGAGATGGGCTGGGAAATGGCTCCAGTTCAATTTCACTTTCGTTTCTTCAGAAGGACCGCCCACTTTGGAAAGTTTGGCTGAGGGGCGGGGCTTGGGCCAAGCAAGCGTGAGCTGCCTGGGTTCCTGCCGGTTACAAGTTTAAACCCTTTCTTGCAAGAGTATTGGGCAAGATACTCTTTCTTTAGGTAAAGAGCTATAAATACTGAGCCCAGAATTCCCTTCGCAGCCTTCTCAGGAATACATGAGAGAAAGCAAACGGAGAACAGAGCCACTGTGCCAAGTTCAGCACTGGAGAAAGAGCCAAGGCTCCGGGTACTGCCTTCCAGGTCTGCCCTAATGTGACCACCTGTCTCTAATGTGGAAGAGAGTGGGGGGCAGATCTCTTCAAATGACTGACGTCCCTGCTGTGGACTAATTGCTCCTACACTAGCACATTTAGTGACGTGAGCGTGTAACAGCCAGCATATAGGAGCCAGATAATGATCATAGCAACTGAACACTTAAGAATCTACAACAGAAAACCATCCCACCATCTGGCATCCGTCCAGGCAAGGGTTAAGTCCTTTACATGCCTTGTCTCCTTAATTTTCCTGACAGTTTGGCCAGGCAGGCATTATTCCAAACCACAGATGTGGAAATGGAGGCTCCACAAGGGCCATGCTGCGGCTAAATCCAGGTCTGACTGCAAAACGTCATTCCTCATCCCCACTCTACACTTGCTCAAGCCACACTGCAGCTTTCCAAGAGATGACTGATGGTATCAACTGATGTCATGAGCAGGTTTATACGGCTGCTCTATTTTATACAAGATGTCAGAAAAATATTTTATGAAACAATTCTAATGCTCAACAGCCCCCCTCCCTCTTCCACCTGAGCGATTTCTTTTTCTGTATTTCATTTCACTTTTATCCCCACTGCTTCTGAGATTTACAAGGCGGTCCCGTCACAGCACTGTCCCCAGCCGATGCCCTTTCTTACTGCCCCCTCATTCTATTCGCCTTAAGTGTTAGTCCCCCCAACTTCCCATTTCTAGAGGAGTCTGTCTGTTCTTTCCCTCTCTGGGCCTTTGTGCATTCTGTGCCTTTGCCTTGAATGTACTTCCTCTGCGGCTTCTGGCAAAAGCCTTTCAAGATCTGCTTCAAATATGACCTCTTAGGGAAGCTTTGCCCCACTCTGGTAGGGGAGTGGGTGCGATTCGTGGTGCCTTGTTTTGGCTTCTCCCTTACTCAACACTTACAACTACGAGAGCACTTTCACCATCCTCTGAAAATGCCTTATTCATGCATTTAACAGAAATTTACTAAGCACCTAATATGTGCCAGATACTGTGTTAAGCACTGAGGACACGACACAAAGAAGAGTCCTGTCCCCATCCCTTCAGCTGTCCATCAGGCTGGGAAGGGAGCCAGATGCTTCAATGGTCACAAGTGTTATGAGCACCGTTTATATATCTGCTTTTATTTCAGGAAAGTCTTCTCAGGGCAGGGAATGTGTGCTGTATATCCTCACCACCCCGCCCCGGGCATAGTGACCTTCAGGGGGTCAGTTAATTGACTGAATAACAGACAGCTCAGTGGAAAAAACAATGGGTAAAACAGTGCACATAAGAAAGTGCTCAACCTCATCACATCTGGGAGATGCACAATAAAGCCACAGTGAGTTACTGCCCATCCATGCCACAGGTACATTAACTAACCATCTGATCAGAGCACGTGGAAGCAAAGATGCAGAGCAGCTCTTAGTCATCGCAGGAAGCCTAGGAAAGGCGTGAATACACACGCACCCTGTGCAATTCAGTAATTCCACTCCTAGACCTGGATACACATACAAGAAGTTTGTGGTTGCTTTATTCACAATAGCTCTCAACCTGAAACAACTCAAGTGTGCATCAAAAGGAAAATGGATAAATGGTGGCATTTGCCCATGACAGATTATACTGTGGGAAAGATGAAAGACTTATATGACCCACATGCAACAAGGTGGCTAATTCTCTAAACATGACACTGAGTGAAAGAAGCCATATATACACACTATATGGTTCCACCTACATATGGGCCAAAATCAGGCAAAACTATAGTATACGCCGTATAAAAGACAGGATGATGGTTATCTCTAGGGAAGAAGGAGGGGTTTTGACTGGGAAGGAATGTTCTAGGTGCTGGTGATGTTCTAGTTTTATATATACGGTTGCTTTCTAATGATTCATTAAAGTTATACACTGACGCTTTAGGCACCTTTCTGCAACTATGTGCTTGACTGCACAATTTTAAAAGGCTAAAAACAACAACAAACTCTCCCTGTAGCAATTTCAGCTTATCTCCCGTTTTTTTTTGTTTTTTTTTTCTTTTCTTTTCTTTCTTTCCTTTCTTTTGCTTTTTAGGGCCTGCAGTTTCCCAGGCTAGGTCCCAGGTGTGTGCGACCTACACCACAGCTCATGGCAACGCCGGATCCTTAACCCACTGAACGAGAGCAGAAATCGAAGCTGCGTCCTCATGGTTCCTAGTAGGATTCGTTTCCACTGCACCATGACGGGGACTCCTTTTCTTTCTAATTTAAGCAAAATGAGTTATATCTAACCTCTGCTTTCTTGCCTTCAGGCTAAATGATCCCAAGGTCTTTAACCCTTCTACGAGAATGGTCCAGAAAAGCATGAATCACAGCTACTGTGTGGGGAAGCTACACGGCTGCTGCCTCCATCACTTTGAACACCTAGGATTCAGTGATGAAGCCAAAAGGGGAAATGCATTTCCTAAACAGAGGGTCAGTTTCTGCTTTGAAAGAACTGCTCTTGTCATTTAATCTTAGCAGCTCAAGTAATTGCAGACAGTCTTATTCATAAAACATTTCACCTCCTCCCTCTTAGAGAATGTTCTAGCTCCCACGGGGTTGAGAGGTGGTGACTTGAGCTGTTTTATTGCAGGGACTTGACATGTTGGATGAAGGTATTTAAAAAATTAACCAAGGAGTTCCCGTCGTGGTACAGCAGAAAAAAATTTGACTAGGATTCATGAGGATGCAGGTTCGATCGCTGGTCTTACTCAGTGCCTTGAGCTGTGGAGTAGGACACAGACGTGGCTTGGATCTGGCGTTGCTGTGGGTGTGATGTAGGCCTGCAGCTACAGCCTGATTAGATTCCTGGCCTGGGAACCTCCATATGCTGTGGACCTAAAATATAGATAAATAAATAACCAAAAGTAACAGGTTGATTGCAGAAAATTTCAGAAAATGCAGGTGAGCTAACAGGGTCACAGTTACCCCTAATCCTCCACTGTCAATTCACTGGTGCCCACCCTGGCTGTTTCCCCTGCGTACAGGCTCCCCAGAAACCCTCCCTGGGAGCCTGTGTCTGCGAAGTACCCATTGTAGCTGTGAAAAACCCACCTATGGCTACTTGCTAATAACAACTGGCCTAAACGGTGAAGAGTGGTTATCTAAAATTAGGTAGTGCCAAAAAAATAAAATTAGGTAGTACCAAAAAAGCCCCCCCCACAGAAAAAGTTCTCAGAAGTCTGGCTTTCACATGACACCACCAAGCTGCCTGTGTGCTTTCAGGGGCCTGGACTTCCTCAATTATGGGGAAGGACCTTTATCATCTGGGCTGCTGCACTGGTATTAGTTTCCAGTCCCTGCTAATCTTGCTTTGTAGCTATAAATAAAACTGCTAGTCTGGCTTGGTAATGATGAATTTGGCTTGTTGTGGATCTTCTGTTTAATTTTACTTCGTGCAGGGATGCATATTTACAACAACGGTCTTTTTCGTCCGTAATTTCCGATAACCAGACTTTACGGCACATATGGGCTACATCCAATTGGATCATCTAGCTCCTTACTGTAAAGCAGATGTCTGCAAACTCCTTCAGTATTTGCTCATACAGCAGATACCGCAACAGAACTGTACTGCCTGCGCAGGCTTGCTACTGAGCTTGCAACATATTATCAAAAAAAGCAATGAATTACTGAGTTATTTTTAAGTACTTGGGCACTATTTTAGAACAGGATTTGCACATAAATACACTCATGTTCCTATCTTAACTCCTAGGAAATACATAATAAGCAATTCATAGAGTTGCTAGGCATAAATTAACTGACTTCCTTTCTTTTGTTGTTGTTTCTTTTCAATGCTTTATCATTAGGTTTTCTTATTCCACTAAACAGCTACTGCCACATCAACATAATTTTCACAATTCCCTGGGTCTTCCTATAATAACCCGACTTGCTCGGAGAACCTGAAAGGCTTCCTGTGGGCGGAATAGCGGAGTTGCCCAAAGGGCTGAGGAGTGCTCCACGACTGTCTTTATGCTGATGTATACTCCATTGAGGTTAATGACTAGACTAGCTTTTGAAGAAACAAGAAAGCGAGAGATGCCTCAAGTACCCTCGGAAGAAACAGAGGTCTCCAGAAGCGGGTAAGTGCCTCTACCCAATCAAAGTTAGCCAGCAGATGAAAAGGAGGAAAGAGGTATTTATCAACTATCTCTACGCACTGTGATAAGGATTATCATCAGTGAAGATAGCAGAAATAATGTCAAAACGATACTAATAATAATGGCTAAGAGGCCTGTGCTGAATATTTTACGTCTAAGTTTAAGCAGTGAATCTTCATTCGGTCTCAACCACCCCACCAGATGACTCTACACAACTTGCGGTTTTATGCACGGAGTCCTGACACCCCGAAACCACCTCTTCTATGATAGTCTGGGCTGCCAAATGGCACCTGACTGGCTTCTAGTTTGGTTCACCCAGCACAGAGAGGTTCACACATTTGGGTTCTGCTGAGCTGGAGTCCAGAGGTGGGGCCCTTTATCTCACTCTTGCCTTCTCCTCCTTCTCTCCCCTAGGGCTAGCCTATGAGTGGCTGGGCAGTCCCAGCATCCTGCAAGGGCAATGTCCCCATCTCCATGGACTGCAGGAAGCGGAGGGGACAAGCGCGGTCCTGTTGTAGGCTGGCTTGAGGGCAGCCTCTGCACCGGAGGTCTGCCGTGTTCCTGGGGGAAGTGGGCTGATTTCAGCAACAGCCAATCGCAGAATGCCAATGTGCCAAATGGCCAATTCCCTGGATAACCAATTTATTAAACTACCAATATGCTGAATGTACGATTTTTATTCTGCCTTCACAATGGTAGTAGAGGAAATGTACTCTGCTTGTCTCCTCGTTAGTTGAAGGGACTGAGGAGGAGATTGGAGGACAGAGGAAGGGGGTGAGATGGAGGGGCCTTCGTGGAACTGCATTTCAGAGGATTGATTTTCTGGGAATTGACCTAGGGCCATGTTCAGGTGACCACAGTCTTCTTCCCCAAAGCAATGAATACGGCTTAGCTATGCCAACGCGTCCTTAAAAGCATTTCCTTCAGCACTGACAATTTCACAGCAATTTCTACCAGCACAAGGAGGAGAAGGTGCGTGAAGACACAGCAGTGAGAGATTTGAAGGCCCTGGCCCTGAAGACTAGAGTCGAGCAGGCCAGGCAGCCATGAGAAGCTGGAAGAGGTAAGGACCGATTCTCCCCTAGAGCCTCTGTAAGGAGCACAGCCCTGCAATACCTTGATTTCAGCCCGGCCAGATTTCTGGCCTCCAGAAACTGTAAGAGAATACATTTCTATGTTTTTTTTTTTTTTTTTTTGCTATTTTAGGGGCATACCCGCAGCATATGGAGGCTCCCAGGCTAGGGGTCCAATCGGAGCTGCTGCCGCCAGCCTACACCACAGCCACAGAAACGTGGGATCCGAGCCGCATCTGCGACCTACAACACAGTTCACGGCAACACGGGATCCTTAACCCAGTGAGCAGGGCCAGGGATCAAACCTGCATCCTCATGGATCTTAGTTGGGTTCGTTAACCACTGAGCCATGAAGGGAACTCCCATTTCCTATGGTTTTAAACCACCAAAGCTGTGGTAACTTGGTATTGCAGCTATTGGAAACACGCCATACCCGACAGGCAGTGTAAATCAAAGAGCTCTGGATGCAGGACGAGCACAGACCTTGCTGCTCAGCCAGGGATTTCCACACTGGGGGCTAACATGGAAAAACGCTGAAACAGACCAGCTGGCACGGCCGACATGTGCACAGCCACAATTTCCACTTTCTAGTTAAACCAAACAGTACAGCTGTCTCATGACTGCCCAGCAGAATTAGAGCTTCAAAATTTTTTTCTTTTTTTAACGGCCGCACCTGTGGCATATGAAAATTCCCAGGCTGGGGTCGAATCAGAGCTGCAGCTGAGGCCTACGCCACAGCCACAGTGGATCCAAGCCACACCTGGGACCCATCCCACAGCCTGCAGTGATGCTGGAGCAAGGCCAGGGATCGAAGCTGCATCCTCCGGGAGACTATGTCAGGTTCTTAACCCACTGAGCCACAATGGGAACTCTGGAGTTTTTAGTTTTATTTGAAGAAAAGGATATTTGTGTAACATAACAAAGACTACCTATCATAAACCAACAGCCAATAGCATATTCAAAATCGAATATTAGGGAAAAAACAGAAATAGTTGGGCATACCAACTCAGTACTAAATAAGGAGGGCCACCATTACTGCTATAACCTATTTCTTTAAAAAAAAATTTTTTTTTTTTGGCTGTACCCATGGTATGCAGAAGCTCTCACGCCAGGGATCAAACCTGAGCCACAGCAGTGACAATGTCAGATACTTAACCCACTGAGCCACAAGGGAACTCCCTTACTCCCTTAATTCTGAGATGTACCCCAACATTTCTGATATTGGAAGGTGAATAACATGCATGTACATTATATACAGATACTGGTGTATCCTTCAACTTAAGACAGATACTAAGACAGAGTTCTCCGGTGGCACAGCAAATATGGCATTGTCCCTGCAGCGGCTTGGGTCACTGCTGTGGCATGGGTTTGATCCCTGGCCTGGGAACTTGCACATGTTGCAGGCATAGCCAATAACAAACAAACAAACAAGACAGGTACTCCTCAATAGACTTTTGTGCTTTTCTACACGTAGGCTCTTCACATTTCTTGGATTATTCCCAGATGTTTCCTTAATGTTTTATTTCTACTAGGAATATAGTATTTTTCATATAAGGAAGTATTTTGCTTTGTGTATTTCTCTTATATCCAGCCATATTCCTTAACTGATGGTGGTCCTAAGAGTTTTCAGTTAATCTTCTTGGATCAACTAGGGTTATATTATCATCTGCAAATAATCTTTCTTAGAGTTTATCTCTTATTTCTACTTTGCGTTATAGAATATGCTGTGATTCCCTGTCCATTTTCCTCTTTCTACTAGTATGTCTTTTTAAAGACTCCTTACTATGAACATTTTCCAACGTTATGTCACTGTTTTGAAGTTCAAAAATGTATCTACAAGGAACAGACATCAGTCTTCTCCTTTGTGATGTCTTCCATTGCTATGGAACCAGTCAAGTCATACACACAGACTTTGCTTTTCAGTGTTTTTATGTAAAATACTTTACAAAGAATCCTTTAATCCACTTGTAGTTTATTTTGGTTTATTAATATAAGGCAAGACTCTGGATAGGTTTTTTTTTTCAATTGGCCATCTATAGACTAACCCTCCTCCGCCTCACTGCTGCTTTGGCTCTTACCGTGCATTGGATCTGTACACACACTAGGGTTTGTTGGGGAAACGTGCTTCTGCTCTATTAGTCTGCAGCTCCATTCTTGTATTATACCAATACTGCCTCAATTCAATCAGTGTGTCTTTCCTCTGATTAAAAAATATCTTGGCCATTCTTGCCTGTTCTTACACTTGAAATTTAAACATTTTATTGGGTATTTACTCCTTACTGCCCTTAACCTCATTAGAATTTGCAATAAACTGTTATTTAATTGGCACTAATTGGCATTCATAAGGAAAATGGACAGGGAATCACAGCTATAGCACGTCACACACAGGACAGGGCCAATATGTACACAAGTATGTACAAAGCCCACATACCTAGATGAGACAGCATGCACACATGGAGTGCTCATATGGGCCAGCTCTGTAGTTTCTCTTTGAATTTTTACAACCCCCTTAAAAGAGAAGCACAGTGTTACTGTCCCCATGTTAACAGAAGGGGAAACTGAGGGAGGCCAAAGCTGTTCAAGAAAACACAGCTAATAACTGGCAGAACCAGGATTCAGACTCAGGCCCTTTGGCTCCAGAGCAGGCACTCTTGGCCATTACACACAGCACTGGCTGCTCCCACTAAAACTGCAGTAGATAAAAAGCCAATTCACAAAAAGGAAATGCAGATGCCTGTCAAATGCTGGGGAAATATGCAATCATATGTGTAATATGATTTATGTTTTCATTCATAAAATCAGCAATGAAAAAATACAACCCTCAGTGCCAGCTTAAGGGGACTCTGTGGCTACCTTCAGTTTAATCCTGGCCCTCACCAAAACATTCTCAAAGATGATTAAGTCACTGCCACCTCCCGTCTTTAACTCTTTAATGGCTACCTGTTACTCTTAGGATAAAGGCCCAAGTCCACAGCAAGGTCTGCAGTGCGCCCCTACTCCCTGTCAAGCCTATCCTTCCATACTTCCTAAAAGGCACTTCCACCCTGTTGGCCCCATGGCCATGGAGCACTCCTGCAGCCTCAAAAAAGCCAAATCATAGACTTTTTCTCCTCCAGTCCTGTCTCTATTCCAGAAATCATATAAAGTTTATAGTACCCATAACCCTGGGAAGCTTCCTTCATAGTCCTTATCAAGGGCTATCATTACACATATGATCTTTGTCTGTCCTGAGCAGTGAGTCTTGTACCCCCATGACCCAGCACAGCGCTTTGGCTATAGAAGGTATTTAACACATACTTGTCAAAGGCATATGCATTAATGGTTGAAAGAAAGAAAAAGGAGGGAAAAAAGTAAAAAAAAGATAAAAAAAGAAAAAAATAAATAAGGGAAGGAAGAGAAGGCTCTCTACCATACAGTGGTAAGAACAATTCAACCTTTTTTTTTGGGCTGCACCCGAGGCATACGGAGGTTCCCAGGCTAGAGGTCCAGTCGGAGCTGCAGCCACTGGCCTACACCACAGCCACAGCAACATGGGATCCGAGCCGCGCCTGCAACCTACACCACAGCTCACGGCAACACCAGATCCTTAACCCACTAAGCAAGGCCAGGGACCGAACCCGCAACCTCATGGTTCCTAGTCAGAATCGTTAACCACTGAGCCACACCGGGAACTCCTGGGTTCAACTTTTTTACAAAGCAATTCAACAGTGTGCGTCAGAAATCATAAATATGTGTTCATAACCTCAGTTAATATCATTAATATTGTGATTCTATTGCTACATAATTGTTAAAAGCGTAATTAATAATGCAATCATACAAGTCTACCTGGAAGAAGATACTTTGAAATCTAGTATGGAAATTTATGCTCACTACAGAATTGTTTACAATAGCAAAAAACCCCACACAATTAAATAAACATGGGTGTGGTGCAGCGGGTTAAGGATCAGCACTGTCCCTGCAGTGGCTTGGGTCACTGCTGTGGCACAGGATTGATCCCTGGCTGGGGAACTTCCATATGCCATGGGTGCAGCCCACCCCCCACCCCCAACACCCCCCACCCCAAACAAACCAAAACCCAAAACTACAAACAGATTTAATGTCCAGAACTGGAGAAACGATCAAGTAGATTCTGGTACAGCCACAAATTACATAATACATAAAAGTGACATTTACACAGTTAATGCCATGGAAGACATTTAGTTCACAATAAGCGGAAAAACCTAAAATTTAAATAGAGAACGGTTTCAGCTTTGAAAAACAATATCCCGAAGTGGCAGACAGTGCCGAGTCCCCATGCTGGAACTCTGCCTTCTTTTCTGAGAGAACCTGATTCTGTCCACATTCCTCTGAGACAGCTGGGCTCCCTCCCCAGACCTAGAGGGAGGACGGTGATTAGTCTAATCTAGCTGGGTCTTGGCAATGCCGCTCCTCTTGCCAGTGATACATGTGATACAACTCTGGCCGACAAAACACAAAGAAAGTCTGTCAGGGGCTTGCTGTGACAAAGTTTCCTTGCTGTGACTAAGTGACACTCTGAAGATGGCAGAGTAGAGGGCTGGGACACTGCTGAGCTGCTGAATCAACCTACCCTGGAAGTGCCCTCTCTGTGTGCTAAACCAACACAGCATTGCACGCAAGACACCAAAATGTCAATGATGATGTCTCAGAGGGGGTTACCAGTGACTTAATTCATTTTAGTCAGTTTCTTCCATTTTCAAGTTTTCTTCAATAGAGCATCTATCACACCCAAAATGGGGGGGGGGGGATGTTAATAAAAACAAAAAGGTAACTACATATTGCGTGAAACTTGCCCTTAAGAAGCTCAGTCTAATAAGAGAAACAGTCATGTAAATAAATATGACGCGACAAAACCACAATGAGATACCACCGCACAGCTATTACAAGGGTTACAATAAAACCAAACTCAATATCTAATGGTGAGGATATGGAGCAACTAGAACGCTCACACACTGCTGGTGGGAATATAAAATGGTAACAACTTTAGAAAACTTTTAGGCAGCTTCTTCCAAGGCTAAATATGCAATCACCCTATGACTCAGCCACTATACTCCTAGGTACTTACCCGAGGAAAATGAAAAGAGATGGCCACAAAAAGACTCATACAAGGGGAGGGAAAAGGGGGAAGGGGAGTTGTTTCATGGGTTGTAGAGTTGCAGATTTGTGAAATAAAAAAAGTTCTGGAGACCTGTTTCACCATGTAAATATATGTAATATTATGGAACGATACACTTAAAAATGGTTAATGGCACAACACTGTAAATCAACTACATTTTAATAAATAAAATCAGAAAATAGGAAAAAAATGGTTAAGACAGTAAATTTTCTTTCTTTCTTTTTTTAACCACAATAAAACAAAGAAGAATAAAAAGAGTGCTCATAGGGCTTTATTCGTGATGGCTGCAAACTGGAAACAACATAAAAGTCCACCAACTGATGAATGAATAAACCACTGATGTATATGCATACAATGGATACTGACACATGCAACAGGATGAATCTCACTGAAAGAAGACACACACAAAGTATATACACACACTGTGTAATTCTATTTATATGAAATTTTAGAACTGGCAAAACTGACCTATGGAGACAGACATCAGAACAGTGGTGGCCTTGAGGGATAGTGATGACTAGAAAGGTGCATGAGAGAACTTTCCAGGGTGATGGAAATGCTTTAATTTCTTTTTTCTTTTTTTGTCTTTTTCTAGGGCCGCACCCGCAGTATATGGAGGCTCCCAGGCCAGGGGTCCAATTGGAGGAGGAGAAGCTGCCGGCCTACGCCAGAGCCACAGCAACGCGGGATCTGAGCCTCATCTGCGACCCACACCACAGCTCACGGCAATGCCGGATCCCCAATCCACTGAGTGAGGCCAGGGATCGAACCCACAACCTCATAGTTCCTCGTCAGATTCGTTAACCACTGAGCCATGATGGAAACTCCTGAAATGCTTTATTTTCTTGAAGGATGGTGATTAAATGGGTATACGTACTTGTCAAGATTCATTGAATGGTACACATAAAATATGTGTTGATTGGAGTCCCCGTTGTGGCTCATGGGTTACAAACCCAACTAGTATCCATAAGGATTTGGGTTTAATCCCTGGCCTTGCTCAGTAGGTTAAGGATCCAATGTTCCCATAAGCTGTGGTGTAGGTTGCAGATGCAGCTTGGTTCCTGCGTTGCTGTGGCTGTGGAGCAGGCTGGCAGCTGCAGCTCTGATTGGACCCCTAACCTGGGAACTGAATTCTGTATGCTGCAGGTGTGACCCTAAAAAGCAAAGCAAAACAAAACAAAAAACAAAAAACCCACATTACACAATATTTTCATCGAATATTTTGTTAAACTCTGAAATGAAACCAAATATTACTTTTTAAAGTCATATGTCAAAAAGCAAACCTTTAAAACACAGAATGAATAAAAAACATTTTTAAGCTTATAAGTGAAGGAAGAAATCAAAACAAGACAAAATGTGTCTACAGATGAATGAAAAATAAGTTTTGTATGTTTAATGATAAAAGCAAAATTAGGAGGCAAACAACAAACTGGAAGAATGTTCACAGCAGAGTTTTGTTTTATACAGTGAGCACATACTCATGTTTTTTAGAGAATTTTATAATTTATTAAGAAAAAACCTTAAGTACAATAAGCAAATAGACAAAATTTTTTATGAGTTAACAGAATTTTAAAAATGGAAATAAAAATGGTTAATAAGCATATGCAAAAAGTTCAAAACTAATTACAACAAAAATGCAAATTAAAATGAGATACCATTTTTGTTTTTCTTTTTTTCTTTTTTCTTTTTTTTTTTTTTGGCTTTTCAGGGCCACACCCAGAGCATATGGAAGTTCCTAGGCTAGGGTTGAATTCAATGCCAGATCTGAGCCTAGTCTACAACCTACACTGCAGCTCATGGCAATGCCAGATCCTTAACCCACTGAGCGAGGCCAGGGATCAAACCTGAATCCTCGTGGATACTAGTCAGATTCATTACCATTGAGCCACAACGGGAACTCCCCATATTTCGATTTAGCTAAGATTTTCCTCTTTCAGTTAAAACACCCAGTCCTGGGGAGGGCAGGGTGCGATAGACGCACGGCAAATGGTCAGGTGATGCAGTGTAAACATGTATTCGCTTTTTAGGAACCAAATGAGGACGAAGCACTGTGAGAAGGTACTGCAGCTGGGTGGAAGTGGGGCCCAGATGTTTGGGAGTGAGTGTGAGGTGAAACAAGAGCCCACCCACCTCGAGCCTCTAACTACATGAGAACTATTTTTTGTATTAAAAGAAGAAACACAAAGGTATTCCCCCTACTTTTTCTGTTGGGGGGTGGGTATGGCATGGGTAGGGTCCCCTGAAGTTAAGGTACAACCATAACCAGGAAGATGGACATGGGTTTGGGGCCTCCCTGGGAGGGGGCTGAAGACCAACACCTGCGCAGCCCTGTCCTGAAGGACAAGGGCACTCTGGGCTGCTAGTCCCCCATGCAGCTCTGCCACTCTCCCCAAGGCAGGGCGCTGGCCCTGGGGCTCAGTGGTGGGCGCAGCAGAAGCAGCCTGAAATGGCTATGGAAAAGGCAAGGCGCAGCCCAGCATGTAGAACATGGCTGCACCTGGGTGACAACCAAACAATGACAACAAGATGAAGTATATTTTATGTAGTAGCTATGACTATAAAAGCCTAAGAAAAGGTAAGGCTGGAGACACACCAAGCTATTATTAGTAGCCTACCTCTGCAGGGTCAAATGAGCTGGAAGGAAATGGGTCTCATTAGCCTGTTTGTGTGTTTTGGTATTTAAAATGAAAAAAAAAAAAAAAGGTTTTAAAGTTCACAAAGCTTGATCCCCAAACTCCAGTCAAAGAATGAGTTGCTAAGGGACTTAAAACCGTTCCTAGCACATTGTAAGAGCTCAAGGAAAAGACGTTTTTTTCTTTTTTGGCTGCACCCATGGCATATGGAAGTTCCTGGGCTAAGGACTGAACCTGAGTTACAACTGGGACCTACACCACAGCCGCGGCAATGCAGGATCCTTAACCCACTGTGCTGGGCTGGGGATCGGAACCTGCGCTGCCAGAAAGACAAGGCTGGATCATTAACCCATTGCTTTACAATGGGAACTCCCAAGGAAATATTTTAAAGATAATACTCTAAGGAAAGAAAAGACTCAAACTACGCAAAAAGTCTTAACATACAACCTATCCTTGTTCAGAAGGGTTTAAAAGGGGTGAAACATCTCATAGGGTGTAATTTCCAGGTGGCTACTGCTTGGGGCCTGACCCTTTGCTTCTGCAGGTTCAAATGCACATGGGGAGAGAGGTTCCGCCTTTCTGGGATGGGACCTGCAGTATCAGTGTTTACAAACTTTACCGGTGAGAGGTATATCTATCATGCAGACTGAATCCTCATCAACACGGTGGCAGCATTTTCTCCCTGTAGGCAGATTTTCGCTCATTCATTTAATAAGCATAAGCACGTACTATGATCCTAGGCCCTAGAGATCCAGCAGTAAATAAAACAAAACACCTTTCCTCATTGTTTTCATGAAGTTGATGTTTTAGTGAGAAGGCAGGCAACAAATAAATATACAATGTCAATTGGTTGTAAGTGCTAAGAAAAATTATGCTAGCTAAGGAGGTAAGAAATACGTAGCAGGAGTTCCCGTCATGCGCAGTGGTTAACGAATCCGACTAGGAACCATGAGGTTGCGGGTTCGGTCCCTGCCCTTGCTCAGTGGGTTAACGATCCGGCGTTGCCGTGAGCTGTGATGTAGGTTGCAGATGTGGCTCGGATCCTGCATTGCTGTGGCTCTGGTGTAGGCTGGTGGCTACAGTTCCGATTCGACCCCTAGCCTGGGAACCTCCATATGCCGCGGGTGCGGCCCAAGAAATAGCAAAAAGACAAAAAAAAAAAAAAAGAAATACGTAGCAAAGACCACCACTGTCCTCAAGTGGAGAACTAACTAGGAAACAATTCTCAAACAGAAATCAGACACACGGAGTTCCCATCTTGGCTTGGAGGCAACGCATCTGATTGGCATCCATGAGGACGCAGGTTCGATCGCTGGCTTCGTTCAGTGGATTAAAGATCCAGCATTGCAGTGATGTGTGGTGTAGGTTGCAGATGCGGCTCAGATCTGGTGTTGCTATGGCTGAGGTGTAGGCCAGCGTCTATAGCTCTGATTCGACCCCTAGCTTGGGAACCTCCATATGCCTTGGGTACAGTCCTAAAGAAACAAAACAAAACAAACAAAAAAAATCAAATCCTCAGTAGTGCTGCGCTCAGGGATTGATGTGACCTCCTCATTGATGGAGGTCAAGGAAGGCTTCTGAGAAGAGGAGCATGACCTGAATCCAAAAGGAAATTGAGCAGACAAAACAGGGTGTGTGTGTGTGTGTGTGTGTGTGTGTGTGAGTGTGCGGGCGCATGCGCGCGCACACACACACTTACAACTCAGAGAGCAGATGCAAAGTTGTGGAAAGGATAAAGAGCACATGATCAATGACAACAAAATAACAACGTATGGTGGACAAACAAAACTAGGTGGATCCGTTCCAGTTGGAAGGCCCTGGAGGGCCTTAAAGAAGTGGGAAACGAGCACACCTGTAAGCACATGTGCCTGTGCACACACACACACTTGCAGTAGCCATCTGCTATTTTCGCCTAAGGACCTCTGTACTTCCCCATCCCACACAGTGATAGAGGGGCACTTTACTCCATTCCAAACGTGGGCCTGTGATACAGGTCTAGCCAATCATGGTACCCCACCTCCTTGTCCACGGTGATTGGTTTACAATGCTAGAAGAGACTACTTGGGCCTGCCAGTCGTCACCCTTTTCAGTATGTGTGGAGAAAACAGCAGGAAAGAATGAGGGCAATAAACAGAAAGCAGCAGGACAAAGGCAGGGCCAAGAGAGTCTTCATGACATCATTTCAGCCTCATGATCCAGCCATTCCTGAAGCTCACATTTGGACCTCCTAGTTAAATGATCAAAGCGGGGATAACCCTTTTTTCTTATGTTAGTTTTCATTAGGTTTCTTCCATTTGCAACTAGATTAACATACCCCCTAATAGGGAGAGAACTTCACTCTGTGTGTGGTGGTGGAGGGTATAGAGGGAAAGGGAGGATGAATTATGTTGGAGGGTCTCTCCCATTCAGTTTGATAAATATGATGAAATCATGGCTTCAAGGCATCTGGGAGAGTATAGAAGCAGCCAAGAGAGCCCCTTGGGTGGAGGAACTGAGAGTTTGTCATAATCTACATGGATGGGTTATATAAACCTTGTGAGTTTCTAGTAACTCACGATACTGCCATAAGTCACCTTTGAACTGAGAACCAACACAGAAGAGCCGATCAAAAACACCAAGAAAACCATCTGTTTAAAACCCATTTACTATTCCCATATTAATGCACATCAGTCACAGATGTTTCTCAAATATTTAATTTTGTGACGAACTTAGTATTTTGAACTCTTTATCCCTGATACCAAATAATCATCCAGTGCTCTCCTGAAAAGTTAACTCAAGCAGGGGTACCCATTATGGTCCAAGTCTAACAGATGTTATAGGAAAATAAACTGGCTGCATCTCAAGAGATCACGACAGAAGCCCAAAAGCTCAGATCCTATCATTCACATATCTGAAAACTCAAATCAGTTGGTCACAGATAATAATACCAATCTTGGTCTGAAACACAGCTTCAAATCTTTAAATCCATGAATCAGAAAGATGCTCATATTACACTGTGTTATAGTATAAACATAGCTAGCTTAAGGGAAACTGTGTGTTAAGCAGTGGGTCTCCTTCTGGCAGAAGTAATAACAAATACCTTAAAATTTTTTCTTTTTTCCACAAGCATGTACCAAATACCTACTATGTGCCCAACGATCCCAGCACTGTGTGCCCATGAGCCTTTTCTTTTTCTTTGGGTGAAAAGGCCAAATCTTGGTTCACATCTGGACAAGGTTGGGTAAAATGCAAAATAAAAGATAATTTACCACTGGACAACTTGAGATGTTATTCTTACAACAAATACTGCCCCTCTAAACTCTGCTATGCCTCCCTTCCCCCACCACACCAGGCTCATACCACCTGGACTCTAGTCGCTGAGAAATAACAAGATCCACACCCCACAGAGCCTGAGGGCCTTGGGTTCAAGTTCCAGCTCTGCCATTAACTAGGGTCAGGAACTTGGCTAAGCTCGCCTTCTCCATCTGTAAAATGGGAATAATACTTATTGCACTGGGTTGCTGGAGGGATTAAATGAATAAGTGTATGTTAAGAGCTTGGTACAGTGCCATATACATAGCAAGTGCTCAACAAAGAAAAGCTGTAATTAAGACAATAAAGTAAAGCTTTAACCTCTTTCCAGTTCTAAAATTTCATGGTCCACAGTAGAGAGATTATGGGTTTTGAGTCTCCCACCCCCACCCCAAGTCTGCTTTATCACATCTGGGAGAATAGTAAACCTCCAGAACAGCAAAAACGTCCCCTGCTTTTTAAGCAGCTGTACCAATGGGAAGCATTCAGCAATGGAGCAAGTTCAAGTCATGGGTGATGATGGGCCCTTACTAATAATAGCTAGACACTTCAAATTCTGACAACAACCCTGCAAGGTAGATGTAATTATCTTCATTTTGTAGATAAGACCAAGTAGGAGTAGAAAGGTTAAATAACTCACTCACTGTCACACCGCTGGCAAACGCAGCCCTGACTCCAAAGTTCATGCCCCCTTTCCACACTATTCCTTGCCTCCCATACAGCAAACACATCCCACTGCTTGTGAAACAATGAAATGATGAAAAAGGGATCTTAGGATCTCTGAAACGATGGGAACAGGCCTTCTTCGGCACAGAAACTGATATCATCACTCACATTTGCTCGACAATTTGTTGCTCCTGCGGTCTCTGCTCTCAATGACCTGTTCTAGCAATCTGGCCTCCCTCTCTGACAAAAGCCACCATCCAGGCCTCTGTGTGCAAGTCTTCTCCCTTAGCACCTTAGACTACTCCCTCCCTCCGCTAACCACAGGCTAGGATTCCCCCCTACTGCATTTAAAATCCAATGACAGACAGGTGCGCATCCTTTTTTGAAAGGCAAGTTTTCCAAACTCTGACAGCAACACGGCACACCTGAGGCAGGCTTACCCTCTATCGGGGCCCAAGAATCAAGCCAAAGAGATGAAGGAAGGGGAGGTGACGCAACTAGGCCTCCTGCACCAGGGCCAGACCGAGGCGGAGCGCAGTGGCCGTGAACCCGCAGTGGGCTCTCCACCGCGGACGCCTACGCCTTCCCTGTGTACCGCACGCCAAAGGCGACGGATGTTATCCCAGGGATAAGGCGCCGGCCTATGCAGACAGGGGAGAAGGCGCAGGAAGGCGCGGACCTGAAGGAGCCTCCCTCTTCAGTCACTCTCCCGGGCGAGGGAGTTGGCAAGAGAGAAACAAGGGCCTTTGGTACCCAGCTGTTAGGCTCCGGCTGGCACAAGCGCCAGAGCATCCGTGCGCGGCCTCTGCCGCCCACACCCGGGAGCACAAACACACGCACACAAGCACTCGGCCCCCGGCGCCCGCTTCCCCGCAAACCTGCGGAGCCTCGCCGCTGCCTCCGACCCCCATCTCCCCACCTGGCCCCGCGGCCAGCCTCAGTGCCCACCAGGGCGCCCCGCGGTCCCCCTTCCAGCGGCGTCCGACACTGGAGCGGCGGCTCGAGCCGGGCGTCCAGGTCACAGAAGGTGATGGCGGGAAAGGAAAAATCCTCTTACCGGTCTAGTAATTCTCCGGGACACAGCCCGACACCTGAGGCTGCCACTGCCGCCGGGACCCTCCCCCCGCCCTCCCCCACCACGTAGCCCTCTCTACCTTCAGCCGGGAATCAATGGCCGGGTCGCGGATTGGTGACATCATTGGCGCGCCGGGCGTGGGAGGGAGCACCACGTGATTCCCCTCTCTTTTGTTTGCGTCCTAGTTAAGCAGGGATTTTGTTGCTGTCCTCCTTGGCTTTTTCGAGATATGTTAATGGCGTTGTTGCAGGCACGATGGGAAGTAGATAGGTGGGTTTGGGATGCTGCATTTTTTTGCCTTGATCTAACCCCTCAGTCACTATAACGTAGTGGGGCCGGAAGGCTTGACTCCGTATATGGATAGCACTTTTTTTTTTTTTTTTTGACGGATCTCAAGTATACAAAATTAGTTAATAATGCCTTATAATCAGTAGTCCTTGGATGGCCCTTCAAGTTAAATTATTTTGAGAAGGATACAATGAATACTACCTTTAATTCTGGCTTCTTGACCAGTCCAACAGAGAACTAAAGTTATTACCAATAATTTTCATCTACTAATAAGAGGTTCTCATCCTCTACCTCTGCCTTCTCCTCGGAAGTAACCTCCATCCTGACTCGTGTTTACACAACTTTTATATTGCTTTAAATTCTCTTCATACTTATCTGCATTATTTAGCAATGTATTTTTATTAGGGGTGTGTGTGTGTTTGAACTTTCATCTAAGGTTCTGGACTTTTAACAAACATGCTTCTAAGTTACTTAGTTCATTCATACTACTATAACAAAATGCCACAGGTTTATAAACAAACATTTCTTACAGTTCTAGAGGCTGGACGTCCAGGTGCCAGAATGTTCCAGGGAAGGCCCTTTTCTTATTGGCAGAGTTCTCCTTGTTTGGCTGAAGGAATCTGTGGGGTCTCTTTTATAAGAACATGAATCCTGTTCATGAGGGCTCCACCTTCATGACTTAAGCATCCCCCCAAAGCCTTTCCTAAAGGATTTCAACATACGAGTTTGGGGGAGGACACAGCTCTTTGGCACTTCGATGCATCTTGTTGAGTGGAACTGCATTTCATTCATTTTTACTGCTTTATAACAATTCATTTTGTGAGTGTACCATAATTTATTTATCCATTTTCTGGCTGCTGAATATTTATGAAATTTCCAGATTTCCCCCCACCCCTCCTCCTCTTCTTCCAACTGTGCTGCGAACATTGCCTTTTGTTGCCAATACACAAAAATTTCTCTTGGGTATATTTACCTAGGAGTGGAACTGGTGGGTCTTTGTTGTGATAGTGTTCAACTCTATATGATAGTGCCACATTTATACTCAAAGTGGTTATAGCAGTTTACCATCCTTATTAGCATCCACATCTTCTCTAATACTTCAGGCATTGACTTTTGCCAGTGAAATGGGAGTTAGGTGATGTCTCATCATGGCCTTATTGGCATTATCTCTGAGGCTAAGCATCTCTTACATATTTTATCTGTAGTTCTTTTTCTGTGAAATGTCACTGTAGAGGGTTCACTGGTTTCAGGGCAGATCAAGGAAAGAGATATGACCATGAGGTGGCAGTAGCACACACAAGTTTTGTTTGGGCAAGCTTTGACAGGTTTGCAGGCAGGGTAGATCCCTTACAGAATCTGACAATCCAGAGACTATTGGGGAGCAGGAACAGGGAGGCATTCAGAAGGAGAGAAGGGCAAGGAAATTCCCAGAGGAGAAGGGACTTACTTGTTTATGTGTTGTGCTTAGCAGCCTAGCAGAAACTCTTTGGGTCAGAAAGCTCAAAAGGGTAGCAGCAGCTTGGGATCTATAACTGCAGGCTTTATCTTATCTATGACTATTAGCTGTTGGGTACACTTTGGTGAAGTATGCATGGCAGGCAGGCAGCTCTAAATGGCTGAAAACCTGCTTATTTGGGCTATGACTAAAACAACTAGATATGTACATATTTGGGTTTTGTGCAGGCAGGCTTTTGGGCTAACTGGTCCTAGCCTGCTGTGAAGAAATAAACAGCCGAGGCCATCACTGGCTCATTTTGATAATAGTTCACGTCTTCCTCCTATTTTTATTTTTTTAATTTTTGCTTTTTAGGGCCATACCCACACCATATGGGGGTTCCCAGGCTAGGGGTCTAATCAGAGCTGCAGCTGCTGGCCTGCACCACAGCTCATGGCAATGCCAGATCCCCGACCTACTGAGTGAGGCCAGAGATCGGAAACGAACCCATGACCTCATGGTTACTCGTCAGATTCATTTCTGCTGCTCCACAAAGGGACCTCCTCTTCTGCCTATTTTTAAAGTGGATTGTTAATTTCTTTATATACTCTTACTAATTCTTTGTCAGTTACATGTGTTGCAAATTTCTCTTTCATTTGTAGCTTGCCTTTTCACTTTTTATTTTGATAAATAGAGGTACTTAACTTTGAACTTGTAATATTTATACTGTTTTTTCCTACTCTAATATATAAAGTTACTGTTACTTCTAAAAATATGTGGTTTTCTTTTGACATGATAATACTTATTCTCTCCAGAATTTACTTTTTTAATGGTGTGAGGTAGGGAATTTGACTTTACTTTTTATATACAACTGACTTTTCCCCCCAGCTTTGTTTATTGACCAGCACCCCCCTTTTTTCAATTGTTCTTCCATGCCAACTTTGTCATATGTCACCATGCCACTTATGTATGTGGGTCTATTTCTTTTTGTTTTTCTCTTTTTTTTTCTTTTTATATGGGTGTTTTTTTTTTTTTTACTTTTTGCCTTTTCTAGGGCCACTCCCGAGGCATATGGAGCTTCCCAGGCTAGGGGTGGAATCGGAGCTGTAGCTGCTGGCCTACGCCCAAGCCACAGCCACGCAGGATCCGAGCCGAGTCTGCAACCTACACCACAGCTCACAGCAACACTGGATCCTCAACCCGCTGAGCAAGCCCAGGGATTGAACCTGCAACCTCATGGTTCCTAGTCAGATTCGTTAACCACTGCACTGCAACTGGAACTCCTATATGGGTCTATTTCTGAGTTGTCTATTCTATTCCACTGGACAATTTATCTTGGAGCCAACACCACTCTATTCAATTATCATACCTTTATAAAAAGTCTTGATTATGTAGTAGGGCAAATTTTCCTTATTTTTCTTGTCTTCTGTCTTTGCTATTCTTGGTCCTTTGTTTTTCCATACATATTTTAGAACAAGCTTCTCGAGTTGTACACATGTGTGCATACACATGAAACCTGTTGGGATTTTAATTGGCATTGTGTTGAGTATGTAGATCATTTTGGAGAGAATTGACATATTGGTGATTTTGAGTCTTCCAGTTAATGAGCAAGGGATAGAGCTCTTTTATTAGGTCTTCATTAATGTCTTCCAGTAAAGGTTTTTTATATTCTGTGTCCAGATCTTGCACATCTTTTGTTGGATTTGTTCCTGGAAACTTTGTAGTTTTTGTTGCTGTTATAAATGATACCCTTAAAATTATGCTTTGTAATTATTTATTGCTAGGATGGAAATGATTGGACTTTTGTATGTTGATATTGTATCCAATAACTTTGCTGGATACAATAATTTGTCTTTGATTCTAGCAATGTGTCTATTATTCTTTCTAATAATTTTTCTATTGATTCGTCCAATAATTTGTCTCTTGCTTCTTTTGGATTTTTCTTTTTTTGTCTTTTGTCTTTTTAGGGCCATACCCATGGCATATGGGGGTTCCCAGGCTAGGGGTCTAATCAGAACTGTAACTGTTGGCCTATGCCACAGCAATGCCAGATCTGAGCTGCATCTGCAACCTACACCACAGCTCACAGCAACGCCGGATCCTTAACTCACTGAGCGAGGCCAGGGATCAAAACCGCAACCTCATGGTTCCTAGTCGGATTCATTTCTGCTGTGCCACGATGGGAATTTGTTTTTTGTTTTTTGTTTTTTTTTTCACTTTTCTATGTATACAATTATTATGTGAAATTAATGCCTTTTTCTATGCAGCCCTTATTTCCTTTTATTTTTATTAAAGTATTACACTGATTACTTTTATTAAATTATTACTCCAGTACAATGTTAAGAGAAATGGTAATCTTTTCTTGACATTCTTATTTGGGCACTCTTGACTTAATCCTGATTTTTTATTTTATTTTTTTTAGGGCCACACCTGCAGCATATGGAAGTTCCTAGGCTAGGGGTTGATTCAGAGCTGCAGCTGTAGAGCTACAGCAACACCAGATCTGAGCCATGTCTGTGACCTATGCCACACCTCATGGCAATGCTGGATCCTTAATCCACTGAGCAAGGCCAGGGATCGGACCTGCATCCTCATGGTACTAGTCAGATTCCTAACCCACTGAGTACAATAAGAACTCCCTGGAATAGAATTTTTATTTTTTTTTATTTTCAACTTTTAAGGTTTTTTTTTTTGTTTTAGATGTACTCATGAATCCAGCTGGATTTTTAAAACATCCTGATATTTTGTCTTATACCTGTTGATTTCTGTGCACAGATATTTATTGTAATTCATGATATATTTGGACTTTGATTCTGTCTGATTTCTATTCCATGTTTTCTATGTTTCTGGCTTTTTTTTTTTTTTCTTGCTTGCTTGCCTGCCTTTTTTATTAACAGTTCTTTTTGAACTTGTTTCCTATTCCATATTTTTCTTTCTAAAGATTTAGAATTGTGCTTTCTTTTTTTATTTTCTTTTTTATTTTTGTCTTTTTAGGGCTGCACCCACAGCATATGGAGGTCCCCAGGCTAGGGGTCCAATCAGAGCTGTAGCCGCCGGCCTACTCCACAGCCACAGCGACGCTGGATCCAAGCTGTGTCTGCAACCTACACCACAGCTCATGGCAATGCCAGATCTTTAACCCACTGAGCAAGGCCAGGGATCAAAGCCACATCCTCATGGATGTAGTCCGGTTCGCTAACTGCTGAGCCATGACGGGAACTCTTGCTTTCTGCTTTCTTTTTTTAGTGGTTACCCTTAACATTTATGATGCATTCTAACTGAATAAGTTCTAAAATTTAAACACCATGTTGACATTCTCTTCTACACAGAACAAGAGGTTTCAAATATTGTAATACCTTTTTTTTTTTTTTTTTTTAAAGTCTTTTTAGCGATGCTCCCACCACAATTGGAAGTTCCCAGGCTAGGGGTCAAATCAGAGCTGCAGCTGCTGGCCTATGCCCCAGCCACAGCAATACCAGATCCACCAGATCTGAGCTTCATCTTTGAGCTACACCGCAGCTCATGGCGACACCAGATCCTTAACCCACTGAGTGGAGCCAGGAATCGAACCCGTGGCATCATGGACCAGTGGGATTTGTTACTGCTGAGCCACAAAAGGGGCTCCACTTTAGTACTTTTCTTACCCCTGCTAACTAATACAGTACTGTTCTTTAATTTTTTGGTTCTCTCTTTTTTTTTTTTTGGCTGCACCTTCAGCATGTGGAAGTTCCCAGGCCTGAACCACAGCTGCAACACCAGATTCTTGACCTTCTACACCACAAGAGAGGCTCCTGTCTTTTCAACTCCAGAGATTGGTCATTGTCATTTTACTCTACACAGACAATATTTGTATGGGTTTATATACAAAGAAAGAAGAAGAGCCAATATGAAGATGCATTTACAAACTAGCTACCACTAAGTGCAGTTGGGCAACCTTGACATTATGGGACTGTTCTCTAAGAGGTCATATAAAGTGTGTCTCCCAGAGTTCCTGTCATGGCTCAGTGGTTAACAAATCCGACTAGGAACCATGAGGTTGCAGGTTCGATCTCTGACCTTGCTCAGAGGGTTAGGGATCTGGCATTGCTGTGAGCTGTGGTGTAGGTTGCAGACGCAGCTTGGATCAGCTTGGATCCCGTGTTGCTGTGGCTCTGGTGTAGGCACTACTCTGGGGAGTTTCCATTGTGGTGCAGTAGAAACAATCCAACTAGGAAACATGAAGTTGCGGGTTCAATCCCTGGCCTCACTCAGTGGGTTAAGGATCCGGCGTTGGTGTGGTTGTGGTGTAGGTTGCAGATGCAGCTCAGATCTGACATTGCTGTGGCTATGGTGTGGGCGAGACCACAGCTCCAATTCAGCCCCTAGCCTGGGAACTTCCATATGCTAAAAAGACAAAAAATAAAAATTAAAAAAAAAAATAAAGTGTGTCTCAGGAAAGTCTGCCTAGGGAAACATTTTAAAGATATCTTCAAGGAGTTCCCATCGTGGCTCAGTGGTTAACGAATCCGACTAGGAGCCACGAGGTTGTAGGTTCGATCCCTGGCCTTGCTCAGTGGGTTAAGGATCTGGCCTTGCCGTGAGCTGTGGTGTAGGTCGCAGACATGGCTTGGATCCCGTGTTGCTGTGGCTGTGGTGTAGGCCAGCGGCTACACCTCCAATTAGACCCCTAGCCTGGGAACCTCCATGTGCCTCAGGTGCAGCCCTAAAAAAAAGACAAAATAAAACAAAAAAATTCCTCAGTGCTAGTTAAAGTTTCCATTAGTCAGTTCACTAAAAATTGCTTTTGTTGAAGCCATCGACCATGTCCATGTGGTCTTTCAGTGTCCTTGCCTCCTTGGCCTGTCAGGGGGCGTCAGCACACTTTATCACATCCTCTTCCTTAAAACCTTCAAAAAGTAGATTCAATGTTATTGAAATTCTCTTCCTGGCTTCAAACTTGTTGCCTGTTCCACTCTCAACGCTGGCATTGAATATATACATCTATTAAATATTTAATTGAAAGCATTGTAATCAATATCGTATTTCTAAAACCTTTAGGCTCCTTATATGACAGCTGACTGTTACTACAAAATGAAATCAAAACAATATGAGGAGATTAGAATAAATATGTAACCAACGTTCCATTGTTTGTGAGTGTATTATCTACTTTGTGAATTATATATTGTGATGTAATAACTGTAACCGAGCGGGGCCCTGTGGGGCTCTGGGCACAAAAGCCTATGTCCCTCATTGCTTTTTAGGAAATAGGCCTCATTCAGCCTCCTTGACCTCCCTGAGTTCAAACATTGCTAATCAGAGAAGAAAGGGGAGGCTGAGACCCGGAAGGGGCAGTCAAGAGACCACAGTCTCTTGTCTATTGCCTGGGGCAGGATCCTGGTCCCTCCTCAAGGAATGTAGGTATTGATATCTTTGAGTTCTTCTGCAGAGCTAAAACCCCCAACAAATGGAAGACACTAATGAAACATCCTTCACTCTGGAAAGAAGATCGCTAGACCACTAAACACCAGCTTTGAAGACAATGCAAACTTGCTTCTACCCTGATCCTTATTTGTGGCCCTATTTTCCGCTCCTCAAACTATAAAGCATCTCCCAATCTCTCCCAAGGCTGGGGGTGGGGGGCATGGTGTCTAGGGCATTAACCTGCTATGACCCTCCTTTGCCTAGCAGAGCAACAGAGCTCTCTTTTTCACCTTCACCCAAAACTCTGTCTCTGCATTTCTACTTGGCACTGGTGGACAGAGGCCAAGTTTCAGCAACAATACTTTTCCCTAAAGTCATTATCACCCCTGAGCCATTAGTAAGTCATCAATAATAGGTCATAACTAGGAGAGAATGAGTTTTTGATGAGGATATTAATGAATAGCATGGTTAGTAGCCATCACAGAGAAAAAAAATGACCTTGAAATCCCTTAGCTGTATTATTCCCAAGAAAGGTCACCTTTTTCCACAACATGGTCTATGGTCTAACCCTTCCCTGAGTGTGCTTATCTACCCTGTATCTTCTTTATTTCTGTGCTTCCCTTCCATATTTGCCTCTACTTTTCTTTTTGTTGTTTTGTTTTGTTTTTTAAAAATGATTATTTTTTTCCATTATAGTTGGCTTATAGTGTTCTGTCAATTTCTACTGCACAGCAAAGTGACCCAGTCACACATATACATACATACTTTTTCTCACATTATCCTCCAACATGTTCCATCATAAGTGACCAGATATAGTTCCCTGTGCTAAACAGCAGGATCTCATTGGTTATCCACTCCAAATGCAATAGTTTGCATCTATTAACTCCAGACTCCCAGTCCATCCCACTCCCTCCCCCTCCCCCTTGGCAACCATAAGTCTGTTATCCAAGTCTATGCATTTCTTTTCTGTGGAAAAGTTCATTTGTGCCGTATATTAGATTCCAGATATAAATGATATCATATTGTATTTGTCTTTCTCTTTATGACTTACTTAGTATGAGAGTCTCTAATTCCATCTACATTGCTTCAAATAGCATTATTTTGCTCTTTTTTATGGCTGAGTAGTATTCGATGGTGTATATGTACCACATTCTCTTAATCCATTCATCTGTTGATGGACATTTAGATTGTTTCTATGTCTTGGCTACTGTGAATAGTGCTGCAATGAACATAGGGGTGCATGTATGTTTTTCAATGAAAGTTTGGTTTGGATATATACCCAGGATTGGGACTCCTGGGTCATATGGCAATTCTATGTTTAGTTTTCTGTGGTACCTCCATTCTGTTTTCCATCATGGTTGTACCAATGTCTTGGGTTTTTAATTGAAGTACTGATGTTCAATATTGTGTACGTTACAGGTGTACAACATAGTGATTCCCAATTTTTAAAGGTTATATTCCATTTATAGCTGTTAAAAAATATTGGTATTATTACCTGTGCTGTACAATATACTCTTGGAGCTTATTTATTTTATATGTAATAGTTTATACCTCTTACCCTCCTACACCTGTCGTGCCCCTCCCCCTTCCCTCTCCCAACAGGTAACCACTAGTTAAAGCAAATATCTCATAAAATATAAGTCCTAAACCTACATATAGAGTCATTCTTTTTTTTAAAGAAAATTTTTTTTGTCTTTTGTCTTTTCAGGGCTGCACCCGCGGCATATGGAGGTTCCCAGGCTAGGGGTCAAATTGGAGCTACAGCTGCCAGCCTACACCACAGCCACGGCAACTCTAGATCCAAGCCCCATCTTCGACCTACACCACAGCTCATGGCAACGCTGGCTCCTTAACCCACTGAGCGAGGCCAGGGATCGAACCTGCATCCTCAAGGATGCTAATGAGATCTCTTTCCCCTGCACCACGTTGGGAACTTCCTAGAGTCATTCTTTAAGTTATTAGGGGAAGAAATTTATAAGGATGAGATTGATCTATGAGCAAAATATTCTTTTGTAGGAAGAAAACTCTACTTTTTAGGAAAATAACACTGAAACCAGAAGAAATGATGATAGCTATTGCCTCTTATGGATCTGAAGTGAACTCACTTAATCCAAATGGTTCCAATATATCATTCGAATGGTTCCCTTGTCACTCTCTTGTGTCTAGCCAGTATAGATTAAAGCCAGTTGTTACTATGTTCTTGGTGTCCAATTTCTTTCAATGTCCCAACGGTTAAAAAACACAATTCTTCTTAGAGTCTTCAGAATTTTTTGGAAAAAGATTTAAACTGATTTGGCTGCTGGCACCAAATATTCTCCAGTGTATTTTATTTCAGGAAGAATCTTTTCGTCTATATTCTACTGGAAGTAATGTAGTTATCATGAGGAAGAACCCATCTTGTCTAATGGCATATTTAATAAAAGCAAAACATACTTTATACAACTGCCTTTCCAGCCCAAGAATGAAGGATGCACTGCAGTGGAAGTATGACCTGTTCATAGTTCCATCACCTTAGAAAGGATCCATCCCAACCTGGGCAGTTGTACGTGGCCTTAGAGAGGCCTGCTGAATGACTCAATAGAATGCTATTGATCAGCAGAGCTAGGTGAATACAAATTCCTCATGCTATCTTTTGGGGCAGGTTAGTTATCTGGAGAGTCTCTTTTACCTTAAGTTTTCCTATGACTTCATAATAAATGGGGTAAACATAAAATTTATAGCTATGTCTATCTTTGATTTATTTCTTGTCCTCTACACAAGGCAAGCATGTTTATGTCTATGTTCCATTTTCAAGCTGGTGAGCAAACTAGAATAGCCGAAATGGATTTCTATATGCCAGGCAAAGGTCAAGGGCAGTGTGGCTGTGGCCCAAGAGCAGGCCTTTGGGCCCTGGCTCTGGCGGATGCCAGCACAAAGCCCTCCTTGGTTAAGTCCTAAAATCGCCACAGCCTCAGCTTCCACATCTATAAATCTAGGAGAGTAATATCCTTCTTACTTACTTCCTAGGGTTGTTATGAGGCATGATATAATGGAGAGAAAAGGGCTTTGGAAATGAAAAAGGACTAGATCAAAATGTTGCTTTTTCACCTGGGTAGCATTCTGAACTCTTTCTGAAAAAAACCCCTTCATTTGTTAGAACTTATACACCTAATTACCAAAATAGGCTCAACCATCTCTATGCAAACTCAGTAGCATTTCTTACTTAGTTCCTAAATAAACAACAAGATCAACAACAACCCAGTTAGTGACATGTGAAAATGTGCAGTTTTAGACATCCGAGGGCAATGTGTTTCCTTATGGATTTGGAACTCTGTATAAACCATAGGTCCTCCTCACTGCCTGCCTCAATGATGAGCTACACTTCCACGAATGGCACGTGCTTCCCGGAGAGAATGTTTCAGGGATCTGTTCTTTGCCAGGTATTGGCAATTTTTCTCACCCACCTTGGAGGTTGTGATCAGGGCTCCCCCTGCAGTTGACTCTAGCTCCAGCACCCACTGGGGGCTGGGGCTGTGGTCCTGCAAACTTTGAGGAAAGGAGCCAAGGAGCTGCTCCATTTGCTATCTGGCCACTTGGCTGCCGCCCTGGATGATGTGATTCTTTAAATGCTGGCATCCCAAAGTGGCTGGGCACTTGGCCAACTGATAAAACAGGTCATTTGTTAATAGTCGCCTTTAGCCCATCAGCTCAAGAAGGAGAATTGATGCTTATAATAGCAAAACAATTATTTATATATGTATATATATATATATATATGAATAAACAAATGTAATCCCTCTATGAATAAAACTGTAAAATGTTACTGAATGACATTTTTAAAAGAAGGTGAAACATGTTCATGGATAGGATGACTCACTATCATGTCAGTTGCAACCAATAAAATCCTCTTCTCCCTCTCTTTGGCTGCCTACCGCTACTCAAAGCACTAAGTCCTGTTGGTTCAGCGTCCTTCTCTTCCATCTGCCTACTTCTCTCCCACTCTCACTGATTCAAATTTATTTCAAGTCCTCCTTATTCGTTTCCTGAATTACTGAAAGAGCCTTATAACTGTTGCTCCTTTCCAATCCATCTTTTCACAACTGCAACTAAGTTTAACCTCCTAAAATGCTCATCTGAGCATGTCACCTCCTGCTTACCACCCTCGGATGACTTGATGTCATTCTTGGAATAGCGCCCAAACTCCATAGCATGGCATCTTGGGGCTCCCCCGCCATTCCAGTTCTCCTCTAGCTGAAGTGCTTGTAGTTCTCAGGGGGCTCTGGCTCTTTGGCTGGGTACACTTCCTCCTGCCTATCCTCCATCTCTTTCTCTCTTTCCTTTGTCACTTGATGAGCTCCTGCTAATTTTTCAGAACTAAACTTGATACTAACCTCTTCTGAGAAGATTTCCATCATCTGCCAAAGCTCAATAAGCTGCCCTTCCTAATGGCCACAAGCCTCAATTTCCTTATCTTTCAAATGGGAACAATAATTCCTACATTATAAGGGTTTGTCATCTGTCTAGTGGTAGGTAGGGTAACCATATATCCTGATTTATGCCTACTGTTCCTAAGTCATATCTGGTTACTGTCCTCTGAGAATGGAAACCAAATACACAGAGTTTAATAGAATTAAGAAGCAAGACTACATTCATATGACTTGAACTCTAAGAACTCTTGCCCAGGAAGCTGCAAATAGCATTGTTGTTTGTTTCAGGAACTTCTATAAAATCCATTTATTTGAACATAGACTACTCAACTGGCCCTCATCAGGGTAATATCCCCCTTCCCACAGCAGTAGGTCACTCAACTGGCTTATCGAATGCCTTTTAACTCCTCAATGTTCCCTTTAAAACTCTCTCCTCCCTCTAGCCACCAACGCTGGTCATGATTTTGGACAATCCCAATCATCTCTCAGGCCCCTGTACTGAAAAATCCAGTTTAAAGCTGACTCTCCAAACCTCCTGAATATTTCACCCATAACCTCCTCCTTCATAGATTCCACTAAAGTAGTGGTCTCCCTGGATGCATGAAAGTAATAAACTTAACTTTGTTGATAAACAAGCTATTGTGATGATCTCTCTGAGGAAAGAGCAGTTGATACTCTTTATACTCTGAAAAGGATCCCAGTTTCAATGATAAATTAAATAATGCCAATTGTAAATTACTACCCTATTAACATGCAACAGTCATTGTTCTCATTTAATCCTTACACTAACCCTACAAGTTATGTATTATTATACTACTATTATACAGATATGAAAATGAAGGCACAGAGAAGTTCGGCAATCTATCTAAGATTCCACTGGATTACAATGCAAGGACTCTGACTCCAGCACTGATACTCTTTTTTTTTTTTTTTTTTGTCTTTTCAGGGCCGCAACCCTCAGCATATGGACGTTCCTAGGCTAGGATTGGAATCAGAGCTATAGCTACTGGCCTACACCACAGCCACAGCAACATGGGATCCAAGCTGTGTCTGCAACCTACACCATAGCTCACGGCACTGCTGGATGCTTAACCCACTGAGTGAGACCAGGAATTGAACCCTGGTCCTCATGGATACTAGTTGGGTTTGTTCCTGCAGAGCCTCAATGGGAACTCCAGAACTGATATTCTTAAAAAAAATAATAGGTAGTTTTCTTTTTAATTTTAAAATCACAAACTTACAGAAAAGTTGCTAATACAAAGAACTGTCCCTTGCCCCCACCAATCACTGGAGAAAAAGTTGTCAACGTAATGCTCTATTACCTTCAAATACTTGAGTCTTTGTAGTCAGTATTTGTCCTACAAAAAAGGGCATCTCCTCCATAACCACAACATAGCCATCAAAATCAGGAAATTAACACTGATATGTAACTACTGTATAACCCTCAGAGCCCACGCAAGTCTTGCCAATTATCCCTATAATAAACCTTAGGGCAGAAGAATCCAGGTTAGAAATACATCTTGCATTTAGTTATTAGGTCCCTTAACATTCCTTCAGTCTGGAACAGTTCCCTAGGCTTTCCTTGACTTTCATGACGTTGACATTCTTAAAGATTACAGATTATTTTGTAAAATGTTCCTCGCTTTGTGTCTGCTTGTTGTTCCCTCATGCTTCAAATCAGGTTATGCCTGACAGAAGTGGTGCTGTATTCCCACTGCACTCTATCAGATGGGACAAGAATCTGATTGGTCCCATTATTAATAATGTATGCACTTTCATCACTTAATTTACGTGGCGTTAGCCAGGCTCTTTCTCTGTTTCCTGTTTGTAATTAATATTTTGTGGGCCAGGACTTTACCTTGGATTATTATTGTTTTCCTAGATTTCTCCATCCCCACCCCATCAGCTTTCTTGAGGTATAATTAACAAATAAAAATTGTATATATTTAAAGCATACAATTTTATGTAATTTGATATGATTATAAATTTGGGGAGTCCCCATTGTGGCTCAGTGGTAATGAACCTGACTACTACCCATGAGGATGCAAATTCAATTGCTGGCCTTGCTCAGTGGGTTAAGGGTCCAGTATTGCAGTGAGCTACAATGTAGGGCACAGATGCAGCTGGGATCCCACATTGCCGTGGCTGTGATGTAGGCTGGCAGCTACAGCTCCAATTCGACCCTTAGCTTGGGAACTTCCATATGCCACATCCACGGGCCTGAAAAGCAAAACAAACAAACAAACAAAAAAAACCCCAAAAACCAAAAACCCACCCCAAAACAACATTTGATATGGGGGGTATACATTGTAAAATGGTTGCTACAATCAAACTTATTAACACATTCATTGCCTCACACAGTTACCATTGTGTGAATGTTTGTGGAGAGGTCACTTGAGATCTACTTTCTCAGCAAATTTCAAGTACAGTAAATGCTATAGTATTATTAACTACAGTCACTATGTTATACTTTAGATCTCCAGAACTTATATATCCTGCATAACTGAAACACTGTACCCTTTGACCAACGTCTCATATCCCCTACTCCCTGGCCCCTTACAACCATCGGTCTATTCTCAATTTCTATGAGTTCTGCTTTAGATTCTACATCTAAGTGAGATCATGCAGTATTAGCCTTCCTGATTTAAAACTCTACTAGAAAGCTACAGTAATCAAAAGAGTATGGTACTGGTGCAAAATCAGACACATAGGTCAATGGAACAGAATAGAGAGGCCAGAAATGAACCCACTCTTATAAGAACAACTCATCTATAACAAAGGAGGCAAGAATATACCAATATACGGTGCTGGGAAAACTGGACAGATACACACAAAAGAGTCAAACTGGACCACGCTTTCACACTATGTGCAAAAATTAATTCAAATTGAGTTAAAGACAAACATAAGATTTTTTTTTTTTTTTGTCTTTTTGCTATTTCTTGGGCCGCTCCCGCGGCATATGGAGGTTCCCAGGCTAGGGGTCGAATCGGAGCTGTGGCCACTGGCCTATGCCAGAGCCACAGCAACGTGGGATCCGAGCTGCGTCTGCAACCTACACCACAGCTCACGGCAATGCCGGATCGTTAACCCACTGAGCAAGCGCAGGGACTGAACCCGCAACCTTATGGTTCCTAGTCGGATTCGTTAACCACTGCGCCACGACGGGAACTCCAAAGCTTTTTTTTTTTTTTTTACAAACATAAGATTTGAAACCATAAACCTTCTAGAAGGAAACAGAAGCAGCAAGTTCTTTGATATCAGCCTTAGTAATATTTTTTTGGATATGTCTCCTCAGGCAAGAGAAACAAAAGCAAAAATAAACAAATGGGACTACAGGACTGGACAGCTTCACTGGTGAATTCTACTGAACACATAAAGAAGAACTTATACCTATCCTTCTCCAACTCTTCCAAAAGATTAAAGTGGAGGGGACACTCCCAAAGTCATTCTATGAAGCCACCATTACCATGATACCACAACCAAAGACATTACCAAAAAAGAAAATTATAGGCCAATATCCTTGATGAGTATAGATGAAAAATCCTCAACAAAATGCTAGCAAACCAGATCCAAAAACAGATAAAAAAGATCATACATCATGATAAAGTTGGATTAATTCCAGGGTCATAAGGATGGTTCAAGTGAATTCAGCAACATAGCAGGATACAAGGTTAATAAACAGAAATTTGTTAAATTTCTTTACACTAACAATGAAATATCAGAAAGAAAAACTTTAAAAAATTCTGTTTGAAATCACATCAAAGCAAATAAAATACCTAGGAATAAACTTAACTGAGGAAGTGAAAGACTTATAGGCTGAGCACTATAAAACTTGAAAAAGGAAATCAAAGATGATTCAAGGAAATGGAAAGATAGCCAATGCTCTTGGATTAGAAGAATCAATACAGTTAAAATGGCCATACTACCCAAAGCAATCTACAGATTTAATGTGATTCCTATCAAATTACCCATAACATTTTTCACAGAACTAGAACAAATAATCCTAAAATTTACATGGAAACACAAAAGACTCAGAATTGCCAAAACAATCCTGAGGGGAAAAAATGTAATTGAAGGCATAATCCGCTCAGACTTCAGACAATGCTATAAAGCTGCGGTAATCAAAACAGTGTGGTGTTGGCGCAAAAACAAACATATAGATCAATGAACAGAATAGAGAGCCCAGAAATAAACCCACACACCTATTGTCAATTATGCTTTGACAAAGGAGGCCAGAATACACAATGGAGAAAAGACAGTCTTTTCAGTGCGTGATGTTGGAAAGCTGGACCACTGCACATACATCAGTGAAGTCAGAGCACACCCTCACATCATGTACAAAAATAAATTCAAAATGGCTTAAAGATGTAAAGATAAGACATGACACCATAAAACTCCTAGAAGAGAACATAGGCAAAATATTCTCTGACAAAAATCATAGCAATATTTTCCTAGGTCAGGCTCCTGAGGCAAAAGAAATAAAAGCAAATATAAACAAATTGGACCTAATTAAACTTAAAAGTTTTTGCACAGAAAAAGAAACCATGAACAAAATGAAAAAACAACCTATGGACTGGGAGAAAATGCTTACAAATGATGTGACTGACATGGAATTAATTTTCAAAATATGTAAACAGACCACATAACTCAATATCAAAAAACGAAGCAAGCCAGTCAAAAAATAGGCAGAAGACCCAAATAGACATTTTTCATTTTTCTTTTCTCTCTCTCTTTTTTTTTTTTTTTGGTCTTTTTAGGGTTCGACCCACAGCACATGGAAGTTTCCAGGCTAGGGGTCAAACTGGAGCTACAGCTGCTGGCCCACACCACAGCCACAGCAACACAGGATCTGAGCTGCATCTGCAACCTATACCACAGCTCATGGCAATGCCAGATCCTTAACCCACTGAGCAAAGCCAGGGATCAAACCTGCATCCTCATGGATATTAGTCGGATTCATTAATGCTGAGCCATGACAGGAACTCCCCAAATAGACAATTTTCCAAGGTGAATATACAGATGGCCAACAGACACATGAAAAGATGCTCAACGTTGCCAATTATCATACAAATCAAAACCATAATCACCTCATACCCATCAAAATGGCTATTATCAAAAAAACAAGTGCTGGTGAGGACATAGAGAAATGGGAACATTTGTTCATTGATGGTGGGAGTGTAATTTGGGCAGCCATTTAGAACTACCATGCGATCCAGCAACTCCACTCCTGTGTATCTATTTGAAAAAAATGAAAACACTAATTAGACAAGATATCTTCACTCCTATGTTTGTTGTAGCATTATTTATAATAACCAAGATATGGGAGCAGCCTAAATGCCCAACAATAGATGAATGGATAAAGAAGATAATATGGTATAGGAAGTTCTCTTATGGCACAATGGATTAAGGATCTGGTTTTGTCACTGCAGCAGTTTGGGTTACTGCTGTGGTGTGGGTTTGATCCCTGGCCTGGGTACTTCCATGTGCTGAAGGCATGGCCAAAAAAAGAACATATGGTATATAGGAAAAATGAAATATTACTCAGCCATAACAAAGAATGAAATTGTGCCATTTATGACAACACGGATAGATCTAGAGGGTATTATGCCAAGGGCAAGAAGGGAAAGAGAAGGGCAAATACTACATTATTTTATTTATATGTGGAATGTAAGAAACAAAACAAATGAACAAACATAACAAAACAGAAACAGAGTCATAGATACAGAGAAAAATAGGTCGTTTCCCTGGCAGGGGCAGGGGAGTAAGAGGAGGAAAGAATTAGGTGAGGGAGGAGTTCCCGTCATGGCTCAGTAGTTAATGAACCCAACTAGCATCCATGAGGATGTGGGTTTGATCCCTGGCCTTGCTCAGTGGGTTAAGGATCTGGTGTTGCCATGAGCTGTGGTGTAGGTTGCAGACATGGCTCGGATCCAGTGTTGCTATGGCTGTGGTGTAGGCCAGCGGCTTCAGCTCCAATTAGACCCCTAGCCTGGGAACCTCCATATGCCATGGGTGTGGCCCTAAAACAAAACAAAACAAAACAAAGAAATAGGTGAGGGAAGTTAAGCACAAATGGACAGTTACAAAATAAATGAATCACAGGTATGAAAAACACAGTGTGGGGAATATAGTGAATCTAGTAACATCTTTGTATAGTCAATCTAGGTAATATCATATTGTAACTAGATGTATCAAAACTTAACTCTTAGGTGGAGATCATTTTGAAATGTATGGAAATATTGAATCACTACATTGTGTACCAGGAACTAACATAGTATTGCAGGTCAATTTTACTTAAAAAATAAAGAAAACTCACAGAAAAAGAGATCAGATTATGGTTCCCAGATTCAGGGGGTGGGGGAGAGGGAATTGGCTGAGAGTGGTCAAAAGGTACAAACTTCCAGTTATAAGATAAATAAGTACCAGAGATCTAATGTACAACATGATAAATATAATTAATACCACTATACGTTATATATGAGTAAATCTTTTTTTTTTTTTTGGTCTTTTTAGGGCTGCACCTGTGGCATGTGCAGGTTCCCAGGCTAGGGGTCAAATCAGAGCTGAAGCCGCAGCCTATCCCACAGCCACAGCAACGCTGGGTCCGAGCCACATCCGCGACCTACACTACAACTCACCGCAACGCTGGATCCTTAACCCATGGAGCAAAGCCAGGGATTGAACCCGTGTCCTCATGGATGCTACTGGGGTTCGTTAACCGCTGAGCCACAGCGGCAACTCCTATGTATGAGTAAATCTTAACAGTTCTCATCACCAAGAAAGAAAATTTTTTTTCCATTTCTTTACTTTGTGTCTATATGAGATGATGGATGTTCACTAAACACTGGGATAATTATATCATGATGTATGTAAGTCAAATCATTCTGCTGTATACCTTAAACTTATGCACTGTGGTATGCCAATTATATCTCAGTAAAACTGGAAGAAAAATAAAATAAAATAAATTATACATTTGCAGGCTTAAAAAAACTACTTCCAGTAAATTTCAAGTACTATAAATACTGCAGTATTATTAACTGTAGTCACTAGGCTGTATTTTAGCTCTCCAGAATTTATCTTGCATAACGGAAACTTTGTACCCTTTGGCCAATATCTCATTTCCCCTACCCCCTGGTTCCTTGCAACCACCAATTTACTCTCTGCTTCTATGAGTTCTGTTGTTTTAGATTCTACATGTAACTGAGATCATGCAGTTTTTGTCTTTCTGTGTCTGGTTTATCTTAGTTGTCATAATGCCCTTCAGGTTCACCCCTGTTGTCACAAATGACAAGGTTTGCTTCTTTTTGTTTTAAAGGCTGAATAATATCCCCTTGTATTTATATGCACCACATTTTCTTTATTCATCCATTGGCTGATAACTTTGGTTGTTTCCATATCTTGGCTACCGTGAATAATGCTACAGTGAACATGGGAGTACAGAGTTCTCTGTAAGACACTGATTTTGTTTCCTTTGGATATACATACACCCAGGAATAGGATTGCTAGATTGTATGGTAGCTCTAATTTTAATTTTTTTTTTTGATTTAAAAATTAAGGGCTGCACTTGAGGCATATGGAAGTTCCTAGGCTCTGGGTCAAATCAAATCAGAGCCTCAGCTGCCAGATCTGAGTTGCATCTGCGACCGACACCACATCTCACAGCAACACTGGATCCTTAACCCCCTGAGCAAGGCCAGGAATCAAACTTGCATCCTCATGGATGATAGCTGGATCCGTTTCCGCTGTGCCATGGCAAGAACCCCCTATTTTTAATTTTTCGATGAACCGCCATACTCTTTTCTGTACTGTGTACCAGTTTACACTCTGTGGGGTGTATCATAAAACGATGTCAATGTCCCGTTCTTCATCAAAATATTTCTTTATTCATTTAATTTATTTACATCACTAGAGAGGCATGTTTCTTATTGTATTCAATGGGTTGGAATTCGTGACTTCATTATTTATTTTGATGCCCTAATTTTTTCTAGATTTGGCCATTGGGAGTGCTTTCAAGCTGCCTTCCAAATCCTTTTGTCATCCGCCACCATTCTCTTAAGCAATGTCTTGTTTTGGTAGATGGTATTTTTCACTTATCTGAAAGACTGAATTAGGTATATATAGAATTGCAGTTAATTGCACTTGCTCAAAAGATGGTATTTTGTGTTAAAATGAAATATCCTCCCAGAGTTTTAAATCATGCAGCGTGAACAGATACGAATGAGCGTACCAATTTATCAATGGGAGCATTCACAGAGCGTCTGTTCTATCAGGAGAAATGAATCTGTTCCATGTTTTCTCCATTAGGAGACTATAATTAGAAACCGAGCCTTTGAGAATAGCATTTTTTAAGTCTCTCTTAATTTTTAGTTTCTCATTAAAAAATCTGTATATTTGTTGTTCTGTGAAAATTTATTAATAGTTCTACAAATTCTCTGCTGCCCTTAGGCAACAGAATGTGTATTTAAATAGTCTTTTCAGGCACTGAAGCGCACCTCCCTCCTTCCTCTGGGCTCCTGCACGGGCTGCCTACTAATCTGCTTCCAGGCTTTTCTGGTCCACGAGTCTGTTGCAAGCTCCTTGGGGCAGGGGCTTTAACGTCTACACCTATGGACCTGGCTGGACTCGGTTTGGGGCCTGGTGTGTTCTAGAGGCTCAGCAAGTGCTGATGGGATGGCCAGGTGGTCATGTACCGTGTCTCACTTCTGCCCACAGGATGGCAGCATTTAGTCAAGGCTCCAGCCCCACCGGTGGCCTGGCTGTATGGGAATTTGAAGGTACCTGGTTTCTTCCTGGAATGAAAACAGTATTTCAGGTCCCCTCCCACAAAACAATGCACAATGGAAGTTGCCATTGTGGTGCAGCAGAGAGGAATCTGACTAGGAACCATGAGGTTGCGGGTTCAATCCCTGGCCTCGATCAGTGGGTTAGGGATCAGGCATTGCCATGAGCTGTGGTGTAGCTCACAGATGCGGCTCGGATCTGGCATTGCTGTGGCTGTGGCTGGCAGCAACAACTCCAATTAGACCCCCAGCCTGGGAAACTCTATATGTCACGGGTGCAGCTCTAAAAAGACAAAAGACTCAAAAAAAAAAAAAAAAAGCCACAAAAAACCAAAACCAAAACCAAAACCAAAAAAACCAAAAAACCAAAAAAAACCCCAAAACCAATGCACAATGTTGTTTGCCCACCCTCCGTCCAGCGTGCTTCCTGGAAGATGGCCTCTCGGAGGTGAGCTGCATGGTGTTTTTGGACTGTGGGATCCATCCCTGAAGGATGATCTAGGTCTAGAGTTCGGGTTATCACTGAGCGGCTAGGCAGGAATCATGAATTCATTTCGCCTGCAAGTCATCAGATGTAAAGACCTATTGCTATTTAATGAGAAAGTAGGAAAAAGGAACTATTGAGCACTTGCTGTATGCTTTGTACTTAAAAAAAATTTTTTTTTTCATCTCTTATCTTTTTAGGGCCATACTCATGGCCTATGGAGGTTCCCAGGCTAGGGGTTGAATCAGAGCTCTAGCTGCTGGCCTACACCACAGCCACAACAACTTGGGATCCGAGCTGCATCTGCAACCTACACTACAGCTCACGGTAACACTGGATTCTTTTTTTTTTTTTTTTTTGGTCTTTTTGCTATTTCTTTGGGCCGCTTCTGCGGCATATGGAGGTTCCCAGGCTAGGGGTCTAATCGGAGCTGTAGCCACCGGCCTACGCCAGAGCCACAGCAACGCAGGATCCGAGCCGCGTCTGTGACCTACACCACAGCTCACGGCAACGCTGGATCGTTAACCCACTGAGCAAGGGCAGGAACCGAACCCGCAACCTCATGGTTCCTAGTCGGATTCGTTAACCACTGTGCCGGGAACTCCGGCAACACTGGATTCTTAACCCACTGAGTGAGGCCAGGGATCGGAACCTTCGTCCTCATGGATACTAGCCAGATTCATTTCTGCTGAGCCATGACGGGTACTCCTGCTTTTTTTTTTTTTTTTTTGTCTTTTTGCCTTTTCTAGGGCTGCTTCCTGCAGCATATGGAGATTCCCAGGCTAGGGGTCTAATCGGAGCTGTAGCCACCAGCCTATGCCAGAGCCACAGCAACTCGGGATCCGAGACGCGTCTGCAACCTACACCACAGCTCACGGCAACGCCAGATCCTTAACCCACTGAGTAAGGCCAGGGATCAAACCCTCAACCTCATGGTTCCTAGTCGGATTCATTAACCACTGCACCACGACGGGAACTCTGGGAACTCCTGCTTTGTACTTTAAACCGGGGGCTCTCATTTGTGAGTGGGCATCAGAATCACCTAGAGGACTGGTTAACTACTGGTTAAACAATCACCTCCAGAATTTCTGGCTCAGTAGGACTGGGAGGGGGCCTGAGAAGTTGCATTTTAACAAATTCCCAGGTGCTGCTGCTGCTGGGCCAGGAAATCATTGCTTTAAACAATCACATTTAATCCTCAGCAGCCCTTTTGCATAAGTATTACTCTCTCCACTCTCTCCATTTTGCAGATGAGAAAACTGAAATCCAGAAGTTGAAATAACTTGCCTACTGACACATTCTAGTAAGCAGAGGGCTGGAATATGAACCCTGGCCGTTCTGACCCCAAACCCTTGCTCTGTCCCCTGAACCATGTGTAAGAAAAAAGGAATGAATCTGTACTTTGGGGGTTTCTCTGAATCATCTGGCTCCAAAAAATATGAGACAATACCCAATACCAGTGTGATGCTTTTAACTTTTAAGAATTTAGCAATAACAATTAATCTTTGTAGTTCCGCTGGTATGAAAGTCATGAAGCTAGCTGCCAAACTGGAATAAACAGGTGCACTTGGGTATGAAGGCCCTTGAAGCTTTGCCCTATTCTTTCAAAATTAAAATGTCTTTGGAAGCGAAATATTGATGTTATAGGTATTTTAATCACCCAACCTCAACTTTGAAACTGGAGGATGTGAAAATAAGGCAGAGTACGTAATTATAAAATCCATTAGCTTACCCATGGAGAGAGAGGACACAGTTTGTCTCTGGAAATAAATGAGGAAGTCAGAGCTGGTGGGCTTTCTCCAGAAGTGAATCAGCAAATTAATGACTTGGCTACAGATTCCAGCCATTGCTGAGTCCCTGATGTGTCAGCCTGTGATGTATTGAGAATCTGTTCTGTATTTATTACTCAGCCACAATTTGCCTCTAACACTCTCCCCCCGAGTTTATGGAAAAAAATTAAACCTGATCTCTCAGAAGCAGGGATGGATTCTATTCTAAACGTTGATGGAAAAGGGACGGGACGTGGAGGAAGAGGATGGAAAGAGAGAGGTGACTTTAGCTCAAGCTGAGGCTTCTGGTCCGGCTCAAGAAAATGTTCTCTTTCCTTTGGCCAGGCTCCTGATTGGCTCCTGTAACTCCTTGGCAGCCAGGTCTCACCTGGTCTGCTCCAAACTGAACAGGCTTGCTCAACCTGGCCTTTAGCAAGCTGCCAAAGAGGCCTTATTAGTAATTCCTGGAGGGGCAGAAGTGGACAAGTGGGGGGCCTCTACACTTAGAATGCAGTCACACTGCCCACTTCCACTCCCAGCTGAGTCTCACCTGCTGCCTGGAGTCTCCAGGGAGAAACCCGATTACTAGCACCTGTGTGATTTGAACCTCCAGAGCCTGCTCCTGACCTGAGGCCTCCTGAATGTCTCCTTCTACCTCCTTCTCCCCAAGGGGCTATAACCAAGCACCTGGAAAAGAGAAGAGCCTCTGTCTGGGGCATGGGGTAGTTCCCTGAGCAGCGGGAGTCCTCTGGCAGAGAGCTGGGAACAGAGAGGATGGAGCCGGTCTGAGTGTCCCAAGAAGCACCACCTATCCGCCTCTCGCCCCAAGTCTGATCCTGCAGCGCCAGCTGACCAGGAGGGTCTCAGGTCCGGAGCTGAGCTCCAGCCCCTTCACTCTGACATACTGCACTTCCCAGGAAATGTGAACTCACAGCGGGAAAGAGGGGCCTTTTTAGGAACAGAACGCTACAAAAGAAAGACCATAAACCAAAAGGCTTATCGCAGAAACGCAAAATGATAAAATAGTACTTGGTGGTCCGGAGGTTGGGAACCACGGCTTTGATGGCTCTGACGGTGGGGTGTGATCATGACTCCTTGTCCTTCATTCTTTGCTCCAGACTGAGTTCTAACTCAAGTCCCCGTGGCAGATCGCCGCGCTCTGGCTCTGCTGCTCAGGTCGAGGATCCGGGCTCCACTCCAGGTGCAGGTGGAGGCGGCTGCTGCTCTTCTGGCCTCGGGAGCTGAAGTCACATGACTTCCACCCACCAGGGAAGGATTCCTCTTCATTCAATTCACGTTCTGCTGCCACTCCCTTGACCAATTACCCCTCCAGGACCCGCGCTGTGAGTGAAGTACCAACAACTCACTCACGTGCCTCCTCCATTTGACATGGGTGCTTAAAACCCAAACCCACATGTTTATGGGGTCTTCAGGCTTTCCCAAAGAGAGACCCCCCCATGGCGACTGCATCACAAATGTTTGCATCTCTGTTAATTAGAGAACATAGCAAATAGGAATTTCAGACTTCTACCCTTTCTCTCAAGCAGGTACATGTGGATTAAAAACGACATCGATAACAAGCATTTGTTAATTGATTTACATACTCTGTTTTCATGGAAGGTTTGGAAGTGACTCACTATATTAAAATACACGAGAATAGAATATATAAGAGAAAAGATAAAGAGTTCCCATCGTTGTTTGGTGGGTTAAGAACCCGACTAGTATCCATGAGGATTCAGGTTCGATCCCTGGCCTTAGTGGGTTAAGGATCCAGTGCTAGCTGTGGTGTAGGTCACAGATGCAGCTTGGATCCAGCATTGCTGTGGCTGTGGTGTAGGCCAGCAGCTGCAGCTCCTGTGTGATCCCTGGCCTGGGAACTTTCATTTGCTGCAGGTGTGGCCCTAAAAAGAAGAGAAAAAAAGATAAGAACAGAAATCAAGTGATTCACTAACTGTTACTATTCTTCGCCTCCTTTTTCTCATCTGTGCAATGGGGAGAATAGGATTCCTTGTGCAGGAGCTTACGTTCGTGAAGACCTTCTCCAAAGGGTGGTACACGGCACCATTCCAGCCTCGGGAGCGGCGCAGGGACTCAGACCACTGTTGCTTGATTGATTCTCCCCTTCCCTTTTTTCGTCATTAATTCACATTTCAGCCAATATTTATTGAGGGCCTGCCAGATGGCATTTATTGTGCTAGCTGTTGGGGATACAAAGACACCCAAGACGTGAGTCTAACCTGCAAGGAACTTGACATCCAGTGTCGAGTGGTCCAGCCAAATGGTAAGGCCATTTCTACGGGACTTGCCCACATAAAGGACCACGTGGTTGACTGGAACTCACAGCGGCTCTGAGGCCAGGCAGATCAGGGTGTGAATTCCAATGAGCCTCAGATCCCTCACTGTTAACTCTGATTAAACACCCCTATCTTTCAGGGTTATTGTAAAGATTACTTAAAGTGTGTGCCAGAGACACCCACTAATAGTTAACACTTATTAAACACAGATTCTGTGCCAGGCACTTTCCCTATATTAACTCACTTCAAACTCACAGCATCCCTATGAGGTAGATTCTGTTACCATCGTCATGCCTATTTTATGGAGCCACAGAGAAGGGGAGTGACTTGTCCAAGGGCAGGCAGCCAGTTAGCAGCAGAGCCGGCCTTCACATTCAGAACATTTGGTTCAGAGCCCATGAGCTCAGGTGCTACGCAGTGCAGCTTCTCAGCCACCGCCGAGTGTTAGAATCACTGGTGAGGCTCTGGAGTGTTTTGTTCCCACTGGGGAGATTCTGACTTAGAAGGTCTGGGATGAGGTCCAGGAATATGTATTTTTAGAGAGCTCTCCAGGTGATCTTGATGTGCGAGTTGAGAACCAGTAGGTGTTTAGATAGATGAGAGCTGTTAGCCTCAGACTGAGGGAGATGGAGAGGGTCTAGTGGGTCTTGAAGGAGGGGGTAGAGTTTTCTTGGCAACGTGTAAGGAAGGGCTCTCCAGGCAGGAGGAAGAGCATGAGTAAACCCTTAGGGAACACAGGTCTATGAGTCTCATGATTCATGAGCGTGTGTTTGAGTGTGAGACAGGGTAACAGAAGAGAGGGGATGCGAAAAGGAAGACAGGAGGCAGAGAGAGACAGGGAAAGAGGCTGGAAGGTGGGTTGGGGCCACAGTAGGACTGGATTGGAAAGCAGGTTAAGGGATGCAGACTTGATCCTAGAGGTAGGGAGGGCACCTGAAGAATTTCCAAGCGGGGCAGAACATAATTTGCTCTCTAGAGGGTTTTTTTTTTTTTTTAAGCTTATCTTTTTGATTGCAAGAATGTTGCCATATTGAAGGAAAATAAACATAAGCAGGAAAAGGGAGATCACAATTTATAATTAATTTAGCCAGAAGCATCTTAGCGCTTTGGCTGAGACAAGAAGAGTAGATTGTTGAAAATTGAATGCACTGTGAAGTGGCTATTATTTCACTGACTTACCTCATTTTGGAAGCAAAAGGAGGAAGAGAGAGTATTTTCACCAGCAGAGGATACGGAGGCGCGATTAGGGAAAATCAATCGCTGTGCCTTACTCGGTGGAAGGTGGCAAAAGGGGTCCTCACGGGAGGGGGAGGGGACAGGGGGGTGGGGGGCGGGCCCACAGCGGCGGGAGGAGCCCAGCCCCCGTCAGCCTGGGGACGCCAGTGTGTGGCGGCTCCACGGGGGACAGGGACAAGGGGAATGAGATGCAGCACAAAGAGGTTCCCAGGCATTCTCCCTGCACGGGAACAGGGGGGCTGCTGCCTCCCCGCCGGGTTTCTGGAATGATCCATGTGTCCCTCTGAATCCCCTTGAGAGGCAGACCTCTGTAAAATTAGATCAGGGAGAGGTATCTGTCAGTCCTTATGATTTCTTGATGATTGGGAGGATTGGCAAGATTGTGATTTTGCGGCAGTAAAACCTCTTTTTAATCCCAGTGCATGATATGCTTTAGACTCCTGGGTATAGTAAGAGTTGTGTGAGCTGCATGCTTGATTTGTGGCCCCTGGGACACCGTGTTGGGAATTCCAGCTTTCTTTATTTTATGCTGATAAGAGTCAGAGGAATCTAGGTATGGCAGAGACTAGAAAGCACCCTCATTAGATGAAAAGAAGCAATGGCTGAGTAAGTCAGCTCCCTCTGGGTAAAACACCAAGCTTGGAAAGAAGCAACTCTACACAAGAAGCAGGAGACTGGGCCAGCCCTGTGCCTGTGGGAGGTAACCTCGTAGTTGTTACCACATTTAATCTTCATAGCAACCCTCTGGCAGGAATGCTATTAGTATTCCCATCTTACAAATGGGGAAACTGAGGCTTGGAGTTCTTCTTTCTCACTGAAGGTCACCAGCTAGTATGTCAGCATAAGAACCCCAGTCTAGCTGACTCTCCATCCAGGTGTTGGGTACTTAAGCTGTTCTGTCGTTCTTGCATAAATAAGACATCCTTGCTTAAATGAGACTCCTTTTCCACTATGGAAACCTGTAAGGACTGCTTTCCTCCTTCTTCCCTTTGCCTCCATCTGCAGGAAGATCTGTGCTCAAGGTTAAAGTTCTCTGGAGGTAAAAGCTCTGCTCTTAACTGGAGAAATAGGGATATCATTGATGGGCATCTCTTCCGTTTTCTAGAGTCTGAAGCAGCAACGGAGGCTTTCAGGGGTGTATCTTCAGCTTTGCCCTGCTTTCCTGGATGTTGGGTCCTTCCTTCTACTTACCTTAGATGGTACTATTGCCTTTAGTCAAGCAGCTGCCCTGGACCAGAGGAAAAATGGCATATCTGGGGTGTTGCTTTATTAACAACGTTTCAAAACTATGAGATATGGCAGATGTACCAAAGAGTGTATGAATACATCTTTGCACAGGTCAAAGAAGAAGAATAAAATGAACATCAGTATCTTATCTACCCAGTTTGAAATCTAGGAAATGTTCTGAAGCTTAGAATTCCCTGGCACCCCTCTCCAATCCAGCCTCCTTTCTTCCTCATGACACACCAATGTCTGTATCTTTAAGCAGACTATTATTTAGTTCTGCTTGGTTCTGAACATCATATCAGACACACATAAAGTGTATTCTTCTTTGGCTCTTTCTTCTCTCAGTGTTATGTGACTGGGATTCATTCCTGCTGGTGTACCTGGTTGTATTTCATTGATTTCATGTTCACTGCTGCATAACATTCTACTGTGTGACTATCTATAATTTATCTACTCATTCTAGTCTTGTCTTGGGTTGATTCTAAACATTTTGTTTGCTTGTTTGTTTTGCAAATACTGGGCCATTGGATATGCACATACCCAACTAATCTAAGTATTGACATATTGTTTTCCAAAGTGGCTATACCAATTTATTTATTTATTTGCTTTGCAGGGCTGCACCCGCAGCATATGGAAGTTCCCAGGCTAGGAGTCAAACAGGAACTGTAGCCACCGGCCTATACCACAGCCACAGCAACTCTGGATCCGAGCCGAATCTGAGACCTACACCACAGCTCATGGCAACACTGGATCCTTAACCCACTGAGCAAGGCCCGGGATTGAACTTGCATCCTCATGAATCCTAGGCGGGTTTGTTAATCATTGAGCCATGAAGGGAACTCTGGTTATACCAATTTATACTCCCACTAGCAGGGAGTGAGTGTTCCAGTTGCTCCACATACTTAACGGCACTTGGTATTAATTGATTTTAGTTTAGTTTTGTTTTCCCCAGGGCCGCACGCATGGCAAATGGAAGTTCCCAAGCTAGGGGTTGAATCAGAGCTGCATCTGCTGGCCTGCACCACAGCCACAGCACCGGGGGATCCAAGCTGCACCTGCAACCTACACCGCAGCTCACAGCAACACCAGATCGCTGGATCCTTAACCCACTGAGCAAGGCCGGGGATGGAATCTGAAACCTTGTAGTTACTAGTCAGGTTCATTACCACGGAGCCACAAATGGGAACTCTGACAGTGTTTTTTCTTGAGTGGCCGTGAAACAGTAACTTGTGATTTTGTTTGCATTTCCCTGATCACTCATGAAGCTGACCACCCTTTCCATGTGTTTATGGACTTTCGTGGTTCCTTTTCTGTGAAATTCATGTTCCTTTCTTTTGCTTGACTTGCTTGACTTTGTAAGTCTTGCAAGTTGTAACTCCTTGCTTTTTAAAAAGTGTGGAATAGAAAATTTTAGACCACATTAATTACTAGAGCTTTATGACAAACATTCTTTTTTTTTTTTTTTTTTTTTGCAGCATATGGAGGTTCCCAGGCTAGGGGTCGAATCGGAGCTGTAGCCACCGGCCTACACCAGAGCCACAGCAACTCAGGATCCGAGCCGCGTCTGTGACCTACACCACAGCTCACGGCAACGCCGGATCGTTAACCCACTGAGCAAGGGCAGGGACTGAACCAGCAACCTCATGGTTCCTAGTCGGATTCGTTAACCACTGCGCCACGACGGGAACTCCTATGACAAACATTCTTAATGTACTCAAATTTGTCATTCTCCCTTAGTTTGAGATGTTGGAGACTTGTTTAAGAAATGTTTTCTACTGTCTTCTGAAACTGTCACGTTTTCTTTATATTTATGTTTTCAATTCAACCAGCATTCATCTTTGTGTATGAATTTAGATAATTGTTTCAGTGTTCTTCATTGAATAGTCCATTTTTTCACAACTGATTTGCAAAGCCAGCTCTGTAATAGATTGAGTTTCCATAACTGCATGAGTTTGTCAGCTCTCTGTTTTGTTTTGTTGTTCAATTTGTCTTCCTCTCCCTACACAAAGACCACACTATCTTAATTACTAGAGCTTTATGACTAACACTTTTGACTTTGTCAAAATTCTGGATAAGTCTAATCTTTGGTCAGAATTATTAAGACAATAAAAATTCAGTAATGAGATAAGCAATTCAATTAAAAAGTAGGCAAAGGATTTCAATGGTCATTTCACCAACAAAGATATATGGACTGCAAATAAACATGTAGGAATACTCGGCATCATCAGTCATTTTGGAAATGTAAATTAATTTCACAGTGAGAGACTACTACATGTATATTGTACATTAGAGCAGGTAAAATATGAAAGACTGACTACGAAAAGCATCGGTAAAGAGGTGGATGGAGATCCTCATGTATGACAAATATTCTTGATATATAGTAAGTCTTCCTACCTTTTTCCCCTTCAGAAATGCCAAGGCCTTTTTTTTTTAATATATATATATCAATGTAATAATAAGCTTGTCACGTTTCACACACACACAAAAAGTGTTTGGATTTTGATTGGCATTGCATTAAATTTATAGATTAACTTGGGGGAGAATAAACATATTTACAACCCGAGCATGGGTATTTTCCCATTTAGGCACCTTTTCTTTATTGTCCTTTAATAACATTTCATCATTTTCTCTGTAAAGCGCTGATACATATTTTGTTAGTTTATCGCTAGATTTTTAATATTTTTGGATGCTATTATAAATGGTTGCTTTTGTAAAATTCATTTCCTCGCTTCTTATTGGTAGGATATAGAAATGTAATGAACTTTTATCGATCAAATTTGTATCCAGCAACCATGCTGTCTTATTAATTCTAATAATTTGTCTTCAGGTGCTTTGGGGTAGACAAGCAGATAATCATATCAGCTGCAAGTAATTTCCTTCCTTTCTGATCTTTTTCCTCTTGCTGTTCTATGGATATTGCACTGCTAGGATGTCCACTGCAGAGGTGATAATAACAGGCATCTTGATTTCACCATTAAGTGCAGCGTGTGCTTTAGGAAGATATCTTTTATTGGGTCCAGGAAATTCCCTTCGTATTAATTTTCTATTGCTGTGTAACAAACTAATACAAATTTAATGGCTCAAAACAATACATATACATAATCTCAGTTTCCATGGGTCAGGGGTGTGGCCACAGTTTAGCTGGGTCATCTGCTCAGAGTCTCCCAAGAGTGCAATTGTCTTGTTGGCCAGCCTGCAGTCTCATCTGAAGGCTCAATTAGGGAAGGATATTTTTTTTCTAAGCTCATTCAGATTGTTGACAGAATTCATTTCCTTGCAGCTGTATGACTGAGGGCCCTGGTGTCTTACTGGTTGTGGCTGCCCTCAGCTGCTAGAGGCCATCCACAGTTCCTTGCCACAAGACCCTTTCCATGGGCACTTCCCAACACCTCTGTCTGCATCTGCAAAGTCAGCAGCAGAATGTCTCAGTCCACTAAGACAGATCTTTTGAAACAAACCCTAATCAGAGGGAGGCTATTTCATTGCCTTTGCCATATTTTATTGGCCAGAAGCAAGTCACAAGTCCAGCCCACACTCAAGAGGAGAAAACATATAAGGCATGAGTCTTCGGTGATGACCCTACAGTTTGCTCAATGTTTTTTTTCTTTAAATTAACCAATGTTGACTTTAATTATTTAATTTCTGCCCGTCTCTATTTGTTCATTCTCCTTTTCTTTAAATTGTATCCAACTAATTTTGAAATGTATTTTCATTAAAATTCTGTTTTACGTATTTGAAATTTCCATTGTGATTGATTGATTTTGCTCTTGAGGGCCACACCCGAGGCATATGGAGGTTCCCAGACTAGGGGTCCAATCAGAGCTACAGCTGCAGACCTACACCACAGCCACAGCAACATAGGATCTGAGCCACATCTTAGACCTACACCACAGCTCATGGCAATGCTGGATCCTTAACCCACTGATTGAGGGCAGGGATCGAACCTGCAACCTCCTGGTTCCTAGTTGGATTTGTTTCTGCTGCACCATGATGGGAACTCTGTGATTTATTTTTTGATTCATGAATTATTCATAGTATGTTTCTTAATTTCCAAAGGATATTTTTTTGGTTATACTTTAACTTATTTTTAGTATGTATCACATAATAGAGAATGTTGTTTGTATGGTACCAATCCTTTAAAATGTGTTATGGCTCATTAAGTGGTTGATTTTTGTTAATATTCCATGTACTAGGAAAAAGTGTGTACTATAGACTTCATGATTATTATTATTAAGTCATTCAAATATGCAATGTCCTTTCAGATTTTTTTTGTCTGCTTGTTCTACCACTTACTCTGAGAGATGTGTTAAATTTTCCTACCATGATTGTGGTCTTGTCTGTGTTTGGCTGTAGTTCCATAAATGTCTCTTTTATGTATTTTGAGGCCAAATGATTAAATATATAAATTCAGAATTGTTATATTTTCTTGGTGAACTCAGTGATCTTTATATTAAAATATATTTCCCCCTTAATATTTGTATAGCTACACCATTTCCTTTTGGTTAGATTATACTTGGTGTATCTTTTTTTTTTTTTTTTTTGTCTTTTGTCTGTTGTTGTTGTTGTTGCTATTTCTTGGGCCGCTCCCGCGGCATATGGAGGTTCCCAGGCTAGGGGTTGAATCGGAGCTGTAGCCACTGGCCTACAGCAGAGCCACAGCAACGCGGGATCCGAGCCGCGTCTGCAACCTACACCACAGCTCACAGCAACGCCGGATCGTTAACCCACTGAGCAAGGGCAGGGACCGAACCCGCAACCTCATGGTTCCTAGTAGGATTCGTTAACCACTGCGCCACGACGGGAACTCCGGTGTATCTTTTTAAAGATAGTATGAGAAAAAGAATGTATATATATATGTGTGTGTGTGTGTGTATATATATACACATACATATATATATATGACTATGTTGCTATGCTCTACAGCAGAAATCACCAACACTGTAAATCAACTATACTCTAAACAAAATAAAATTTTTTAAAAATTAAAACCTTTTAAGTAATAAATTTGTACATTCAATTTTTCATTATGTTTTAGCTGCATCTATTGTAAATAGCATTTATTTGGATAATTGAAAACATTCGGTCTGACAATCCTTTTCTTTTGCCTGGATTTAGCCCGTTGGTTTTATTGTGATATGGAAATAGTTGGATATATTTTTTCCATTTGTTATTGTCCTTTCAACTTTTCCATCTTTTCTGTGTTTTTCCTCCTTTTAAATGGATTTTTTCCCTCACTTTTTAAACCTCTACTAATTTGGAAGTTATAGACTCTAGTTTTTAATTATATAATTGATCACTTTATAATTTTGATTGTCTAACTCTGCCATTGGCAATATTCACATTCCTTCCAGACAATACCCAGGTCACTTTTTCCACTCGCCTCACCCCACCTGACTGACTGATGAATCATTGCCTGCTTTAGTCTCCTCTTCCTGTGAAAACCTGGGTGGTTCATTTAATAGAATCTCATTCTTCCCTCCTTCATCACCCTTCTACTTTGGTGGTCAAGGTACATTCTAGAGTCAGCTTTGACTTTTCCAAGTTTCTTGTTATCCTATTTAGTTTTCGTGTTTTAAGCTTTTAAATTTTTTTGTCTTTTTTAGGGCCGCACTCACAGCATATAGATGTTCCCAGTCTAGGGGTTGAATTGGAGCTATAGCCTCTGGCCTATGCCACAGCCACAGCAACACAGGATCCACGCCACATCTGTGACCTACACCACAGCTCAAGGCAACACTGGATCCTTAATCCATTGAGCGAGGCCAGGGAACGAACCTACGTCTTCATGGAGGCTAGTCAGATTCATTTCCACTGAGCCACGATGGGAACTCCAATGTTTCAAACTTCTAAACTATCAAAACTACTAAATAGGCATTTCCCTTCCATTCTCATTCTGGTCACACCTCTGGGAAGTCAGACATGTATACAGAGGGTTGGTTCTTCTCCATCAAGACCCTTTATGTTGAATGTGACTGAAAATCCACCTGCAAATGGCTTCACCATAAAGCAATTACCAGCTCAGGTAATTAGAAAGTTGAGTGGCTCCAAGGGTGTTAGCAAGTGGCTCCATTTCTCCCTTCCTCTCCTCTCTGCCTACTGTGGTCTTGGTTTCACCCTTATGTTCCACGTGTTGGTCGCCTGTCAACCCCACCCTCTCCCACCAGGAAACAAAACAACACATCAGTTGCTGACAAAATCTGTACACCATACCTTCCTGGAGAAGACTGTCTTCTCTGGTAAATGCTTAAGCCCTGGCCCTGAGATTCATTCGCTCATGTTAGCTGCATCTGGGCCATGTGCACACCCCTTGAGGAGGATGAGTTACTCTATGTTCTTTTTTTTTTTTTTTTTTTTTTGCTTTTTAGGGCTGCACCTGCAGCATATGGAGGTTCCCAGGCTAGGAGCCTATACCACAGCCACAGCAATGCAGGATCTGAGCCGAGTCTGTGACCCGCGCCACAACTCACAGCAACACCAGATCCGTAACCCACTGAGCGAGGCCAGGGATCGAACCTGAAAACCTCATGGGTCCTAGTTGGATTCGCTTCTGCTGCACCATGACAGGAACTCCATGATGAGTTACTATAGTTGCCTTAGCCTGCCTTAGTCCACCTTGGGTCTGGAAGTAGGATTCATCTCACCCAAATGCACTGTGGAGGTGGGGGATGGGGGATCCCCCAAATTCAAATCCACTTAGTAAAGGCTGAAGAATCTGGGAGCATGGGTGTCGTGGAGGTAGTGACTAATATCGTTTTCTCTCACCACATTCTCAGAGAGAACTGAGGATGTCAGCTCCTCTTGTTGATGCTTAGACAATGCTAAGTGACAATTTTCTCATGTGAGCCCAAACCAAATAGGATTTTAGGTTCCCAAATCTCTGAGTCAAGTAAACATGGCATTGTCATCCTTAGGAAAAAAAAAAAGTCTCTAAGAAATCTTAAGGATAAAGCTGTTAGGATTCCTAAATTCTGATGTTCAGGCAGTATCTACCTTCTCATTCCAAGAGGTGGGAGGTGAGGAGGGTGTTAGAAGAAAGGGCAATTGAATCACGGTGCACAGGAGCTTCCAGAAGACCTGACATTTCCTTGATGAGTGACTGGGGTGTGGGTGCCCCACTGCTATATGAATTCTTTCTTAAGAAACACTTGATGGCTTTTAAGTGATACCCCAGTGCTGGAAAGTAGGAGGTAGATTTGGAAAGATGCTTTACCTAAGTAAAGAGGAAATTGCCCGTGGGCAGCAGTAACATATTACATTTGTATTTTCCACCTTTGGTTTTTGAGGAGACAGGACTGCATTTTAAGAGATGCCATTAAGTGTCATTTGTCTCTGAAAAAAAAAATAAAGTGTAAATTTGAAATTCATGCTACAAAAAAAAAGATGAAGCTAATTTTGGCTGATATTCATGTACGATTGGCAATAGCAACTGAGATAAAGATTAATAACCTGGACCACCATTAGCATAATCCGCTGTAATGCTGGATACAAAATCGCATCATTCTAATAATATAACTTAATGTTTCCTAACCAGTGGGGTTCTTGCAGATTTGCAAGTATTAGCTCTAAATTCTTTAAACTAAAGGCAGATCACATTGCACATGATCAACACCTCTGGAATATAAAACACACGATGAATTAATTCAGCCAGTCACAATACGCACATCTTTGTTTTCAGTGAGAGATGGATAATGGGGTGTGTGTATGCGTGTGTGTGTGTGTGTGTGTGTGTGTGTGCGCGCGCGCATGCGTGCGGGAACACGCGTGTAGGGGAAAGCGGGGCCTTTTATTTTTAATCTAACATTTGCAAAATTGATAATTGACTCTGAGGATGAATCTAGGGAGAACGTGGTGAAGCTCTGGGCGGCCCTCAGCTTTCCACACGAGCACAGAAGGCATTCTCAACATGGGGTGGCAACGTTCCAGTCCAGTTTCTGCCCAATTAGGCAGAAACTCTGTGTTTGATTTTGGGCCAATCACTTCTCTTGGCCCGCCACCTCCTCTGGGTAAGATAAGGGACCTGACAGACAAATATTTCCTGGATGCCTGAGGAGTTTCCTAGTCCTTCAGGTTGCTATATTTCTGTCTGACCTGCAGGGGGCAGTCTTGCTCAGAGGGCCCTGAATTTAGCAAAATTGTCCGGAGAACTGGGCCCACCTTTGGGTCTAACCTCCTTTTCCCCCAGCTTTCATAGCTATGCATAATGTAATAATGGGTCAAGTTTTCTTTAAGATAGGAGACAGTATTTACTTAATGGTTAAATATAGTTGGAAAAAAGATCCCTGAATGTCACATGGCAGGTTACCCTTTTTTTGCGTTAGGTTTAACGAGACACCTGCTAGCAAGGACAGCATGTTATTTTTAATCTCAACCTTTTTTGCCCAATGAAAAATGCTGGGATGGCCCTCCCCGCATCCTGGCCTGGCGCTAAGGCCAAAGAAAGACATTAAGCCCCAGACAGACTGTGTGCCAAGAGAACGCAGGAGGCTGCAGCAGCCAGGCAGAGAGAGACTGAGTGAATTATAACCTGGCAGCATTGTTTGCCAATACGTGTAGAGCCGAATGCAAATGAGCCCAGGTTCATGGGTCCAGAACAGAAAAGAAATGCGGGCAGGATGAAAGGAATGGAGCTTCAAGCAAATCCTCAGCTTTATACAAATCTTGCCTCCCTCCCCCACCCCCCACCGCCCACGGCTTCTTGCAGATCCCAGGAGGCACTGGTCAGACTGGGCATCTGGGGGGGGGGTCTCCCTTCAACAAGCTCTGGAACAGCCCTCAACTCTGAGAGCCCCTTAGAACCCCTTGGGGGGCTTCAGGGAAAAGCCCGAGCACCACCCCGGAATCTGCCTTCTGAATCTACGGGGCTTGAGGGCCCTGCTCGAGTGTTTTCAAAAGCTTCTGAGGAGATTCGAGTGTGAAATCAAGAAGGAGAACCTCTGCTCAGGTAAATGCAGTGACGGTATGGGTAACTGCCTGCTCGGGTATTGGAATATAGCTGTAAGTGTGCTTTATCACACATCGGGGTGTCTGTACCTTCTCACTGAACAGTCACTCACCTTGGGCATGGTTCTCACTTTCTGTTTAGGTTGTTGTACCTGGCTTACGTACTAAACCCATTCGTGTGTCTGCATGTTGGCAGGGCCAGTTTCCTGAGTCAGGAACCGCCATCAACCCCCCAGGCAATCCTAGCCTTGCTTTAACAGGCGGCTTTTTCCAAGGGGCTCTGTTTCCAATCTAAATTAAGATTTCCTCCTTAAAAAAATTCCTGTTTTCACAACTGTAGACATAGGAAAGGAAGAAGATAAAATGAAAGGAAATTGGCTGCTTGCATTTTTGGTTTTGTGGTTGAGTCAGTTCCCTTCTTGTTTTTAGTTAATGCCATCGTATTGTATCAGCATTTGCCAGAATGTTTTTTTTGAAAATGCCCTTTCTCTGCAGCTTCAGTTCAAGAGGAAGCGGCGAAGGCCATAGACGCAGCTCATCCTCCGCAGCACAACTCCTACACTTTGCACCAAGAAAGAGACACCGTCTCCCACCCAGACCTCCAAACCCGCAAACCAGTCCCCTCCCTCACCTTCTGCACCTGGGTTTCCACACGTGATCCACACAACCTCCATCTTACTCATCCAGAGGTGGCCAGCAAGAGAATTGGAGCCGCCAACTTTCCATTCCCTCCCCAAACGTGCTGAGAAACTTCAGGTTGTGTTTTCAGTTTAACCCCTGACTTAGAAAATTCATTTACTGCTCAGTTTTCTCTAGCTCCATTTCCCCATCTGAATTATGGGAATGATATTTGTCATCCACCTGAGGGGTGACAATGAATTTATTGACATTTGAGATCCTCGGATGAAAGGTATTATTGTTTCTAAGTACAAAGGGTGATTCTTTAGTAAAATCACTGAGCTGGTAAATGTATTTGCTCATAAGGAATTTGGGGAAGAGCGCTTTTAGGAATGAACAGCAATGGAAATACAGCTTGATGTTTTTGAAAAAAAAAAGTTGTGTTTTTTTGTTTTTGTTTTTGTTTTGCTTTTTAGGGCTGCTCTGGTGATATATGGAGGTTCCCAGGTTAGGGGTCAAGTTGGAGCTACACCTGCTGGCCTACGCCACAGCCACAGCAACGCTTAACCCACTGAGCGAGGCCAGGGATTGAACCCGCGTCCTCAAGGATCCTAGTCGGGTTCGTTAACTGCTGAGCCGTGAAGGGAACTCCTGAAAATATTTTTTTAACTTAGAAAAAGTCCCAAATATTAGCTCCTGGTTCTGAAAGCACCTAAATTGCACTTTTCTTCTTTTATCTAGAGCTACGGAAAACTTCATGTGGAGGAAAGTAAGGGTACAGCGGTTTCAACTGGGGAATCTGATTTCCCAGCCCTTGACTCAGCCGAGCCTTCTTAGTGACAATTCCATAAATGTGACTGCAGCTGTGGGGGCAGCTGGAGAGACACCTGTTATCTTTCTGGTCCCTTCTGATATTTTGAATGTCTCTTCCAACTGACGGTGTTACCTCTCTGGCCCGGCCCTGGCTGTCATGTGGGTGTTGCCACTTGGGCAGGAAGCTGGGCAGAAGATCTAGTTGAAGAAGTAAACTGCCTCCTTGAGCTCATGAGCAGACCCATGGAAACCTGGTGACTTCCCATGAGACTCCGGGGCCTTCTAACCAGAGAGGAGGGTCTCTTACCAGCTGTCGCACCTTAGCTGACTTTGGCTAAGGTGGAGAGGCTGACTGATGCAGTGATTGCATTATTGTAGAAAGCCAGGGCACAGGAACTCTAGAAAGTTCCCTGGAGCTCCTCTGCCTGCATTCTGAGACAGGTGCCCTCTCGGTTCAGGGAGAGAACTTCCCACTTGTCCCGTGTGTGCTCCTGAAAGGAAGCAACATTTACAGCCAATCTAAGCCCCATCGCATGTAGCTTAGTCTGCCCAATGCCAACAAAACCATGCCCAGCTGGTAACCAGGTCCTTCTGATGCTGATGTATGAAGAGAACTGGGCGCTGGCCTGGACAAAACATTTGCTCTTAAAATGGATTAGAGTGAAATTACAAAATCACTGTAACCACTCTTACTTACGCACTCCTACAGAGGGAAAACAAAGTCACTGAAACAGAAAAAATGATTCCCAAAGGAAAATTCCATTCCCTCTTTGATGACCTGTGAGAAAGTTACCACAACTCCATTCAAAACCTTCAGGCACTTGATTTTTTTTTTTTAATATCCTTTACCTTTTTAATAAAAAGTAAAAAACAAACAAAAAAATACATCGATGTCCTGAATAGAACCTCTCTATGTAAAGGTCTCACTAAACAAATAAACATAGGACCAGACAAAAGAAATGGAGCTGCGAATAGCAATATGATATATTATGAAGCATTTATATATGTACGTATATATTATATATGAATGTGCAGGTATATGTGTGTGCACCTATGTACGTATAAATATGTAAATATTTGCCTACATATGTCACACACACACACACATATATATTTGTACTGACCTCTTTAGATTGAAGTCCAAGGCACTTTTTACAATGAACAGGTTAAAGCCATTAATTCAGAACATAACTGTTTCTGGGTACATATCGATTTATGGCGCCAATATCACAATTCGCATCTTTCCTTGCTTACCTTGGAGAGTCTAATTGGTGCAGTGAATAAGGGACGTGGATTAGAAAGCGATTAGGAATGTTTCTAGATGGTTAAACGAACTTCTCTCGCTAGTTTCCTCTCGGGAGGAAAGTTCCCAGTGGTGGGAGGCTGAGTTTCTCAAGGAAGGAACACAGATGCAGCTATTTCTGCATTCTGTTGAGCAGGGACTCAGGTGGCCTTCCAGGGGACCTGCCCCGCGGAGCCACCTGATACAAGGAGGGCCCTGCCAGTTTACGCTGAAATGAAAACCTCAAAAAAGTATTTTGAGGTGGCTGAAGGCTATGAAGTGAGTGGTTTTTAATCTCAGCCTGGGAAAATTCTGCTTCTTTTTGTACAGCACCTAAGCTATATGACCTCAAGGGGAATTTTAAGATGCATTTTTTTAAAAAAAATCTTTTTAGAGCTGCACTTGTGGCATATGGAGGTTCCCAGGCTAGGGGTCCAATTGGAGCTGTAGCTGCTGGCCTACGCCACAGCCACAGCAATACCAGATCCAAGACACATTTACAACGTACACCACAGCTCACGGCAACGCCAGATCCTTAACCCACTGAGCGAGGCCAGGGATCGAACCCACAACCTCATGGTTCCTAGTCGGATTTGTTTCCACTGCGCCACAATGGGAACTCCAGATGCATTTGCTTTTATCCTTATGATCATACAGCACCTTTCCTTCATCAACAAATTCTGTAAATGAGGGTCAAGAAAGAAATGGTTTGATTTTCTCATGATTAAGGATGTTAGTTACCATTGCTCTGTGGTGAGGCCAGTGCTTCTCAACATTTATGTCTACAGAGCACTTGGGGATCTTGTTAAAATGCCCAATTTGACTAAGTAAGTCTGGCCGAGATTCTGCCTTTCTAACAAGTTCCAAACTGATGCTAAGGCTGCCAGCCCATGGACCCCACTTTGACTCGCAAGGGGTTAGCAATATACCTGAATTACTGTCACGAGGTCTTCTTTCCCCAAATCAGGAATTTGTATTGGTTTCCTCAATTCTAGATTGAATAATAACTTTGAGTAGAAAGCCCAGAACACTGTCTATGAACGTGAAAGCCTTCATCTGAAAAGGGCTGGAAGGAAAAGCCAAAAAGAGACAGTTCCATTTCCTAGCAGAAAGGTATTAAGAGACAAATCAATTACCACCAGTACATTCACCAGTCAGTTATAAAATTGAGAATAAACTAATTGCCATTACCCAGTGAGTGAGTAACTTGCTAAAAACAGGTGCCCTGGAGTTCTAATGGCTTTAATGGAGCTCAGCCTAATGTGTAACCGAGGAACAGGACAGAGACTGAGAGAATTCAGCTCAATAAAAATAAAAATGTGGATCCATGTTAGGTCTCAGCTACACAAGCAGATTGAAGCATGCAGCTATTTCTCCTTCCAATGGCATGAATATCATTGAAGCGCCAGCCTTCTCTATGCTGAAGCTCAAATAAATGGAAGTTTGAGAGGATTCCAGCCTTTCCCCCAGGAGAAAAATCTGCTGTTTTACGCCATCAGTATATCTGTGTGACTTCTCAGAGATCATGAAGGGAAGAGACATGCATGTTCAGTGGAATCGACCCTGATGCTACTTGGTTTGCACCTGCTCAACATTGTACCAAAGTGATGATAAGAGAAGAGGGTCCTCCTTGGGAGGAGGCTCACTGATTCTAGGAAACCTTTGTTCAGTAACCTAACACATCCTGTTTTCATCTAGAAATAGCCCCTTGGTTAGGCAAAGGAGGGAAGTGAGAAATTTTATGCTCCTGTCTCAACTGCTCTAACAGAGATGGACGGGCTTGGGTATAATAGGTGCCTAAAGAGAAAACTTGACACAACATTGCCAATAGAGGAGAATATCTTGACTGAAACTCTTTCTTTCCTCCCATTTAGAGCAAACCAGCAGAAAAGAAGCCCAGCTCTTGGCTGGGTCTTGCAATGTCCTGCCTCCTCCCTTCAATCCCTTAGGGTCTGTGCTCCCTGTTGTGGATAAACACGTGGAAACCTCACTCCCTCTAGGGCATTGCCCAAGCAGAAGAGCACACCTGGGCTCTCACTGGACCTCATGTAAAGGGAATTCCAATCCCGGTTATACTCTGACCCAGAGAACTTGTGATGCCTAGAATTTGGATTCTTTGGTGTCACGGGAGAAAACTCTTCCTCATGCCAATTTATGACATTATGACATTGCCAAAGGAAAAAAGGATCAGCTGGGTTTGAGACATATCATTTAGGTAATAGAGCCTTTGCCTTTTTATAGAAAGAGCCTACACTTTTATTTCACTGGCTTTGCACAGCTACTAAAGGAGAGATGGCTTTTAAAATCTCCTCTGAAATGGCTTGAGAGAATTTAGGGTAGAGTTATTCTTCTAAGCCAGGAATAATGTTCTTTTGTCTCTAATACGTCTCAGAGAATTAGAATATGGCAGTTCTGTAGGCTGAGGACCCTCGGTCTGGGTGTCAGGCAATAACTAGCAGTGATGTGTACTCAGAAACAGTCGTTAGGAGAGCAGGCTGACACGTGACCTGCTAAAGACTAATTTGATACAAAATGTTAATTGAAAGTTACAATATATTTTATAATATAGCAATATATTTCATATTTAAAATAAACTGTTATGCTTTTTCCTATCATTAAAAAATAGCAAGCAGTACAGAGGCAAGATGCAAATTCATATTGAAGCTCATCTGATCTGAATATAAACACATCAATCTCTGAGTTCGCCATGATGTTTCCTCCATTAGCATCCTGTTGACCTCGTTTGCTGTTCTCTTCTGGTCAGTGCAGAATGGGAGAGTCTGGGACCAACCTTGAGTTGTTGCGCCATTAAAAAGTGTCTGATGAAGGTGGATCAATCCTGGTTGAGATTCAGAAAGTGAGACAATATGACACAGATAGAGAATGTTGTTTATCCCCTGTCCTTCTGTGAGCTTGGATGTTGGCTGTTCCCGTCAGATTGATATTTGATTTGTCAATATATATATGTGTGTGTATATATATATATATAATTTTTTTTTGGCTATAAATTCAGCATCTCTTTGGGATCCAAAACAGGTTGGTGTTGAATTTTGTGCTTTTCCTCCATCAGCTTGGTTGGTCACAACGTCTCTTTTGTTTGTTTCCACACATGGTCCAGGCCCAAGAGTACAGCTTCCAGAACACGTTTTTCAGGTGTGTAAACAACTGTGGCAGGGCACTTGGCACCTAGATTTGGAGGTCATACGTTGAAGATTTGATAATGGTTTTGTTCAGAGGGAACTCCAGTTCATGTTTGGGCATTTCCAGTAACGGTGTAAGAAAAAAAGATCACAGTTATTTTTTTTTCTCTATCTGTATATATTTATATACCATTGCACTGAGTATGTTTTTAATAAGCTTCAGTCTATTTTAGTAAAAATCTATATATTACTTGTCTGACAAGAGTCTAGTGTTAATTTCTATTCATGCAGCCTGGCACAAGCTTTCAGGATGAAGAGAACTTGTCTATATTCTACTACCAGAGGCAGACAGTTAATATTGCTCTCCCTGTAAGGTTCCTTTCTTAGTGGTATCAAAGATCCCGCTCCCATGTTTACTTTGGTGGCAATAGAGAAGGAAGGGATGTGGTCCAGGGCGTCTTTAAACCGTCTGACTGCAGAGGAGGGGAGGGAAGGGGCTGTGCCCGCCTACCAGGAAACAGCCAGGTAGCTGTCTAAGGTACTGAAACTGAATGCTGCAGTGTCAATAGGGACAGCACGACGACCACTGACGGAGCCTTCATCCACTTCTAAGCAACATTCAGGGAAGTAGGATGACAGTGTAGAACTGGGGACATATTTTAGGGTTTAAAAGCAACGACCTTTTAAAAAGAACAGTAACCTACTGGTAGTGCAATGACTCCACAGTGTCTCAGTTGTGGTACTATGATGGTAGCAACACTGTTTGTTCTGGGATGAAACACTGATTTGTAATTTGGGGTGCATGGCTTGTTGAGGTACACTCCGAAGGAGGAGAGAGGTCCTGGGACTATGGGCTAATCCCATACTTCTCCCTGCTAAATCCACTACCTGGTTGCTACGTAATAATTACTTTTTGGTAGCTATTGACGACATTCAGAGGCAACATCAAAGTGTAGAGTAGACAGAATTGGTCTGGGTTGCTATGGACAATAGTGATTCCATTTTAGAATCTATTGAATACTTTGTACTCAAGAATATTAACTATTATCTTTAAGTACAGAGAAATTGAGGTATGAGGTGGTTATATTCACTGGCCAAAGATGTGGATCCAGTGTTAGAGTTTTATTTATTCTGATTCCGTATCTCTATTTTCTTCTCTTCCATCGTTCATTATTTTCACAAGAAATTATCAAACGTCTATGGGGGAAAGCCTCAAATATATGAAAAACTGTTATTTCTTCAATGCTGTTCCTTCTTGGCCTTTACCAGTAAACATAGTTTGCATTTGCTCAGCACTTTAGAATTTACTTGCACGTACACTTTTTATACCCCTTCACTTACTTGTTACACCACTGGTACTTGCTTTGGTCAGAAGTTAGTGGTGATCCAGGGCCTTACCCTTCTAGTTCTTTTGGGTTGTATTAAGCGTTTCTAGAGATATGATTCCGTGACGTTACATATTATGAGGATGGCAAGAGCAGTTGATAGACACTTTCTGATAATTTATTGATGATGATCACACATATGTGGCCTTTGATCCAAAGATGCAGATTTTTATTTGGACTTCAATCTAAGGAGGAGGGAGCCCCTCGACTGGTGTAATTTACCAACTGATGCTATGTCCTGAAATTCCGCTGAGAACAGTGGACTTAAAGTATCACAGTACATCCCTTACTTTACAGTACATGGAGCTAGAATATGGCTTAAGCGATGAGGGGGTGGCTCTGTATTTTCAATTCAAGTGTCTAGATATTTTAGGGAATATTAGAGTATTTTTACCTGACACTGAGTTATCAGAAGGGTTATAGTAGGGGCTCTGCTATACTGGGTCAGCCTTCCAGGAAGGGGCAGACTTCAATCAGTTCAGTACTGGAGTGAGGTTATTGTAATTCATAGTTTTCCCACATAGCCAATTTTTGAGTAGATCATTAAACCTCCTCCACAACCAAAACTGAAACACGGAACAAGACAGCATGACGTGAGAATCCATCTACCCCCTTTCCTCATCTGATGGTGATACTGAGGTGCAGTGGAATTAGCCAAAAGATAGGCTGTAGGAAGGAAGCCTGGGTGAGCTACACCCTGGATAATCAATACCTAAGTCATCAACGGTTGATTGTACTTGCAGAAGAATGGGTAACTTCCCCACAGAAAGCTGAAATACCATTATAGAGAAGCAGCCTCCCATTTATCATGGCAGGATCAACATGCAGATTCGATCACATTTTTTTTTCTTGGAAGAGTAAATACTCTTTCACCAAGGATAAAAACCATACGTAGCTATTGCACTACCAATAGGTCCAGTCAAGCTACAAATGCCCATGTGTTTCTAGGACGCCAGGGGTGACTCCAGCCCCTTGTTTTGCTAGTGTTGCTAGCTTGGTCATCAGCATTTAATGCTGTAAGAGTACAGCATTAGTGGTGGGTTAAAGAAGAGTCACTCACAGATAGCAATGGGTCAATGACAGTCTGCACACACTTTTTGGCAGGAGGAATGGCAGTGGAATCTCGCATGTCATTTGTTTGCAACTCAGGTGAAATCCCTATATATGTGCACATGCACACACACGCACACACACATGTCACAGGGTTACAGTGGGATGGGAAAGGCAAGTAGGAATTAAGAATTGAGGGCTGGAGGTTAGAGGATCAGGGTTGGCATGCTCGGGTTGACCCGCCAGTTTGCTTCGCACGTGAAATGAACTAATGCCACAAAGAAACTGCATGGCGATTTCATCTGCTTATCCATCTGTTTGTATGTTCAGCTGTCACTGAAACCAGGAGTGCCATTCTTGGACATAAAAAAGGAGAGGGACCTTTTCGATAATCAATAGGTAAAAGAACAAGCCAAAAAAAAAAAAAAAAAAAGCCAGCAGCAAGTGTGGCATCTATGGCGTGCAAAACATCCAAGGAAAATGCTCAAAGGAGTCATCAAGATGAAAATGAGGCGATTAGGGGAATGCTAACACTTATCTTTAAAGAGATAAAAGGAAAAGTTTAGCAGGAGATCAGATCTTTTGAAAGACTGGCCGTTCCAGGGTCTGATGTCTGCTGATACCCTTGTCCTTAGGAGACTAAGCCCAGGGCTGTAGAAGAAAAGTCTCCACAGCCAGACACTGCCTTCGGAATGGTGGTGCTGCCCTGCACAAAATGAAACCCAACAGGACAACCATCCACCAAAGACACCCTTCTATTTTACCCTAAGCAGATGAAATATCCCCTACAGTATCATTTGACCCCCCACTAGCAGAAGGCAAAGACCTCAGAATGAGAAAAGTCATGAAGAGCAGGATGGTTTTCAGAGCACAAACGTTATGCATGGTTAGATGATGGAGCAAGGAAAACATCTGGCCTCCCCATGCCCTCGCCTCACAATGCCGGTCACTACACTGGATCCCGATGTTGCCGAAGTCTCTTGGAGTTTGAGATGCATCACGATAGCTTTTGCACCAAGAATAACGTGGCACGGTAGGAAGAGACTCCTGACAAATCTGCATCACCTTACCTTGCCCACAAGGTTCCCAAAGGGCTCCCTTTATTCTCAAAACCTTTTACTTTGAGGTGGTTTTAGGTCAAGTAGAAAGGACCACTGGGCCACTCACCATCACTTCTCCTCCCAGCTCTCAGGTGAGGCATTGACCTCTTGGTGGTCCTAACATCTGGGGCTGGAAACCTGTTGCTGGATAAATATCACTGAGCCCAGACAATCTTCTATTCACACAGGCATCCTGGAGTCACACCTGTTGGTGCATGTGTGTGCACGCGTGCACAGATCCCCTCCCCTCCCCTCCCCTCACGTGCATACACCTGATCACACGCTCCACTGGAACACAGCTTGTTTGGATATAAGATGAACACTCTGCAGAAGCCGTTATTTTTAGAAGGCTGCTTATCTCTCCAGAATGCCAACGATTTTGGCTTGTCACTCATCTCAGAGCAAGCATGGTGCGTATCCAGGGCGAAGCATCCTGTTTTGTGTTTGAAGGGGCCTGCATCTTCAGGGAAGCTCAGGATGTGGCCGACACTAGCAAACTACCCGAACTGACAGCACCCACATCCAGATTCGGACCCACTCAATGTGCGTGTTGAGAGTGCCTACGGTGTGCAGGGTAAGGGGCCAAGTCCCTCTCTATTTGGGTCAAGTGCAAACAAGAAAAGACCTGGGTTGAACGTGGGATGTGCCTGTGTGTGTGTGTGTGTGCACGTGCACGTACGCGTGTGCACACTCTTGCGAATACACGGGTTTCTATGGGTATTAATATTGGATGGGAAGTCTGGCTTTGTATTTGCCTATTTTTCTTTTGGTCGAAATTGAGTTTTACGACTGTATAAGGGATGGGAGGACAGCTTGGTAGGCTATGGGCAGCTCTCCTTTACTTTTGTCATCCAGGGGCTTCCTTAGACAAGGAAGGGCTGCAGGACCCCAGGGGTGAGGAACCCGACCCCGGAGCCTGACAGCACGCCCTCCCCCAGCGGGACCCTCCTCTGGGCTGGCTTCACCGTCGGCTACTTCAGTGCATCTGACCCCCCACCCACCCCCCATGTGAAGACCTGAGATTGAACGTGGATTTCTGTTCTCCACCAACTCTGCAGCAAGGGCCCTGCCAGAGGCGTCGCTTCCTGTCATCTCCTCTTCCTGCTCCCAAGTAGAGGCACCTAAACAGAGATTAGATTTCTGGTTTCAAGGCATATCAAACCAAGCACGCTGAATGAACATGAGTTAGTTAATTAGCTCGGTCTCTCTTCTTTTACGTTCCCTGGTCGGAATGTTCCTTGATGGCAAAGTGACCAGGAGAGAGTTGACTTGCATCTTAAGACCTATGGGTAATGCTTCTGGAGTGGGGAGTTTTATTTAGCAACTGCTTGAACTTGTGTACGGGGTCGGGAAGGAAGTGGAGCTGACCCCGATCGGGCTGTCGGAGAGTGGGGTGTGGGTGGTGCCCACTGCCACGCTGACGCCCCGGGCCTCCATCAGGGCAGACAGGAGCTGCTGCTGCTGCTGGCGCAGGGTGTCCGCGATGAGCAGGGGCAGGGAATTGAAGCTGGCTGTGAGATGCTCCAGCTTAGACTCCAGGCTGCCGATTTGTTTCTCCAGATCTTCGCTCCGATCATTGAGTTCTGTGATTAAATCATACATGACGTTCTGCATCTGTTTGGGGAGACAGAGAGATGGGAGATAGGGAGATGACAGGTCATCACAGAGGAAGCTGCGATGGGAAAAATGAAATACTCCTCCAGATTACAACGGGACCAACTTCCACACCAGCTGTGTCTGTTCTGGCCAAGGACACAGAAGCAGTTTACTTTCTTGCAGACATGGAGGCTCAAATGGCACTTTTTTTTTTTTTTGGTTGTTGTTGTTGTTTTTCTTAACACAAAAATAATGTGGGATTTATTTATTTATTTATTTATTTATTTATTTATTTATTTATTTATTTATTTAAGGGCTGCATTAAGTTCCCAGGCTAGGGTTTGAATCAGAGCCACAGCAGCTGGCCTACACCCCAGCCATAGCAATGTGGGATCTGAGCCATGTCTGCGACCTACACCACAGCTCAGGGCAACACTGGATCCTTAACCCACTGAGCAAGGCCAGGATCGAACCCACATCCTCATGTATACTAGTCAGATTCATTTCCACTGCTCCATAACGGGAACTCCAATGCATATTAATTATAAAAATATATTAGAAAATAAGTAGACTGTAAGAGAAGCAGCACTTTCTTCTTAAATAGAACAAATCTCTCAAGTGTCCTCATGTTCTTACCGCGCCCACCTCTCGGCTCACACATCGTGGCAGACACTGGTTAAAGAGATGGGCGGCGGACAACGCAATAGATTTGTCATTGGTAGGCCAGGGTTCGAAGACACATCTGCAGCTCACTAATAAGTGCCTTCCCTCAGGCCACTTAACCTCTCTGAACCTTGGTTTCCTTAAAAATAGGAGGTAATAATAACTACATATAGTTACGAAGCCATTGCTCCCCTCTTACCCACTTTCAGCAGAGCAGCCAGAATGTATGATGTACGATGTAACTCACTCAGGCCAGGCCACCAAGGCCTCACTGAGGTTACGGCCTCTCTCCGGTCTGGTCAATGAAGGGGGCATCCCCAAAGGCCACTCCACCTCTGGAGCTCCGTGGGTTGTCCAAGGCCTTAGTCAATCATATCGCAGTTCAAACTCTCCCTCTGCCCCATCCTGCCTCCATCACTGCCTGGCAGGCCCACCCCCACCCCCAGTAAACCCCCTGCCCTCAGTGCCACCTCTCAGGGTCCCAGGGACCTGCCTTGAGGTCGGTGCTCATCCCCCATGCAGCCCATGGCCAACAGCCTCACCTTGTCTAAGCCTCCTGTTAAAAATCATCTTTCCCCCACATCCTTGTAAATATTACACCAGGTTCCCACTTCCATTCCTGATCCTACTGACACTGTTCAACTTATTTTTTCTTTTTTTTTTTTTTTTTGGCTTTTTACGACCACACCTGAGGCATATGGAGATTCCCAGGCTAGGGGGTCGAATTGGAGCTGCAGCTGCCAGCCTACATCACAGCCATAGAAATGCAGGATCCGAGCAGTGTCTGTGACCTGCACCACAGCTCATGGCAACTCGGGATCCTTCACCCACTGAGCGAGGCCGGGGATCAAACCTGTGTCCTCATGCATACTAGTTGAGTTCATTCCTGCTGAGCCACAACGGGAACTCCTCAACTTTTTTTTATGTCACCTTCTAACACACTAGCTAATTTGCCATTTCTTCTGCATATTGTTGTTGCTTGTCATCTCCCACTAGAAGGAAAGCTTCTCCAGGGCGGGGATTTTTGCCTGTTGGGGTCACTGTGTCTCAAGGGCCTAAAACAACATATGGCACGTAGGAGATACTCAACTAATATATATTCTTTTCTCTCTAGGGCCCCACCTGCAGCATATGGGAGTTCCCAGGCTAGGGGCTGAATAGGAGCCGCAGCTGCTGGCCTACCCCACAGTCACAGCAATGCCTGATCTGAGCTGCATCTGCAACCTTGCAGCAATGCCAGATCCTTAACCCAGTGAGCGAGGCCAGGGATCCAACCCACATCCTCACAAACACAATGTTAGGTTCTGAACCTGCTGAGCCACAGTGGAAACTCCGCAACGAATATTTTTTAATGGACAAATATACATAAATGTGCCTAGCAAGGGGGTCTGCCACACACGATCAGCAGTAAATGATGCTGCCAGACTAATGAATGGATAAAGTGCTGGCACAGGGGAAAATCACTGTGCCTTCCATCCCTTGGCCAACGCAGGAATTGCACTGATGGAAAAGACCATTTTCGCCACAAATTATTTCCATATGCCCAGAAGATTTCTCAGGGTCTCTCATGGAAACTTGAGTGGCTGAAGGAAAAAGGCAAACAAGACTACCAAGGGGGCCCAGCCCAGGGCCTGCCTCTGTAGAGCAAGTGCTCAGTAAGCTTTTGTGAATGAACACTGAAGGAGGGTGTGAGAGCAGGGGAGCAAAGATGGGGTGTCTCCAAGGGAACTGTAAATAAAATAAAACTTTAAAGTAATAAAATAAACATCTTCTCAGAGTTATCATAAAACCAGGTCAGAGCAGCATGAAACAAAGGGAACTCGTGCCAAGTACACCATCTTCCGTCTTCCATCCGCTCTTTGCCAGTGCTCCCTGTCTCCCCGAGAGACCTGCTGCTCATTCAGGCTGTCCCAACCTGAAACCCGGGTGTCACCCTCTCCCTTGGCCCCCAGGTTTCACAGGACAAAGTCCTGCTCACCCTACGTCTAATGAGCCCTCAAATTCAATGAATGTCATTGAGATGAAACCACTTTCACTCCAGCCAATACCACCCAGCAGGCCGAGATGCATTTAGTAGAGTTGAGTCCCATGGTTTGGCCACCCCGGCGGCATATGGAAGTTCCTGGGTCAGGGACTGCCTCTAAGCCAGAGCTGCTGAGCCAGAGCTGTGACCTGCACCACAGCTGCAGCAACACAGGATCCCCTAACCCACTGCACTGGGCTGGGGATCCAAAGGGTGCCTCCACAGAGACAAGACGGATCATTAACCCATTGTGCCATATTGGGAACTCCTAGACTCTACTCTTATCAGGCAAATTTCTGATTATAATTTGGCTTCCTGGGTTGGCTTGTAGAGCCCTTGTGATGGTCACATTTCTCCCTGAAAAGTAACAAATGACATCAACTTGGGAGTGAGATTCTTGGGAGACTTCATGCTCTCAGGTGGTCCCTGGCTGCAGTGACAGAGGTCCAGGGTGGTGGCAGCTTTGTAACCCCCCAACCCCCACCTCCAGGTGCTGTGGCTCCAGGGGCTTCTAGGCATCTGCCAGTGACACCCTGATCCTATTTCACCTGAAATTTCAAGTTATTCTTGGAAGACGCAGAAACCATTGGAGCCTGCAGGGGCCAAGGAAGTCGGCAATGAGATGAAAGAAAAAAAAAAAAAGAGAAAGTGAAGGTGGCAAAACTTGAGAAGCCGGAGAGGAGATGGGGGGAGGGAGGCTGAAAAGGTAGCAATACCTTCCCAGCTGATAACATGCCCCACCGGCAAATTGGCGTCAGCCCCAAAAGGAGCCACTGCAGAGGTGGAAAGAGGCAAGCTCCGCCTTTGCAAAGGCAGGACTCTGCTCTGGTTGCCTGGGAGGAGAGGGGGACTTGAGAAATGAAAGTGCTTCCTGCATTAATTAACATGCACAGAACCTCCTCAAGGTGCACCTTCTTCCCGGAACGCACAAAACCACGAAGCTATATGACCACAGGGGACCTCGACGAGCGCTGGACTGAGTCCGGGCCCTGAGTCTCGGCCCCAGCGCGGCAGCTCGCCAACAGCCTGACCCTGGGGTGGTCTCTTTGCTCCTCTGGATCTTGGTTTCCTCATCTATATCCCCCCCCTTTTTTTTTTTGGTCTTTTTGTCTTTTTGCCTTTTCTAGGGCCGCTCCTGCTGCATATGGAGGTTCCCAGGCTAGGGGTTGAATCGGAGCTGTAGCCGCTGGCCTACACCAGAGCCACAGCAACTCGGGATCCGAGCTGCGTCTGCAACCTACACCACAGCTCATGGCAATGCCAGATCCTTAACTCAATGAGCAAGGCCAGGGATCGAACACACAACCTTATGGTTCCTAGTCGGATACGTTAACCACTGCGCAACGACGGGAACTCCCCTCATCTATATTCCTAACCAGAACTTTCATGTGCAAAGCCAGTGTCTATTGTTCACAAAGCATTGTTAGAGATGATATCTTTAATCTTTCTTTCTTTTTTTTTTTTTTTTTACATTTTAGGGCTGCACCTGCAGCATATGGAAGTTCCCAGGCTAGAGTCAAACAGGAGCTGTAGCCGCCAGCCTACAACACAGCCACAGCAACTCGGGATCCAAGCTGCATCTGAGACCTACACCACAGCTCATGGTAACACTGGATTCTTAATCCCCTGAGCGAGGCCAGGGATCGAACTTGCATCCTCATGAATCCTAGTCGGGTTCGTTAACCATTGAGCCACAAAGGGAACTCTGGTACCAATTTATACTCCCACTAGCAGGGGGTGAGTGTTCCAGTTGCTCCACATACTTAACGGCACTTGGTATTACTTGATTTTCAATTTTTTCCCCCTAGGGCTGCACGCATGGCATATGGAAATTCCCAAGCTAGAGACTGAATCAGAGCTGCAGCTGCTGGCCTGCGACACAGACACAGCAACACCAGAAAGGAGCCTCATCTTTGACCTACACCACAGCTCCACGGCAATGCCACATCCTTAACTCACTGAGCGAGGCCAGGGATCGAACCTGCATCTTCACAGATCCTCGTCGGGCTCTTTATCGCTGAGCCACAATGGGAACTCTTAGAGATAACATCTTATTGGATCAGTTGAGCCCGGATGTGAGGAATGATTTTTACTTTTCAATGGGAGGCACTGAGACCAGCACAGAAAACCTCCCCTCCTTCCTGGCTGGTTCCACTATCCTATGAGAGCTCCTCAACAGAGCAAGGGCTATTTGGAAGCCATACGGCCTTTTTGTAATCTAGAGAGGACCAAAGGGCAGGGGTGGAAGGGGTGAGCTGGGAGGACACGCACAGAAAGAAAAGGAAGAGAACATGGCGTTATTGTCTCTCCTGTTCCGTTGCTTGGTGACGGGAGGCCGGGGGAATGTGGACCGGTTGAAAGATGCTAGGTTGCTGCCAGGACCTTGGCTGAGCCTCCTGGGAGGACAGAGTTCACCTTCCTGGCAAGGCCCACCCACCCCACCGCAGCCCTGCAGATTCCCTTAACCCTCTCCTTTGCATTTTTCTTTCCAGGCAACTCCCTTCCAGGTTATTGAGGTTTAGTTGTCTCTTTCCAATTCATGGACTTTTGTTTTGTTTATGTCTTTTTTTTGGGGGGGGGGGCTACATCTGCAACATGTGAAGTTCCCTGCACCGCAGCAGCAACCCAAGCCCAGGCAGTGACAATGCTGGATCCTTAAGTCACGAGGCCACTAGGGAACTCCAATTCACAGAGTTTTTGTTTGTTTGTTTGTTTTTGCTTCAACCAATCTTTTCTGCACAGGGCCCCATCTCTGTGAGAGGCGGTGGCTGGCACTGAAGAAATGCAGGCTTGAAAGCCCAGTTTGCCTGCTATTCCCAGAACATCAGCCACAGCCTGTCCAGCCAGGTGAGGTGGGGGGTGGGGGGAAAGGAAATACAGCTACTTGTAAAAGAAATATCTAGGCTTGTCGAGCCATTCCTGTGCCTCCCAACATGGCCTCCCAGCCATGTGTACCCTTACAACCCTCCTCCTGGCCTCAGCTGATTGGTCCAAGGGTGGACACATGACCCAAACTGGCCAATCATATCATCCCTTCTAAGAATTTAGAATTAAGACAATAGGAGGCCAATTTGTCTTTGTGGCAAGAGCTAGAACATAGATTCTCTGGGTAGATAGGGGCCGGCATGGTCTGCCATGGAGACAGGAGGCATGGAACGCTGTCGGGAGACAGGGGAGAGGAAGAAAGAGAGAACTGAAGCAGGCACTTGAACAGGAGAGAGGAGAGAGGGTGAGCAAATGCTTTCCGGGGTGAGGCCCACTTCTAGTTAGGTCCTTTCTGAAGTCTGACCACATGCCTGCCTTGAGGTTCTGCCTGGAATGAGAACTCCTTGTATCCTTATAACAAACACCTCCCTTTTTTTTTACATATGGAAATTCCTGGGCCAGGGATCAAACCTGCACTACAGCAGTGACCACACCAGATCCTTAAGCTAGGCCACCAGGGAACTTCCTAAACACTTCCATCTTAAAACCTCCTTCCAGTGGTGCTGATACTGGAACCCAAGACTGTTAAGCGATGCACCCAAGGCCCTGGGAGATTCCCTTTTGCACTTGGTGTTCCATTCTCATCCTCACCTCCTCCAGGCTCTCAGGAGCTGGGCACTCCACATCAGTGCCCTCTCCAAAGGCGTGCAGGTCTGTGAGCATCTCCCTACCCGTGCCAGCCACGTATTCCCTGAGTGAAGTCCTCCAGGGGCTTGGGAGGCCCTTTCTTTGGCCTGATCCCTTCGTTGAACAAAGCGCCCCACACGTGGCCCAACAACTGGCAATTTCTCTGATCGCACCCTCTTTTCAAAGGGGGCTTAATTTGCCTGTGACTGCTCCTCTTGCTTACCCAGGGGACATGTTCCACGATGATAATTGACATCAGCTGGAATGTTCTGCCAGCCTGGCCCTGGGTTATATGCTTGACATAAAATTTCTATCAAGAGGCCATGAGGAGAAGGGGCTGAGGAGGGGTGCCTCTTTCTTCAGCAGTGCCTCCACTCAGCTCTGCCAGCGGGACAGCCTCTGGTTCTTTTACTCTGGAGATTTGCAAGAGGGGCTATTTCTTTACAGGATTATAGCAGTGCAGGGCCAGAAGCACAGAAGGACAGTGGGGCTTTCAAAGGAGGGCTCTCTTTTTTGGCATCTTAATGAGAAATAAAGAAATCCCCCCAACACACACCAATTTAGGGCCAGAAAAGCTGAGTGGTAAGGACTAGAGGATGCAGAAAAATGAGTTTCTGATCATAACAGGAAACCAGAAGGATCTTCCTAGGTGTGACCCAGGCAACAGCATCGCCATTGTCACCATTTGGCCTCAGTGTGCTTCACCCCCTGCAAACTCAAGCTCACCCTTCAGAGCCTTCAGTGTACAGACACTCAAGCAACACTGAAGAGACTATTAGGTCAGCTAATTAATTCCCAATGAAGACTAACCTGAATGATTGAGTTTAAAAACACATGCTGGGGAGTGTCCATCGTGGCTCACCTGTAACGAATCCAACTAGTAACCATGAGGATGTGGGTTCGATCCCTGGTCTCCATCAGTGGGTTAAGGATCTGGCATTGCTATGAGCTCTGATGGGTGGTGTAGGTTGCAGAGACGGCTTGGATCCCGTGTTGCTGTGGCTGTGGTATAGGCTGGCACCTGCAGCTTCGATTTGAACCCTAGCCTGGGAACTTCCATATGCCATGGGTGTGGCCCTAAAAAGACCCCCCCCCAAAAAAAAACCCCACGAAAACACATGCCCGGTTTTAAAAGTCAATAACACACACTCGTAAATTGCAAATGTCAAGAACTTGAACCTAGATTATTTTTTAACCAAGGAGGAGGTGGTCTTGGCTTTTCTGCTCCTGTCCTGTTCAGTTTGGCCATGGCCAGGTCTTCACAGCCACATTGGAGAAATTGAAATGCCAGCATCTGAGAACCCTTTCTGAGGGTTTTGGATTTTGCCACTCACCTTGGAAAGGTCCACCAGCGTGTTGGCTTGGTCGCTCAGCTTCCTCTGCTCCATCTTGACGCTCCTCAGTCTGCGGGAAAGAGTCGTGACAGCCATACTCTTCAAGGGCATGTGGGGCTTGGCGCCACACGCAGATTCCACCTCAATTCATCTGGTTTGGGAACCCAGCCCAGGACCTCAACCAGGAGAACAACTGACCAGAATCAAGGGCTTGGCAGGTCCCCAGAACAGCAAACGCTTGTCTCCATACGTGCTTGCCTTCAGTCAGTTTCCTCAGCACCCTCACAGCATCTCCTGGCTCCTATGCCTTCATCCAGGCTGCGCCTTCCACCTTCCAATGCCCGCCTCTCAGCCTTCAGGCTTTTCCCCAAACCTCCTTCATCCTCTACTTGAAAAAATCCACCATACTCCTAAAAGTCTTAGCTTGTAGAAAGCACTGACCACAATGTGTTCTGCTTCCAGTGGTCACGTGGTGCATGCGTGTATGCATGTGTGCATGTGTGCTCGCGTGAGCATGTGTGTGTGTGTAATACGGACCTCATGCCAGCACCATGCTATCCCCTTGACATTATCTTCTTCAATTCTCACTGTGATCATTTTGAGAGAGATGGGTTATGGAGATGCCTGGTGGTATAGAAAGTGTTTTCTTTTTATCTATTATTGCTCTTGTTATTATTTATTTTACAGTTTCAGCAGGGAAACTGCCAGCCAGTTCTCAGTCTGTGTAGACATAGACAGTCACTTTGGGATACATCCTTCTATCTAGTGGAGAGTTATTTGAGTAGCCTCTCTTGCTTATGTAAATGTAAGACAAATAGGCAATTCATGCCTCAGAGAAGGTTATACTAACACCTGTTTTGTGATCAACTATGCTTTTCTTTCTTTCTTTCTTTCTTTTTTTTTTAAAAGGCTGCACATGGAAGTTCCTGGGCTGGGGTCAAATTGGAGCCACAGCCCTGGCAACACCAGATCTGAGCCAAACCTGCAACCTACACGGCAGCTCATGGCAATGCCAGATCCTTAACCCCCTGAGTGATGGCAGGGATTGATCCTGCATCCTCACAGAGACTATGTCAGGTCCTTTACCCACTGAGCCACAACAGGAACTCCTCGACTATGCTTTTCCCTCCTAATTTCTCTATGTGGCACTCATAGGTCAATAGGAAGTATGGATATTTGCCTAAGGTCAAGAAGCTCCAGGAAGCTAAGGGTTGAAAACCCTTCCTTTCGTGTAGATTATGCGAGCCCTCTGAGGGTCTTATCTAATTTTCACCTTCCATGGCAGCCTGTCCAGTGTCTGGCCGTGGCAGGTGCAATCAAAGAATCCAAAGATGGATCTGAGTCCAGTTCACTGCCCCCAGTGCTTGCTGAGTGGAACAGAATGGATTTCTTCTGCTCCTCCAAGTATATGAGAAGATACTGACAGAACCCTGGGGAACCCCCCACTTCTAATGTGGTCATCTGGTGGCTGAGCTGCGTGGCATACTCACTGGTGGATAGCTTGCAGGAACTTCCTCTGGTGCTTCCGGACTTTGGCGTGGTCAATCTTCTTTAGCAGCTTTGTGTGTTTATAGATTAGCCATGTTTCTCGGAGGACGTTGGCTGCAGCATTCTTGATCTAAGGAAGAGGAAATAAAGCAAGTTGCCCTCAAGTGAAATTTTCCCAGATTCATGTCACGTGGTTTTTGTGTGTCTGCTGGTGTCGTCTACCTCATAAGGAAACGATTCGGCGATGACCTCTGTCCTTAATCAATTCATGAACTCTCAGAAAGGCTGATTAAAATTCATCTCTTATTAATCCTGTACTGGACACAGTAGACTGGAGCCCGAAATTAAGGGGTGTTTCTTGTTTCTTTCTTAATTATGCTAGGTCTGCCTCTCGACGGCTCATGCTGAGGCTATGTTTAGACAGGCTGCATTACCAAGACCTGGGGGCCTGGGGCACACTTTGAATAGATAAATATGTACCATTGCTGCCCTTGGAGGCGGAGTTCCACGCTCTACGTGAGATTTCGATTTAGTGCACGTGGTACGGTTCTTGGATTCAGAGAGTAAACAGATTTCCTATCAGCTAGAGATTTTGTTTATTTTTAAAAATTTAAAACAATTTTTATATATGTTTTTCGTTTTAGGGGCTGCACCCACAGCACATGGAAGTTCCCAGGCTAGGAACTGCCAGCCTCCACCACAGCCACAGCAACGTGGGCTCTGAGCCACGTCCTTGACCCACACTGCAGCTCATGGCAACACCGGATCCTTAACGCACTAAGTGAGGCGAGGGATTAAACCCACAACCCCTCGTGGATACTGGTCAGGTTCATTACCATTGAGGTACAACAGGAACTCCCAATTTATACAAATTTTAAAGGTCACTTTCCATTGACAGTTATTACAAAATATTGGCTCTATTCCCCATGTTGTACAATATATCCTTGAGCCTAAATAACATCCAGGTTCTTTTTTCTTTTTTTAAGGGCCGCCCCTCGGCATATGGAAGTTCCTGGGCTAGGGTTTGAATCGAAGCTACAGCTGCCGACCTACACCACAGCTCACGCCAACGCTGGATCCTTAACCCACTGAGCGAGGCCAGGGATCAAACCCAAATCCTCATGGATCCTAGTTGGGTTCATTAACTGCTGAGTCATGAAGGGAACTCTTTTTTTTTTTTTTTTTTCAATCTTTTTATCACCCAGTAGCTTTTATCACCCTCTCCCTGACCCCTATATGGCCCCTCCCCCAACTCTGGGACCCGCTAGCTTGTTCTTGGTATCTATGAGTCTGCTGCTTTTTTCTTATATTCACTAGTTTCTGGTATTTTTTAAGATTCCCCATAGAAGTGGTAATTGTACAGTATTTGCCAGTCTTTCTGGAGATTTTCAAAGGCCTCTTTGAGGAAGTATCTTCCCCACCCAATGGGATACAGGTATCAACAAATCCACTGTCTCTTTTCCCAAATGGCCGAGAACATTTACACGGCAAGTTTACATGTCAGTGTAATTGGCATAAAACGGAAAAAATTTCCAAGCAGTGTCAGAAAATCAGTGAAGATATTTCGGTGTGAAACCAGAGCTGCCTCACTCCCAGGGCTGGCTCCTTCACCGCACCGCAATCACACTTTTCAACAGATGACATTGTCATCTGTTGACATGGAAACCACTGATATCACCCAGCTCGAGACGGAGCTGAGACATATCGATGGCATCCAGATGGCAGGGGACAAAGTTTTAATCCAAACACAGACATCTTCAGCAATTAGCAGCAAGAGTAAGAGGAAACTTTTTTTTTTGCTTTTGAGGGCCACCCCTGTGGTATATGGAAGTTCCTGGGCTAGGGGTCTCATCAGAGTCGTAGCCGCCAGCCTACACCACAGCCACAGCCATGCCAGATCCGAGCCGTGTCTGTGACCTATACCACAGCTCACGGCAGCACCGGATCCTTAACCCACTGAGCGAGGGCAGGGATCGAACCCGCAACCTCATGGTTCCTAGTCGGATTTGTTTCTACTGTGCCACGACGGGAACTCTGAGGAAACAGTTCTTCTTAAGCACACGCTAAATAGATTTTTGATTAACTGTTCCCCTTTCTGTCAGCCATGCAAATTGGCACAGGCCCACAGGCCCAGGGCCTGGAAGTAAGTAGGCCAGCCTTGTAGAAATGAGGTTACTAGCCAGAAAGGATTTTAATAAAATTGGAGAGTACAGGCCTGCTTCTTCAGACTGACATCAACAGATGGGATGTTGTTGAAACACTGAGACGTGTGGGAAGGCCTAGGAAACATTGTTTTGCAGGCTGATAACTTTTGTGTGTATGTTTTAAAAATTTATTACTAAGGCTGGATTATATTTTTCATTGGCGCTGAAATGATGTTTTAAAAGAACAGCTAGGTCTTCTCAGACATGTCTAAGTGACACAAATAGTGCTTTTGTTCGTTCAATAAAAATCTACCGTGGAAATGGTTTTAAATGACTTGGCGGCCCACCTCTGGGACGTTCCTGCCTGAGAGGAAGCAGGTGGTGGGGAGCCGAGGCTGGAGAGGGTGCGCGTCCAGGTCAGGCGTCCCCGGGAAGGGAGAGGAGGGGACAGCCACCGGGGTTCCGTCTGGGGCCCACAGTAGACATCAGCCTCCTGGCAAAGGAGGCGGCAGAGAAGGGAAGGCTTTCTCTCTGCCCAGCTCATGCTCCCGCCGCCCTTCTGTCAGGAAAAGGCAGCCTGGCAGGTGGTTTCTTCAGTTTCCCCAGGTGCGTAGCCTCCAAGCAAAGCCTCCCAGAAGAACCGGGGTCGGGGAAAGGCTGCCCCAGCATTTTGGATAATGAGCAGAGCCCTGGTTACAGGGGTCTCCTCTTTGGAACACGGATAGAGTGCTAAATGTCACACCAATGAACTTTTTTTTTTTTTTTTGTCTGCACCCATGGCTTATGGAGGTTCCCAGGCGAGGGGTCCGATTGGAGCTACATCTGCCAGCCTACGCCCCAACCACCACCATGCCAGATCCGAGCCATGTCTGTGACCTACACCACAGCTCATAACAACACTGGATCCTTAACCCACTGAATGGGGCCAGGGATCGAACCCTCGTCCTCATGAATACTAGTCGGTTCTGTTATCACTGAGCCATGGCGGGAACTCCCCTGATGAGCTTCTGCAGACAGTCTCTGGGCGGGTGTGGGACCAACATTTGAAGTTGGAAAGCCTGCAGTTGAATCCTTGTTCTGCCAGTTTAGGAGTAAATGCTGAATTATAAGATGGGAAAAATAGGAGTTCCCGTCGTGGCACAGTGGTTAACGAATCTGACTAGGAACCATGAGGTTGTGGGTTCAATCCCTGGCCTTGCTCAGTGGGTTAAGGATCCGGCATTGCCGTGAGCTGTGGTGTAGGTTGCAGACGCGGCTCGGATCCTGTGTTGCTGTGGCTCTGGCATAGGCCGGTGGCTACGGCTCCGATTTGACCCCTAGCCTGGGAACCTCCATATGCTGAGGGAGTGGCCCTAGAAAAGGCAAAAAGACAAAAAAAAAAAAAAGATGGGAAAAATAAATCCTTGCCTTAAGGGTTCTTACAAGGACCAAAGGAGGCAATAACTGAGGAGGTGATGGGTGCTGAGGCTCCTGGTGAATATTTACCAGGTGCCAGTTGGCATATGGGTAAACTCATTTCATCTTCACAACAACCCTCTCAAGCGGGTACTAATAGTATCCCCATTTTCCAGATGAAGACACGAAGGCACAGACCAAGACCAGAAGGTTGTGATGACAAACTGAGTCACTGTGGATTTAAGCCTTTTATGAAAGTCTCCGAGAGATATGAGTTATCATCCTCTGGCTCCAACCCCCATTGACAAGATGAGGAAACAACAGCTTCAGAGACAGAACGTGATGGCCAGAATCCCACAGCCAGCTAACGGTGAAGTCCAAACAAGAGCCGGGTCCAAAAGGAGCAGGAGGTTTTCACGTGGTCTGAAGAAAGACCTGACGCGACGTCATCACTACACAAACAACATTAGTTGCTCTTCTCCAGGATCAAGGAACTGGAAAGGACATTAGATTTGTTTTTAATCATCGTGGCCCTCACTTAGCAATAATGACAGAACAGGGAGTCCAGGTCCTGCACTTAACTTTAGCCCACAGAGAAGGTACTAAAATCCCAGCCCAGCCTGGGTAGCGGAGCGAGGCAGTCGCAGCATCTTTATGGGTTTGAACAGGAGGCCCCTGCGTATGCGGGAAAGTGAGGTTACATGCAAGCCTTGGTGCTGCCTCTGAATTAATTGCCAGCAAAGAGCCTGGCACGAAGCTAAGGAGATCAATATCTGCAAGAGAGAAAGAAATAGGCTTTTAACTGCACTGTGCTTTCCCCGGTCGACAGTAAATGCGATTGTGACCAGGTTCTCCTCCAATTTACCTGGCTGATTGCTTTGAGCATCAGCGGGGTGGGAAGCAGTTGAGGGCGTGTGCCCCTCCTGGGATTCACTGAGCTTCCACGGGGCTCCCAGGCACTGCTCTCTGATGAAGACTTGGGTACCCTGTGAGCGCTCCTGGCACGCAGGGGCACGAGGGCCAAAAGATGCTCTTGGGAGTGAGACTAGGAGTGGGGTGAGTCAGGGAACTGGGAAGGACTGGGTAAGGCTGGCCACGATCTGATGAGCTCAGGAATGGTTGGAAGAGAGCTGTTTGTGCATGGAAAGCTGGCTATTTCATCCTCCAAACCCATAAGCATATGAGCTGATTGTTTTCTGTGGTTCTATACATTCTCTCCCCAAAGGTGTATGCTTTCACCCCAATGGGGGCCAGAGAACAGGCCAACGACCTCTGTACTGCAGGGAGGGCTGAGATGCATGCATCTGGGCAAGGAGTCATCCAGCTAAGATCTTACAAATAGTAACAGCTACCTTCACGGAGCTTACCAGGTGCCAGGCTCTGTGCCAAACACTTTATGTTTACACTGTCCCTCTGGCCCTCAAAAAAACCCCACATGTGGATGAACTATTTCCGTCTTGAACCAGGTATGGAACCTCTCTGAGGACTCCATTTCCTCATTCGTTCCTTCCAAAATCATTTACGATGTCCTGGCGATAGGGCAGACACCGTTCTCGGGGGTGAGACTACAGAGACGCACAAACCAATAACATTTCTACCCTCATGGAGCTTCTAATCTTGTGGAGCCAGCGTGTACGTTGTAATATCGGATCAGGCACTAAGTGCGTCCGAGAAAAACCACAGCACAGTAGGAGGCTACGGAGCGACACAAGTGCTCTTGATCTGTGAAATGGGATCATGGCATTGACTCAATGAGAAAGAATATACTTAAAACACTTAGCATTGGGGCCTGGCTGCACCACAGCTCGGTCCATGGTGGCTTTATGGATGTTCCTCCCCCCAACAAAGGTCAGCTGCTTCTCCCACCTCCCGCAAAAGAAAACGTAAAACAGAGCACGTATGTCTGTTCCTCGAGCTCCTGGCCGTATTATCCAAGTCAACCGCGTGCTCTGGCCGCCTCGCCGCCAGGGTAACCTGCTCCTTGGTGGTACGGGGGAGGGGGGAGGCTGTGGCAGGAGGAACATGTGAGACTGGGTGAGAGGCACCCTTCTGGTGTGCCTGTGGTTCCAGCAGCCACAGGGGGCCCTGGGGGAGTCATTCCAGGAGCCCCACTGGTGGGCTCCCTGGGAAGAACTATTAACATGCTCGTTATGCTGCCAGAAATCCTTTCCAGGGAAAGGGTGTTTCCACCTGGAGACGGGCAGGGGAGGGAAGCAAGGAAGATGATCACAGGGTGTGACTTAAATTACTTCAAGACGTTCCAGAGGTTGAATTGGATGAATACATCTAAAGGGATGATAAAAATCACAATGGGAGAACCCTCCGATCACCCTTGTCGTCAGACACTTGACTGAAGGTATCTGTTAGATGCAGGGCCATCCCCTCTTCCCCACCGCCTGCCCCACTTCCCTCACTGGCCACAGGCTCCCTACTGGCTTCCTGCCTCCGCGTCTCTTTCATCCCCCTGCTTATACGCGCTCTCCTTCCTTCCCCCATCCTATGCCTTATGCCCTTGTCAGGTGCCTCCACCTGCCTCATCCACACTTAGAAATGGGGGCTCCACTGCTGTGGCTGGCAGGACCCTGGGGCGGGAAGCAGGAAGGGGTGCACTTCCGTGGTTCAAGGTTGGAGTCTGTAGCTCTTTCCCCATAGCAACGCCGTAATGAATCGCCGCTGGGTCCATTATGCTGCTATTAATGTGACGCTCAGCTAGTTTGGAGGTAAACTGGCTTTTCTTTCTAGCAGGCCTGGGACCCTAACCCCCACTCTGAGTTCCAAGGGACTGACTGTTTTGGAAAACCCATTGGGTTTTGGCTGGAGAGCCGCCTGCCCACTCGAGAACAAACAGCAGCCCTGGCTAGGACCCAGCTTGTTGCATGCGGCTGGGGGCCCACCCTTGCCCATGTCTGGGCCAGAGACGCTTACCCCTAAGAACCCTTCCAGCTCAAAAGCTCATAGTTCTTACGATTACTCTTAAAGAAAAAACTGCACCCAATCTGCCTGGGACAGAACTTTAGTGGGTAATATAATTTATACTCTCCTTCTGGGGAGAATTTAGTATTTCTGATAACTGCTTAATTGATTATCTGATAAGACCTGTTCTGGGAATCTACTCATAGACCCAGCAATTGTCGGTCAGGAGTCTAGTGCTCTTTAGCCAGACTTTCTGTATCTGGTACAACAATGACTATCGTCGTCTTTTCTTATAAAAGACCTCCCTACTGTTGGTAAACCTTACTGCTGGGGAAAAAAAAAAAAAATAGCACTGATCAGTCGGTTTTAGGGGGTTACCAAAGGTTTTCAAGCAGGATGGTGATAGGTGCAGAGCTAAGTCTTAGAGTCTAAGGAGATTCACAAGGAAGCAGAGTACAGTATGACCCAGATAAGGGGGGCCCAAGTGAGATGGGAAGGTAGAAAGCAATGGTGATGGCACAGGACTGAAGGGGTGGCTCTAAGTATGATGGGCAGAGGACCTGGAGAGGCTGGGGTGCATAAACAGCCATGGCCAAGCCAAGTCAGCTTCTGAAGCGGCTGAGACCTGCTATGGGAACCAGAGCAGGAGTCTGAGATGCTGCTAAGCTTTCCAGCCTGGAGACTACAAGAACCATGATGTTATTATGGGAACAATACGTGTTTGGTTTGGGTCGTACTCATTGATTTCATGGGCAAATGTACTTGGATGAAGTAATTGAGGCAGGGGACTCACTGGGGCGAGGAGAAGGAGGCGCAACCCTCAGCCAGGGGTACACACGCTGGAGGTGTCTGCAGGCTTATGTGGGCGGTAGGTGTGGCAAACGGAACGTCTCCTGTCCCTGATGCCTCTCATGCCAAGTGTGTCCATGGGGGGCCACCCTGCCCTTTAGAGAGGTGCTCTTTGAGGACGGGCAGTAAGTATGAGGGCAGGGACCTTGCTTATCTTGGGGTCCCCAGAACATAGGGTGTGGCATCCAGATGTGATGGACGTGTTTCGTTACATAAAACAGAGATGGGGACGGGTAGTGTTGAGTGGGAGAAAAGACGGGGGATCTAGTATCTTTTTAATAGTCTCTCTGTGTGTCATTTACATATATATACATAGCTGCACCTGCGGCATATGGAGGTTCCCAGGCTAGGGGTCAAATTGGAGCTGCAGCTGCCGTCCTATGCCACAGCCACAGCCACAGCCATGCCTGATCTGAGCCACCTCTGCAACCTACACCGCAGCTCACGGCAACGCCGGATCCTTAACCCACTGAATGGGGCCAGGGATTGAACCTGCAACCTCATGGACATTATG